>NC_089140.1:59759066-60431982 GCF_009819655.1 Sylvia atricapilla
AGTAGGTAAAGAACCAGTTTAAAAGTGCAGGTCCTTCTCAAGAAAATGCAACTGCTTTCACCACCAGTGTGCTGAGAAGTGTGCAGTGTGCTTCATATCCAGTTTCCGAATGTCTCAAAATAAATATTAATAATTATGAAAGCTCATTATTCTTACAGTCATGAAAATAGGATTGGGATTTCTCAACTGAACATTCCTACTATGAGCAAAGTATGATGTCAGGCCTTTTTTTACTTAAAAATGTTTTTCATATTGTATATTATCCTCAACCTGTTCGAACAATGAAGTAGAGTCAATTTTGTCAAAGTAAAAAAGAATCTAGTTTCTTTCCTACTGACGCAATTGGGAAAAAAATCCTAGATATTTTAAGTAAATTGCATCCCAGAATTATCTAATATAATGATTTTTTCATTTTTTATTCATTTTTAATTAAAAACACACTAAGAACCAATCCACAAATACCAAAGCCACAAATAATTCAAATTTCAAACTATGTCAGTCTTTCAAGAAAACAACTAGCTGCTAAAATTAAGCAATTGCATCCTCAGCTACAAGCTTCTTATCATCCTTCATTCTAGTTTTCCCCTTGCTTAGTAGGAAATCTACAACTCTACCAGACATAACATTGTCAAAAAAGGATGGGGTCTATATCAGAAAATTCAGCAGAGAAATGGTTGAGGATAAAATATGAAAAAAATCTGAAGTATAATGTGTAATTCTTGACCTACTTTTAAGAACATTATCATCATAGAGCTAAAGACAATGTGTAAAAGTTTCACTGGATTGAAAACGGCAAGGAAGGAAGGATGGACTCTGGAACATTTGCTGAAACCCAGGTTGTGAGGTTCAAAACCGAAAACCAAATAAGCAAGGATATTCTTGTAGCTAAATTCAGATATTGGATTAGGACTTGAGTTCAAAATCTCCTCTGGAACAGATTACATGTGGGAAATTATGATCTGATTTTCTAAAAATACCACTGTGCTTAAAGAAGCACCTGCACACATTGGCTGTGTGACTGCTACTGGAATTTTTGAGATTATACACATACATTGTTAAGGCACTTCATCAAATTTTGCCAGTGCTTGTTTGTGCATGATTTTGTGCCAAGTGTACCTGTGTTTGAGCTTGGATGAGGAATGTGCTTTTGAACTGAGTCACGCCACTGCACCCTCACCAGGTATCTGCCTGGGTCCTGGAGAATTCCCTGAACACATAAACGAGGCTTCTTTCAGATGAAACTAAGGTTTAAGACGTGCTCAAGGAGGGCACGTCATGCAGTCTAAATGCAAATAGGATTTCAGCCCATGGGACTGTGACCAAAGCAAAAATCCATCAAATGTGTATAGTACAGACATGACATCCTCTGCACAAATTGTTTCACTCCACAGATACTCCTCCACACCCCTTATTATCATAACTTTGTGTCCATTTCCGTAACAGGACTTAAAAGCCTAATGAAGGATTTTAGTTTAGGATGCAATAGCGTACATGGTCGAAAGGCAGAGAGGATCTGAGTGAAAGGTATTCCCCTGCCCTCACTCCTTTTTAGTTTTGCTTAGTTGCTACTCCCGGAGTATGAGTAACATACACCAAGTTCAGACTACCCAAAATATAATGGAAGTTTTTTCATTTTACTAAAGCAGCAGAACTGATGTCTATTTCTACTCTAAAGAGTAGCAGGATGTGAAAGTGGGTTAATGTCCAGATCCTAAACACTTACATTCATATTTTGCCTTCTAGATGCTAATCTGTGACCATATTTTTAGTTGAATGTACTCTATGAATGTACAGACTATGGCTGAAGACTATTGTGAAGGGTAAGAAAGAAAAAAAAAAAAAAGAAAACCTAAGTGGAAAGAGCAGCATTTGATTAGTGACAAAGGAACTCTGGTTCTTATTTACTTTCTGGTCTGTTTCTGCATTTTACATAAAAATTCCACCGCACAAGTAATATGTCAAAAAGTGTCAGTGATTGCTCACCAATTTTTTTCATTAAACAGAGGCTGTGTGAAACAATCATCTGAACATACTTTTCACTCTCCTTTACTGGCCTGTGAATTTATTTAGATTATTTAGATTTCTTCAATAGCTGACAACCTAAGACCAGTATAATACAATACAATCCTGTAGGATTCAGGCAACTTTTCTGGGAAATGTAGGCTACTTGTTTGAATTCCAGGTGAAGGAATCAAAATCTGCTGTCCCTCAGAGTACGCTGGGTTTCCTGGACTGCCTTTAGTCTAAATAGCAATGTGTGTTCTGAGCCAGAGCCACCAGCAACCTTTTAATCTTCCCAAATGCTGAAGTAGCTGTTCCTCCCCTCCCCAAAATGGTGATGCTGGTAGACTCTAAAACGAGTGGTCTGGGCTGAACCTGAGCTTTCTTCTGAAATCTGCAACTCCACAGTGGATGGTACCTCCGTTGGTGTGCTGAGGTCCATTCCAGGGAGGAACCAGAGGACCAATAATCCTTAGTGTTTCCCCTAGCACCACCAAAATTTCCAGTCTGATGTGTCAGGAGCTCCAGGCTGAGAGCACAGCAGTTCTGCTGCAGACAGGTCTCCTGTTAGAACACAGAATCCCACCTCTGTGCAGCTGGATGGGAGGAGCTCTTCAAGGTGTGCTACTCTCCTTAAGAAGGAAGATGGATGAACAGAGGCAGATGCACAGCAGTTCAGCCAAGAGACACAGAACACCATACATAGACTGGAGCATGTCAGGAGCCTTGCCATAATAATGCAGATTTCTTAGTGCTCAGTAATTTTGGATTCAAGTGTCCACTTACAACTACTGCAGTCCTGTGGCTCTGGTATACCTGCCACCTTCTCTAAAGGCAGAATTAACCTCTTAGATATTTGACCACAGCACTGGCTCTCCTGAGAGTTGCATGTGATACTGCTCAAAGATACCAGGCCCAAAGCATGCCAGAACAAGATAATAACTCAGTTAAATGGGTCTGTACCAAGCCTTTCCTGGCCTTCATGCCCTGCTCGAGCTGTGAAAGCCCTTCCCTTTCCTGTTCCATTTAATTTACAAAATGGAAAACCAGTACTCTCTCCCTATCCTCTGAAAGACGCAGTGCTGGGAATCAGGGAGCCAGGATCTTTAAACAGGCCAATGCAACCCAGATCATGAAGAGCTGGTAACCCCTTCTGGCTTCATTTAAAAAACAAGCCTTGAGAAGCTGAAGTATTTAGATCTCTGCACTACTTGGGCATAAGAGACCATGCGGGAAGTAAATTCCACCTCTTTTTTCACCTCTGCATCTGATATCTTCTTCAAAGAGATCACAGGCAGGTGGATGCTGCATAGCTGGAGCTTCCTCAACACAAGCTTGACATGCAGCAATAGGAGGGAATGAGAGACTCAGAAACTTAGATGCTCTCAGGGTCCCAGTTTAAACACAGTCTTTGTTTACAACACCACAGACTATAAACCTGCATTTAAATTTCTGGCTGAAAGGTTGTTTCATGGCAGCTTTCTCTGAAAACATGTCACACTTAAAAGAGCTGCGAGTCATTCCCTTGTTAACTCAGCATACTTCCAATTTATTTTTCATCGACTGCTACATCCCTAAATATTTCCTTTTAATATACCATCTTAGAATTTACACAGTTAGCTTCCCCATGCTATATGGCTGAGAGGAAGTGCATACTGTGATGATTGCAGCTCATCCATGATGAAAAATATCTATCATTATATGCTGCCCCCCAAGTTCTTGTGCACAGTTATAATAGCTACACTTTGGTGCAATCAAAATGCTTTTTATAAAGAGCTTCCATATAATCAGAAAAGGGGAAAAAAAAGCAGATAGCTGTACATAAACATTGCCAATGACTTAGTCCTGTTAGAAACCCCAAGGGTGCTGAGGTGTGCTCTCTGCTCCTCTGAGCTCTTTTCCAATGCAGAGCCCCCAGCAGATGTCAGAAAATGCTCTGCACCTGAGTTATGAGCCCACAGACTGGTGCATTCCTGGCAGCACAGTAGGTTAAATCACATGTGCCTATTTGGGACACACACTCTGGCAAAAGCCAAAGTTACAAGTGCAAAAGGTAAAAATGCACAGTGGAACAATGAGAAAATTAATACAGTAATGAATTAAAATTCAAAACATTTACAAGAGTAATTAATTATAGTACAGGCAAAAACATTATTGGAAGGAGACCAATAATGGTCCATTATTATTAATTTTTATTACTTCTGTTATTTTATTATTATTATTACCACCAAAATAATGGTTTTCAGAGGTACTCTGAAAACCATCAAACTGAGTGGAAAAATGGGACCCTCTGCATGCCGGAACCATGTTCCACTGAATCTACATTACTCCAAAATGGCTGTGCCTCAGCCAGCTGGGAGATGCTGCTCTTCCACTGCATCCTTTTAGAAAACCATCTGTTTGATTATACACAGTCTCCACACTGGAGGAAATTGCAGGAGTCACACTGTTTTCTCCTGCCTTACAAAACTGATATTTTAAATATAAACAGATTCTATTGAAAATGCAAAGGCTATTCTTTGCCAAGTTTTTACTAATCAAAAATAGTTCAACATGAATTCGCAAAATATCCCAGGCAACGTGAATCTGCTTTTTGTAGATTACAAGTTTTTTAAAAGAAAATAAAATAAAGATTATATGTAGTTCTAGAGTATATCTCTAAACTTAAAAAAAAAAAAAAATGCGGGATGAGGGTTTCAAATGGAACTGAAATGAAATTTGATGAACACATCCTTTTTCTCGCTCTCATTCCTCGCCCACAGCATTTAAAGGCAGCAGGGCATTGTGACAACACAGACAGCTAATTGCAAGGAAATGGATGTTTGATGCCATTAACACTACCCACTTTCCTTGGACATTTAAAATAAAAACAAAACACGCCACTAGGCACACAGTTCTCTCCCTGGGGTGGAGATGAGAGAGCGCCTGAACTGCGTGTGATAGATGTTAAGTCAGATTGCTTAATGCACTACTGGAGGGAGCTGAGATACACCTAAATGAGGATAGTATTTGAACCTCCTCAAGACAGAGCAGAATACTCACATCCTGCAGTGTAGACATTCAGTCTTAATTTTAAGAAACAGCTATAAAACTTCACCATTTGATCCTACTGAAGCTGTCATTTAAGCATTCTAAGTAATTAAAAATACTATTGTCTTTAAAGTAAAATGAATAATAACCTACTGTACTCAGGCCATAAATAAGAAATTTTTTATATGGGCAAGTACACATAGAAAGAAATAGAATTAGGTGTTTGTGGGAAAAAAATAAAAGCTGTCTGAAAACTAAGTTTTGTTCTGTACATGACAGTAGGAAACAGAATGCCTGATGACCTCACTCATTTAGCACTGGTAGTAGCAAAAATTATACAAAACTATTTCTTGTTTCACTGGATGTGCAGACATAGGCATTACTCAAATGCAGAGTTACATGAAAAACAGGAGGAGGAAAAAAAATTGGAGACTGAAAAAATTGCTCAAAATTGCAAGAAATAAGTTACATATTTAAGCCACTTTAAAAATTCAGTGAATATATTTGTTTTAAAAATACACCTGCAAGATATCATCTTGTTTCCATTTTGAACAGTTGTGTACTAAGCCTCTAAAACTATTTCGAAATAGCAATGGATTGTTAATTATAGTTAGCACCATCAGAATTACTGTTAAGCACCATCAGAATTACTGAACTTACCTGACTTACAACTGCACTATTACTAACTTTGAAATTTAAATAATAACTTTTTATAACTTACCCTCTTGTTTTAATACAACATAAATTGTTCTAAACAGTTATTATCACACAGGGAAATATGGCCTTGACTAGGTTTGACTGTATCATTTTTACCCACTCATTTCCCCCTGTATTTTAGTTAAGAAAAACCTCTTAAAAGCACCATGACTAGAAGTCAGAATTTGAAGTTATAATATGTAAACCCAACAGATTATATGATTACTGAAAGAGATTTTTGTCGGTAAGTTGGTTTACCATTCACTACATTGTCTTCTTTGGAGGAAAAATGAGTAGCTACTATTTACAGTTTGGCCTACAACCTGAATTCACTGAAATCAGTGGGAGATTTTCCTATTAATTTTGGTAGCAGCAGGATTGGACCATGAATGTAATAAAATAGGTAGTATAAAAAATTCGCAGCTCAAATTATTACTGAATTAGCAGCCTGCAATTAATTTGTACCATCTCAAGTTACTAGATAAAAATAAACACCTACAAATCTAATTATGAAACATATATAAAGTAAAAATAGATAATAATTAAAAGTCTGACCTAACTAGTTATTAAATTACTATTTGATGTATAAACAAATCTTAATAAGTGCCATTAATTTAACACTAGTGATTGCCTAGAAAAAGTCGTTAATATTTTTATAGCCAAAGTTTTTTTCAGTTTAACTCTTCAGTTTAACAACTCATGTTGTGCCTTTTGTAGCGTATCTCTGAAATTATCTCAGCAGTAAATTGCTTGTGCTTGTCTGCTGATTGTGATGTGAAGAGGCTGGTTGGTCCAGCAGCTGAAGGGCTCTATTTATACACCTGGCTGGTTAGATTGAATGGACCTGCAGGAAGAACCAGACCCATCAGAGCTTCTTCAATGGTCTCCATCTTGACCTTGAATTTGACCTTTGCTATGGTCCACTTCCATCTCCATAAAAATGAGCTAAAGGCTAGATTGTCATCTATTTGCTCTTTTCTGTTTTCCTGGGCTTGATGATATATTCCTAGAGCTGCCCAAATCAGATTAATTATCACACTTTGTTGTGAGTCATAGGAAAAGAGTTTGCAGTGCACAAGTGAATAGTCGTATGCAATGCTTCACAATGCTGAACTGGCATTGTCATTCAAATCAGAAAATGCTGATTACTAGGGTAACATTGGGAAAGAGATTCCCACCACAGAATGAAATGAAAGGTCAAAGACCTTAGGGAGATCAAACAAATAAAATATGCAAGATAAGCAATTTCTGTACTTGGAGGCTCTGATCTCAAACTGAAGTTCTTCCCTCTACATTCACTTTCACTGTGAAGGTGGCACATACAATGAACAATCACTTCACTGGTTTAGATACAGCATATCATCTCACCAGAAGTAAAAATGAGAATTTCACTGATTACAGATATTTTCCAGAATTTATCATGTGAGCAACTTGATTTATAAAAACCCTTTTTATTCTTTTGAAGGTAATTTAATAAAATGCACACAGTTCCTACTACCTATGTTTCAATTGTATTTCATCTGTAAGAGGGGAAAGGATATTTTTATTTAATTTATCTTTTAATTGCTTGGTAGAGATTCAGTAAACATGCCATAAATTTCAAATTGATATTGTAAAGGAAATTTAACATATCAGCCTTGGGTTTGAGTAGACTGTTTCTCATTTATGTAAGGAATACTTTTTTTTAGAATTGCAATTTTTTCCATGTGCAGATGCTATAGACAGAAATGTTCAGCCCTATACCTCTTCTGAGCTATACACTCCACTAAGTAACTAGTTTGAGTGCCAGGCTGTGTTTGGGCATTCATTGAGAGTTCATGAGTTTAATATCATGAGTTTAAGATCCTGAGATCTCTCCATTCTGGTATTTTTTGGTAGTGGGTTTGGGACATTGGTGCTGATGTTTAACTTACACCAAAGGCAGTTCTAGCAACGGGTACCAAATAGTGCAGGGTTTTTTTATTATTACTATTATTTTTTTTTACTCTTTTTTAAACTTATGTGGGTCATTAGAATGTTTATACATTTAATCTCACCATTACACTGTTTCAGATTATGAGTTTGCTAATGCTCTCACAAACAGAATATTGGGGCTAGGTACACAGTTTGACTGTAAGAAATATAGAAATTATTTGCTATGCAGGTCTTTATTCTTTTTAAAATCCCTGCCATAAATGTGATTGCTTTTCTCAAGACAAATCTGCTATAGTTTATTCAGGTATTTTTAGCTACTCACTGATTTGAGCATGTTTGAAAAGCAAATTGCAGAACAATCTGCATGAATAACTGTTGTAACAGATGGAAGAATTGGTATAAAAAATACTCTTATAACCACCCAGTAATGTGCAAGGGAAAGGATTACCCATTAACTCAGATCATCCATAGTCACTGCTCCAAGAAGTCATGGTGCCTTGGTTTGTTCATTGCTTCTGCGTGGCAACCAAATAAGGGATAGATTTTTGGCATTCTCATATAGTTTCTGAGAAAGATCAATGTGTAATGAGAGGAAAAGGAGCAAAGGCCACAAATGACAAGAAAAACAGGAGTCTATTTGGCCTTAGCAACATATTTTCAATCACAAAAACTATTTGATTACTCATTAGGACTTTAAAAAACTATTTAGTTAGAGCTTCCTGGGTGAAATTTGGGTTGACTCAGCAGAAAGTATATTCTCCTTTTTTATTCTGCCTTCTATAAATTCCCTTCAGAAGGAGTTAAACAATGTGGTACAATGGCTTACTTGTCATTTGTTGTCAAGGAAAAGGTGCCCATTGCTGACTTCTGTACTCTTTACCATTAGATAAATAGACACACAAACCTGTGGCTGTTTAGACCTTGCAATCCTTTATCCCCAAGAGAAAACCATTAATCTTTTGCATCAGAACATACATCAAAAACTAGAAGCAAGATACCCATGATTCCGTGTATTCTATTCCCTTGGGCTCTCTGTGCAAAGAGAGGGAGATTGATTTTTACTTTTCAGGGTGGGTTTGCTCTTAAATTAGCCCCCTTTTTTTTTTTTTTTTTTTTTTTTTTTTCAGCATTTCATTCTATAAAATCACAGTAATGGAGAAAAAGCAAAACCAGCAATGCTAAGTTGATGAAACATGGATTTTATACGCACATGTGTGCGCCTGTGTGTGCATTAAGGATTTTGAGAGGAATTCCAAGCAAGTGAAACTTTTTTGAGTCAGAAAGCTACAGGGCTTTAACACTATGATAACACTGTCAAGTGCCCTGTAACTGTGATACCCCTGCAGCTTACTCCATCCTCTGGAAAGTGAAATCCTGCCTTGCAGCAGAAGTGGATATGGCCCCATGCACCCGAAGGGGAAGGCGCATGGCCAAGGGCTGCAGCCTCGGGGTGAGCTGGGGGCACACAGAGCGCACGGATCCACACACGTTGCCTTCCCATTAGCTGCTGGCCGGGGTCCAAGAAAAGCAAGGCTTGCTCAGCACAAGGCACAGGAGGACGACTGTTCACACGTGTTTACAGAAACAGCTGCGAGGGGAAGGCACGAGTTTACAGCAGCGTCAAATACACGTGGCGGCTGTCAGACCCGAATGACATGGTTCTGCCAGGAAAAGGGAAGGAAGATGGGGAATCAAAATTAAGTTCTTAATAAAAAAGGATATCCCTGACATACATGAGAAAATTTTAACCTTTTATTTTTTTGCACTTTTCTTTATCTCAGTTTCAGACATGAAATATGTGAATGGGAAAGGAAATATGATCTCTGACGTCTACCCTATCTCTACACTTCTGAACCAACTTTCGATTATGCAAAAGAAAGCAAACAAGAAAGAAAAAAAAAATATACCACAAATCAACATAGTTTTGAGACTGGAAGACAGAGTATGTTCACAAATTACTCTCTTTCTGTTTGAATAAGTTTATTTCTGCATGTGCTCCCCAGATGTTTTATTGTAAATCTCATATTGATGACTGTGCTAGACAAGAATTATCATTGAATTGTGAAGATTTTCTTTTGGGGGGTGGTTTTGTTTTGTTTTTGGTTGTTTGTGTGGGTTTTTTTTTTTTTTTTTTTTTTTTTTTTTTTTTTTTTTTTTTTTGTGGATTGTGCAATAAAACCATATACTTCCTTTTCTTTCTGTTTTTAAGACCATCTTTAATTCAGAGATATGACTCCTTTATATCTGTGATTTCACTGTGCTTTATTGCCTGGATACTTGTAATGGCTGCTTTTACCAAAACACAGTCTTCTATCAGAAGAAGTACAGAATTTAAGGTTATTTAATATAGTCTTTTAACACACTCATAATATAATAATTTAAAAGAGGAAAATAGATATGACAGTCTGGCCTTCAGGCCACAGGAACCAGTTGCTCAGTGAAAGGTCTGATCAGCTGCATCAACTTTTATATCAGGAATAGATTCCCACAAATCTTACTGCAGAAAATCTCCACAATTCATAACTCCTTTACGTAACAGAGCAATTCTAGTGCATCAATATTTTCTGGAAGCAAGAAAGAGATGTGAGAAACGCTTAATATTTTTGGTCATAAAATACTAGTCGTTTCTCCTGCTTTAAAGTTCCATTCTTTTGGAGCATGCCTGTTTACAGTGAGCAGGCGAGGGACAAATACCTCTTGCAAGAACTGTCCCTTCCCACTCAGCATCTCCTGTGCTGCTTGTGAATGAGTTACAGAAATTACTGCAGGGTCTTTAGAGTTCTCTCTGCTCCCAGGGGCTGGCACCAGGAGAAGGAGGTGACACAGCAACATCTGTCATGCAGCAACCTGCCCCTATTTCTGGTGCTGTGGGAGAAAACATTCAGAAAGGGAGACAGACAGAGGTTTGTTGAGCTGAGTTGCTCAGAAGAGTGGTGCAGAGGGCAAGGGACTTGAGCAGGCACATCTCAGTTTTAGGATGACAAGGAGGACTGAAAAAAAAGGAAAAAGTTTTCTTTCCTCACCCCAGAAAGTGATGAATTATTGTCACTAAAAAAAGTGAGGGCTAAATGAAATAATTTTAAATATCCATCATGAATCCATGGGGATGAGCTTCTCAAGCTTAAAATGTGGAAGAAAATTTCATAAACTAAAAAAAAACCCAAATATATGTACCAATTAATCCAATTCTGGTATTAAAGACTTGTGTTTCTTGAGCTTTACAAAGCCCTGAAAATACTGGAAATGATTTCGAGAAGGCATGAATTGATGAAAATTATGCAGCTATGAGTAAACACCGAGGAAAAACATCAGTATCATTGTTACAACCTGCAGACACCCAAGATTTGCTTTTGAACACTTACACTGGTGCAATGTCTGTAGTTCCCATAGGACTAGTAAGGACCTCTGAGTTTTAGCAGAAACATATTCTTCCTGAGAAAACACCACTGCTGAGGCTTTTGGCTGTTAGCATTAATATCCTGTACTTATTTATACCAGATTGCTCAAAGAACTCACAGTCTTAATTCAAAATTTACTTAAGAATAAGCTACCCATTAAGACGATGCGGAAACTTGGCTTGGGAGTCACTCTTAGTGTTTACGATTCCATCTACAGGTCAAACTATAATAAGAAATGTCAGATTTTACCTTTTTTCTGACCCAGAGATAGGACAACTGAGAAGTGTTTTAAAAATTTTTATTCCATTTTCAGTCTCATGTGAAGGGTGGGACAATATAGATGTTATAATTCATACTATCACAATCAGAAGCCAACTATTTCCTAATTACAATACATCATAAGAGTTTCTTGGCCTATCAGTTTTGCCACACAATGCCACTGATGCCTTAAAGCCAATAATCTAAAATTACCCCTCGTGGATCCTACTACAATGCACCTTTCATAATTCTATTTCTCTAAAGTATCCTGTCTTATTTGCAAGGCCATCCTTTGAAACTTGTTTTCAGTTCCATTTCCATCTCAACAATGTCCATCCTATTCCATGGCATTTCTAAGTCAGCATATCCTATCTCAAAGTTTGCATGCAGATGCACGTTATGTGAACCTTCTGTCAGGCTTTGAGAATTCTCTACAAATCCATTTCCCACATTTACCCCTCTCTCTTGAATGGAAAGGATTTCTTTGATGGCCTTGTTCATCATTCTCCATGCACAGTGAAGTACACAAGCACTATCACCAATATTATCACTATAATAATCAATGCATATATACCCATTTTGCAAAGCTTCTTTAACCAAGATGCAAAGCTCTGTTCTTCAAACAAGTTATCCAACCATGATCTATTGTCTGCTTTAATTTGATTTGCCAAATCTCTCAGTTTTTGGAGTTGTTTGTGGATGGATTCTGAATGGTCAGACAAATTCATACAACACAATCCTTCAAATTCCTGACAACCATGCCCAAGTGCCAGTAAAAGAATCAATTTTGTTTGATTTTGAAGGATAGCATGTCTAACACTGTTGATGTCTGTCAACATATCACTGATTGTAGGGGATGTGGCATTGGATTGTTTGCTCAGCCAACATCCAACCTGATCTATGTTTCAACGCCATGGCAGAAGCAAGTTGGGGCAGTAACAAACCTGCTGAAACCCTCTTTGCAGCTTCCCAGGACATAAAATCACTATTACAATTTTCTTCATATTGATGGGTAAACCTTTTTCCTTTATGTTTTTTCTTAATGCCAGTTTTAGGACTAGATGCTAGCACAAGTAAGTTATCTAATACTGCAAGGACCACCTTCTAGGCACAATGCCTTGCTAAGCCTTATTTCTACAAATGAACCAGTATCTTTTGGTAATTGTTGTGGATATTGGTCAACCCCAGAAAGTCCACCACAACTATCTGAGTAATTTCACCAGAAACCTGAGTTCGTATAAACAGAGTAATTGGGAGTGACATTGTACCTCAGAGGATCATTCTCTTGCCAATTGCTATCTGAAAATTTAAGACAGAAATCCTTAAGGAACCAAGAATTTCCAGTTCTTTGGGTTCAGAAAATGATTTAGAAAGTTCTTTGGTTCAAATGTCCCAATCAAATACAGGATTTCTCCCATTGGCAACTCTACTTGGCTTACTGTTAAGTTGCTTTTTGGTCAAGGGATCATACTATATAGGTATCGGCAAATCTTTTACTGGCACACCAACTAGACAGGTTGCAAAAGGCTTCTTCTGGGTTCAGATTCAACAGGCATATGATGTCTGAGCCTGCTGCCTTGGCTAAGGTCACCCAAACATTTGGGTTTGATTCTCCAACAGGCAAATCTTGCAAGAAGCAAGCAAAGCTAGCAAACACCAACATAACACTCGATTTTGTAACTCTCCATACCTTTCATGAGCTATTTTTTGGCAAGACTTTCCCATATATTTCAAATTAGTCTGGGGACTAAATGACTGTGTTAAGAAGGGGTAATTTCACTTTTGAAAATCTAATTGGAGAATACACTATTCCTGACCACATAACACAGCACAATGGAAACCATGCTACTGCCAAAAGAGCTCTACTATACCACCGATTCCCACAATTTTTACATTCACATAAAACTCAAGGTTCACAGTCTTTGCAAGTGGACACAACATGTTCAGCATAAACTCTGGTCTCTGTGCTGCTCACGTCTGTGTTTTTGCTACTCTGCTTGTGGAGTTGTCAGTGCACTCTTGTGGGTGATATGGCTTCACATTCTTCTCTGGCATCCACTTCGGTTTAGCTTCAATGTCAAGGGCTTCTCTTTAGGCTGTAGTAGTAGGTTACTGCTAAAATGACTAACAATTGGGGCATTAGAATCTATCAATGAGCAGTTCAAAAAATTAAAAACATAAAATGCCTTTTATAAGTGTTCTTGAGGAGCCAACTCCCCCTTTTGTTTTTCAGCATTTCTTATGTCAACGTCTGCATACAGATACATACACATACTACGTGAGCCTTCTGTCAGGCTTTGAGGATTCTCTATAAATTCATTTCCCACAAAGAAATGGTATTTGGCATCTTATAAATGCAATTGTTATTAAGGGAGATGGAAAATATTTAAATATTCAAATAGTTCCATCATTTAAAGTATTGTTTATAGCCACTGGGATCAGTTATGAATCCTGTGAAATGATGGGATTTCTTTTTAATATCCAGAGACTCTGCTGTTTGACTTTTTTTGCATCCTCACATTGTATGTATATTAGCTTTTTACCTACAACTATTTAATGGGCTTTATTCTGTGGCCCTGTTTCAGATGTGCTTTAAACAGCATGGTCAGACAATTTTGGAATCAAAGGTCTAAGACACACATTAGAGGCAAATTCTGCCTCTAATTCAGTGCTCTAATTGCTTTAAAGGCCTTCAGTTGCACCACACACAGGTGAGCTCTGCTCTGAGTTACTAAACCTCAAATGTCACAACATGATTTGCACATATTCCATCATATTGTATATCCTGATTTACCACTTAATTGTCTGTATTAGTTCAGGCTTCACAAAAAAAACCTCTCAAAACTTAATGAAAAATTAATTCATGTGCAGTTAGCTGGGAGCATCGTCTTACCAGAACATGAGATGTCACATTTGTGCACATTTATGCATACCAACATGTCACCTGCTTTTACACTACACATAAGAAAGAGTTCTCAGTGAAAATAGGTAGGACCTTTGCAGTGTGGCTTGAGATTCACCATGATGTATTCTGCCATTAAGATTTTTAAACTCTGCCAGTGCCATCACAGAGCCCACTATGAAATTTCAGATCTTGAACTATAGGACTTGTACTTTTATACATTTAACCTTAGAACCCAATCAGTTTTCTTGTAGCAGAAGTTATTTCTTTCTCTCTAACTGAAAGAATATTCTGTAGTACCCCAAGACTGTGTTCTGAGAATTACAAGATTTTACACCATAGCGGGTCAAGATTAATTACTTAAGGTTCACTGACTACTGTACCCATCCTGGGGAGGCTACTGAGTGCCAAAAGCCTCTTCTGATTCTCCCATCTCTTGAGCTTCAAAATGCATAAATTTAAAATAGCATCTTACCTTAAAATAGAAATAATAATGAAAATTAATAAAGTCATCCCTAAAATCAAACACTCGCTTTTACAGAAGATCCCTGAAATTTAGATGTCAGCATGACATTTCCTAGTGAAATGTGACTGAGTTAAGTGCAAACATCTTGACAATTTAAGGATTTACAACTCTAGTAAAATTTTCAGCCTAAATCACAATTATTACTATCTTTTCAGAATAGTTAACACAGTTAATCACATTAGCAGTCACTATGTCAACGTTCATCAACTACAGTAAAAAAGTGAGTACAGGAAAAGATTTCTTTCCTACTCGATAGAAAACCTGCCAGTTTTCAAAGCCATGCAACTTTTTAATGTTAACCTATTCTTATGAAAGCACTGGATATTAAAATACAAAGCTAATTTAAAAAACCCACAACAACCCAAAACAACAAACCCAAACAACCAAACCCCTTATAAATAATTTCTCAAATATCTAACACTTATCCCAAGAAGTTATTGGAAAAATGCCAATTGCCATGCAGACACCTGAATACAAAAACAGAGACATATCCTCTGTGCCTTGCACTAGTGCACTAAAAATCTGATCACAGAGCCAAAATCTGGAAAGGCTGACAAAATTATATTCAAGTTCAGGTAAAGCAGGTAAGAAAGAAGTAGTACTCTTTATGCAGGGAAAATGAAAGCAGGTATCAGCAAAGAAGTCTGATGACAAAAATTCCTTATTATCTGCCATGTTATTACTATGAAACAGAACTTACAGGCATGCTACAGATGTTTTTCCATATGATCCTTATAAGAAAACTAAGATATTATCTTCAAAGATTCAGATATTATTCTGTTATAGAAATACCTTTATTTTACTTTTTTTTTTTTTTTGTATTTGATACATGATAGAAATACTATTCATTGAATAATTTAATCTCTGTTACATTTTGATGTACAGAAAACAATAGATGAAAACCACAACCTAAATCTGGGAGGTTTTTTAAATGTTTTGGTTCTTTGAAAATTGCCCAACCATTTTTTTAAATTACCTATTTTTTGATCAATTCTTAAAAAACCTTCTTCTATTCTGGATTTATAGTATTTTCTTTCTCCTTAAGAAGTCTTTTTCAAATTGAAGAGATTTATTCTATTTAGTACACTTTCCACACAAGTATTTCCATATCTATATGATCCCTGCCCTCTTTCCAGGTCTATTTTCTAATTCTATTAGACCTCTTTTTAACAGGTATTGTTAATCAACACAGAGACACAATGACATTTCAAGTTTAGCTCTATTTCTTCCCAAAAAAATTTCCTGCAGTTCTTGTGGCCTTTTTGTCTGTCTTGTGTCTTTTTGGTCTTTTTTTCCAAGACCAGCCCACACTTACCCCGTTACTGCCTCCCTTATTGCTCAGTTGGAGTCCAGACCTGCATTTATACACAGAGTTATGCTTCCAGAGCTACTGCAATATTCTGCAATGTGTCTATCAGGTAAGTTTTTCTGCTGGACTGAGAGACAATTAGTCAAGGATGAAACTACTGGAGCATATTTTCCATTTCATCTCAGCACCTCTCACTTCTCAGCTGACCCTTGAGTGATAAAACCGTAAGAGAAATAAACTCTGTTCCCTGCATTTCTCCTCTCCTACCTAACTGCTGCACTTCATACAGACTTTCCTCAATTAAAGTATAATTGATCTTGAAGTCCTAGTCTTGAAGAAAAGCCTACCTTATTAGTATTTTTCTCTGAGGGATCTCATCAGAAGAGGAAAGGAGTAAGGTCTGTGGAGAGGAACCTAAGAAGCAGATTTAGAGTAGTACCCTCTCTTCAAGGAATGGATTACTGCTTGCATTGCAAGGCTGTGGCCTTCCCAGTGTTTAGAGAGGGGAATAGCCATGCCAATCTTTTCTTCTTTTACTGAAAAGCAGCTGGTAAAATAGCAGGGCTCACTGGTGATTCGTGAGTATTATACTGGCAACAAACGACTTGCTGCACCAATCTGCAGACCAGGGCAAACTCAGTTTTACTTGCAGACCAGGTAAAACTCATATCTGGGCGGCTTGGCTGGACACTGGGCATGCCCCAGGCCATTCAGCATATGCTGCAGTTACTAAAAACTCTGTGTTGGGTTCTACAGTGGGTGCTGAATGAAGTGCAAAGCATTAGATATTGTTGCAAGGAAGGGGAGAATATCAAGACTCTGAGATCAGGCTGGCAGAGGAAATAATTCTATGATATGTTTGTTAATAAACTTAGCATGCTTTCTTATTTATTTATTTTTCCTCCCTCCTCAGCAGGAGAAAAAAAAGAGGGATTATTTGTATTACAGTTATTTGCAATCTAATTTGCCAGGCCAAAGGATAGTCTGAATGATCTAATTCTCAATATACTACAGGACCGAGGTGAAGTACAAATCATCTTAGAGGAGCCAATAATTTTGTTTCGATTGATCAGCTTTTTAGGCAGTATCCTTCGGTTGAGACTTTTCAGACAAGTAAAGTAAATTAGGTTGAAAACAAAATGCTGGTTCCTGAAATGTGGATTTCACAATGTATTTTTGATCTGGTAGGAGCTCAGTAGCATTTCTTCTATCCGCTGGAGGCCCACTGAGCTGTGCATACTGTACTCTATCAAAGCCCAGTTCTTTGCAGCTCAGTGAATAAAATACTGCAGTTTCTCCCATTGACTGACTGAAATAAAATAATCTATGATGCATGAACAAGTCTAAATGAAATAATAATATCCTTAGCAGTGAAAAACGGATTGGTAATACAGTAATTGAGCAGATTTATTGCCATCTCCTTGAGCTAGCCTGCTGAAACAGCCTGCTATTTTATTTAATCTCATATCAGAGGAATTACTGGCTGGTAATCCATTGTTAAACATCATTTAGAATGATGGATGAAAATGTCAGCTTTTCCAACATAATCAATTCATATCTCATTAGCACATATTATTTATGATTCTCATAATGGGACCTGCAGGGGTCTCCAGGGGGAAATGGAGACCTCAGCTGTTGTTGAAATGAGATGAGATATACTGTAGCTTATGAGTTAATAACTGCATATAAAAAATACTTCCCCACAGTATTGATTGTCCTTACCATTTTATAAATGAATTGAGTGTCTTGGCTTCCCCTCTTGCTGTGTATGGCAGCTCTTCCTTCTATTCATTTTGTTGCTCATAATTCAGTGAGAAAAATATTAAAAAAGCATATAAGAAATAGTATTTTACAAATAACTTTGAAGACTCAGGGTAGGGGAGTGGTAGGAGTCTTTGAATGTAAAGTAATAAGAAACACTTTACTGCTCTGTTGCTGTTTGCTAAGGACTTTGGGTGCTTTTTTCCCCCTCAGTCCCTATGAAGACAAATCGACATATTTCTCCAGCTACAGCACAGTTGCATTTTAAGGATACTTTCTACCGTATGCTGCCTCAAAGACCAATGAAAAGCAAACCTTGATTCATGGATTTAATGCAGCTGATGGTGCAGCAGTAATCATGGTCACAGTGTCAACTGCTGCCTCAATTAAACTACATTTGAGAATCATTTTATGCTTCAGCTCATAAACATCAATAAAGGAAAATGAGTAATAAATGACTGTCTAGAGTACAAAGGACCAGCTCATATTTCAGATGAAAATGAAGACAAAATGTAGCTTTTATTTGCCTGTGGAATTCCCATTAACTGCATCACTGACAGGAGGGAGTTGGATCAATAGTTGGCTGGCCGCAGAAAACAGTTTCTGGCTGTTCAGCAGCCAATGCAAAAGGAAAACTGTCATATTGTGATCTTTATCAGGTAATCTTCATTACACCAGTCCAATGATATATGTATATGCTGGTCAGCTAGGGGCACTTCTAATTCCTGCTTCTATTTGTGGTCTGAGCACAGTGTGCTCACAAATTATTTGTTTACAGCCATGAAAATCCTTCAATGTTCATCTCTTTTATTCTTTTTATAGGTAATCTATAACTGGGAACTTTCTGTCAAGACTACTTTATTCACTCGGAATTTTTAAGAAAGCAACTTCCATATCAAAACTTATCTTTTTTCCTGTTTAAAAGGAATCTTCTGGTACCCTTTGTGATTGCTGATGTTGAGGCTTGAGTGAAAGATTTACTGAGTACCCTTCAGTAAGTTCTTGGAGGGTATTTTTGCCTTTATTGCAAACATTTCTGGGTTTATTTGAACAGAGGCAACTGTCAGCTGTGCAGGGAAAAACAATACTGACCATGAGCTGTTTGCTTTCCAGGTGTCAGCTTGAGTGGATAGAAAACCGTATATAAATCATGATCATGTCCTACTTTTCCCCATTCCAGACATGCAAAGCAGCAATATTTTGCTCCTTTGCAGTGCTCTGTAATTGACACAGCCTCATCTCAGTGTAAGGTACATACAGGATCTGTACATACAGGCTGTCAGCTCTGGCTCTGTTTTGTGCCTCCTGAAGAGCAGTTTTCAGAATACAGAAATCTAAAACATCACCACTTACAAATTCAAAATAAGAGGGAAAAAGTCACTTCCTCTTCACACAATGATAACAGAAATCAAATTATCAAAACCTCTACCCTGATTGTAAAATAACTCCATTATTTTTACACTTATTCATGACTCCATTTTTTCACTATTGTGTATTGTTTCTCTGTTTTACTTTGACTCTGTGAAATTAAACTCTCCAGTATGGAACTTGATGCCAAGAATTTAAATAAATAAATGAATAAACGATTGTTCATGGTTAAAAATTATATTTCATTTAAAAACTTTCAAGTTATTACAATGAACATATACTTTTACTGTAATACAAAATGTTTGACCTGCAAAGTATGCATATGCATTTCAGGATGATCATTAAAGCTGATGTTTGCATGCATAAAGTGGATACTGCTGGTGTTCCTAAAAGTTACCTCTTCTTGTTCTCTCCCTCTCAGTCCTTGAATTCTGCTCTTCATTCTCATTCTTCTCATCCTATCATCTTTCCTTTGGTTTCTGCTTTATGTTTTCCTTCTTCCTCCTCAGTTCCTTTCCAGTCTCTGATAGTAATGCTGTTTCCCACTTTTCCTGCTACAAATTTCCCTTCACTTTCACTTAATAAAGACAGCAACATCACAATAAGATGACAAAAAACATGTATACTGTATGTAACTTTAATATGTACCTACAAGAATATTTTCTTTCAACATCCCATTTCTTTTCAGTCTCCTCAGCAACCTTTATCTCCTCCTCACCCTGTATTCTGGCTCCTTACTCCAGCAAAACTCTAACCTTCTGTACCATGTATTTATTCTCCCCAACATGAATATTTGTTCTTCTTGTTTCTTTCTCAAAAATCTTAATTTTCTCTGTCTCTTCAGACCCATTTCCAGCCCACCTTTTCACCTCTCTTCTTTCATATTTATCTTCACAGTTTTAGCTTTCTTCTGATTTTATGTATCCATGCACATCATAAATGCTTCTTCCAAAACTTGTCACAATCTGCTGATTTACCCATTCTCCCCTGCTGTATCCTGCTTGGAAAAAAAGCATTAAAATAATATTTGAATAACTCGATTCTCATTCATCTCTCTCAAGGGACGGAGTAGAGAGTAAGAGGATAACATTTCTATTATGTTCTCTGCCATGGAACTTCATTTTTCTGTGTTGGTCATTCTCTTCCCTGAAAAAATTGCTTCAAGATGTCAATGATCTGTTCAGTTACAGCAACAGTGAGACAGGTACTGCTCTTGGCCGTCTATATAAAACAGTTGTAAAAATGATGTTGGATGTGCCATCGTGCTTACCAAACCCTTTCCAGCAAGGACACACCACTGGAGCCCATCTGCTGTTCATATCAGTGAGAAATACACCACCAAGAGGAGAAGCACAGTCCAGCTGTTCTGGCAAGAAGAGTATTTCTCCTCAAATACTAAGGGGTTTTTTAAAGGAATGTTTTTAATTTCTCTGAGTTTGATTTTGCTAACACTCTAAAGATTTCCAAACAACCCGGTGGTTAGATCAAGTTGATCCTGGCTCTAAAGCACAATTAGTCTAGAAATATGAAATTCAACTTCAAAAAATATATTTTAAAAAATTATCTGATCCTTTCAGTCAAATTTTCTTTTCTTAGACTAAACACAGAGCAAATAAAAAACCACCACAGGGAATGGAAAGGAAAACCTGGTCAGCACTGGTCACAGCAAGACACTCATTAAACCCAAATTTTAATCAGCCACAAAGGGAGAGGGGATGGAGGTGGGGCAGGTTTTAAATTAGTACAAGTTGAAAATATGATAATAAAAGAAAGCAAAATGAGAACATTTTTTTTTTCAATAAGCTGACATCAGTGGCTTGTTTTCTTATGTTCTATTATTTTGCTTTTAGTGCATGAGTGTTATCTTTGTAAATAACCAAAATACATTCCTGAGGAAAGGTGGCACTAAGAAAGGGAATTTACCTTGTTCACTGCTATGGAGGTAGATGTAAGCACCAAACTGAGCCACCAAATATAATTTTTGCAGTTCTAAATTGAATGTATGTGTAGTCAGAAGTTGAAAAGGGGTTGGTAAAAAAAAACCCCAAAACCCCCAAACCAACCAAACAAAACCACAAACAAACAAACAGCTAAGAAAAAGGTATAGAGCATATAGCAATATGTGAGTGGTGAGAGGTGGGAGCCTACCAGGTGAAATGGAATAATACATTATTGTTTTGTGGGGTATTGGCTACACTTTGATAAAGACTTTAGGGAATTGTTATCTTTCATATTTTGCTGTATGGGAGATAATTAATGCTAAGCTACAGCGTTATCATTAGGCTACAGAAATAAAGATATGTGCTTTTTTATTTTACATTAACAGTTGATGCTTTAATTAATTTTTGAAAAGTGGATGTGAACCTGATAGTGAGTTTGGAGAATCTTAACCCATTGCCCTGGACATGCTCAGTCCACACCCAAGTTGCAGATAAATGGCATTTTAAGACATGGTTAATATGATAAAGGTTTTATATAGCAGTAATGTAATAATTATTGGTGCTCAAATATTATTTTCTTCACTAAGAAAAACAACATAGCAGCAGGCTTGACAATTATATTCACTAAATGCCTTATCTGTATGAGTCCGTGATACTTGATATGTAATACAGGAAAAAGTGTCTTGTCTCACTGATTTTACAAATAAGCATACTAAGCAAAAATATTGAAATACAAATATTTACTATGCTTTACTCATTATATAAATTAGTTCCTGCCTTCCCCACCCCTTTTTGCGCTTAGTGGATATACAGTTTGTTATATTGAATGAAAGAACAGGTATGCACTGCTTTATGCTAAAAACCATGAATAGTGTGTACCTAATACATCATATTGAATGAAAGACTTCATAAATCAGTTATACCAGGGCTCATACAATGCTTTTAGTGAATTTCCAAAGAGTCATACAGACTATAAATCAATAGGGCTTTGATTAATCAACTCACAATATCAGCTTTTGGCAATAGTTATCTGTTGTGTCCTTATTGGGTGCACACTAGGCAGACAGATCTGGTACACAGGGGCTTAAGCAAGAAAATAAGGGAAAAAACTTGCTACACAATTGTACATATCCACAGCTCTCAATGTCTGCTGCAACAGGGCAGATCTTTAAGAAAGACTTTCAACAATCTGACCTTTAGCCTGGAATATACAGTGGAAATAACACAAGTTTTGAATGGAAGTAAAAGAGCAGGCAAACCCTAATTCTGCAAAAGTTTAGAGATTACTAAACATAAACTCAATTTAACACACAGTGAAATCTTTCTGCCATCTCATCATGTTCCTTGGATGAACTAACTCCTGGAGTGAATAACATAGCTCCCTTTTCTAGATCTAACACTAAGTGGATATAAGGGAGCAGAATCACAGATTTACTTGTGTCTTGAAGGCTACATGCTTGTATTTAGCAAGGGACCACTACAGATTAATTTTTTTCCAAAGAAAATGCTGTTGAAGAGTGAAATCCCATGCACATTGTAAAAGACATCTGACATCAATATTTAATTTTATTAGTTATACTACAGATACTCCAGGGAACCTGATAGAAAGCCTTCTTAGTATTGATTAGAATTCAGCAATTCCACTGCACACTGTTCAAAAAATTATTCAATTACAATTAATTTTTCAATTCAGAATGATTTAAAATTTATTTTGAAAAGTTAATAAAAGTAGATAAATTCAGAACACACTGGGATTTATGATTTGAAGACGGAAATACTAACTAGAAATTACTGTGATTTTTGATTTGTATAGTCAATGCTTTTAATTCATTCTAATTACATGTACAAGATTACAGTAATGCTATGGGTTTAGCATTTTGTGAAAACTTCAGATTTACCTTTTTCATGTGAAAGATGACTATTAGTATCCTGTGTTTTCTCAGTTTCTGACAAAACAAATTTAAATGCAACAGTAATGAACCAATTGTTAATCAAAATGCAATGAATACATTAGTCTTGAGATACCTAACTTTGAAAAAAAAGATCATTTTATCAGCTTTGTCATGTCAGAAGCCTCTAGACATTTATCTTCTCTGTGTCATGAAGAGGATTCCTTTGGGCTATCCTTAACTTATAAATGTTGTTTCCTTAATTACTTTCAATACACTGATTCCTGGTGGTTCTGAGAATCACCAAGAACAGAAGTGTCTGTGGAGAGATTAGGATTCAAAGCAGATAATAATGTTTATTTTTAAAGTATCATGAAATAAAATGTAGAACAGATTACGAGTTCTTTTAGGAGAATTATGTAAAAGCTCAGTTAGCTGGATTTAACCTATTTATGTGAAAATATGATTCTTTCTTACAACATGTAATGCTGGAGAGGCAGACTTAGAGCACTGCCACTGACTCTAAGGTATTCAGTGCTGGAAAGAGTTGTTTGCCTTTTTCTTATAGAAAACACAGATAAAGGTATTATTTCTGTGTTGCTGGCAGTGGAAAGGTCTCTCTAGATTTACTTCTCCCACCCATGTTTTTGGTGGCTCAGACAACAGATGAAGTGAGAAATCACACCAAGTGAAAAATTGAGAAGAAGCCGAAGAGTTTTGCAGACTTCCAGAAAGCAAAGCAAGGTGACGTTAAAAGGCTCCTACTGGAGCCTCTAATTTTAAATTTCTTGTTATGAATCACATAGTGCTACATTGAAGATACACACACACCAATACCAACATCAGCATTTAATTTGAGGATTAGGGTAATTGAGATTTCTCCCTATGGATCCTGCCCTGTCTCACTGCTCAGGTCTCTTGGAAGGCAGAGGAACTGTTCTTGGAAAACAGAGAAGAATTAAATGAAAATTTTGTGCTGCCAAAGTAGCTGGTCCAAGACAAATGACAGAACAGAAAATGATGATTATACAAAGCCTGTAAAATTTAGTCCAGGCCATGAAGGCAGGATGCATGCTAACTTGCAACACATCAACAAGATACATGGAAAATTTGGATTCCAGTAACTTGCCTTATTGAGACAGCTCTGCTATTTCTTTTTACTTTATTTTCAAAAGTGCTGCAAGAAAAAGACTGCAAGAAGTGAAACAAGATAGTGAGAGTGAAGGATGAGCTGATTTCAAGGAAGTAGTCACTTAAGGACAGCAGATTTAATAAGAGTAGCTAAACAAAGAATTTACCTAAGTAACATTTGCAGCAGGTGGTGAAGAACCATTGGTCCATCTGCATATTCTATTGCCACAGTTTGAAATTTCAAGCTTATACTTTGTGTATATCATTCAAAATGATATACAAAAGTTTTAATTCAAAACACAAAATGTTGATGACAGAATCTCAGGGAAAAAATCAACTAAGAACTGTGTTTTCCAAATGCTTTAAATTAACTTGGTCTAATCCAGTCTAAATTAAATAAAAATTATTACCAGATAATGTGAAGTATTCTACCAACCATGTGAAGTTGTTTTAAGGATAGCCCCTAAAGATTCAATAATTAATTGGCAGATGAAAAGAAAATGAGCAAATGTAGGCAGGAAATTGATTCACTTTTAAGTCAGGAGCAGCAAACTGTTAGGAGAGGTGCTCTTGTGGAGTGGAAGATGTTTGAGGCTCTCTCTCTTGGTTTTTTTTTTTTTTTTGTGGTTTTTTTGGGGTTGGGTTTTTTTTTGTGGGTTTTTTTTTGTTTGTTTGGTTTTTTTTGGTTTTTTTTTTGGTTTTTTTATTTACATAAAACTTTGAAAGTTTTTCAAAGCAATGTTTTGAATGAAGAATTTGCATAAACCTACTAAGCAAGTAAAACCCTGGCATGCAGGTAAGAATCTGACCGAATGTTTGAAAAGGCAGCCTTGCATATCTGGGTATGAAACAGCGCAGACAAAAGCGCATATCAAACAGCTCGGTGGGGCAAGGAGCTCAGAGTGCCATTCTTGCTGTGCACTGGACAGGGACTTCTCATTTCACACATCATCATTCACACTTTGCTTCAGCCACTTGACACAGTCAGAGTACGTCAACAACACACAAAATGAAATATTTCGGCATGGTTTTCCTTTGGAAAATGAGGGATGCGGAATTTTAGTTTTCGTTGCCTTATGCTACAGTTTCCTTATGTAACAGGGAAGAATTGGGAAAAGAAGGAGTTGTGTCTTCTGCTTTGGCACTGACCAAGAAGACATTCTAAACCAAACTGTCAACCAGGACAGGAATAGATATTTAGGGGTAGAAAAAACACACATAATCACATAAAGATTAAAGTTGCTGGCCATCCTTACTCTTCTTCTGATATCCAATAAGATACTGGGTTAAAAAAAAAAATGCTGTCCCATAATAAAAAACGATTTCTGAGCTAACAGCAATAAGCAGGTTACATCTTGCCATTTTCACCCTGAACAATATAAGTGTTGTTCAGATCAAGGAAAAAGATAATTGTGTAACAAAAATGGTAAAAATAACTTCTGGTCAGAGAAAAATAGAGGATGTATATTCTGAGCCCGAGTCCTCACTCTTCTCACCCCAATTCATCTCATTCAGTACCTGGTGCTTTTAAGAGGCAGAGCTGTTGCTATAACACATGGAAGAACAACACCAAATTTTGTGTAGTATTATCAACCAGGCAAAGGCAAAGGACATTACACTATTGTCATGAAAAAACAGGTGGAAGCACAGGCTTCTGGCAGAGCCCATATTTGAACTGCTGTTTCAATATTAATGTGATTTTTAGTGAACCATCCATTTTAGTTGTGGCTGTAGCTGACTGCAGTACCTTTAGGGCTCTTTATGCCTTCTTAAGTCAGCTTTTGGGAGATAGATATGAAACACTAATAGGAAAAGCAAAAGCAACTTAACATGCACTATGAGCATAACAACACACATTTGAGTCATTGCCTGGTGGAAGATTATAGTGGCCTAAAAAAACCCCAAAACTCAAAAGCGGAGAAAATTCTGGAATTTATATTTTTTTAATTTCCATTATCAGAATTTTAGAAATGGTAAAAACAGCACAAGAAACCACAATGTGCAAACTTCTAACCCAATTTAAAACTGAAGTATCTGGACCCTTGATGTAAGAATAAGGGGAGATCCAGACAGTGAATGGCACTTTCTACCAAGTAAATCACACTGTGAATTATTTTTAGGTGATTATCAATGGCAATTCAAGGAATGTTGTTCTCAACAATGTGAATCTCCTCAGATGAATTTCTCACATCACTCAATATCTACCCACAAACTTTTCAATCACTTAATAAACAGTAATTATTACAAGAATGGCTGTTAAAGAGGTCTTTTAGCATTTTGGTGCACAGTAACCTTCTGATCTGTTTTAAAATTGATATTATTTTGTGGAAAAGTGTGGTAAATGTTCAGTTCTGAATACTATTCATACACGGTATTTTTCTCCCATGTTAAAGAGGTTTTTCAAAGGATTTCAAACATTAGGAATTAATTTTCACTCCTGTAGGTAAACAGTAAGAAAACTCATACACAGTGAGCATGTTCTAATTTAGGCACAGAGTCACAGCAAATTTAAACTCAGGCACTTCTTGCTCTTGTTGCCACGTTCTAGGCAATAATCTAATTTCCCATCTGTCTAGCACGAGGAATGCCAATGAAACTGATAACTCATTTAGGACTAGAATGATTTTAAATTGTATATTTAGTGGACATCTTCTAGGATTAATCCAAAACAGAAATCTAAAAAGTAATGCCTCTTTACCTTGTTAAAACCACAGATCTCTACTCCCATTCCTACAGTTACTGCTTAAGCATGAGTCTGGTACTTTTTTATCCAGCAACATTATTCAGCTTAGCCTGGCCACATGGAAGTGAAAAGCAATTCTGTGACTGGATCATCAAGATGGAACCTCTGGCCAATTCACACTTCAGCACATGACTCATACCAGAGAGATATTAAGTTGATATAACTCAAGAATTAATTGCTCTGGTATTATCTTCTCCTCTTCTGATTTATTTTTTCTCTTTATAAAATACAGCATAAAGTGCAATGGGACAGAACACAATTCATTGATGTGTGGAATAATCCTAATCCCAAAGAAGTATTTTAGTGCTACCACGTTGTTTGTTTAAAAAATTAGTAATTTGACATGGCTGGTAAGGTTAACATTTGGTTTATGGCATTGGTGATAAAAGCTTAAATACAGCATGACCTACTGGTTTCAAGGAAAATTTTTTTCCAAAATTATATATGTATGGCATGCTTCCTTTGGCCCTTATTAAAGAAAATTAAAAATTCTTTTTATAGGTAATTTAACCACCCATAAGCTTCCCAGAATATAAAAACATTTGACAGTAAACATGAGGAAACCCGAAATTTCTTTAAATCTGAAAAACAATGAAACACTTGTAATGCAAGTCCTGTAGCATGTGCTTCTTTCTCCTTTCCCTAAACAAATCCCATACAATTTCTCAGGAAGTGCATTCCTCTGTATTTCCAATAGATTTTAATTTGCATAGACTTGCACAGATTAATTGCAAAAATTCATGAGAAGTCACTTTATGTGCTCTACAGTTTGAGATTATTCCCTGCAGAGCCCTGTTTAGTGCAGCCCTACAAAGCTTTCCATGCAGTTAAGAACATAAGAAAGGGAAGGCATGGGTTGTGGAGCATTCATGAAGGAATCCTCCTCCTGCTTCCACTTCCATGGGTTCTCAGCTCCAGAGTCCCACTAACTGAGAGGCAGGGATGTCACATATGTGCACATTGCTGAAGCCAAGGTATAGAAGAATTCAAGTAACAAATTCATTGTTTCAATCCTTCGCTTTTTCTCTAGCAAGCTTGAGGTTGCTTTTACACTGCCCTCCCTCCAGAGAAAGGCATCGCATGTAAAAGCATTGCTGAGTGGATTTGAAAAGCACTTTCACACTCTCATACTTTCAGTGAACTGAGAGTTAATTCAGTTTGAGAGGGAGGGAGGAATTTTTAGATCATTTACCAGCTTATGAATTTTAAGAACAGTGTAAGTGAATAAACAGGAATAGTCCATATTAATTTCATTTTCTTTTACTCCTTACAAGAAAACAGCATTAAAACCTGAATTTTTTAAAGAAACTATTGCTGGCCAAGCAAACAGGTGCCAAAGGGTAACAGTACTGTCTGCTCTTTAAAACACCTTGGAGATGTCAGAAAAACTGAAGCCCTCGGAGATTTCAGATTCTTCCACTTGAAAGTCTATCCAAATAGTGATTAATTACTGGTTATTTCAACAGTGGAAAATATCTGCCTGTCACTTAATAAGTGCTTGTTACTGAAATACATGTATTAGCAGTAATATTCTGAGCTCGTAATTAATTTATACCACATTCACTTTATCATTATAATTACTAGGGAAAATATTTTTCATGTCATTATCAACTTTGTCTCAGTAGTAAACCCAGACTGTCGTCATGGCATGCCAAATATTTTCATTTCTTTCTATTATTTTCCATTGGGTAGAAAAATTCAGTGTTAAATCTGTTTGTGCCGTTTGCAGACTGTAAGAGCTCTTTCTCAGCTGTTGAGCTTGGTGAGTTTTTTTAAATTTTATTTTAAGAAAAATGGAGAGAACCCCCTTTTCAGCAGCTCTGTTCCTCTAGGTTAATACAATGCTGCCATCACATGGCACACATTTGGCACAGCATGTGGGAAAGGGAGATGTTTCCATCCTAACGCAGCTACATCCCAACCAAACACTCACTTCTACAGACCCTGACCATGCACACATATACTTGGCAGCTGGGTACTGCTGATGACTATTATAAATCTAATATCGCCCAGTGTTTCCTCATGTCGGCCTCTGATACATGAGAACGCTGGATTTTATGTTTTAAATATTTAGAACGATTTCTCTCTTAGAGCTGCTAAGGGGAACTTGCTAACGTTAGGAAACACACATCCCAGCTACTGAAACCAGAAAACAGAGGGGGGAAAATTTTAAATTAAAACTAGCAAACAAGAAAGTCAAAACAAAAAGGTTTTGTTGGTTTTTGTTTTTTTTTTTAATTTATATTTTGTAACTTCATTAACCCTGCCTCTCTGTCAGCATGAACTCGGAGGGTCACAGACACCGTAACCGGAACACCCTTCAACACTAAACACTTATACAATTATATCTAGCATGAATATTTTCAAATAAATCTTATTTTAAATGAACACCTCAGTTAATTTGTCTCAGCATGACCACCCAAGCCTTACTTTAAGTTGCATGTCAGATTTTCTTTATTCATTCAAAAATAAGGGAGAGATTGAATCAAACTAACCACAACTTTGTACACCAGTACTAAGTACTGTGCATATTAATAATCTTAAATTGACAGGGAGATTCCAGCCATAAGAAACTAACATGTACCTCTTTGAAACAAGGTTCTTCAACTCCCTCTAAAACCATTCACAAGAACACAGGCAACTACATGAGGATGCACAATACAGGGCATTTATGCAGAAAGAAAAATGAAGAGTAAAAAGTGTTAACAATCAATCAGGTACCAGAAATGAGTATTGAATCAAATGTATCCCATCCCCTATTTTCACACTAAATGACAGAGCACATAAGGAGATACTGAAATGTTCCCAGTTTTTGCTTCATCTCTGATACTTTCCTTGCTAACATGGTTACCACAAAAGAATTTGTGCCCACAACACAAGTGACAAAACCCTGATGCAAGTAGGAAAAGTTGGTGTTTGATGATGGATAAGTAAATTTGATACATGAATTGCTAAGTGTCCTTTAGAGAGTGGTATTTTCTCAGTTACTGAGAGAAAATCGTCTGATGTAAGCCAGCACAAAACAGAAGGTTTAAGTATTTTTATTTTAAAATATATGTATAATTGCTTCTATGAGCAAAGTTCTCAAAATATTTTCTTTTTTTTTTTTTTTTGGTGTATGGTTTCATGGTTTCTTCCAAAAAGACTGTGTAATGTTGCTTTTCAACCTTTCCAGCAAGATATACTACTGTGTTTTAAAAAAATTCACCAATTATTTTATCTTTCCAGGACATACAGCTCCTGTTTGAAATTAGACAGCGGTTAAGGACTTGGTTGGAAAAGACATTTTTCTCTTGTGACCATTGCTGCAGCAAAGCATAGAAATGCCAAGGTGTTTCAAACAATTGTTTGTTATTTTGAAGTTGAAAGAAATACAATCAACTGGTGATTCAGTTATTTTGGAGGCAACAATTAAACAGGAATATCTGGGGAGGGAAAAGGGAGTTCTGTACCAAAATCAAATGGTTTGTACTTTAGCAATGTGCTATCCTTTGCTCTCAGTATCACAATGTTAACTTTCACACACATCACTCTGTCTAAGAGTTAATGGAAAATGAAAATTGCCCAGCAGACCTATTGGAAACTGCAGCCACAAACTCTATAATTGAAGGGCAAGCCACAAAGCTAACAAAAATTTCAGTCCCTTTTTCTAATCTTTCCCAAGACTTGCATCACTTTAAGAAACCTGTGAGTGATTCTATGCCACACCCAGCAGAGACCAGATCAAGAAGATTCAAGATTCAAAATCAAGATTTTCCGATATTAGGAGTTGTGTATATTTCTGCACCTGAGCAGTTTTCAAGTTTTTCACAGGTGATTATGAAAACAGGGAGAAATACTAATGAATGACTACTCTTTCTTCTTTCTTCAGACTTTCTAATTTCTCCTTAAAATGTTCTGAGGTTTCATAGTCTTAATTGTTCATAATCTGTATTTATAAAGCACTATAATGCACTTGTAATGCTTGCATTACATTAAAGTACTTTTTTTCCCTACTGTAAATGTAAGCTATAAAAAGATTCCACAAAGAAGCAGAAAAATGGATTTCATTACTGCTAAACATGTAACTGAGTCAAAAGCAGATACTGAGACTGTGTGAGAACTTGTTCCAGAGCTCATGAATAAGAAAGGGACCTCTTATTCCTGGTTCATTCCCTCCATTTTTTTAAAATTGGATAACTTATTATGTCTATTCCTACCTCAAACAGAGCAGTGAAAATAACATTTTCTTATGTAAACAGACTGGATGATTACAGGAATCTTTCTAAATATTGATTTTGTGAAGGCAGAAGTTCAAGGCAGTTGTTTGAATTGTATTATATAGTAACTTACATATTGATTTCAAAAAGTGCAAATGTAATGGTATGTATTACAATATGCTTCATATTATAATTATTATGACTGCAACTGGATTACCTTTCTGAGGACAGGTGAAACATATCTTTGAGAGGGAAAATGGATGACATCCTTCCCTAAAACACTCCTTAAACAAGAATTACCCAGTATTTCCTTTTCTAAAACAAACATTACCTATACCAAACATATCAGTGAATTGAAAGATCATCACATACAGCATATTTTAGGTAATTAGGTGGTCCCCAGAATCCAGACACATTCATGTTTTCCCCGTAGTTTATTTGGTGCTCCATCTTTGGGTCATGTGGACCTGTATAGCAAACATCCTAGACTGGGGCCCTGGCCTTGTGTGGGGAGAAAGAGAATAGCCTGCTTCAGTCTTTCAGTGACTGTTCTTCTTTTATCAGATAAGCTCAGCCAGCAGGTGCATTGATAAGTGGCCTGAGCCAAGCTCCATTCCTGCCTTCCTACTGTGAGGAGAGATAATAGATCCATTTTATCGTACTTATCCTGCACAGCCTAGCTTTAATTGGCCAAAAGAAATATAGAGGATCTCATTCTTCCTCTTCTTCCCTCTCTTTCTCTCTTTGATCTGATCGTGTCTTGTCTTAAAAAAGTCACCTAATTTCTTACCTTTGTAATAACAGCTGTTGTCATAAATACAATGTTTTAATCCACAAAATACCAACTCGTGATCAACATGATTTTAGTACATCTAGAGTAACATAATTTTATCATATGGGAAAGTAAATCTGCTTGCATCTACTTGTAAATTAATTTTCCTGACTGGAAAACAGTACCTACATGAATGGACTCTTTTTGGGAAAAGAGTTGTGAAAACATATTTAGTTTTTCTTTGGTTTTATAACAAAAGGAAAAGCATACAGAAAAATCATTGATGTAAATTTGCAGAACTATTGTGACTACCAATTTTTCTAAGTGTTGTAGTTGATGCAGTTTTCATGAAAGCTGTTCTCTCCACAGCACTACTTAAAAGAGCTGGGTTTCTTACATGTATTCTCATCTTTACTTTGTCTGATATTGGATTCTTGTAGATATAGATCAAGTCATAACATTAAAACTGTTAAGCAATGTTTGGATAGGGGGTTTGAATGTTTAAAACTTGCCCCCATCAGGAAAGTGGACTTTCCATCTTTAAATTGAGTAGCTTATAACAACTTCTTTTTTTTTAATGTAATTTTAATATAACGTGGAATATGAAGAAATCTTCATCAGTCTTTATGTGTCTTTACCACTTCTACTTTCCCCCAAATAATCATTTTAGAGGGGCCAGGGTACTTGTAGTATTGGAAGATGGAGGAAACTTCAGTACTCAAATTCTCCAGCTCCAGTTAGCGCTGTACACACATGCAACACCATTTTCATTTAAGGCATCCTGACTTAAATGATTGTTTTAAATAAACAAACCTCCACGAAAAGACTATCTGTTCTGACTTGGATGAAATCAGACTGTAAGTCTTAGTGTGCTGTCTCTGATTTAACACAACACACTGCAATGAGGGCAGACCACTTCCCTTTGACAAACCTTAAGAAGCCTCTGAAATAGGATGGAAAACTGGAAAGTGGTGAGTTCTGCCTTAAATTGAAAGCTATACATAGTGCTGAAGAGCTCTGTATGAAACTGCTGTTGTCTGTACAGGACCGAAGCATGTTGCTTCTGCTCCTGAAAGTATTGTGAATGTTAGGCCTTTGATGAATCAAAAACTGGTAATAAAAAATTCAACAGAAGCCTTACCATTGGTGTAATTGAGAGGAACTCGATCTAGGAAACTTTCTGTATGTCCAAGCATTTTCAGGAAGACTCTAAGCAAATGCTGTGTTATTTTCACTCATAAGAATGTAGAACAAATTCTCTTGTTCTAGGCCATAATCTTTAATGCAAGAATCTTGTGGGAATATCATGTGCTTCCAGCCTTTCCAGGCATTCAAAGTTTTAGGTATGCCTTTTCTGTTCTTGACTTCCAGACATTGTCCTACAGGAATCGGATGTGAGGATACCGGTAACATGCTCTTGCTGCGTTTATAAGATACTTAGAAAAACAGTTTGAACTGTAGCAGTTTAAAAACCTTGACTGCTACTATTGAGTACCGTTCTGACTTAATCTGGTAACACTTTTTCAAAATAAGTATTTTGGGAAGGCTCTGTAATGGAGTACATTGTCCTAATTTACGAAACAATGAGGCAACCTTTTTAACTGATAATGACTAGTGAACTTCTTAAATCTGTTGAATTTAGCAGACTTAAAACTTCTAGTAAACACCAGTGTCTACTTTTACACCACAGCTTTCATTTAAAAGAAAAGCAAATACATCAGCTTGCAAATGATGCTGCTGCAAATAACCCCAAATAAAGGTCCTTTATTCCCCTTACCATGTAGCAGGAGTGTCTCCACACTTCATTGCATGTGAACTAAAATTCAGGCTTTTTTATCTAACCTATTCCAACCAGAAAGAGAAAATTATGCATTTTGGGTTTCTTGGTTTGGTGTTTTTGGGGTTTTGATGTGTTTTATTGTTTGTTTGGTTGGTTGGTTTGTTTTGTTTTTTTTAATCAGAGCATTATCCAGAGATCAACTATTTATCTCTGGCTAAAATCTTGACACAAACTTTTTTTAAAGATCAATGATTTAATGAGACAAGAAGTGAGGGAGACTGAGAAGCAAGTTTTACCCAGCTTTTCATTTTACTGTCTGATTATGATCATTGCCTGTTTTGTTTCTAACTGAGATTAAACACTGCTTGTGTAAGGTAAAGCAACTTCACCTGTTTCTTAGCAGAAGTTCTGGAAATTTGAAAATTATGTACAAAAAAATTTGTGATATGATTATGCTCTACACTGGAGCCTACTTGCTAGGCCATGTATAAATCCACTGGAGTACACCAAGGGCCACAAGAACTGGCAGTCTGAACAAATAAATTAGGGGGGAAACAGGTACATTGATGCAACAGGCAGTTGGATTAGAGATTTTTGGTTCAAGTACTTCCTTATCCTGTCCATATCCTTGTCTTTTTAAACCTGTTCTATATCAACTTTTGTGAGCAAATTTACATCATCAGCCAGAGGAGCAAAGGTCCTCTTCAGAGCTGGATCAGGCTGCTCAGTCTCCAGTTTTAAATGGCATGGAGCTCTCAGTCCCCTTGGGCAAATTGTCCTGCTATATAACCACTCCTAACACAGAGAAATTTGAGGTTAAATACAGATGAAAGTCTCTGGCTGTAGCTTGTGTCTGCTGCTTGTCCCACCACGGAGCACCTCAGGCTCCACCTTCTCTACAACCACCCAAAAGTTTGTATATATATCACTAATTTCTTCTTGGCACGCTCGTTTCAGCCTGGAGAAATTCCATTCTCCCAGGCTCTGCTTCCATGTCCTGTGCTCCAACCCTCTGACCACCTCAGTGTCTCAGTTCTGAACTTTGTCAAAATCCCTCCTGCACCGGGCCTTGGGCTGGAGGGTGTCCCCAAAGCATGGACTATACTCCAAATGCGCACTTCATACATGCTAAATTCATGGGTACCATCACTTGTCTCAACCTGTCAATCACTTGAGTTCTCCTGGTTACCCAAATTATTTGTTAAAATACCGATTTCCAGCTGGTCAAATACAGTTTCTACTGTTGCAAGAGATTATTCCACTACAGATGCAAACATCTGCCTTTCCAAGGTTGCTGATAGCTTATTCTTCCAATTAATAACAGAAAATTTTATTCTAAAATTTAATTTGTTTCCATCCTCTTCTCCAAATTATAAATAAATAAACAAAAAAAATCTAAACAACCTTTTTATTATGACACTTGTCATCCAGACTTTTCCGTGAATTTGAGTTGTTTGACAATACCAGCCATAGTAAATATGAAGATTAGCAGAGATGTCGCTCATGTCAGCAGCATTTACGGATTTAAATGAAACTATGGAGCATGAAGCCAAAACGACTTCCTTAATACAGGTTGAGTTTTATGATACTTTCATGCTCAATCAAAAACTTCTCTATCTTAGAAATAATTTTGCTAGAACATGGATTTTATCCATGCCAGCAGCAGGAGCTGGACAATTCCACAATGTTTTCTACTTTACCCTTATGTGTATGTGCCTTTTGGTTGGATAATCTGGAAAAGAGTTTCTATATACAAATAATAATGCTTGTAGCCATACTGACTGATACTTACATATTTCACATTAAAAAACTCCATAGTAAATGCAGATAACTCTCCTGCTCCACCTGTGATCCTCAAATGTTTCAACAGAAATCATAGCAATGAGTAAACAAGAGAACCTCACTAAAACCACTGTGCACAGGGAGCACTGGGTAGATGAAGTGGACATTCTATCTTGCCTGACTGACTCCAGGTTTCATGTCTTGAAGAATTCATCTTTTGCAGGCACAGCTACTCTCAACAGGAACAGCTGACTGGTCAAGAAAATTGCAAGTCCTAAAAAGAAATGTACACAAAATTCTTTAAAATCTAACTCAAATTACTGAGGTGATTATTTCTTACAAAGCAGAAACTGAGAAGGCAGCCTTAAAATTGGCAAAAGGATATCCTGGAAGCACATTTTCACTTGAGAAGTGGAAGCCTGTAAAGCACTATTCAGGACAGGACCTGTAATAAGCTGAAGGAAGAAATTATGTATGTTCAGTGCTGCATTACAGGAAGTTGTCTAACAAAAGTTATCCAAAAATAAGCTGAAATCAAAAAGTACCACAAAATATAGCTTAGCTTTGCATAAGTCATCAGGAGCTGCTGGTGAAAATTGATGAGGGGGCAGTGAGAAAAACAGAGAAAATGCTGCAGGATGGTTGGCTTTTCCAAAGTCATGAAAAAGCTTACGAATGTAAAGTTAAGTGTTAGGAAAGAGAAAATGTGAATGTGCAAACCTTCATTGCTCTTGTCTTTCCCTTTGCACGCTATGTACAAAGAATAGATTATTTTGTTTTGAAGAAGCTGCATTTGACTCATTTGAACCAACCTCTGTCACAAGTCCCTGAACCAAAAGGGCTTGGAGGAGAATGACAGAGCTGAGGCTATCCCTGAACGCTGCTTGGAGATCAGACCTTTGAAGAACATGGATATCATGAGAGTGGCTCACAGGGGTGGGTCCTCCAATCAGGATGAAAAGATGCCAAAGCAGTGCTCACCACTCAGCTCTCCAGTGTGCCCTTGGACCCCACAAAGCCATAGTTTTGCCTTGAGAAGTCGACATACACACCTTTTTGAAGAAGTTTTCACTCATTATCTTCAGACAGGGCATTATCTACAGAGGTTAATGAGCAAAAGCAAATGGCATTTACTGGCCAAAATCCTGCTTCACCAGGAAAGCTGAACCAGTCAGTGTCATAGGCATAGCATCGTTACTGAAAATATAAAATTCAAGCAGGACTGTAATCCTAGTTTCCACTGCTGGGTGCATTGCACAGTTTCCATAAAATCCAGCATATAAAACTGGTTGCTTAGGTAGTACTACAGAAACAACAGCCATAGGAAGCTGTTTTTGGCAAGGGATCCAGCTGTTGGGTTAAGAATAATCTCAATAAAAGATAAAGAAAAAGTAGCAGGTTCCAAAGGGAAGAAATCTGATAAAATTAAAGTGTAATAGACACTTCAAACTGTGTGATCTGACCTAATAAGTTATTAATAGGGAACCATTACTCTTCATACATTTTTTATGAGGAAGGCATTGCCTTTTTGTCAAGATTAGTGGATTATAAAATATTTGTGCTACACAATATAAATGACCCTACCTATTAATAAGTCTCTGGAAAGATATGCTTAAATTGAATTACATTAAGAAGAAAAGTGCCAACAGAAAATTAGGCATAATTAATGGGAACACATAAATAAACCAGAGATAGAGGAAAAGGACATTCTTTCCATTGATCATTTTAAGGATTAATTGTTGATATCCTCTAATGACATACCAACTATTACTGTTTTTATAAGGACCATTTCACAGAAGATGAAATCCATGTAACTATGAATATGTATTGCAATTTATTGCCAGAAGATAATTACACCGATCACATACATCTACTTAGTCAGTACAGTATTGAAAGCTAAAAGATACAGCTTAAAATTTAATATTCAATAAAGTTATACACTCTTATAAACAAAAAGTAGGTTTTTTTCTCTTTTTTTCTTTTGCTGATATTCAAATACTTAGGCTTTCCTGCATGTTTTCAGGACAAACAGTGCTGAAAGCGAGGACGTGAGCAACACTGGGGTAATTTTCCAGACCCTTGCAAAACAGTGATACCTAGGAGATGCAGGAAATTATTTTTCACATCACATTCACATAAGGGACAAAGTGAATAGAGTTGCACAGTGTATGAGCACTCCAGTCTTCTCTATTTGCCAGTAGTATATGTAAGGTTTCCTTGGGTATCACAGCTCTGCCTCCAGTGTGTGCATTTCACAGACTCACTTCAAAAAAAAATTTTGAAGGCTTTCATTATTAATCAGGAATGTAAATATAAAGGTTTTTTGCTCAATCTTAAAAACAAACAAACAAACAAACAAACACCTTAGAAATTATAAAGATAATTATTTTTCTCACAGTGTCCTCAAAATAAGTAATTTTTTCAAAAAGTTAAATAAGGCTCTTTTTCCTCGGTGGAAGAAAAGAAAGAGGACCCATTCACTAGAAATAATCCACCTGAAACAAAACACCTTACACTAATCCCCTAAAAACCTTATCTACTCCTTGACACTGTTGTAACAAACACTCCCAAAGTACTGTGCCAACATTGCTCATGTGTTCAGTGGATTTTAATTAGAGCTCTGAAAGCTTGGGAAAACTGTCCGAGCGAGCAAGCTGCTCTTTTCAAATGGCAGCACAACTGTCCTTTTACCCATGTCCCAATCAGAGCATATGTTTAATTAAAACTGGTGCAAATAATGGAGACAGAAGAGAAAAATCTCCTTCCCACAAATTAGTGAGGAGAACATCATTAGGAAGGTGTGCAGCAAGCTGAAGAAAGCAACCCGTGTTGCTCTCTTGTGCTCTGAACTGGATGTCTGTGGATAGGTCTTGAGGCATCATCATTTGTGAATGGTGCGAATGGCTTCACATGCAAGATTCTTTAAATGCTGTAGAGAGAACAGAGGTATTTAAGGATGAATAGCAAAAGGAAAACTAGAGCAAATAAAGGAACAAATAAGAGAGACTTGTTCTGCTGTTGCAGTAGCTATCACCTCAAATATTTGTCAGATAATATTTATTTTTCTAATTCACCTTGAGAGAATGCCTGTCCATCTGTCACCTTCACAAAGGCAAAGCATTTCCACAGTCCACCTCACCAAGTGGGTTAGAGGATTAATCCTACTCCTCCTACAACATCAATCTCCCGGCCTAGTGAACACTCTCACTTTGTTCTGCTCTGGAATCACCACAGACTATGTGAGAATGAACCCCACAACCACTGAGGGAGGATAGAAAGGCAAGAAAGTGATGCAGCAGCCAAGGAGGAAAAGCTTGGGCCGATTGTGTTGTGATCACTCCAGCCAGGAAATTCGAGCTCATTACAGAGAGACATAAGATGAAGAAGTGGATCACAGTATAGAAAACACATCAGTGAATAGAAAGGATATGATAAGAATGAAGATTAAAAGCAAATAAATGACTACATGTGGAATGCTTGTGTAAGAAGAAAAAATTAAACACAAACCCAAGAAGGATGACAGTCACAAGACTAACCATAAATCAGCCACATTCTACTGTGATGCCTTGTTAATGAAGCAAGTTTGAATATGAAAAATATCAATAGAAGATGGGACCTCCTCAGGAAACTTTTCATCAGGACTTGAACCTGCACAAGAAAGCTAACAATACTGAGACTAAAGTTTTTGTAAAAGTTACCAATGCTAAACCTGTTGTTTTGCTCTTGAAGGAAAAAATATAAAAAGGTTGGTATTTCAGGGGTATCAGCCACATTCATTTTTATATATAATTATTCCTATAATTACAAAAATGACAACAATAGAGAAAAGAATAAATCAAAAAATCAAATAAATGTAAAGAGACCTAAACTGTATGTGAAATGCTTCTAGAGGATCTCTAATTAGCATTATCCGACTGTTTTGTCCGACTAAATGAGTATACAATCAACCTCTACTTAGAAGCTGGGGCCAGGAGTGGTAGTCCTGAGCATTTTCAAATGCTCAAAGGTTTAACAAATACTGAACATCAGTGCTAAATAGGAAATAATTTTGTAATTAGCTACTGTGCAAATGAAGAGAAAATTCAAGGTCCATAATATTTTTTTAATATATGCTGAAAAGTGAGGATGAGTTCTCTTTGGGGAACAGAGCAAAATAACAAGGATTATTTTGCTCAGGAGGTCTTACAATTATTTTTTTATAAACTGATTACAAGGTACATCTGGACTTCTCTGTTTGGGAAGTTCTAATTCTTTTATCTTCCAGCTATGTTTACCAAATTGAAAAGACAGTAAAATGGAATTTGAGAGATGATACTGATGCTCAATAGCAGTCATTTAGAAGTACAACTCTTCAGCATGAGGAGAGGGTAGAAGTCCCTTCTGACCTTAAGGAGTAGCGTTATAATGAAGATTTATTTTTTTCTACACAATTCAAAGATTTCTTTGTTCTACAGGGTCCACTTTAACCTTTGGCGTGAATAAATAAATAAATAAATAAATAAATAAATAAATAAATAGGAGGAGGGGTTGCTTTAAATCTTGAGAGGAAAGCTGCCACCTGCAGTTTTTATACCTGTGAGACTGTAACAACCAGCATAGGAAGCAAATGTTTAATCATCGAGCCATTGGTTGAATTAGCAGGTGAAAGACTTCGTTAAAGTGCCTGGAGAGTTCAAAGCCATGTTTTCAAGAGCTGTGTTTATTGAGCTGCAGAAGCTTTACATGTTATCCCTGGATAAATAGGTGTCGAGGTTCTAAGCCCAGCTGGAGATGGAACACAGGCAGATGCTTGCAGAGCCCCCCTATTTATCCCCCTCTCCAGTGGAATGTGGAGTGGAATTGATGTAAAATTTGTGTGTTGATGTAGGAGCAGTTTAATAACTGGAAATAAAGTTCTGTGCAATGATAATTGTAAATAATAAAAATGATGATAATATAAAGGAAGAATAACCAAAACAAGGGATGCACAATGCAATTGCTCACCAGCCACCCATCAATGCCAGGACCCCCTCCTCAAACCCAGATCATCCATCCCTGTGGTAATTCCCCCAATTTATACAAAACATGATGTTCCATAGTGTGAGGTGTCCATTTGGTCAATTCAGGTCACGTGCCCCAGCTATGCTCCCTCCCAGTCTGGGTTTTTTTTGCATACCTCCTCACTGCCAGAGCATGGGATGAGAAAAAAAAGGTTCTTGACTCAGAATAAACACAACTTACAGCGTGTTATTAACACCTTTGTCATTCCAAATCCAAAACACAGCACTGTAGCTGCTACTGAGTACTTAACTCCACCCTAGTTGAAGTAAGGACATAAGGAATTAAAAACTATTTGCTAACAGTTTTCTGAAAATTAGTAGCAAACTTTTTCAACTATTTTTCAGGTTTCTCTTGGGAGCAGGATGGCTGCAGGGAGGTGGTAGGTACAACACATACACCTGAAGGCAGCTATAAAAGAAAATTCACATTCCTAAGAGAGATTATTCTTCAATTAGTGCCAACTGCACTTGAAGTCATAATCATCTATAAATGTAATTCAGTGTGTACAAAGCATTTTGCTTATTTCTCAGCTTACAGCCTTATAGATACTACTTTACTCTTTGCCTCACTCTTTCAGATTTCAATACTCATCAAGCTGAAGGATTTTTTTCCCCCCCCAATACTGCATCCAAGGTATTTAAATGTCTTTGGCTCTCCAGAGCCTAGGGCAATTTAAAGAAACATGAAACTTTGAGATGCTTCAAGGACTGCTTATACCTAAAGCACTGCTGTTCCTAGAATTTCCACTTTGAGAGACTGTGTTACTGAATTGTGATTTGCATATGAATGCAGCTATGATTTGAAGGGGAAGCTACTAACTGGGAAAAACATGAAGAAGTGGTAATCAGTAATGACACTGCATCCATTTAACTGTCCTTAGTACAAAAGAATTGTGGTATTTAAAATGAGCAAAACTCAGATTAAGTTTCTGTACTCTTACAGGTTGACCCTGAATTTGGGTTGGTAGAAGAGTTTCCAAAAGTTTGAGTATTTTCAACTTTGAGTTGTGACAAAACCCACCACCACAGAGTTGTGAGTCGTCCCTGGCTTTAAGATGAAATGACTGCTGGCTATTTTTCAGATATATATAGGTTTAAAGTTGTATGTTTTAAACACAAATAGGAAGCTGTGTCTTAAAAACTCCTATGAAAATTTCCAGAGGAAACACATTTTGTAGGAAGTATAAGATACCCAGTATGATAATATTCAATAGGCTCTTTTGGTTCTCTAATTTGTGAAAGGCACTGTTCCTTGCAACTCTCACTCTGAATGACAAAGTTTTGGGATGCAGCTAAATAATGTTCTCTTCTATCTCTTCTCATTCAGAAATAATTACCAGTGTTAGGAGATTGGGTTGTTTATCATAGAGACTTTTTAAACCCATCTCATTATCCTCTCATGTTTTTCTACAGCTCCCAAGTCCTGAATTGCATTAGTGCCCGCTGATCATAAATCCTAGTGTCTGTCACAAGTAGCTCTGATGAAGAAGAGGAGACATAAAAAGATTAAGAAAGATAGAAGGGAACAGCAGATAGAAAACCTAATGTTGTTGAAAATTACCAGTGAACTATTACTTGATTTACCTGATCTGGTTGCGCCATCTGCATATCTAGCAGGAAAGTGGGATATCATTAAACCAGTCATTTCCAATACCATTAATAAGCAATGCTACTGACAATTTCAAACACAGGAAGTGCTCACCGGATATTAATCCTAACTAATTTCCACTTTCTATGGTTAAACCTGTATATATCTTACTTTTGCTGACTCCTTTCAGTTGATTTGGTTACATATAAAATTTCCTCACTTATGTAACAGAGAGTGGGATATTTCTTAAAATTTTAAAAGCATCTGCCAATAATTCTACACTTTTTTTGCACATCTCACTCCCATCAAGGGCTGAAAATCCCAGAGCTGCAAATGCTGTCATACAGAAGAAACTGCATAAGGAAGGAGGTTAACCCTAGAATATATTGTCCTCTTAAAGCACATGATGTATTCAGAGAATTAAATTTTTAACAAGTCATTCATTGATAGCCACTCTGCCACCAGCTTAAGTTTCTTGTGGTTCCACAGGCATTTATAGGACAGGCCTTTGTTATGGAAAGATGCTATGTGGAATCATTTCTGTTTGTCTTTCTCTGTCAAAATTTGTTCTCACTAAACAAGGTCAGAGTTAATAAAATGCACATACACCCCACCCCCCCCAAACCCATTTAATAGCTTTGCTTTTCAGTTTTCATGGCAATTATGAAATGGCCACAGCCCTCATCACGGGGGAGAGGTGATTAACCAAAGTGCATTCACTATTGATGGGCTGCAAGTGTAAATGAAACTGCAGCAGCTCAATGCTGCGGGATTTTAGAGCACATTTCTAACTGCCCAGCTTTTTTGAGATCGCTATCATTTCTCTGAAGTGAATACTCTTTGGTGGAACATTTCTTGCAATGGAATTTATTTACCATGCATGTGTAACAAGGTGGTATAAGTTCCACCAGGAGGTAATATCATTAGCATTTTCTTTTCCGGAGATATCAAGTTTTCCTTTCTTTTTCTTTTTCTTTTTCTTTTTCTTTTTCTTTTTCTTTTTCTTTTTCTTTTTCTTTTTCTTTTCTTTTTTTTTTTTTTTTTTTTTTTTTTTTCTCTTTCTCTTCTTCTCGTGGAGGGCAGGAAAAATTGTAAACAGTTGCTAAAAGAACAGAGGTCCCAGCTAATTCCAGGCTTTAGATCAATGCAGTTTTAGCTCAAACTATGTACTTGCTCAGACATAGCTAAAATACTTCTCATCTTTTCACAGCTTTACTCTAGTACAAATCACATATTTTCATCCAGACTCTTCTTTTAGCAGTAAATTTATATTTACTAACAATAATGCAGCAAATACATATATATATACACACATACATATGTATTCACACACTTCTTAAAATCTCCCCTAACCTTCAGACTTTCTGTCTCAAAGGGGGTTAAATGCTACTTTGTGAAATTTGGTGGAGAGTGTAAGAGTTCTAGTAATATGAACCAAGGCAATGATCTTTTGTGTTGAAAACTAATCACTCTAATTTATTTTTTTTTTCATTTATGATACCCCAAGCAAAAATAATGCAGGATCAGCAGTACAGGATCGATGAGAGGAAGCACTTTGCCTAGATCTTAAGGAGTTTTCATTTGCCTTATTGAACATATTAAAGATCATCTCACTCTGAATTCTTGTATTTTCCTTTGCACCTTCTGAGGGTCTTTCTGACTTTGTGCTGCAGCTGTAGCTTAATGCAGGAGCGGGGTCTCTTATAGAAAATCTTTCATGTTATATTCCAGATTATTCAGGGAGTTGAAATAGGATCTTTTGCAAGAATCCTGCTCTAGACCCCAGTGTCAACATTTTTCTTTTTACTTTTTATTTGCCATCCCTTTTTATTGGTTTGGTAACCTCAATAACCTGAGGAATCAGACAAGTCAGCAGGAGTTAAGAAATTTATGGAAACTACCAAGCAGAGTGGCATTGACATGTTGTAAAAGGAGACATTAGGGGAGGGATGAAAAGAAAAACATAAGAAGGCTTCATTTGGAATACAGGATGTAATTAAAAGCAAGCAGATTAAATCACCTCACACCACCAGCTGAGTGTAAGCATTTGCTAAGTATCAGTAATTGAAGTTACACAGCACTGAGACCATGGAATAATCTTGAGTTTCATGAAGTGAACCATATCAGGTAGGACTTGTGAGGCTGCTACAAGGAATTGCTCTGTTGTATCATTCTGGAAGTGGTCAGAAATTTGTGCTGTTTATTTGCATAAACTCTAAGTGGAGTAGGGGTGGTATTCTGCTCTGTGGAGAGGGGAAATTGAAAATATTTATTTCATATTAAAAGTGCTTCATGTAACCAATCTGGTACAGCACCATTCCAGTAATTAAGATTTGCATCCAAGTTTTTGTCGACTTCCCTATTCTTCCCATCTCATCCTATAACTGAGCTGGTGAACCATTTGTGATGAATATTAGTCACATAAACTAAGATGTCATTACAAACTGTACAGATGACAATAAAAGAAGCAGAAGAGTGGAGAATAATAGAACAAGTCTGCCTTGGACAGAGTCTGTTGGTAGCCTACAAGTCATAGGACCCTACTATCCAGAAGTGTGCTAACAAGGGACACACGGATTTGGAGTCACTGAGCTCCTTGATCCCTTTCCTATTATCTCCAATTGTTCTTCTTTATGGCTGAAAGTCTGCCAAGTGACAATTACATCCTGAATTGCTGTCTTGTGAAGTGAGAACTGAACAGGCTTTATGCCATCTATAAAACAGGCCATGCAGTCCTCTTGGTGAAATGTCCCTTTGCTTACACAAGGTCAGGTGCAAAAGGTGCTATTTGATCACCCTGCTCCTGCTGGGCAAGACATCCGCCAGCGAATGGAGAGGAAACTGCTGCAGTGCTACCAATTATTAAGCTCTAATAGACAGTCCACTTGATTAGAAGTAAAACTCCTTCGTTGCACATAAACCATTTACAGAGGGGTTTTTTAGTTCCATTTTTCAACTTGGTTTTTCTGATGATATAATACAAATGAAAACTCTGACTGCTTCATGACTGTTACCTTCTTCCCCAGTCATCTCCCTGGCCTGACCTTGACCTATAGTTAGACTTTAGCATTTAATGATAATGTGGTTTGTGGCAGCAGTAACCGCAGAACAGGATCTTCCCAGTGGCTTCAAGCCAGAGTGTTACTCAGTAGCTAATGGTTGGAATGGAATGATAACAGATATGGGTGAAAAAAATCTGAGATTTTGTATTTCTGTTAGTTTGAAATAAAAAGAAAAATCTACACTAGAAGTATCTTTAATCCTGTGAAGTGTTTTTGATTCTGCAAGGTGTTCCTTTGAGAAGTTACAATAAAGTGTATTCAAATGTTTCATCCATGGATCTCATCATTAATGGCTCAGTTGTGTAAATATGGAAAAAACACCTACCTGAAAAAATAAGTTCTAATTTTTTCCTAACACCATTTTATCACAAGAAACCCTTTATGCAAAGTGAAGAGTCAGATTATGCCTTAGGAACAGAAGTCTACTACAGTCAATTGGATCATAAGAGCAAAAATTAAGAATAAACTTTAAATTCTCCATAAAACAATCTATCTTCTAGAAAGTCAATAAATAAAACAGGTACTCAGTTATCATCAAAATATACCTCTAGTCATCATATTAGGTTCCATAACTTCCCAGGTAGGAGATATCATAAGGTTCCCCTACACTGCATTATTTTAACCATGCAGGCACTCATTGATATGGTGGTGACACCTGAAACTTTTGGTGGAAGAATGTAGCAATCCTATTTCCACAATTAAATTTATGATCTGTTTATCATTCTCTGATATTTTCAGAACTGTGTAGCAGTACTACATACTCAGCATAGACCTCAGTGAGGCAAATTTAGTCCATCAGTGTTTTAACACACTGTAATCATCAGTGACAAAATATTAGGCTGATGGTCATAACAATTGTCTCCACTCTTGTGGTCCTGCAAACTTTACAGTTCTTAAACTTCTACTGCCCCTGGCAACAACACACAAAATGCTCAGTCCAGCACATGCTGGCATCTTTCTTTTACAGTAGGGTTGTCCAGTCTGAAGCTTCCCATTTCATGACTGGTTTACTAGTTCAAAACAAGATTAATTCCCCTTAGTGATATATAACTACGCTAATTTTTAACTGTAAAATATTTTGAATTTATTTGCGAAGTATTGACATAATGATAAAAAGTTAAATTACCTCCAGGACATGAAAAAAGACTTTGATTAAATATTTTTGAAGGATTTTAATATGCTATAAAAGTTGTTCTTAGGCATTTTCTTTACCCATTATGCAAATATGTCAACTCATTAATAATTCAAAATAGGCAATACATTAATAATTAGGATCCCCCATTACAAATCTGACCTTTAATTGAATTCTATAGAAAGAGACTGTGAAAAATGAGCCTCTTGATTTATGCTAAGAATAAAGGTTAAAAAGCGTTTTCCTAGTAGATCTAATTTTTATCATTCTTGCCTAAGCAGAAACATTGAGATAAGAATTTTTTTCCCAGTTGAAACTGGTTTTTTGAAAAGGCTACTTCTAGAAAAAAAATACATTAAAAGGTATTTATTTATGCAGAATTTAGTAAGATGTGTCACTGGACAAGTGACAGAGCAATCATAGATACTTCAGCAGCTTGAAGTCAACCTTTTTTCCTTTATTTCTCTTTGCCAAATGACCCATGGGCTTCACAATTACATGATTCTTTACACTTAACTAATTTCTCTTCATAATTCTCCTTGTTAACTTCATCATAATGTTTAAAAGTAAAAACATTAACTGACTATTAATGTCAGTTAATAAAAGTTGTATAAAAGAATGATTGCTTCCAGTCGTAAGAAAATTGACAATTAGACATACAGTTGCAATACTGCAAGGACACCACTAAGATTATTTTTATTTCCATTCTCAGTCCTTCCCAAAGGTTCTGTCTGCAATGTAATGGCAGCTATGCAGACACATCATTTTCTTGTAAAGTTTGAGCAAAAACATAATTGAGAATGATTAGAACACTGTTAAGAAAAGGGAAGAAGGATAAGGAAAATGCCTAGGAACACAATAGAGAATGTCCCAATGGGACTGAAAGAACATCTTTCATTGAGGGTTAGGACTAAGGGTTAGGTTTAGGGTTATGGTTAGGGTTAGAGTTATGATAAGGGGTTAGAGTTAGGGTTAGGGTTAAGGGTTAGGGTTAGCGTTGGGTTTAGGGTTAGGGTTAAATGAAATGAGTAATGAAAGAACTATCTTTCATTAGTACATTCACGGATGATCCTAAGCTGGGAGCATTTTTCCATCTGTTGGATGATAGGGGGGCTCTCCAGAGAGATCTGGAATGGTTGGATGGATGGGCAGAGTTAAACAAGATGAAGTTTAATAAGTCCAAGTGCTGAGTCCTGCACTTTGGCCACAATAACCCCTGCAGTGTTATAGGCTGGGGACAGTGAGGCTGCACAGTGCCCAGGCAGAAAGGGACCTGGGGGCACTGGTGACAGCAGCTGAACAGGAGCCAGCAGTGAGCCCTGGTGGCCAGAAAGGCCAATGGCATCCTGGCCTGGATCAGGAATGGTGTGGCCAGCAGGAGCAGGGAGGTCATTCTACCCCTGTACTCAGCACTGGTGAGGCCACACCTTGAGTGTCCAGTTCTGGATCCTCATTTTAGGGAGGACCTTGAGACACTTGAGCACGTCCAGAGGAGGGCAAAAGGCTGGTGAGGGGCTTGGAACACAAACCCTGTGAGGAACAGATGAGGGAGCTGGAGTTGTTTAGCCTGGAGAAAAGGAGACTCAGAGGTGACCTTATCACTCTCTACAATTTCCTGAAAGGTGGTTGTAGTCAGGTGGGGGTTGGTCTCTTTCTGCAGGCAGCAACTTACAGAATATTAGGAAGAAGTTTTTCATGGAAAGAATGAATAAATACTGGAATAGTCTGCCCGGGGAGGTGGCGGAGTCACCATCCCTGGACATGTTTAAAAAAAGACTGGATGTGGTTATGCCATGATCTAGTTGAGGTGTCAGGGCTGGGTTGGACTCTATGATCTTGAAGGTCTCCTCCAACCTACACATTCTGTGATTCTGTGACTTTATCTATTTAAGAGAGTAATAATAAACTTGGAAAAAATCATTTATACATCCTTTTTGCAGAAAAAGTACATCAAGTCTTAATGCATATAGCGGGCTTTTGCCAGAAAGCTGTCATATATTACAAGTTTGGACACCTTATTTTATTTCATAGAGATCTGAACTCCAACAAACACTTAAATGTCCCAGCAGAAAAGGTTTCCCATTGGCTGGTAAATGAAGAGCACTATTTGGTGCTGTAGTGCACCAGCTCAATCAATTATTGCTATACAAGGTAAAAGATTGGTACAATATCCTTTTAAAAATGATAACTTTGAGAAATTATAAATTTATCAAATGAATAGACATAATCAATCTGAACAGTTAAAGCAGCATTGTCACAGACATGTGCTTTGAATAGAATTAAAAGACCACAGCCCTACTATTCCTAAAAGGGATAAGAACCACCAAATACCCCGTTAACTCCCACTGATGGTACACACAGCTGGAATTGGAAACCATTTAGTTTTGGCTAACTACAAACCCTTGTCAATATCCATCCTTGTAATTTTTTCAAGTCTTCGATCTTGATACATAGCAAACTACCCCAGCCATGACCATGCTGAGCAGCAGCTTCATGGACTGTTTGATAGTCCCACATACAAAGTGTGAAGAAGTCACTCATGTCTGCATTTTCCTAGCAAGAAGTCAAAACCAACTAGGGCAACATAGTGATCAGTTTAACCCAGAAGCAGTTACATACAACCACAACATTAATATCACTAGAATTTATCAGCTCCCACAAAACATGAAAAGTATGCCCAAAAGAGCTGGCACTCTTGGGCTCACCTGCAGCCAAATACTGCTGTGAGCGGTAATTCTGAGCTTTTCCGAAGGGCTGATAAGTCCATTTTTGCAGTAAAATATACATTATATGGACTTAAACTGTCCATTGCCTAAGTGGCACTACAGCCAGAAGAGTTTCAATTATGGTGAAACTGAACTACAACTAATGTTATGAAATGGACCAGCAGAGGCCTCATTAATGGGCACAGCATGAAATTTCCTACAGAGGATTTAACATCATCACACTCTCAGCCATACCAGAAAAGCTGGAAAGGGTGTTGGACGTGCAATGGCCAACTCATTCTGAGGTTTTAGCACATACATTGCACCTTAACCTGGTTTGGGTATATCAGTTTCTGTATGGTTGTGGAACATGGAGGACTTTTTATTTCTTAAAGCCTAGGGCACCCATGCTATGTTCCTAACAACCACCATGTTTGTTGTGATTTTTTTTGATTTCCATAAGTGGAAAAAATGGCAAAGCAGAATCACAGTGTTTTGCCCCTTCAAATTCTTCACTGTATTGGCTAGTTATCCTCTTAGTCTTAGGATAAAGTTTATAGGTGGCTCTCATCCATCACTCAGCCTGGAGCACTTCCACTTCCCAATGAAGCTCCAAAGGAGACACCTGAGTGCCAGGATTCACATCAGGGTCTTCCCTCCTGCAGCTAAATTCTGCGACAATGACCTCAAGCCATTAGCAAAAAGTTCTTCAGCACAAATTAGAAAGTTTTCTTTCCACTATCTCTACTCTTCACCATCATAAAGAAAACTGTTATTCATATATATGTTCAAATAAATTGAGAAAAGACTCTGTTCCAACCTAGAAACTGAAAATGTTCACAAGTATGTCATCACTTCCTGGCAATATCCCTAAAGCTTTTGATCTGCTACCATGGGAATAGACAGTCAACTGCACACAGTATCTCCAAGGGTAAATTCCTGAAATTCTAGCATGACATCAAACACACCACTGCATTCTAAAACATCAGACCAAGATTCCAAGATTTTTTTCAGCTATAGCAAAACTTATTCTTACTTTTTCAGGTCTCTGCCATCACTTAAGTTATAGCTGAACTACAGTGTATCCCACTTCCCACAAGTACAAGAGGTTCTTTGGGATGTCAGGGGAAAGACAGAATTAGAGTAATTGATTTATTTCATAGATTGGAAGCGTGTTTTCAATATATTTTGATTTTTTTTTTCTAGCAATTCGCTTTTCTATTTGATTGTACCTGTACTGGTTACAAGGGGCAAATACTGCTTAAAAGGAAAAGGAGGAGATGTGGGGAGGGCTGTAATTGTCATTATTCTTCTCTGTTGCCATCTGCTCCATCTATGGAAGAAAAAACCCTTTTATTTCATTATAAAAAAGGTTGCAGAAGTGCAATTGATTTTGTTAAGAAGCAAGGACTCATTAATGTTCCAAAGACTGGAATTGTGCTCATTCCCTTGGACTCCCTAGATAACAAAGAAATAAAATTTTACCCAGCAATTTCTCCACCAGCAAAATTACTTGTAACTAAAGTAGATCATCCTTTAGAAAGACTTCAAACTGATTTAAAGTGCTTACCCAATGAAGACTTTTCTATGACTCCTGGAAACTTAACCCATTACTTATTTCTGTGTTTTAAAAGAATCATTTTACTACCAGATTGAGAAATATCTATACATACATTTCTTCAGTAGAGCTACATATAATTACCATATTAAGTATTTGTTTGTATTTTTCAAACGAGAAATGGGAAATAAGTATGTCATCAAAATTTCATAAGCAACATGGAAAAATTAAGAGATAAAATGCCCTCAGTCTAAGTGTATTTGGTCTCTCTATTTAAGTAAAGAGTATGATTTTAGCAGAATTAGAGGTCCAGCTATTCCCACATTACTGCCTCCATTATGGAAAAGTGGGGTGGCAGGGAATTTTGCTGGGATTTTGGGTTGATTTGTTTGTTTTATTTGCAGATGGTTGCACTTGGACCAGGTGACACACTGTTGTCCCTTCCAGCCTTACCCACTTTGTGGTTCTGTAATTCTGTAGTAAAGTTTAAAATTTCCCCTGAAGATATTTGGCCAATAAATAAAATAAGCCTTTCTCCCACAAAGAGAGAAACAAAACAAAAAAACATTTAAAATTGTTTTAGCCTGTGAATGCAGTACTGCATTGTTCTTAAGTGATGTGAAAGGTATTAGTCTTACAAGCAGAACAAGTTTTACTATGTACCATAGTCTTTCCCCACTATTTAAAATAATGTATTTGAAATTTCAGAGCAGTAAACGACTTCTGGACTGTGTCTGTGATCTGTGGAGAAGGTAAGGATGGCAGCAAGGAGGGAAGGAGAGGTGAATGGGTGGAAAGAAGATGCCTCAGGCCTGCAGCATTTGAGCACTCACTCTCCAGCTCTAATGCTCCCTGTGTTACTGACCAGTGTGGGAATTGTAACTACAGCCAGATGGGAGCTTCTAGATCCACTTGTTAGACAGATGATGTGACATCATACACACCCAAAGCGGGGATTAAGGTGTGAGCAAATCCAGGGGCAAAAAGCGTCCATATAATTAACCAAAATGAGAAGCATGATCAGAAAATAAAATCCCTATTTGAAATCTTAAAAGGATACTCAGTGCAGAATTTAATTTCAAGTCTTATACAGTCAGAATACTCTGGACCTTTTCAAAGAATATTTACCTTTACTCTGTAAAATGCTGTCCTATCTCAAGATCAATCTTGGGGAAATCGGTCATGCAACAATACTAGCAATTCTTGTGGGGCATTTTCCAGTGCTACTGTTGCTTATTTTCAGATACCTTTCTGTTTGTTGCACTGCAGAGCAGACATTTTGTAAAACTGCTTCATGATCCTTTGTTAAATACAAACAAGTAGAAGCCCAGATATTTAACTGGCCAATTTAGAATGGGTGGTTGAGATTCAAAAAACAGAGCAAAGATCAAAATGAAAATGAACTAAAGAAATTTTCAGTACTTTGACAACACTGAGACAGAGAGGAAACTTTTGTTAATGTGACTCAAATAAATTATAGAAATAGTTTTATTTTTAGCCAGTAAATGTGGCTGATCACAAAAACATATATTAATGGAATGTCTTATAGACATGGGACAATCTGCTTTGAGAACCAAACCCAGAAAACTGCACTGATGGATCTGAAATGGGTCTTTCAGAAAGCAGTTTAAAATGCTCCTGTCTGTCTGCATCCATGACACTGCAGTTCCAGGCAGAGGAAAACACAGCTTTGACAATCTTTAGTGGCAGACATGACATGACAGGTCAGATGCAGAGCCACTATCCCTTGTAACAGAAGATCCCAGCAGATACCTCCAATTTCTCCTGTACATCTGGAAAGGGAGCCACTTGTCACTGAAGGGACAATGTGACTGTCAATTATTCTTTCCTGTGCCTTCTGGGATGCATGTCATTGATACTAATATAATAGAGTAGGATGAACACAAGAGACATATTTCAACTCCAGCATGGTGCTCTGGGCAGAAAATTGAATTTTTAGGTTTTTTCAACCATTTCAAATATTCTTTCACAAAACAATTTGAGCTTATGACTAGTGAGAACTAATTCTTCACAACCTTTATTCCTCACAAAAATCCCAAATAGGTTATTCTTCTCATCACTTTGTGCGGATTATTTTTCCCATTGTGCTTTGTGTTCATTATAAAAACACAGCTGAAAGTCTTTTTAGGGAAAATAATTTTTTTCTGGTAACAAACTTTGTTCTAAAACATGAAGAGGAGCCTGAAGGAAACATTCAGCTAAGGGGCATTAGAAGCATTACAGAAACATCTAAGAACCTTGCAGGTATGGAAAAAGCAAAGGTACTAGGAACCACACTATGACCATGGCAGCTGTGTGATTAACTACTCATAAAGGCTTAAAAGGCAGGAGTGGATGAAGACTACAGCTGAGACAGAAGAAGCTAAAATACTCAAACCTGGTGGGGAACCCAATAACACAATTCTGCATGAAGTTACACTCATGCCTCACTGCGCTCAGCGCTCAATTCCAGCACTGCTGGGGTTTTTATTGTTGTAGGTTTTATTCCCCACTCTAATTATAATGAATAAGGTAATGATTAATACTGCAAAGCAGACTGATATTCAGTTCTGACACAACATCAGCATGTGGGTCCCTAAATCTGTCAGTGAGGGGCATAGTAAAATACAAGAGATTGAATTGACTGAAATAACAAGGATAAATTAAAACTTTAGAAATTTAATAAAATGTAAAACCTGAGATACTACACAGATACATTACACTGTGCTTTTGGACAGCTAACTCGTAAGGCCTTCTCATGGATGATCTCAGGTTTACAGGAAGTTAATCAAAATGATTGGGGACCTTTTCATATATGCTGCAGGCTCTATGTTTCATTGCATGCATTTCACAGGATATTGCTAAGTAACAGTTCAGAAACTACTACTCTATTTGGAGCAAGAAGACGCTTTTTTAATAGACTTTATGTAAGGCCAGACTTTGCAGTCCAAGTCTTAATACCCCCGAAGATGTGAGTCCTATCTCAAAAACACCGATTTGTTTTACTACAATCTTTATGATTCTTTGAATTAATTTTATCTCTCCTCACCAAATTCACACAGACTTCCTCTCATGCTTTCCCATTCCTTACAAGAAATTGCCCTGGATGCTAATGAGCAACTCTTTCCCTTCTATTCTTGCATTACTCATGTGGTCCTTGAATAAAAGACTCCTTCAGATTGGGCAATTCTGCAACAGTTTTATTAAAAATAAAAAACAATCCAGCAGCTATTTCTTCATGAAGTTCCCAAATCAAAATTGATAGCTTTGTCTTGTGATGGTTTTATCTTGTTTTATTTATATACAGGCTCTAAGCTGTTCCACCTCTTCAGAATATGTCTCAACCTAAAATAAAGCAAAATATTGTACCTGTTGCAGACAGCTATGAGCTATGAAGATGTATGTTAGGAAAATTAATGAAGCTATTCATAATGGTCTGAAAATCACATCTCGGAAAACACCTGTATAATCTTGCATTTTTACTGGGATCTCATAGAATCCACTGCTCACTGAAATCTGAATGAAGCCCCTAAAGACACATAATTATACGTCTCTTCACTGCCATAATAGAACCTCTGCACCATGTTTATTGAAAATAAGATTGAAAATCCTCTGAAAATACCAGTAAATCCTCCAAAAGCAGAAACAACTAGAATGTAACCTCAGCCATGAACTCATGACCCAGTATTTCAGACAGGGCTTCTTATGTCTGTCTTTTGTTGAAAGAGCTCTTTTTCAGATACCGTGCAGAAGGTAAAGTAGTGACTCTTGAAGATGAGGAAGAACTCTTGAATTGGTTCTCCAGAAATTTTGTTCACTTTGTCCCTTACCTCATCTATTTTAATGTCATTAAATATGCTGTGAAATGTAGTCTCTCACATGTCACATTCAGGTCTCAGACAAAATCCAACAACCCTGTTTGTCCAGTGCCCAAAACAACAACCCAGCCCTCAGTACCAGTGTCACAGAAATAGCAAAAACCTCTTAAAATATCACTCTTCCTCCAGGTCCAGGGTATCCTTTAACTTCTCAAGCCATACATTTCCACAACCAGCAAGTCCTTCAGCTATTAGTTTGGTATTTTTTATGTCATCAGCATCTAAAAGCATTTTTGAATAATTCAGCAGCTTTTAAGATGCATATGTCAGTTCAATGGTTTGTAGCAAGGGAGTCAAGAACGACTGTAAGTCCTGGGAAAAACAATATGGATATTCTTCTCCACTGTTTTCCATCATACACACATTCTTTCCCTTCCTGTCCCACACCCTAGACCCTTCAGCCATTACTCCAGGCACAAAGCAGAGTGGCTGGGTCTCACCAGGGAAACTCTGGGCCACTGTGGCAGCAGTATGCTCTGCAGATCACTCTTCCCTGCTGACTATGGATACTGATCCTCTTCTAGTGGTGGGGATGGCTGTATCCATACAACACCCCCTAGGAAAAATAAATCAAAAGCCTGGTTTACAGAACATTAAACACCACTGAAGGCTGACTGCATTTCCTCAGCAGCAAAGAACATGTGGGCCACTGGCCACACAACACTCAAGCAAGACCTTTTGTTGAAGGTATATGCATCTGTAGCCAGAAAGCACCATACAGCTGGTACATAGGGTAATCAAAATGTTACTTGGGAAATAACCAGACTTAGATATTTAGGCAGTCTGCGATTTTGTAAGTTACCAGCAAGGGGCTTGCCCTGCTCCTGCATCACTTGCAGTAATAGGAAGTTCCTCTGCAGTCCTTAATGGTCCGAAACATGGGCAATAGAACATTTTTCATACATGCAGAGCTCTTCTGACCTACCCTGAGGTTGTTTTTCAGGAACAGGTCATTTGTGACTACACGAGTTGGCACTGGCCATCTGTTATTGCTGTATATGATTCTTGGTCTTTTTTTTTAAACACAGTGTCATCAGTTTGTTAACTGAGAAGAAATTTTGTGGGAGGAGGACATCTAGTGATGTGATATATATTTACATGCTTAGCAGTTTCCATGCACAGTTGAGCTGGAGCAGCAGTGAGTTACAGAGGATTATAAGAGTTTTAAGTGTGCAAGCGTGCAGCTGACAGTGCTAGAAAAGAGTAGACCTGGGGATATGAAGGGACAGCATCCAAAACAACAAAACATCCACAACAACAGCGACAGAAATTCAGCCACATAGTTCTGAAATCAATCTTTATGAAATTAAACATTGCAAAAACTTAGTGATATCACCATACTTCTCACCATTAACAATCTCATCTCCAAATCTAGATTTATACTGGCACTAATCACAACTTACTTGTGCAGAATGACCATTAAAATAATGATAATCTTAGCAACAAGGCTTCCCATAGCACTTCAAAGATGTTCAATGTAGCAGCAACTCTGAAATATCGTGATGGTTCTCTGTTTAAATTCTTTTCTTAAATACTTTTTCTTAATTCTCCAAAAAGCAATAATTATAACATCTCAAACTGATAAAAATCAAAGCTGTTTTTCTGCATTGTAACTTGCTTCAACGAAGTTTAGTCAGTGAAGCACAAGATATTCAAAACCATAGACAGAAAAATACAATAACAGTCGTAACAGTCATCACTAGTATCTGCTATTGAATTTAATAATACTTTGGGGGGAAAAAAGCTGTGTATCACCAATATAAATCAAGTATCAGTATCAAACTAATGTAACACCATTCATGTCCGCATTTATACAATCTCCAAACACAATACCAAAATATCCCTTTTCACATTTTTCAGAATAAAAAACCAAATAATTATGGTAAAATAACAAAAAAAATAAGTAAAAGAGAGAGTTAATGATTTTTAAGGAAAAAATACATTATCAAATATGTTAGTTAAATAAGGACCAATATCTTTTTAAAGCCATAGAAAAATTTGAAAAGGACATACATTTTCTTTTTGTTGTTGTTGGCTTGTTTTTTCGGACCTAAAACTAGTTGAATGAGTAAATTTATAGATGCATACTGAACATGCTGGTTTTCCTACTGTACTCTGGTGGTATGACTAGCAGGTCCCATAAAATCCACTTTCATACAGAAGGATACAGAAAGATTATCTTTGAAAGATAGTGCCAAAAATAAACTTGCATTTTGAGGAAAGCTAGAGTTCTTCATGGAGAGTGAGATGTATAACAAAGGAAACATCCACAGATGAGATGGCTTCTGATTTCAGTCCTTGTACATATATACATGGAAAAATACCTCCATGATTCATATTATGAGCATTCCAGGTATAAGTTAAGTCACAGAGTACATCCAGAATGATTAAAACATTTGTGAAAATCATATTAATTAATCGTACCCCTGACTTTGGACTGTAATCCAACAGTTTGTACTAGTGTTTGAAGTTGGTATTTTGTAAGAATAGTTAACATTGGCAAGGCCTATGCAGTACAAACTCTATAAAACAAGGTATTGATGAAATTTATCAGAAGTAATAAAAAGTAGCATCAAGACAAGAATTTACCTGCTATTTTCCTTGATAGTTAGCTGATGATTTCTATAGCTACAGACATCCACAAAAGATAATTGTCAGTATTTCAATGCCAACTTAACCCTACTGCAAGACACGTTGGGAGCACTGCTTCAGTCATCTTCATAAGAACCTATAACTAGTGGAATATTCCTCAGGTGTTTTCCACAACCTTAGAAAATCTGTGTAGTAATCTCAGTACTGAAATTATTGTGGGTTTTGTGCAAAAAATATTGTGCCTGATGAAGCTGCAAAAAGCTTTTTTATTTATCAAACTAGGAAAAAAACCCCAAGCACACAAACAAACTTTATTTATTTCACTTCCTCATTTGCCTTACATCCTCTGTTTCAATTATTTATACACTTCAGACATCTTTGTTTACAGGTCTGAAGGTGCCGACACAGAACTGGGAACAGAGGATTTGAGGGAAGGCAAGTCCTAGCAGGGCTGAGGTGGTTGGGTTGATCAGGGCAGGACACAGAAGTGCACAAACCTGATGCTGACAGCATTGTCAGCATTGTCAATAGTGCCATTGATTATGACAATATGGTAGCATTCATGACCAAATTTCTGGATCAGCTTGTATTGCAATGGAGTGAATAAATACAAAGCTGTTTGCTTTTCAACATGTCATTTATCAAACTTTTTACTGTTTTTAATTATTGTCTTCATATTCAGAGTATCTTCTATTTACATTAATAGCAAAAAATTTAACTGGAAGATTACTGGGTTTTTTTGTAGTTTATCTGAAGTCATACACTGAAAGAATAAGAAAATTTGTCATCAGTAGGTCAGGAAAAAGAATCAAACACCACCTTCTTTTATCACATTGCAGAGCTCAAATAATGTATTTTTCTCAATTTATGCTACTGGAATTTCTAAACCTGGAGGCTATCTGAAGACATTCTTTAGGAAATCAATTGAATTCTCTACTATTACCTCAATAGTTGCATTTCCTCAATAATTAACATTGGAATACAAAGTATATGACAGTTTATACAGAGAGAAATTCCTCTAAATTTAATCTAAACAACTAAAATTGTTTCATTTCAGCTGATACAGTCCATTGAAGTTGTCAGCATCCAGAATACTGAGAAACTTTTTAAGGAAAAGCAATGGTAGGTGCCTTGCAGTCTTATTACCATAAATTACCCTTATACTCTCCATTGATTATTAAAATAACAGCCCATTTCCCTTACACATTGATAACTCCTTTCAGGAAGAGGGAAAGTTTCTCTGTCATGCAGAAAATTTCCATTCCAAAGTTTTCCAAACAAAATTGGCATTGACACTGCTGTGATTATTACAGTCAAGCTTCTGATTTTTTAATATTTTCAACCTGACAGATTTATTTCTTCTCAAATAAAAAAAAAATCCTTCTTAGAATAAAAATATATAGCTTCCTTATATTTTCTGATTCTGAAAATTACCAAGTGCCAAGCTGTGAACATAAGGAAATTGAAGACCCTTGAGGGTGACCTTAAGAACCACAAAGGTGGGGAATTCTGATATAGTGGTTTAGGCAATTTCATTGCAGCTGCTTGGTTCTCGAAAAATGAGAAATGGGTTTTCTATTACTAAATATAATGAATTCCCTTTCTGTCCTGTCACAAATTGTCAAACTTCATTAATGAGAAGAAAGATGTGGCACATACATATATAAAAAGTAATATGAATATACATATTTAAAATGGAGAAATGCTGCATATTGCTACAGGAGCATTCTAACTGCATCAGATATTGCATAAATCTCTGTAAATAAGATATTTCAAAATTAGCTATCTTTGCAATACAATGCTACTTCTATATCTTCAGAGCAATTCACTATTATTTGCAAAAGAAATGGCTACATGTTTTTCAGGTGCATAGATGCAGCTCAGTGGCTGTATTTCTGCATTGTAACTATTATTCCGTATTTCAGAATTGTAACTATTATTCTGTATTTCAGAATAGTATTTAAATTGTATTTCAGAATAATTTTTAATCACATTTATCTTTAAAGCTGTGGGCATCCAATGGAACAAGGCATCTGCTTTTATAATTTGGTCTAAATATTTTACTGAATAGAGGTATAAAATATACCATCATTTAACAAAATGATTTGCACTTTTGTCTTTGCCTCTACATTAAATTCATTGTGGCTCATTTTGATTATGATGACAGCAGTAGCTGTCTTTTATTCTCCTCTGCAATATATGAATTGACTGTCAATAGGAAATGCTCAGATTTTACTTGATAGTCACTGTAAAATACTTATTTAATTTGGAGTTACAGCAACAACAAACTGAAGAAATTCTCTTCATGCAAATTTCCATTTACTCACAGCCTTAAGTCTGGGCTTTTGGTAGTTAGACCATTCTGGGAATGACTGAAATCATGCAGGGGTCCCTACACCTGCATACAGCTCAGTGAACCCAGCAGATACCCTCAAGGACAAAATGAGATCACTTTTATTTTATAGGCAGGATGAGTTACCATGTGACCCACAACCCTTTCTGGCACAGCTACTGACTTACAATTTTTCTACTCTCTTGAGAACTAATTATATCTAAACTTTCAAAAATGTAGAAGCAGTGTTTAGTCAATTAGTCTTAGCAAGATTTCTACAACATATCCAATGTCATAGCAGAAAAAAAAATGCTGCACACTAATTCAAAATATCCTGCTGATAGGAAACCTGAAACAGAAAGCTGTGAACCAAATACAGCAGAGAAGTCTGACCATCTGTAAAAGAGTTTTCTGTTTGCTGGAGTAGACCAACACAGCTTATTTGCAATATGTGCACAAAACCCCTGCAGTAGCAGGTCTTGTGTCACTGTATTCTGAGCACGTCCTCTACTCCAATAGACCCTGCTCACAGAGCACCAGCTCTTGAGGCTCTCTGTAAGTATCTGAAAGTGAGGACTTGTTTCTTTCCAAGCTGTTCTGCAATCACAGACTCCACAGGAGGTGGTGTCCCTGTATCTAACCTCTTTACTCACTACCCAAATCCTCCACAACATTAATTAGATTGATGCTGTATTAGAAAGGATTTTTCTTCTTGCCTTCTCTGCAGTTGCCTCAGAAGTGTCAAATCTACATCAAACCTGATCACTGGATGTGCTCCATGGCCTCCCTCAGGGCTCCCAAGGTCCATCTGTCCTCAGCCTACACATCCAAGCTTCCTTCCAGTGGAACTCAAGGCAGAACAGGCACGGCAGGGAGTTGTTCAAATGCACCCAGCTGTTAGTTGTGTGCAAAGTCAGCGCAGCAGCCTTACCATTTAAACATAGCCAAAGGGTCTTTGCAAATTACGTATCCCTGAGAAATTTTGCTCTAGTACTTCTCCCTCTGCTTTGTGCTTAGAGTATTACCCTGTCCCATTTATGCAGGGCATGCTCATTTCTGCTGCTTCCTTAGCAATCCTGAATTTGAAAGACAGTCTAGAAAATCTGGTAAAGTTTTCATTTCTGGAAATTAAAACAGAAACAGAATATTTTCATGTAGTAATAAACAGGAAATCTGAATTTAAGTTTTGAAGAGGAAGACTAGTCCATCTTCCCAAAGTATGCAGCAGTCCACTGCTACCTGTGCCCATACTCAACCTTACAATGCTCTTTTAAACAAAGCAGGCCTTATCTAAATAAATGTGAATTTTGGTAATGTGTTTAATGTCAGTTGTTTCTCCACAGATGGCTAGCCATGTTGGAAACATCACACAAACAAATGCAATTACAGAGTTCTGAGAAAGGGAAGAACAGTAATTCCAGCTCAAAGCACCAGTAACAGTATCAAAATTAACAGAATTCAAAAGTGGTGAAATCGGGATCTGTTAGGAGTAAAGGATTTGTCCCTAAGGTGAATATCCCTATGAAACCAAAAATGACTCACCATTAATTTTTAAGACTCTCTACTGTTTGGTCTTTTTGGTTTTCTTGTACTTAGGAAACTGGAATTAGTCCTTTGAACTGAAGACACCAGCTGAGAGCCTCACCTAGTGCGATATCACAGAAGACAATCAGTCAAGCATTACCACCTATCAATACTGGGGGAATTGGATCTAATCACATTATAAGTATAAAGTGTCTGTACAGAGTCTGTCTCACACGTAGTTGTCTGCACAGAAACAGCGACATCAGCAGCCCACTCTGTCAGCGGCAAAGCGATTTCCAGGTTTCTCGGCTTTATCTGCAGAGACCTCTAGCGGGAAAGAGCGGCAAGTCTTCCATTTCTTCCTAAACCACCAAGTTCCACTCCATTTTTCTAGCCATCCTGCTAATCCACGCTCTGAACATATCTCTGCTTTTTGTCATAACGAATTCAAAAACTAGTGAAAAAGAAGCAGCAGGCGCCGAGCAGAAGGCGACAGCATGCACTTGGTAGGATAGAGACCACTTGGTGATACGCAGGTGGATGTCCCCAGCTGGGACACCGCCGTAGCCCATCCCACCATGGTCTCACCTTCAGAGGCACCCACACATCCCAAGCCATTTCAACTACTCCCTGTATGGTCACGCTTGACCTGTGGTAATGCACACGCATTTATTTGCACACTCAGTGCTCAGTCCAGCCACTGGCACCTAGGGCACACACACCCCTGTGGTCCATGGTCCTATCCCGGGGACTGGCACCGGTTTTCAGTCACTCTGATACCTCCAGGGTTGGCACAAGGACACAGGGGCAATTCTGACACATGACCTGACTCCAGTCACTGCCAGTCGGACCCTCCCAAACCCCATCCCCTCATACCAAATGGAGAATCCCTCATTCAGGATAAGGATTGGAAAGGTTTTTAGTATGAAGACAGACTGATGAGGAGTAGGTCGTGGCCAGAGAAGTGCATATGCAACCAGACCAGTTATTCCTCTCATGCTTCCCCCACTCTCATTCTTCCCCAAATCATCTAAATCTCTCCCTTTGCTCACCTTTGCTTTCTCCCCTAAGCATCCCATAATAAGTCCAGTGCAATCTCAAAATGCAGTGCCTTGTTTCCCATAGTGTGCCCTGTTTTCCTAGGTAACAGCTCAAAAGGTGCTCCAGAACTGACTGATCACAATGTGTGCCATCCTAGCACAGTGGGGTTGAGGCTTTCCTGGGGCTGCCCAGGGATCAGGCAGGGTGTCCTGTACCCTGAATCCACAATTTGGGTTACTGTCTGCCTGTGAGTATCCATGTACTCCTCTGAGCTTATAGAGACCGGCCCTTGATGGGCTGACAGCTCCTGTGAGGCCCTGGCAGGGTAATATTTGGAGTCCCCTCCACCCACCCCTTTCTGCTCCTTTGTGGGTAAGCTCAAGGAGTTTTTATCATGTAACCTGAAGGACAATACATTTAAAATTTGATTGTGTTTGTGTGAACTTATAAACTGTTATGCTCTACACTCCCATGAACAGCTCAAAGGCCATCTCTAAATGATCTTATACACTCTACATCTTCTACCTGGCAGCAGAAGTACAGTGAGAAATAATATCACTTTACTGTAAAGACAAGAGAACATGTTGGGACAGCCTGAAGCAATAAATTCCTTTGCTCTCCATAAAAACAATCGTGCCAACAAAGTTATAACTGGTAAAAACATTAGCAAAAACATTAACATGAGAATGCATAGAGCAGTTTTGCATAAGATTCAAAGATAATAAGTCAACAAATAAATAAATTACACTGCTGTACTTATTTAAATTGTATTTTGTGTTTCCTAGGGGCATGGACATAACTTGGGTAACAATTACTGACTGACAGATGACAAGATGTCTCCATAGAATTATGAAAATAATCTTCTACAAAATACTGTTTACTACAGAAATCGTAATGCATGAGCTAAAAGCTGATGGTCACATTTCCTTTTTGTCAAATTTTTCAGGTTTAAAAATCCCAGTCAAACACAGTTAAAAAGGAAGCAAGCAATGTCAATGCAGAATTATAAATATGAAAAGATTTTTTTGTCATGTAGTATGCTAAAAGGAAAGTACAGAAGACTGACCTTGTTTTCTGTGGATTTCCATGGCAATGAAAGAAAAAAAGCTAAGCTACTTTTTTGAAAGTGTAACATAAACCTGGGGTATAATGAATAAGAGTTCTATACAATATAAATTTCACTGCATAACCAATAAACTACCTCAGAACCACTAGGCTGCATTTCAGCTGTTATTATAAGGAAATATATAGAGAATTGTAACAAAATGGAATCTCACTAACCAGTAAATGTTGAACAGAACTGATCCAATTTTTTAATTGCTGTAACAGGGTGGTGCATTTCACTGACCACTTATCACACACTCACCCCCAAAATACCTTCAGACTCTGTAACAGCTTTCCTCAGCGGTCCCACCTCAGCATGGGGGACTTCATCAAGACCTAGGGTTATTTCAGCTGACCCAACAGGTAGATATTTTTGGCTGCAGCAAGAGTACAATATCATCTTTTACGAGTTAGAGGCAGGAGAGGGCAGAAGTAGTTTCTTATAGGAACAGTCAGGCGCTGGAGAAACAAGATTGATGGCCAGTATTAACAGTAAAGATAAACCCAAGGCAGGGTGCCAAGCATTACACAACTTGCATTTGGTAGCCCTGTCCCAAAGGCCATCCCAATTCCCATATATCCTGCTGTGCTGTAGCAAGTCAGATGCAGTTTTTCTCTTACCACACATATGCAGTGGTAGAATTTTGACCAGGCAATATTTTATGTTTGTTTGCATGTATTGTCCAAAAAAATATCCCCAGAAGGCAATCAAAACTTTTGGTTGGGAAGCATCCAACCTGAAGTGGAGATAAAATGGTAAGAAACTGGCAAAGGAGATGAAAATATCCCAGGTTTATCTATGCCTCAGGCTAATATTTAAGAGAGCAGGCATAAGTGTTACTGTCCTTCAAGACCAGGTATATGCATTAAACAGCTTATTCTAGTAGGTGGCTGTGCAGGACCTTCAGGTTGTACAGGACCTGTAGTCTGCTCTTAAAAGTGAGTTTTGTACCCTTCAAGAAGAACTAAGGGTTCTTACTGTATTTTTTTTTTTTTTTTTTTTTTTTTTGTGGTCCTGAAATATAACCTGCACTAATAACCCTGGTACTAGGTAACTTCTTTATACATGCCTCGTGATATACTTACCTCATTAATCATGCTCACCTGAGGAGACAGAAAACAATGCTTTGTGGTCCTTCATAACAAAATCAGTCATCATCTTCTTGCTGGTTATTAAATTCCTGTGTTCTCTCTTCAAAACTGATTTACAGCATAAACAAGCACACAGAATGCACAGCGACTATAAAAGAAAATGAGCAAATGAATCATCCTGTCACTCTATTTGGAGGTCTTCACAAAGCAGAAAAAGGCTGAGATGTGCAATAAAGTTATTACAAAATGCATCACACCCATATACATCTACTGAATTATATGTTTGTGTTACCACAGTCCTTCAGTAAGCCCAAGCCATGAACCATGAGAAGCCACTTCAGAGTGATAGTAAAAAAAAAAAAAAAAAAAAAAAAAAAAAAAAAAAAAAGAAAAAAAGAAAAAAATTTATTCTTCTCCAAGGCAATTACTCTGAAACATCTCAGATGTAGAGTGCAACAAGTGCTTACAAGCATCTTCCCCACAGCTTAAATTATAGGAGTACAATTTTGCTGTACTTACAGAATGATGTTAAACCACTGTTTAGACTTCAATTACGAAAATGGTGAGGAATTCGATTATGGTATTGACAGGAAGCCATCCACCAAAGAACCAACCTGCAATAATTTCTGATCATTCTATATCTAAAAAGCTAAGCCTCTCCTGCTCTTGCACGTGAAATTATTTCATTGTGTAGAAGTGACATGTCTTTGTCTCATATCCCAGAAGATGGCAGCAGTCCCACAGTATTTTATGGATTTAGCGATGCAGTTGCTCTCAAGCCTTTCTCACAGCTTTCTCTATTTAACCACTAAAGAAGTAAATATTCCTAATAATCTTTTTGCTATTAATGTGCAGTTTGTACCTTGCAATTTACCACCCATTCATGGTAGGGGGTTAAAATTTATTTTAAATGAGACTAAAATGAAACTACACTCACTTGTATTAAAACACCTTATTAACAAGCTTCTATAAAGATGTGTAAGAACTTAAAGGGCACCATTACCTGCCTCAAACACTGTTAAGGCCACAGAAAGACTTTGCCAGGAGATAAGTGACTGTAGGGCACTCACCCCAGTCCTGGCAGAGGTGAGATCTGGCTAATGCATCCAGGCGGAAATTCCCTCTGTGGCTAAGTGTGTAAAGAAGTCCTCATACACATATTATCAGTCAAAAAAAATCACTCCACACTGTGGGATAGATGGTATCTGTGACCCCTGAAGCCCCTTCCTCAAATTTCCCTTTGTGGCAGCCTGGAATTTGGTCTGTAAATTAAGCCACCATGATGGGATAAGAGATCTTTGAGAGAAGATAAAGGTGGTCCATATGTCATCTCAGACTTACTGGGGTTTAACAAAGCTGGGGGAGATTAACAAAGCTTGGGAAGCAGAAAGTATCACTGAAAATGGACACAGAGAATACAGAATTTATGGGCCACAAGAAAAGGCAACCCAGAAACCGTGCTGAAAACAGCTCAGACTGGGTAAAATGTAATTCTGGCAGAGGGAGATTGCAAATGCTGATTTATAACTCAGCAACTTAAAAAAAAACCAACCCAAAATAAAAGAAAGACTGAGCATGGGACTAATTAGCCTTAGAAGTGAGGGACTCATTTGACCAATAGAATAAGAGAACTGTGTAGTCAATGAGCATTAAATCCTCTGTTTGCCAAAATTTGTAAATAGTGAAAAGCTTTTAACAACCTGGGGAACCCCACCACTGAGAAGGCAAGGGTGAAGAAAGACCAATGGGATGCAGTTGGATCCATGGGTGATTACTATCTTCTGCTTGATCTCTCTCTTTCTCTTTGTCTCTCTCTCCCTTTTCTGTATTTTCTAATTCTTTCTATCTCACTACCTCACACTTACTTTTAAATATAATCTGTATTATTGGCTTTGACATATGGTCTTGTCTGAACCTTAATTCAGGCAGATACATCTCTCACTAATTGGATCATAACAACATGCAACACTATTTATTTAGTGTTTAACTGACACGGAGGAGATATTAAAAAATGCTAAAATTTCTGTGCTTATCTTAAATATTACTGTCTGTTTCTCCAGCTCTTCCATAGAGGTTTAACAGAAGCCTGAAAGAATTTTTAATAACTAATTTTAAAGAACAAACAAACTAACAAACAAACAAACAAACTCACAAGATATTTTCTTAGATTTGCAGTGAAAGTCCATCAATTCATTTAAACAAAGCTGGTTTATTTTTGTTTAAAAAGGAGTAATTTAGGCAGTAGCTATACTGAAGCACTTTTAATTAATTCAGTTACACTTTTCATTCTGTGAAAGAAAGAAAAAAAAAAGATGTTCATACCATATATAACATGTAACTAATTATGACACTAAATTTCGTCAGTGCTAAATGACACACGCTGAATGCTACAGAAGGAAAGTGCAATCTGAAGACAGTCTTGTATCCTGAAATATCTTGCTAATAGGCCAGACTGGCAACAGAAGCTGATGAAGACCAGTACTACAAATGGATTTAGTGTTAGAGACTGGAATTGCAACTGCTGACTTTATATTCCTTTCATCAATTTTTAGGCATATATTCTAGGATCTCTTTGGTTTTATGAGTCCTCAGAACATCTCGGAATTTTCAAGGCACAAATAGTAGATAAAGAAAGACTCCTAGCCTACTCTGAAAATTATTGTAAGAACTGAATAAAACTGAAAAAGTAAAGAAAAAGGTGGAAATGGACAACTTAAATGACTGAAAACTCAGTCCTTACAAGCTACCAAGTATTAAAAAGTTAGGTAGCGATATTTGTCATTTTAATTGTGCAAAAAATGGTTTCTTGCAAAGTTTCCCTTATAGACACCGAACATTTTAGAGAATAGATTTTGAGTTTTCAAATATATTTCAGTTGTTTATGAAAAATCCTGGTCTAAATAAGTGTAGAGAAAAGTTTGGAAAATGTGTGCCAAACATAGTTTTAAAAAAATGGTACAAGGCAATCTTTGTAATGATCTGGCATGACAATTTTTAGGCAACTTGTTACATTGGATACTCACTGGCAGTTTTGAAAACTCCAGCTTGGCATTGAATAAAGCAAGCTGAATTATTTTTAAAGACTGAAACCAGAACTATGAGTTTTATGGTACTTATCTCAGTCTTTGACTTTTCTTCATTTTGAGAACTTGAAGTGACTACAAAACAAACCAATCAAAACCTAACACACTTTAATGTTTGCTTCCAGTTTCTCTCTTCATTTCATAACTTCCTATAACATTTTCTAGCACATGTTTTAGAGTTCCTAAAATCTTATTTTTAAAATTTTTAAATGCATTTCATATTAATATTAAGAATTTTCTCTTCACCTCCAATCACTGCTGAGTAACTAAGGGAAACCCAAAAGATGAGTGGGAAGAAAAGGAAGAGGTCATCTCCTATTACTTGCTGAGATGGGTACAACTATATCAATAAAAGTTATTCATGTTTATTAGGAAAATACATGACAGCTATCTTCAAGTTGTTTCATGCACAATTTATAAATATTTCAATACTTTGCAATCAGTATCAAAGTATCAAAGAAAATTTTCTGAGCCTGTCTGTGAAATCACCTAGCATTAGATAAATGTTATTCTCAACATAGAGAAATATTTGGCAGTCAGACCATAGCAATCATGTTCATCACTTAAAAATGTTGGCATCCTGATATATTAAAGTTTTACCTCACTATTTGGTATGATTAAAATATCATAGTCAGGGGGCTTAATATGAAATGCCTTTATTAACTAAATTAACCATGTATTATCAAACTGCAAGTCACTCAATAGGACTTATTCTGTCCTGATCACGCTAAAATTAATTCTATAATAAAGGTACCTTGCAAGTGATTTATCTAAAAGATAATAGGGTAATGTTTCTACCTTGAATCATAGGGACATGATAGTGGCAAAGATCAATTAAAATGTTAGATTTAACATGTTAAGGTCATTATACTATAAACAACCACAGGTGTAATGAGAATAACAAGGGCAGATCATGTTTAAAATTGTGGAAGTACATAGAAACTGTATTTTTATAATGTCACTCTTGGTAGCAAAGCCAGCATACATAGTTCCTTCTACTCTCTCAGTCCTTTCTCTTCTGACTCCTTCATAAACCTTATCGACCTGATGTGCTGGTACAACTTTTATGGAGCACTTCATCATTGCAAACATCTCTATTAAAATAGTCAGTCTTCACAAGTACAAGTGCTACTTTAAGCTGGTATTTTCACTGATCTTTTATATAAAAAACAGAAGACTGGTGCAAATGAGGGAGAGCAAGAGACAGCAAAAAAGCAGGGAGCACAGAAAAATTAGGTGACTCTAAAAAATGGCAATGCCTCAAAAAAAAGCATGCCATGTGGCTCTATCTAATAGGTCATATTACCTTAGCAGTGAGAAACAGAAACAGCTTTTATTGTCTGTTTTCTCAGGGAACAGCTCCAGTGAAGCCAACATAGTTGAACAGGTGTGAAAATGGAGCTGTTTAAAAATCATGTAATTACTGTACACAGACAAAATCTGGTCCTCTGTGCCTGTTCTGGCATATTCTGGCCTTGTGTGCCTGTGACTCAACAGGACAGGTTCTGCCACCCACTGATGCCAGCTAGAACAGCTGCACAGCTGCAAACAGGGGAGCAGTTATGATGATTCTCCAAGAAGGTTTCTAGATACTGAAATATATATATATTTCAGTATCTATGTATTATATATTTCTCTATACCTTGCTAGCACCCTGTGAAAAACTGGGTTGGCAGATACCTCCATAGTGTCCTATTCCAATCACACTCCAGACTGAATGCACAATACTGACTTTGCTTTCAAGTGCAAGTCAAGTTAGTACTGCATGCATCTATTCCAGTCTTTACTCCCACAAGTAAAGAAAAAAATCCTTAATTGATGTTGTGGTTTAAAAACAAACCAAGTAAGAGGCTCTAAGTCAGAAATAAAATTTAATGAGAAGAAAAGGAAAATAAAATAGAATAAAATAAAATAAATACAAAAAGAAAAACCAGTGACAGAGTCAGAATACAATTTGATTAGGGTGATGGAAACAGTCCAGACGAGGTGGTTTTCTTGAAACAGAAATTTTGTAGAAAGGTCTGGTAGCTTTGGTTCTCTGGGAATTTAGTGGGAGAGGGCTGCTTTTACTGTTCTAAATTTTAGCTTATATCTAGGTGAGAATGCTTGGCTTTTTCCCATAGGTGGAGCATCTCACAATGGGATGATGAGTCATGGAAGAGAGCTTTAATGGCCCATTAAAGAGAGAGATAACGCCCGGAGGGAGTTATCTCTGAGTCATGCAAAAGGCATTGATGGGCCATTAACTGAAGATGGTGATAGAATACACTCTAAACTACAACCTAGGACAATCTATCTCTTATTCTATTACTATCTACAACATGCCTAAATTAATACATTTTTACAGATGAATGCATATTTACATACAGAATGAAACTTTACACACTGCTCTCACTTAAAATTAAGTCTTCCTGTGGTACACAACGGGTTTCTTTATTTTTCTGCATTACTTACCGAGTGTAGCCAGGTTCTTGAGCAAAGACAATCCCATGGATGGGTTTGCCTTTGCCTGAAGTGGGATTAATTCAAACATTTTTTCTTAAAATGCTTTTCATGTGTACCACAGGTACTTTGTCTTCATCTACTGTGTGTAAGGGTTCAGACTGGGCAGGATTACTTTGATTGACAGATTTTTGGGTGTTAACTATTCATGTGGTTTTGGCTAAGTTTAGTTCTCAATTTTTGAAGGTTCTTTCACCAAGTGTTTTCAGGGTAGTTTTTAATAGTTCGTTGCACCGTTTAACTTTTCCGGCAGCTGGTGCATGATAAGGAATGTGGTATATTTATTTAATACTATGTTCTTTAGCCCAGGTGTTTATAAGGTTGTTTTTGAAATGGGTTCCATTGTCTGACTCAATTCTCTTAGGGGTGTCGTGTTTTTACAGGATTTGTTTTTCAAGGCTTAGGATGGTGTTCCGGGTAGTGGCATGAGGCACAGGGTGGGTTTTCAGTTATTCAGTGGTGACTTCCACCATGGTTAGCACGTACTGCTTTCTTTGGCGTGTTTGGGGAAGGGTGATATAGTCAATTTGCCAGGCTTTCTTGTACTTGTACTTCAGTCATCGTTTACTATACTACAGAGGCTTTATTTGTTTGGCTTGTTTGATTGCAGCGCAGGTTTCACAGCTGTGGATGATCTGTGAGATGCTGTCCATAGTAAGGTTTATCTTTCGGTTACGGGCTTATTGATATGTTGCATTTTTTTTCTGATGACCAGAGGCATCATGGGTTCAACGAGCTAAGAATAATTTTTTCTTGTGCTGCCAATCTAGATTTACTTGTGATATTTTCATTTTGGCAGCTTTGTTTATCTGCTTGTTGTTGCGATGCTTTTTATTAGTCCGGCTTTTGGGTATATGCGCATTCACATGTTGAACTTTTATGGTTAGCTTCTTTATTTGGGCGGCGATGTCTTGCTAAATGTCAGTGGCTTAGATGGGTTTTTTTCTGCGCTGCCAATTGGCTTTTTTTTTCAGTGATTCAGCCATCCCCACAGAGTATTAGCTACCATCTATGAGTCAGTGTAGAGATAAAGCCTCGGCCACTTTTCTCGTTCAGCAATTTCTAAAGCCAGCTGGACAGCTTTAAGCTCTGCAACTTGACTCGATCTACCTTGTCTTTCGGTAGCTTGTGCAATTTGTTGTGTGGGGTTCTATGCTGCAGCTTTCTATTTCCGGTTAGCTCCTACAATTCGGCAGGAGCCATTAGTGAACAGAGTATATTGTCTTTCAGTCTCCGGTAGCTCATTATATGGTGGGGCTTCCTCAGCACGTGTTACTTGCTTTTTTTCTTCTTTTTCTTCAGACGATAATTCAAAAGTTTTACCTTCCGGCCAGTTCGTTACAACTTCCAGAATTTCAGGGTGATTTGGGTTTTCAATGCGGGCGCGCTGTGTAATGAGGGCAATCTATTTGCTCTATGTGGTATCGGTGGCATGATGTGTGGAAGGAACTTTTTCCTTAAACATCTACCCTAGCACTGGCAGTCGGGGTGCCAAAAGCAGCTGTGTTTCAGTGCCAATCACTTCTGAGGCGGCTTGAACTCCTTCATAGGTAGCCAAGATTTCCTTCTCTGTGGGAGTGTAGTTGGCTTCGGAGCCTCTGTAACTTCTGCTCCAGAATCTCAATGGTCGGCCTCGAGTCTTCCCAGGCACCTTTTGCCAAAGGCTCCAAGACAAACCATTGTTTCCAGCTGCGGAGTAAAGCACATTCTTCACATCTGGTTCTGTCCTGACTGGGCCCAGGGCTACTGCATGAGCAATCTCTTGCTTGATCTGAACAAAAGCTTGTTGCTGTTCAGGCCCTCAGTGGAAATCATTTTTCTTGCGGGTCACCAAGTAGAGAGGGTTCACGATCTGACTGTACTTAGGAATGTGTATCCTCCAAAAGCCTATGGCATCTAGGAAAGCTTGTGTTTCCTTTTTTTTGGTAGGTGCGGACATGGCTGTGATTTTGTTGATTATCTCTGTGGGGATTTGGCGACGACCATTTTGCCATTTGACTTCCAAGAACTGGATTTCTTGAGCTGGTTCCTTAACCTTGCTTTTTTTAATGGCAAAACCAGCTTTCAGCAGAATTTGGATAATTTCTTTTCTTTTTTTGAAGACCTCTTCTGGTGTATTCCTCCATATGATGATGTTGTCAATGTACTGCAGATGCTCTGGAGCCTTACCCTTTTCCAGTGCAGCCTGGATCAGTCCATGGCAGATGGTGGGGTTGTGTTTCCACCCCTGGGGCAGTCGGTTCCAGGTGTACTGCACGCCCCTCCAGGTGAAGGCAAACTGAGGTTTGCACTCCGCTGCCAAAGGAATGGAGAAGAAGGCGTTGGCGATATCAATGGTTGCATACCACTTTGCTGCTTTGGACTCCAGCTCGTACTGAAGCTTTAACATGTCTGGCACAGCAGCGCTCAGTGGTGGCGTGACTTCATTCAGACCATGGTAATCCACCGTCAGTCTCCATTCTCCACTGGACTTACGCACCGGCTAAATTGGGCTGTTGAAAGGTGAACGGGCTTTACTGACCACCCCTTGGCTTTCCAGTTTGCGGATCATCTCATGTATGGGGATCACAGAGTCTTTGTTTGTGCGGTATTGCCGACGGTGTACTGTTGCTGTGGCAATTGGTACTTGTTGTTCTTTTACTTTCAGCAGTCTCACAGCAGAGGGGTCATCTGAGAGACCAGGCAAGGTATTCAATTGTCTGATGCCTTCTTTTATCACTGCGGCTATCCCAAAAGCCCAACGATATCCTTTTGGATCTTTGAAATATTTATTCTTAGAGATAGTCTATGCCGAGGATGCATGGGGTCTCTGGGCCAGTTGCGATAGGATGTTTCTGCCACTCGTTCCCAGTTAAACTTACTTTGGCCTTTAATACAGTTAGTTCTTGGGACCTTCTTGTTACTCCTGTAATAGAAATGGATTCTGTTCCTACATACCTTGATGGCATCATGGTACATTGGGCTCCAGTGTCAACCAATGCCGTATATCTTTGTGGGTCAGATGTGCTAGGCCATCGGATCCACACAGTCCAGTAGATCCAATTGTCCCTTTCCTCTTCTTGGCTAGAGGCAGGGCCTTCCTATTCCTGGTCATTGCATACGTTGTTCTCTTCCTGTAAATGAGTTGCTGAGGTTTCTTCAAGAGGATCAGTCATATCATCATTCCTGTAACATCTGGAGTTCTGTGCACGAGAGACTGGAGCAACACTGATTCTAGATGAGCTTTTTGTTGTAGGCATTTCTTTTTTTAGTTCACGTACCCGGGCTGCTAAGGAGGAGGTAGGTTTTCCATCTCACTTCTTCATATCTTCTCCATGCTCTCGAAGAAAAGACCAAAGGTTACCTCGGGGTGTGTATCCTCTCTCCCTGGCTGGGGGACGCCTGCTCTTAATCGCAGAGACTCTCGTCGGCTTTGGTGAAATATCGTAAATTTCTTTCTTAAGTTCTTTTTTCAGTTTCTGATGGCTTTCTTCAGTTAAGTTCCTGACTTGCTCAGCCAGTCTTGTTTCCACAGATGAGACATGGGTACGAACTGGGGCGGTGACAGTGTCTTCGTAAATCCTTAGTTTATTAGCCAGGACACTCACCTTGTCTTCACTTTCTTTCCATTGCAGTGTTGCCAGGTAACGCGAGTACATTTCTGGTCCAAGCCGTGTAAATCTCAGCCACATCCGTGATGTGCACTGGACATCATCTGGGCTCTTAGGAAATTTCTCATCTTTTGCAAAAATGATCTCTAGCACAGCCAATTTCCTTAGGCATCGGATACCTTGTTCTATTGTGTTCCATTTTCCTTGGTGCACTAGGAGGTCTTCTTTACAAAGGTATTTGTCTTTCACACTTGTTAGCAGTCGCTGCCAGAGGCTGAGAGTTTCTTGGGTTTTTCCAATTTTCTGGTCAATGACCACATCGCGGGACAGTGATCCCAGTTGCCTGGCCTTAGTTTCATCCAGAATGGTGTCATTGGCTGCAGCATCCCAGATGCGGAGCAGCCAGGTGAGGATGGACTCGTTGGTCTGACGGGTGAATTCCCTTCGTAGGTCACGCAGCTCACCCAGAGATAGAGAGCGGGTGATGATCTCTGTCTCTGTCTCTTCAGCTGAGTGCGAAGGTCCTGCTTCATCCTCGTCAGTCGCTATGCGGACTGATTTGCTCCTTGATTTCTTCTTCTGAGTGGTGGCAACTGCTACTGGTTTAGGCTGTTCCGGTTCAGTGACGGTTTGTGTGGAGATGCTGACAGCACTTTTGGTTCCTTTTTCCTCTGTGAGAGTCTGTGTAGTCGTCGATGTTATTGCTTTGCTTCTTTTTACCTCTTCTACTTCTTTAAGAACATGCTCCAACACACCATGTAGTGTTTTGATTCTAAGCATGGTGCAGAGAAAACAAAGCAGGACTAACAAGAACATTATGCTGTCCTTGGTATCCAGAGGGTACTCAATATTTTCAAAAACTGCTGTGTCCTTCCTGAAAAGCTGGAAAAAATCATTCTTTACTCCTCCCCACAGGGGCTGGGTGAGATTGTTGAGGCTCCAGACGTAGCATCCTAGACTAGAACAAGAATACAAAACTGGGTATATATTCTGAATAATGTTCATTGCCTTAGATTTTATCAAGCAATGGACATAATAGACCAGTAAAGCAATTTTAGTACCATATCCTGGTCTATGCAGGAGTATTAAGGCCGGCAGATAGTGCCCCACGTTTGGAAAAATATAGAGAGATAGGTATAAGATACATGTAAGCATGTTGGGCATCATAACAGACAGGTGTCCTCAATAAGATTGTAATTTCTGACTTTTCTTATTGCCTCTGCCCCACATTGGGCGCCAAAAATATGTTGTGGTTTAAAAACAAACCAAGTAAGAGGCTCTAAGTCAGAAATAAAATTTAATGAGAAGAAAAGGAAAATAAAATAGAATAAAATAAAATAAATACAAAAAGAAAAACCAGTGACAGAGTCAGAATACAACCTGATCAGGGTGATGGAAACAGTCCAGACGAGGTGGTCTTCTTGAAACAGAAATCTTGTAGAAAGGTCTGGTAGCTCCGGTTCTCTGGGAATCCAGTGGGAGAGGGCTGCTTCTACTGTCCCAAATCCCAGCTTATATCCAGGTGAGAATGCTTGGCTTTTCCCCATGGGCAGAGCATCTCACAATGGGATGATGAGTCATGGAAGAGAGCCTTAATGGCCCATTAAAGAGAGAGATAACGCCCGGAGGGAGTTATCTCTGAGTCATGCAAAAGGCATTGATGGGCCATTAACTGAAGATGGTGATAGAATACACCCTAAACTACAACCTAGGACAATTGATTGGCAGAGAACAAGTCACTGCCTCACTTTATTTTAGTCATTGATAGGCTGTATTCTGTGGCACATGCAGAAATAGAGAGCTGTTCTGAATATATTGTCTCTTCATAACCTAAATTTCTCAAAATGAAGCAGTTAATATTTAAGCATAACTGCAAAGTTCATCACTTATATTAGACTTTTTTTCCCAAACACTGATAAAATCATTAAGCAGCAGAAGCCAGAGAACTAATCTGTCATGAAAAACACCCTCACTCAGTAATTTCTTATTTATAATTACTGTCAGGACTTGTCACATAATCAGCCCTAAATTCATTAGTGCCAAGTTGATTATCATGCTGGATAATCGATCAAGATGCCACACAACACTAAGTCAAATGCCCCACAAGAAAAAGTCTGCTACATCAAAAATACTACCTTTATCAACCAAACTTGCAGCCTCGTCAAGAAGTGGCTTCACAAGCATTCATTCTACCACTTTGCCCAGGATCAATATCACAGCTGATGGATTAATCAGTTTTTGTATTATCTTATTCACTCTTATTGACTCTGGTGCAGTGCTAGTTTCTGCCAGCTCAGGGAGCTTCTTGGCCAACTGCTAGATGAAGCTCTTCTGGACTGCTGGCTTAAACTCTTTGTCTTTATTTATCTCCCTATTCTGAACAGCAGCTTAGTTATAACATGTTTACTTGTCATTCTTTAACAGAAATACATCTTGTGTTTGCTTTTACTTAACTGCAGAATATAAGCTAATGGAAAATCCAAATTTTTGAATTGTTCCTGTAAACACATTATCTACCTAAAAATTAGCAAATACTACTGATACATCACACTGATCTTAATCCTTAAACATTTCTTTGCATTGTCCATAGTGCTTCTGAAATGTGTTTTTTTTTTTTTTTTTTTTTTTGCTTATTTTGGTGCATGTTAAGGCAAGGGGAACTGTTACTTAGTCTGCACTCCAATTTGCCATGAAGGTTTGTGCCATGCAAATGGCAAAAATGATAGCAATGCCTGGAGATGAGCCAAGGGTACATCATGACTGTGCCAGTGCAGAAAAGCAGCTGAATGTCTGCACTCTGCTCATGCCAGGTACATGATACTTGATGTGTGTGCACACAACATGCCTCAGGGTTGAACTGTCCTGGCATCTGTGCACTGAATTTTAGATAAGTTTGGTCTGGAAACAGGACGTATTTGCAGAAATTGGTGCTGAAATTCTGACCCCAAGACAGCCTTTCTCCAGACTGTTGTACCCTGTACCAGCTGTTACTAATCCCACTGTTCCTGCCCCTGGATTTCATTGCTTATTTACATCAGTGGTTTTAGCATTGATTTAGTCTTCACTGAACTTTTAAATAATTTCTTCATTTGCCCCCCCCTCCCAATTTTTTGAAGTTAAAGAACTAAAGAAAGTCCTAAAAGGCTAAGAAGAAAAGAAATACTTCATTACTAGCAGTACTTTTATGGGAACACAGTCAATCTGCTTGCAGAATGTGTTTCAGGCAAGCAAAACCCTCCTCGCTGGGGGTTCTTGAGAAAAACTGCAGAAAAACTGATCAGTGATGACTGAGGAGCAGAGCTTAGACACAAAGTCTAGAATTTCTAGTGCATATATTCATTCATGCACATGAAATGTTCCACCCAAATTGAGGCACCCCCAAATCTGGACTGACTCAGGTTTCTGATAGTTTCTTTACAGTCTTATTGAATTGTTCAGGTACAACAGCATTTTAGGCATCAGTAACTCCCTTAATATGAATGACTGATGGCAGTAAAACTCTGCAAGACAGCTGCATTTCTGCAGCATTCTTGCTGCCTATTGATCCAGATGTTCCTGGAGTCAGTCTTGAGACAGCTAAGTCCTTATGATGCCAGATGACACTAGGAGGGTTTCAGAGATGTGCTAGAGGAGCTAGGATGCTGGTGTTGTTTAGGTCACCCAGGCAGGTCTTTTCTAATTCAGAGACATGTCTAAGCTTCTAGGAAGCCAAGTCCTTCTTTCCAGGACTGCCCTTTAGCTTTACTTCAGCATAAACGACATTAAACTCCCATGCAAAATTTCACTGCCTTGTGCCATTACAGGGTATATGTTACCTAATGAATATGAGTAGCAGCAAAGAGGTTTTCAAAAAAGCATTTTTTTTTTTTTTACTACTAATGAATGTTGGCCATTTCATTTCAGATGAGTGAAAACAATCACTGAATGAATACTGCTCATGAGCTGTAAACACAAAGTTCTGTTGTACTGCTTGCATGGCAGATACTTTTTTCAACACTAATAACCATACAACAGGCTACAAGGCAAAATTATTGAATAATCTCTGTAGTTATCAAAATAGTTTTCTATAGCAGTAATGATGGCATATATCTTAAAACTCAACTAATCTGCTCTTGAACTCATTAAAACTTCTGGCTTTCCACTTCTGTGACTATGTATTACAATGTAAAATTACTTCCTTAAAACAAAGTAGAATAAAAGAGAATGGGGGGAAGAAGTGGGAATAAAGAATCTGCTCTCTGCCAACGTTCTCAGCTTCTCCCTCGTTTTTCCTTGGAACAAATTTTTTTAGTTTATCTGCCTTTGTCTCTCCTCTGCAACTTCGGTCATTAGAACTTTGTAGTTTCCTACCTTAGCAGGTAAATTTATATAATTGATTTCATAGAGCTTTGCTAGTCTTTAAATAGTCTTAAAATTATAGAAATAATTAAAATATTGTAACAAAGGTATTTGCTTAATAACTTTGGTGTCTAACTATGGAAATATTATTCATCAGATGTTGCTCTTTTTAAAATAAAAATTAAAATTATTGCTTAGTAAAAATATATGAAAGTCACTCCATAGAGTAGACTTCTAAAACTTCTCCCTCTGATTCTTTTCCAAACTTCGCACATCAATCACATAGCGCTGTCTTTCACTCCATCTGGTCTGCAAAGCACTCTGTGAATGATAATCCAGCCTTTAGTAATTACATATTAAGAAGGGCTTTTTTCTCCACTTCTACCTGAAAATAAAAGGATGTTTCCATACCCTTTCAGGAAGGAAAGGTTTTTGAGAAGAGTATTAAAAGAAAGCTGCAACAAAGTCATATAAACTCAGCTAATAAATGGGCACAGTGGTTTGCATGTGCAATCAATTAAAGGTGAATGGTGACCAAAGATAGACCAAAGCTTGGACTTGATGATCTTGGAGATTTTTTTCAACCTTAATGCTTCCATGATTCTATTGTATCATGGCCAAAGCAAATAAATTCTGTAAAGTGTACAAATAAACAGGCAAGTAGTGTTCAGGTTGCATTTAAGGAATCCAGAGCTGTAACACAGGGTCCTTCTCAGCCCAGAGGCACCTTTACTGCTGGCAATAAAAAGGAAGTGTAGCTAGCATGTGCTTCTGCTGCCTTGTTTTCCCCCAGTACTTACATGTGAGCTAGAAGAAAAGGAAAACACCGGGAATTTCATTTTCATAACACCACTACAGCTAAAATAAGCTTGCCATTTCACTCTCAAACTAGAGTCTTTTACAGCAATTCCTTTGCACCCCAGAAAGGAGGCAAACTTCCATTACATTAAACATTAATTCACAAGTGCAGAAATCTCAGGGGTAGCATTTTGCTACTTCGCACATACAAAAGGTTGTTGACACAATCTTCTCAATTTCTATAAATACAGGGAACTTCCCTATGCAGCAATAGAAGTGATATTCTTAGTTGAAAAGGGAAGCACAGTAGTTTGCCCTAGCTGACAGTGACAACTGATGGATCAGAGCATCTGAGTAGGGATTCCTGCTTTGTTACAGGCTTGTTTTGTGCTGACAGCATGAGAAATTCCCTGAGTATTACATTAGGTAGACTTGGGTGAGTATTAAATTTGTCAGCATCACGATTCCTTGATCATAAAATTGAAAAAAATGAAGCAAAGTTTGGGTAAATCAAATAAAATTTAGAGAAGTCATTTAGAACGAGGTAATTAATATTCAGTGTTCATTTAGTTAATAAATAGTGTCTTGGCCCTGATTTTCAAGTAAATTACTAGGTTGCACATAGTGCTCTGATAATTTGGATTAGGTATTGCATTCTGTGTACTGTGCAAATTGTTTCAATTATCTGCTGAAAGCAAAGGAATAATTTTAGATTTTTTTGAAAGGGAAAGTAAAATTAAAATCTAGTTGTTGTTAGAGATTTTTGCTTTTCTGGAAGATAACATTTAGCTATTCAAGTATATTTATATGCTTTTAGGTTCTTAGTGCCATGAAGTACTAAATTAGAAAATCTCTCAAGCCACCTTTAATGAATAGCAATGTCGGATGTTTCACAAAACAACCATTGGTGCAATTTATTATCATGCCTAAATTAATGAAGGCTCCAAGGACAAAAGAAGCAGCTTATATTTTCACAATTACAAGGTCACACACAAACCATTATTCCAGAGTAGTCATTTACAATCATACTTTTCCAAGAGTAGTCTGGTTATCTGCCATAGTCTTACTCACATTAGCTTCAATAAATATCTCCTAATTGGCTTAGAAGCTCAGTTTTCAATCTTTTTTGATGTAGTAATTCTATCAGATACCCATCCTAGCACTATTTTCTCTGTTTCTTCTACTAACATGATTTGTTTCTCCAGCCAGTTTCTCCAGACTCTCATTTTCAGGAGCCATCCTTTTGTATGGCAGTGCTTTGGGAGTTTTCAAAGGTCATAGCAAGTTCCTAGTAAGAAAGGGTATCCAAAAGAGCCCTTTCACCCCAGAAATAATAAACCTGTTATTTCTCTGTTAGGCAAAGTAATCATATCTCTCTGTTGAGGTGCATATCCCCCCACCACCCCCAGGCTGTTTTACAATTCAGGAATGCTTGTTAGGCTTAGCCCAAGCCTTGATTAATGCCTCTTACAAAGTTAAGCTCCCCTTGAGATCAGTGGAAACACTGTTTGCTCCCAGGAATTTCTGTTGTCTAATGAGGTCCTGTTTCCTAACAAAGAGCATTCCTAGTCTTCATGTAAACTATTCTAGACTGATACTGATCAGATTTTACTTTGTGTGCTTTATGGACACAAAGTAATAGAAGGAACCTTATAATCAACTTTGTGCTTTTGCAAACTTATATTAAACCTTCTTTTGTTGATATTTTGGTCAATGTTTCTCTAGAAACCACTAGACCACTCATTTACAACACTCTCTCTTACCTTTCACTTTTCAGACATTTCTTTCAACTTGCTAATGACCTTCACTGTTGCTTTCCCATTGTCATCTATTTAATTGAAAGTCTTTTTTAGCAGTTAATTTTCCTTTCGATATCTCAAGTATCTGATTTCTTGTTGCAAAAGTCTGTGACTGCAATTACCTTTCCATCCTTTGATTAAAGCAGCTTCTGTACCCTAAATCAGTGCAGATGACCTTTCATGCAATAAGCTCAATGACATCATGTGTAATTGTTTATTACAATGCCTTCTCCTTTCCCTGCAATTACATTCCAAGGTTTTCTTACTGAGTATCTTCTATTGGCATTCTCTCCTTTTCGCTGATTTAATAAATTTGTCAGATACACTCTCTGAGCTGCTTCCTAACAGCCTGAGATGAGCCTGGAGCAGTAAGTTAGCATGAATACATCTTCTATTGCTCTCATGCTTCTCTTTTGGATGCAGTAGCTGGCCACCATGAGGCAAAGACAGCTTCATAGATGTAAAACTTCAGCTGCAAGTGTAACAATCTCACTGAAGCACCCTCACTGCCCTCTGCTTTGACTCTGCAACATTCTCCCACCAGGCTCAGCAGTAAGGAGTCCAGACCCATGCAAAAGATGCAGCATGAGAATTCAAGGGGAAGAAAGAAAGGATCAAGCTTCCTGCACCGAGTCTTAGATCTCCTCTCCTCCATGCCAGTTTCTTCTCAAAGGATGCTGTGTTGTCTTAGATAAAAGTACACTGTAAAAACTCTTTTTTTTTTAAGGGCTTACACTGACTTCCCACAGCAGTTCCCTGAGTACAGCTGAAGCCAGTTACAGTTTTCCATTGCAGCTCTAGAGAGCAGTCAAGACCAGACAGATCAGAGTATTTTCACAGTCCTTCTTTCAAACAGTCTTTCCTCATTTCTCAGGCTTGATCTGAACATCTTACTCAAAACAGCAACATAGATAGTTTTTCATTATGGAAGTACTTCACATGATTTGACTCTTGTTTCTTGAGTGACATGGAGGAATAAATATTTTATATCAAAGACAAATCAAGGCTAAATCAGAATTCAGAAATTCCTTGTATGACATCTATAACAGATACTGACTAAACAATATCCTTATAGTGGAAGGTTATTTTACCTGACCTAAGTGTGATCAGAAAGCAAAAGGCTACAGAAAGGTGATCTCATTTTCTTTATCATATGTTTTGTATGTAGCTTTTTTGTTTCATGTGTTGGAAACACAGAATCATAGAATGGTTTGGGTTGGAAAGACTTTAAAGAACTAGTTCCAGCTCCCAATGATAATGATTACAATGATAAGACATATAATGGTAAAAATTATAATAATTACAATGATAAGACATAACTCATTCCAAATTATTAATTTCAGGCCAGTGTCTCCAGGTATTAAACATCAATTATTTCTTATTTTGTGTAGGTAGTGGGTTAGATTAGTCAATTACCCATAAACATTGTTTTGGTTTCCATGGTTACTCAGGTGATTCTGGCACTTTTCTTCCACACCACTGGTTGCCAAGGATACAAGTTGTCATAAAATACTGCAGCTTCAAGTCAAGACTGCAGGGGTATAATCCTCCTGCATGCTGAATGTATATGCAATATATCTTGTTTGACACAGCATTTGAATCCTGAGGGCAAAATCAGTGGAGTTCCTTGAGTCAACCAAGTTAATGAATTTGTTATAAAAGGAGAGGATGCTCACCAAACATAAAATGGATATGACATGGTTACCTTGCCTGAAATAAAGCACTTGATCAACTTCTGGCAAAAGATAGGAATATCCTGATCCTAACTGTATTATAAAATTCCAACCCAGACCAACAGAGACTGAATCAGAGCAGAGTGCTGTCTACAGTTAAGGTCAATATTATTTACCAATGGGGAAAATCTCCTGCACTGTACAATAGGTACTTTTGAAAAAGAATCCACAGCGTTTGCAAATGTCTGCTGCATTATGCAAACTGACAAAATGAGACCAGCCTATAAATGTAAAAAGAGATAGAATAGGAAGTGCACCAAACTAGGTTTACATTTTTCTGCTCACAAAATAGCAAAAAGATATTTATGTGGTCATTGGTACATCTAAGTGTCTAAGCTACACTGAAATATACAGTAGACACTGTTAACCTGTATTTGGAAACTGAGTCTTTAACGACCTCCATCAGATAGCATGTAAAAAATATATGCTTTTTATAATTTTGCAGTCCATCTATAGTAAAGAAAACCCAAACAAACCCTGTATTTTCATTCTAACACAGTTTGCTAAGATCTAAGCTTTTAAGCTATTTCAAATGGAAAAAATAAGAAAGCCTATATTTTACAGATAAAACAAACAACTTGCTGAAAATTAATAACTTTTTATCTTGTAAAAATTCAAAAATTATTACAAGGCGCTAAAGCACAATATATCATCCTGGTTGCAATAATATTTATTCTCTAAGTGCAAAGTATAATTTAGAAACCTTTCTGAATATTATTGGTTTCTGAAATGACAGATTACATTTCTGAAGTAGAATACGACTCTCAGTAAAAAAAAAAAATCTTTCCTCCCATGAAAGAAAAAGTTCTAATTTTTAAATGGATGTTCACTGTCTGCTGCAAGTTCTAAAAATCCTGAGAAGTAAGTGTCGAAATAAAAGCTTGAATTGTTTTCCTTCTGTCTTGATATTTTTGGGGATCTATTCTTGTAAATGGATATCTCTTTATTTCCTTGTCTAAGACATTATGTTTAAATTATAAATAATTTTTTAATCCATACAGGAAATTTTTAATACTTTCTTTCTAGTGTTAACTATATATTATTGATGATAACTTTTTAAATGCACAAAATATGGGCAAAAAAAGTGGAAATGGCTTTAATTTCTGAAACATACACTATCCTTCTAAAGTTGGATAAAGTTAATGGACAGTCTTATAATCTGTTTAGGAACATAAAGAATCAATTCTAGAGAAACAGAGTCAGCTGTTTAAAATAGTATATTGCAGTTTTAGATGACCATTTTTATACTAAGATATTACAGAATCAGAGGCAGGAGTCTGATTAGCTGCAGGAGAAGAAAGCCTGTTTATTTTTTAAAAAATATAATTACTAATTCTTTTTCTTCTGTCAAATTGCCTCCTTTCCCCTCTTTTAAACAGATGTTAGCAGCTTACATTGAAGTTTGAGTTTTGAGTTTGCTAGCTGATTAAGAATGTTAGTAGCCAGCTGAGCAAACATCTCCTTGAAGAAATTTGCAAATTCATAACCACCATATTTTATTTAGGATTAGATTAAATAGCACAAACTATAGTTGAGGAATGACTTCTTAAGTTACCAGCGTTACAAATCAAAGGCATTAAAATCACCTGCAGAATTCACTAGGAAGCTCCAAGCTTTATGTATAAACTGGTACTCAAAACACTGCTGATTAAGCAGAAAGCATTCTAGTAACACTGTCAAAAGTGTTGATGCAAAATATGGAGCTAAATCTTTAGGCTTGACTTGAACACAAAAATGAAATTGGGATGTTTAGCTCAAACATTAGCAAGCTTTTGAGAATAGGATTTTCATGTGATTTTCATGAACTGGCCAAAATCACCTTTCTAGAAGAGTTGCACTCTGATCCATGGAATATGCTTCTGTGTGCATGGAAACAGAAAAAATGTACTGCAGAATCTCACCAATACTGAAAAAAATTGTGTAAAGCAGGAATATGATGCACAGTATCTGTATAGGGTGGGTTCAGGATATCAGACTTTTCTGATGCCTGTTTTGAGTCCCTTATTTGAAAATTTGACCTCCCTCTGCTTTGTTTGAGGATACCAAGTTGTAGATGTTCGAAGCCTGAGAGCTCTGTAACTTCTTGCCAACAGATGGTATGGACACTAATAGCTAACACAGAGTCAAAGGGAACTTGGATGCTCATGGACTAGAAATACACAGAAATATCACAATCAGCTCATAAGCTCTGAGATAAAACCAGCTAGATGCTGGGCAAATGTAAAAGCTACCATGTATTTTTTTTCCCTAGCTGCCTGATTTTGGCAAGAATATAGGACAGGGCACTACTCTAAATGAACATTTGGCTTGACTCTGCTTATGTAAGAAACCCTTGACAAGTAATTTTAACAATCAGGTCTCCAACATAAAACAAAGTATGAGTGTTACATGAAAGATTCTGCTCAAGATAAAACTACACTGTGAGATACAAAAACGCTTGACGCTCAGCCAGGATAATTAGAAATAGCCTGGGTTTTTCTGCTCTGAGCCCTACATATCTCCCTGTAACTAGAAACAGTACAGTGATATGCTTATAAAAATGGACCATGATGACACCATTTCTTTGTTCAAAAGCCTCTATCTGCTTTTATTTCAGTCCAGCCAGCTATTTCTTTTCTGAAGGCTGGTATCACAGTACAATTTCCAGTTGAGTACCATTGTCACCACGGGCCAAAAAGGCAGCAGAGCCAGTCATTTTATTCTAATTCCATGCATGTAAACTATGTCAGTGTGTTTAATTCCTCTGTTTTCTACAGCTGACTGGTTTATAAGGACTGATTAATGCTACAGGAACCAACTATTGCAGGCAACAGTAATAAACTTTCAAACCATGAGAGGAAGACAGGGAGCTGCAGGGACCAGAGGGGTAAGACCCCACATCTCAGCTCCTGTTTCACCACACCCTTTCCACCCCTCTCACCACCCTGGCACCTGAAGGCCCTCCCTGGGGGCTGCTGGCCTGCACGGTGCCCTCAGCTGGGGCAGGGGGCTCATCCTGCTCATGCCAGAGGGTGCTCCTGCCCTTCAGCCATGGTCATGGGCGTGCCTCTCTGCTGCAGAAGGTCATGGCATGACATGAGACTACTAAGGACATTCACACCAAGGAAAGGGAAAGACAGTGAGAAGTAGCCCTTCCTCTACAATCAGGGGCTCTGGTCTCCTCCTGGCCTCAATGAACTGCCCAGGTGTAAGAAAAAGTCACATCTAGACACAGCCCTTCATTATTTTTGGCTACATGAAGGGAAATCATGGTATCACAACTAAAATAAAATTTTAAAGGACCTATTCTTAACATACTCAGACAGCTTCTCAGGAGTAACTTGGCTTAGAAACGTCATTGTAAAGTCTCATTTTTCTCTTTTCTGCTAAGACAGAAAACTAAGTATTTGATTTATTCATTTATGTTCCCAAATAACTAACAGCTCATAAAATCAGGTACATACTACTTTTTATGGAACAGCTCTCAAAAATACCAGAGAGAATAGAGAGAATGATCAAACAAATATTGAGTATTTGTTTGGGGTTTGGTGGTTTTTGTTTGTTTTTAATTTTGAAAATCTTTTTGTTTGTTTTGACTTTCAAGGAAATGATGATGAAAAGAAAAGTGTGGTTTAACCTTGTTTGTGGTTTCCACATTGCCAAACTGTGTCTTTTATATTTGCCTTTTATATGCCTTTAACCTGTGTGGGTTTTTTGCAAGGAATGAATCCGATGTTAAAATAAATTGCTCCTCCAGCTTAAGTGACAGTGCTAAGAACTGGAACTGTTACTTAAATGATACCAGTGGTAAGAAATTTGGAAGTCTTAATTATTAGGGTCATATGATGGAGATAAAACAGTCTAGTTAAGACTCACAATCTCAGTTCATATTCACTGGCATTTTTGAGGACTTCTGCACCAGTTGTCCCTCTACATCTGTAACTCTGACAAAGCAAGTGGTTCCTGTTCTCCTACATCTGGTTGTCGGTAACAATGCCAGCATGAGCAAACAGTGCTCATGACTTTGGATCTGCTTCGCCTTCTCCTCTTCCTTGCTAAGAGGAAAGAAAAACCATGAGGTTTGCTTTCATTGCTTACATCTTCTATCCTTCCCTGGGAGCTGCAGCCAAAGGATTCATGGGGAAGGTGAAGACAGGTGGGATTTTAACATTCCTAATGATCCCAAATAAACTCGTGATTTGTCAAAGAAGCACCAGTTTCCATGTCCTTCTACATTATGGCTATTTTTGTTTCTCTGTGTACCCTCTGGATTATTTTGAAAGAAAGAAAAAAATGCTATTAATGGCTGATGTTGTAGGATAGGTTTTTAATTTGGAGAAGGAAAGAAAAAAGAGATTTCAGAATTTTGAGCGACTCAGCATCATGTCTAAGCTGCAGATCTATCTCTAGCACTGACTAACTGCTCCCTCCTTTGATCAGTAGTATTTCTTCATCCTTGAAAGAGTGAGTGGGGATGTAATATTTTTATTAGGTACAACTGAAGTCATAACACTTTGTAAGAGACAATTCATTTTTCTAATTGCAAAGACAGGCAAGAAGAAGATTGTATTTGGTGCAATTAAGTGGTTAGTCATTCTTCCAGAATGAGAAAATCTTCCATACAGCTTTTAAAAATCTTTTTGAACTACAATAAAGCAATCATATTTTTAAAAAAAGGCAAAAAGGCTAAATATTTTGCTGACTATTGAATAATAAACAATCACTACAGCTGTAATTAAGTACATTTTAAACCACTTATGAAATACCAAAATCTCTGACAGTCAAGTAACAAAGCCCTTATATCAATTTACCTCTTACATTGAGGTAAAAGGTAAAATAACAGCTGAATACGGCAACTCAAACTGGTAAGAAAACACTATAAATAATTAACATTAAAAAACAAAAATATAAAGCCTAACAAATATTTATTGTGCTACAACTTAGAATTTGAATATTTTTCCTGAATAAGTCAAATTATATTATGGAAATTAGCTATGTCAAAGGATTTGCACAAATATGGAATATTAGAAAGTGTAGGGATTATCTCCTATTGATAAACAGCAATGGACCGTGATAAAATTCTGTATGATCAGAAGCATTATTTTATCAATACTTGGATTTAGGTATCAAGAAAAGCAACCTCTTCTAAGAATCCAGACAAAGCTTTAAACATTTCTACATTAAAATAGCTTGAAATTACTAAAACCAGAAGAGATATAACAAAACAAGGAAATGTTAAACAACTGTGAGGCAAATAATAATTAGATGGATTTTTTTTAAAAAGGAGGAGAAGTAAAACCACAGTAATAACAGGAAATCATTTTGTCATGATTTTTAAAAGTATACAGCTAATCAATATTTATGCTCTTAGCTATTGAAAATTATCTGATTTTAACTACAGAAAATAATCTGAAACTGTAAGTAACAAAAATTTGTTTACAAAGAGGCTGTCATTTCAGTAAGGCTGAGAAAATGGGAGGCTTAAATGGAAGATGCAGTAGGCAGGAATGTTGTTACATTACAACTGAAATGAAAGTAACATTGCATTTGCAACAACCCATAGAAAGATCATTACTCTGTCATTATTTATGGATTCATTCATACTTGACAAGAAACGGACTTAATAACATACAGAAATGTTGTAAAACAACAGTTTTGATTAAGGAAATGGGGAAAAGTATAGACTTGCATCAATGAAATACACCATACTTCAACAACAGAAAGATAATAAATACCAAAATCTCTGACAGTCAAGTCAAGAAAGAAGGAAAGGATTATACCATGATACTAACCTTTTGCACTATTACTAGATTTCCTGATACTGCTACTGGTGGGACAGAGAAGCCAACAAAAACCTACTCAGACACAATTTGTCAAGGCAGAAACTTTACCTGGGCTGGCATGTAAGAAATGACATGAAAGAACAACTGACACAGTAGACAAATGTGGCCAAGGGTGACTAACCTCATTCCAGCTTTCCAAAACTTTTACAACTATTGATAAATAAAAAAAAAAAAAAAAAAAAAAAAAAAAATCTGTCTCAGATGCCTTGAGGGTGAACACTATCCTCTTTTTCAGTGTTGATAGTCTTCCTTGAACTGAAACAGATGAAGTTATTTACCTATTTAAATGGGAGGTGGGAAAAGGTTATTTTCAGAAAAGCACAACACCATCTAATAAGGGTTAAGTAATGTGACCTAATTGGCATATGTCCCCAACCTCCTTCTTTTGAAATAGATGTCACAGAGAAAACTTCAGAGCAGCTGGTTTAGCATACCAGTTGGAGAAGGAGAGTAAGGTGCAAGGTCAGAGGCATGTTGGCAGACTCCAACACTAACCTGGATATCTGACACTGAGATAATTGTCCTGGGTGATGACAGCTTCATGAGACTTTTGTCTGATCAAATGAAAGCACTTACTGTGGGAAGGCAGCTGGAGGTAACCATTTACCTACATTTTGAAGTTTTAATAATTTTCAGATATCATTATAGCATGCTGAGACTATTGTTTTGGGAGGGTTAAGCCTATTAATTTATCGATTATATGAAAAGCAAGAACTTGCTCAGCAAAACACCTTCTTAGCCTCAACCATCTGCAGCAAACCTGGCTTCATAATCTGTTTTGCCATTTCAGAGCATTTCTGGAGTTTGCAGACCGGCAGCAGAAGAGGCACCAGGTTCTGCTGCTGGGTTTCTCAAACAGGAGCTGTTTGCTCCCATTCCTTTGCGTAGGAGTAGCTGAATCTTGATCATTCAGTGGAGAAGACAATCTGCAAAGTCAAGGGCACTGCATCAGCTACCCCTGTGCAGGGAAAGGAAACAAGGACAGTTACTGCTTTCATCCTTTTCACCCTGTTTTAATTAGGATAGTGGGAAGAACATCTTGACAGGATATGCAGAAGACTTGTGTCCCAAAGCTTGTGCTGTGCTGAGGAGCCTTTTGCGTATCTCCACAGACCCTTCAAAAAGCACTAACATTGAGTGAATAATCCTTCCTGCAGAGAAAATAATTTTAAAAATTGTGCTACTATATCTGGTGTCAGTCAGTAAAATTAGGATCACACAACCACACGAAGCATTGGAGGACAATTTCGTTCTCCCAGTGAATGAGTAAATAGAGTCCCAGCGCTGGCAGGAAGACTTCAAGGCATGAGAAATGGCGCTGCCACAAAGGAAAGATATCCAGGCTTTCTCTCTCAGGCATCACATCCACTTCCAAGTCAAGCAGACTTGGTAAACAGTGGAAATAATAAGTCTTCTCTTCTTTTTGTCTTGTTATGAGAACATTTTTTAGGAATTCACATGATACTTTTTTACTTCAAATAAGTAGACTCAGTCTCCCTAAGCTGGCCAAAACAGCCAACATGCAGAAATCATGGAATCAAAATTGGCACAAGAATATAGCAAAAAAAACAATTTAAAAATGTCAACAGACAGCTCCTTTAGGCTCCTTCATATATATTCAAAAGCAATCCATTATTACAGTTCCAAGATACCATTCCTTCAAAGAGCAAGCACATGAGACATGACCTTCTCATACTGAGGAAGACATAAGCAGCTTCAGACAGAATTGTTGAAAACAGTAGGTAGAGTGGGACTTAGACAAGGAGGTAAAAGCTGTTGTTCACTTAAGAGATTACATTTTTACATCTTTAAAATGCTTTTTTTTTTCCCCCTCATCATCTTGTAGTACCTGCAAAACACTATGTACCCCGAGTCAAGCACAGGGAATTCATTAAACCTGAGCAGAACTTGGCAATACAGAAGCATCACTAACAGGTGGAACCGAAGATCTGGGACCTTGATAGGCTGGTGCAAAACAGCATGACACCTTTGCAAGTTTGAAATTCACTGCTCTTTTTGTTTTATTTCACTTAAAAATTAAATAGCTTGCTCTAAAATATTGCTGAGGTGGATATACTTAAATCACTTCTCTATGCCACATGGACATTGATGTTGAGTAGAAAAATGCCTTTTTCCAAATCAAATTGGTCTATTATTTCGGAGTAGAGCTGTAAAAATCAAAGAAGCAATCAAACCATTTCTGCATGCTCTGACTGCAAACAGAAAATGGGAATGTGGGAGAATTGAACAAAATCAAAGACAGAGAAATGCTGAATATTTTCTTTAAAAGCTGTTCTGAATAAGCCATGGGTTCTCTTGCAGAGGCTTCTGACAGAGACATTTGTCAATAGGATGTGGGACTTCGCCAGATGAGCAGCACTGGCTCCCCAGCCCAACGTTTATCAGGAAATTGGAAAGGTAAGGATGAGCAGGAAGGTAGAACGAGGATGTGTGAGCTGGGGAGGATGCCCCAGGGCAGCTCACGCCCGACAGGTGCTGGCCTCCTGCCGTGCAGCCGCGGGAAATCCCTACCAGCAGGAACAGCATCCTCAAAACACTGCCCATGGAAACAGAGCAGCGAAAAGCTGCACAGGCGGCAAAAGTAGGGAGACCTGCACGCAGGGATTGGGTGTGGGATCCCACCCTCGCGGCCCCTTGGCAGAGCAGCAGCGATACCGTGCTCGCCTTGCGGACGCTGGTACCCAAAGCGGCGTGAGGCACAGGGCTCGGCGGCCTTCCCGCTACAGCTCGCCGGCTCAACACCTTCAGACCTTCGCTGAAGGTCTTCAGACCTGGGAGACGCCTCGCTGCTCTACAGTCAAAGCCCCGCCGGTGCAATACCGGGGGAGGTGCCGCGGGGTCCCGCCGGGCGGGGAGCAGCAGCGGCAGCCCAGGGGCTGCGCCTCCCGCCGCCCCCTCCTCGGGACGGAGACGCGGCAGCTCCTCGCCTTGCCGCCGGCAGGAGCCCCCGCTCTGCCTCTGGGGATGGAGCCGGACCGACCCCACCTCCCCGCCCGGGGCCGCCTCCCGGCCCTCCCCTCGCCGGCCGTTCCCAGGGCGGCCCGGCTGCCCACAGGTGCGGCCCCTCCCGCGCCCGGCGGGCTCTGTGGGCAGCCATCCTGCGGCCGCCCCTCGGCAGCGGCGTGCGGGGACGGCGCCTGCTCCTGAGGCGGCAGCGGCGAGGGGGAGGCGGCGGCACCTCCCGCCCTGCCCGGCCCGGCCCCACGGCCGCTCCCGGCGCTCGGCACCCGCGGCAGGGAGCGAGGCAGGGGCGGCGGGGCCGTGCCGGCCCCTGCCCTCCGCTAGGTAGGGTCGCCGCGGGATGCGATCGCCGCCGCGGCCTGGGCGAGCGCGGGGAAGGGGCGGGAGACGGGGCCGGTGCTGCGGGTGAGGCGCTCCCCGAGCCCAGCGCTGGCAGCCGCCCTCGGCTCCCGGCGGGAGCGGCTCCGGGGGAAGGAGCTCTGGCACGGCTGGGAACGCCGGGCTGGAAGGCTGCGGGACAGCGGTAGCGATGAGCCGCCCGGGCTTCCAGCGAGTTCTCCTTCGCTCCTTGACTCCCCCGTCTGCGTGTAGCAAAGTGTGTATCCTGTGCGACCTGTTAGGCCGGGAGCGCGGGGAGGTACAACAGTGGGCTGCTTTGGAGAAAGATCTGTGTGTTGGTGTTTAGTTGGCAGGTACATATATTTATTTACGTGTAGAAAATAAGTAGTTATGTATGAAGGGTCAGTTTTGATACGATATTTCCTAGGTGTTCATGTGGATTTAGCTATGTCTGATTCGAGACCAGAAATCATAGCGTTATGTTGTTCTGAACATGTGTGTGTGTATATTGATATTTATATATCCAAGGAATGTAAGAATATTACTCTCGCCAAGCTGCCCTCCAGTCTTCTGTCAAAGTGCGTTTTTGTTATTTATGTGTCTGCTGAGAATGGTGCTAATGTGTATGTGAAATGCTTTGTTAGATTGCATTCTGAGCAGTAGAACAGAGCTTAAATAGGAGAAAGTGCTATGTGTGATTTTTTATATCACTGCAGTTTGGGGTGTAATCTGCATTATGGGTGCTATACACTTCCATCCTTCTCTTGACCCCCTTCAGGTGCCTATTGCAGAACAGTCAGATACTTGAGGGAACAAAATGAAATGCAAACTGGTTTGTCCTCTGATCCTGCCTTATCTGTTCATACTTTAGGAACACTCTCATGTTCCTCACACTGACTACATGACAAGATAGTGGAGTTGATACGTTCAGCTCTTTGGGGGGGTTCTCTGTCTGTTTCTGCCTTTGCAATATCTTGTAGTTGGAGACTGATCCTCAGCCACACAATTCTGAGAGATGTTTGTTTCATGTAAGTATCATATAAATATCCTTGTGTTTGACAAGATTTGGCTGTTGCAGTTGATGTTTCAGAGTTAGGCATTGCATTGAGCCAGATCTGAATCTCTGAAAACCTGGCGTAAAACAGATTAAATAGGTGATACTGTCTATAATCGTTTTGGTAGCTTAGATGATGGGAGGTGAGCTGCTCAGCATGTTGTGGGTCTGAGTGTGCAGGTAAGGTGAGAGTGGTATGTACAAGCTTCTTGAGTTGGTGCTTTTCCCCTAAGCAGAAGGCAGTGGAGAATGCAATAAATATAGCCTGGATTTTACATTATTTATGATAAGTGGAATCATGGTCATAGTGGTCTGTGGAGGGTGGTATGTGGGGGTTGCTTGCCTAGTTCAGTCTTTTCACCACCATTTCCTTTGGGGAACACTGTGGTGGAAGGCTGGAAGGCTTCTGTAACATTTCTGAGGACTTCAGGTTCCACAGAGAATACATGCAACTATTAATCTGCTTCCTCTTCACTGGCTGTGTATCAGTGAGCTGTAATTCTGTCAGTTTTAACAAACTGCATGAGGCGATGAAATTTTGGTGACGTGAAGATGCTGGGGTTTGGTTCAGCTGTGCATAGAGTTGACCTCTCACCACGTTGGTTTTGGATGCTGTCTGAGCAGACTGCTAACTTCAGTGGCATGGAGATGGAGGAATTACCATGGACAGGTTTCTGAACCTGTTAGTGAAATCTCCATCTGGAATGCTTTAAAAACATTTTATTATGTCCTTAAACAAAGACATGATATCTGTTTCAGGTGGAGTCTTTCTGACCCTTTCCATCTGTACCTACTGTAATGTTGGAGAAGGCTTTCTGTGAGCTTCCACACATACCAGTGTGGGCTTTGCTTACAGATGTTTCCTTTAAGAAAGTGTGTGGGAAAGGTTTATGTATGCTAGTTTTGACATGTTAGTATGCTTGGTACTAAATGTATATCCTTACTGGAAAACCTGTGATTAAAGGCAGAACTGTGAACAAGTGCTGCATATCCAGCAGTCTCCAATTTCAAGACCGTGGAGAAAGCAAAAACCATTGTAATGGATATTGTACCCATGGGGAGAAATCCTTCCTACTGTCAGGCAGTTAGCTTTCAATTTCTGTCACAAGGTGTCTTTCTGTACAAATTTATAATCTAATTTAACAGCAGATATAGTTGCTTTTCCATTTAGGCATCTAATCTCTTCCTGAATGATGCCTGGGTATGGCCAGTGGGTATTTTTCAGGATGATGTGACTTTGTACCGAGCAGATTGGAACTGAGTCAGTCCAGTTGGAGATAATATGAATGTTGTTAGTCTAATGCCAGTTTTCAGGTAGTTAACTTTGACAAAGAGGAAGTTCAAAGGTTGTTTCCTGCCCTGATGCATTTTCTTTGATAAATCTGTCCTCTGTACATGACTGTTTTGCATGTTGCAAGAAGTTCCTCTAGTACAATACAGATGGATTTTAGAGAAATAAAATTTACTCGCTTATCTGAGATTGGGCTCCAGAAGTTTGCATGTTAGGAGAGTGTGTATGCATGTTTGCTTTGGCTGTTTATTACTATCAAGTGATTTTCTGAACAGCAGAGTTAACGATAATTTCTGTAAAGTTGTGTCTTAAGGTAAAAAATGGATTTTTTTCTTTGTCTTGAAAAACTTGAAAAAAAATTTTCAAGTTGTCTCATAAAAACTTGACATGGTCATGTGGGTCAAAACACTTCCCTGTGTCTAGAAATGGATTTGCAGCATTCAACTGCATTAAAGCTCTTTTCGTGAAGGTCATAAATAGCAAAAATATGGAGAGGGTGTTTATGTACTTCATCTGGAAGATTTGGGCTTTGCTGTCTATCTGCTCTTGTGCCCATGCCCCTTATGCAAGCGTTTTTTTCCGGCATTGTGTATTATTATTGTATCTCAGGCAGTCACTGGGTGTTCAATACTCTAATCTCAGGAATGGTCAATTAACTTTGTTAAAATAATGCGTATGTTGCTTGATCCAGTCTCTGCCAATCACTCCGTGAACAGCTTTGAAAGTTTTCCTAAATTAGATGCACTTCTAAGTCCAATTTTATCACACCACAGCATGATACCAAAAACATTACCTAAAATTCTAGTGCATCCGTTTGACTTCAAGTGTCAGACTGTTATTCCCTCTACTGTATGGTGCTTTGTTCATTAATGAAGGTAGCATTTATCACCTGAAGGCCATAAATCAGAAAGTTGGCATCTCATGTAAGGGAAGTGGGTTCAGAGAACTTCTTCAGTAAAACTTAAATTTTAATGTAATAGCTTTGCATTGTCTTCCTCCACAGTGTTTGCACTGTGAGTGCTATTAATGCTAGATTGTCAAAATAAAATGTAGTCATTAATTTATGTGCAGCAAGTTGCACTGGATGTTTACATGGAAGTTATTGCGACTCTGTAGCTGGCGTTGCTTTGGCTGAGGTTATAAACTTGGTTTTTTTTGAGAAACCTCAATGTTTTGTGTGACAGCTGTCCTTTACATTTCAAAGATAGAAAGTGTCTGCCGTTTTCTTTGGAGTGTAATTATCCTTGTGTTCAGAAATTCTGAGGTCAGTGTCCGACGTTCCTGCATAGTATGTTGGCAAGCTTGGTCTCCAGTCTGCAAATATTAGCTTTGATGCTTAGGTAGAGATCATGTTACAGGAAGAGTCATCTTTAATTTTTTTTAAAGTATTAGATACTAAGTAGCAGTATTAACATTGTAAGTTGCAACAGGCTATCATAAAAGAGATCTTCTAATCCACTGATTTAAATGTGGTGATGACTTTGTCCCATTAAGTTTTTCTTAAAAAAAGAAAAAAGGCAGTATTTAAAGTCTTGACCAGTCTGTGAAAACTTTGGGTCTTGTGGGTTTAAATTGTGTGATTTTCTCTTCAGAAGAGATATATTTTTTTTTTCTGAAGATTGAGACTTTTTCAATAATTACTGTAGTTCAGGAAATGGCACTTCAAAAAAACTTTTCAAAATCCTAAGAACTGCAATTCAACAATTGTGTTTTGAATAAAATAATTTTTATTTTTAATTTGAGGATGTAGAATATAAGAGGAAAAAAATTGCTCTTAGTTTAGTCCTCTGTAGTTTCAATATAGATTTTTTTATCTAGAGCAAGTGCAAAATAAATACATTCTTGTCTTCTGTGCAATTATGTGATCCAGATTAAACTATCCATGTGAGACTCTTTCTTCCACCTCTCCTTTTAATTTCCTCAAGTTTCTCCAGAAGCATCAACCTGCACTTGCAAATTGTCCCTCGGCTGCACAAGGATGCCTCAGCAGCTATCTGGAGCCTGCTGTGCAGTGCAGCTTGCTGTGTGTAATTGCTTTCTGCCAGAATGGCACTGGAAGGAGCCAGGCAGTTGACTGAGACCACACGACTTTGTCACACAGGCCTTCAGTCAGCAGCTGGGCAGTAGCAAATTTGGATCCTGCTAACTAAAGAAGATTTCTACCACCTTCTCTGCAGCTGTACATGTCTTTTTTGCAGGCAGTTTGCTAAATCTCTTTTTTGCTTTTTCCATCCAAAGCTCAAAAGTGATGTTATGTACACCCAATGGATAGTTTTCTTCTGTGCTTTCCAGTGGGGAAAAAAAGGTAAATACTAGAATAAGATAGATGGATAGATAGATGGATAGATAGATAGATAGATTCTGAACTACCCTTCATGGCAGGCTAATGACAAGCTAGATGAAAATCCAGAGGATGATGCAACGTTGCTTTGTCTTGCCTCTGTGCTGAAGAAGGCACAAGATATCCTATTGTTCCTTCAAGCTCTCCCTTTTTGGGTCTCACCTAATTTTCATTGTGGAGTACATGTTTGAAGATTGCCTCACTTACCAGTTCTCTCTCTCCTCTATGTTCTTGTCAAAATGGAAAACAAATGGAGATTGAGTATAATGGTTTAGAGGAGTTGTCCAACAGTTTGACTGCCTTCTGAAGGGAGATATTTTGATTTGTCTGGACTGTCCTGAGGGGAAAAAAGTTCCCAGGTGTCTAGTGATCTCTCGCTCTGGGCTACTAATTTTCCTAAGGGTTAGTTTTTGATTGGCCTTCCCTCCCTGCTGAGCTGTCTGACCTCAGGGCTATGCAAATGTCTGTATTGAAAATTAAGTAGTAACAATCCTGAAACTTGTCAATCCTGACACTAATTACAGTGTTTTTCTGTCTTATATAAAGAGCAGGTATATCATATATATAAAGCAGTTCCACTATTCATTGGTGGGTTTAAAATATTCTGTCCTTCCTTGTCAATAGCTCTTGACCCCATATACTCCTGCTAACTCTCTTACCTTTAGGATTTCCAGTATTATTTGCATTCTCCGTGGCAGTTGTAATGAAGGCTGATGAAGTCTTGTAGAATAAAATTGCTCTTTCTATGCAGAGCTGCTCTTTTCTCTTTATCTGGCTGTTTGGTGTCACTTAGCAGTTGACAGAGCTGTGGTTACCAGTGGAGCTAGTGGAGCATGTATCCAATCTAGCTTAACATGGCAGAATGTATTCAGCTATTCAGTTTGTTGTTTTATCACCATTAACTTGCTGTTTGTGCCCTGGACCTGACTGAGGGAATTGAGACAGAGTTTGGATGTAATACCAATCTAATGCCAGCCTTCACTAAGACCTGTGGGAGACCCTCTTAATAAAGCAGAGAGACATTTGCAATTATAGCTATATCCTGCAGATGCAATAACATTCCTTCAGAAGTCAGTCATGGTTTTGTTTTCAAGTATAGGTACCTACTGTTAGAAAATTGTGTGAGAGGAAGGTGACTTTGCACAGGTCATAAGCATTGATGACTCTGCAGTATCTTCCACGTCTGCTGAAGGGCTTGAAAATTATCCCCTTTATTTAGATGCTTAACTTATGTCTGTTGTGTATTCATGCAGCATGTGTTACTATTAGAAGTCCTAGTGTCTTCACATGTCCTGAGTTTTTCTCTCTGTTACTAGGAACAAATGCTACTGGCATGAAGTGTAATTTTCTTTTCTTCTGCAGTATTTATCCAATGTTAATGCTCAGCTATTAAGTAACTGTCTCAGGTATTAATGCAGATATCATAACTCATAAAATAACTAATTTGAATTCTTAATGAGAGATGTCTTTCCTGAAGAATTGTTTTGTATTGCATTTACTAGAAATGCTGGCAAATATGTGTGTGTTTATGTGTATAGATGCTTTGATTAGGTGTGGTTATACGTGCATTTACTCAGCCAGCCTGCTTTATAAAGGAAATGCTTTCAGTTCAGAAACAGGGGTTTCGCTTTAGTGTGGGCTGAGTTTCAGATGCTGTTTCAGTATTTCTTTTGGCACATTCCCTAGCTGGGCTAATGACCAGAAGGGCAAGGAGCTCCTGCCTGCCTTTCCCACTGATGCCAGTGTGGCTGGGCCCAGTGTCCAGGGCCCTCATTCTCCTGGAGGTTTCTGCTGGCTGGCAGTGCTCTCTGAGTGCCATCATGACACCATTTGTGCCTGTCTCTGATTTTGATTTTTTGGCTTGCAGGGATTCTGCTACACCTTTTGTGGAGCACCAGCATACTACCTTATGCTCTATTTGCAGTTTTGCAGCTGAAGGATTTGAATGTATTCCCAGACATAGGTAATTCAGTCTCTACACGTTCTTGCTGCTAATGGCCCTGGCCTAATTATGTGTAGGAAGTGGCAGTATAATTCTACTTTGCTGACCCCTTTCTCTCTCTATGGGAGAAAATTACTTGAGTCTGCATTAAAGTTAAGGTGAACCAAAATGCAGACTGAGATTTGGGGTGGAGGAGGGGAGGAATATAAAGGTAATTACTTTCCTTGGAAATCTCCTGTACTTCATGTATTATCTATGAAAAGATGTTATGGTCCTGAACCGTAAATGCATATGTTTAAAAGGTCATGAAGTCAAAATGTTTGTATAGGGGGATTAGTTCAGAATTTCCCCATATCCTGTTGGCTAGTGCACTGCCAAAAACTGCCAGCTGGAACAGAAAATCATTAGTTTTCAGAGTAAAGCAATATATGTATAATACATACCTGTTTTGATCATACCTGCTGTTCCAGGCTGCCATCCCTCTTCTAGCTAAGAGTGCAAATCAGACTTGAACTTTTAAGACCCAAGAAGTAATAAAGTAATAACCAGCAATGCTGTCTGCATCTGTTGTTATAAAAATAACAGGCTTTGTGAAGGATAGAGATTCAGCTAGCAAATTAATCTCGTGGCTTTAGTTTTTTTTAACTGCTGAGATCTCAGGGCTAGCCACCTTAAATTTTAATATGTCTTGTGTTTGTGTGATGAAACTTGCACTTGTGTGGAACAGAAGAGTATCATGGGGAAGATAAGAGGAGCACTGCGTGCACACACTGCAGCACTGTTTACTGTTTTAACAGCTTAAAGAGGGCGTGCAGTGTCTGGTAGCTTTGTTTTCATCTGTGGGTCAGAAGATGTGCACTGAATTGTGACTGGGTGAGCTTTGTGTCTGAGCTTGATCCTAATATCAGGAAGCACAAGCTAGAGTTGCATTGAATGCAAGCTCTTTTATTATGTGGAAATTAGACATCAATAGATGTGGAGCCACAAAGGAGCACGGGAGAGCACAGTGCTGCTTTTGTGCATTCACTGTATCCTCACATGGTGTGTCCCATCAGGATTCAATGAAGATTGTACATGTGGTCCAAAGTCTGGCATTGTGCAGTTTTGCTAAGTCGTGTTTTCTTAATATAAATTAAAAAACAAAACAAAACAGGAAACCCCCCTCCCCCCAAAAACCCAAAAACAACTTAAAACAAAAGACCACCCCCCCCCAAAACAAACTACAGTAAGCCCCCCAAATAAACAAACTCCCCCTCCCCCGGCCCCCCCCCCCCCCCCCCCAAACAACCCGACAAAAAATAACTAAAAAACCAAACAAAATGAAATCCATGACTGTCTGCTTCAAGAACTTTTGTTTCTGAAGCCAGGACAAATAACGCTGAACAAGTCTGGATCATTTGGACCATCCCTCAGTGTTTTTCCTAGTGTTGCTAAAAGTAATCATATGGACTCCTCAGAGAACTGTTCTGTAGGAAATAGATGCTGCTACTTGTCTCTTTTTAGTGACAGTGAGATTGTAAGGTTGGCTTTGCAGAGGAAAAGGCCTATAAAACAAACAAATTATTTTTCCACCTCTGGTTGTGGTTAATTCTGACCCTGTGATGTTCTGATACCAAGCCTGATGCATTTTTCCTTAGGCTAAAGAACTAAAAGTCTCTCTTAGGCATCTGGTCCATTTGGCTGTTTCTGGGAATGGGTGAAGGTTACAGCAAATGCACAGTATCTTAGAAACCTTGATCTGCAGTAGCAAGTTCTTCTGCAAATCATATTTTTTTTTGTGGCTAAAAACATTTCCAAGTCTAGAAGGATTTCCATAGAAACAAAAAAGGCTGTATGTGAAATTGTGGTCTTACCATAATAATATTTCTTCTATCCCTCAAGGATGAAGTATTTAGGGTTTGTGCTAATAAGTTGGAAATATTTAGTAGGAACATAGTGCAATTTTGCTCCTCTGCTTTTTTTTTTTCTCAAAAGCCATAGGAACATTTCAAAAACCATTGAAAGGTTTATAAGTCTATAAAAATTTTATGCTCTGTACATTTCTCTAGTTTAGTTTGAGTGTTCTGAAATAAAACACCAAATAAAAATAATCACTTTGAGTATTATGTTAGAGTAAATGTGCATGGGCAAGTGTATGCTGCTGGATTCTGCTTAAGGAAAGGCTTAACAAATCACCTCTATTCAGCTGGAGATCCCTGTCTGCATAACTGAGATCCAGATAAACAGACTTTTTCTTGGTGAGGATGACCATATACTGGCACATTGTCCAGGAAGGTTGTGGAGTCTCCCTCCTTGGAGATACTGGATCTGTCTGGACATGGTCCTTGGGAGCTCCACTTGAGCTGAGGGGTAGATAAGGTGACTTCCAGAAGTCCCTTCTGACATCAACCATTCTGTGGATGGATTGTGTTAATCTCCGTAGTTCATTTCAGTGTGAAATTAAACAATTCCGTTCACTTCACCTTTACAGTGAAATTGAAAGACAAGGCTCCATGTTGTGGGACCTTCAGGACTTACTCTTTCCCTCTTGTGCAGAAGTGCTCATTTCTTTTCAGTTGCCAATGATCCTGTACCCTGACACTGCTCGATGGCTTTTTTGAATGGCTGCATAGGTGGAACATTTAGAATGACTTGGCTTTAAAAAAATAAGAACTTCTGGTCTGTCTGCTACAAAACCGAGTAAGTTTATAGTTTACGGAAGGACAGAAGACCAATTAGGTAATACAAGACAGCAAAAAATGGCCCTGTTGCTGAAAATTTTGCATCATAGAAGTAGTATCTGGAAGCATCCAGACAACCTTTTGCTCTTTCTCAGGTCATGCGTTTGTAAATTTGCTACAGAGGAGCACGGCTTCTCAGTATTCTGTCAGTAATTGCTTCCTGAGAGAACATCTAATTGCAGATATTAAAATAGCATAATCTTAGAAGTAGTATAGTGTTGTGTGTTTGGTTTTTTTGTTTGGTTTTTTGGGTTTGGGTTTTTTTTTGTGTGTGTTCAGAGATGTTTTTTCTAATTGTGCAGCATAGGAATAGATCGGGAGACCAGCTTACTCTTCACTAAGGCAGCTGCCTTAGGAAGGAGATTGTTTTACGCTGGACAGAACAAAGGTCACAGAAGTCAAGTATCATGTATCAAGTATGAAAAGTTAGTCTTTCCTAGTTTTGCAGGGAGCTTGTCTAAAGCCTTATCTTTTTGTACTTGGGACAGTCCTTGCTCTAATCATGTTCTGTAATCATTTTGCTTGTGTTTTGAGCAAAGTTAGTGCTTGTACTACAGGCTTGAGGAGAAATTGTCAGAGTCCAGTATTCTTTGGCCAGGCTCTTTTAGATATTCCATGTGTAGAGCATGCACTGTCTAGTATCAGATTTAATTATTTGGAGATACTTACTGTGACATGGGATTTCTGATGTAATGAAGCAATGCAAAGTATACTGAAATCCCAGTGCAATTATCCCTTATATTTGGAAAAATGGAGCTGTGGCAATATACAATTCTATCTCAATGCCAATATGATTCCCATCACTGGTCTCTATAATCCCAGCATCACAGCACTGGGCATCTTCTGTCACTGGGATGGAATGTGTAGGTTGAAGCTATCTGAGGCCCATTGCTGTCTTTAAAGGTTTTTTGTTAGTTATTTAGTTTTCATACTCTGTATTGCCTTAAGCCACCTGTTTGCTTGGCTCATACTGGTCTGGCTTCCTCATAGAGGCAGCCACTCTCTATAATGAACTAACTGGGGGAAATATTTACTCCATCACTTGATCCACTCAGCTGCTGATAGAACTATTAACATCTAAAACAAACATCTGGTCCCTTTTGTCTTGAAATAAATACATGTCTTGCTTTGGAAAAGCTACGGTCAGTCATAGAAGTACAAGTTGCAGATCAGGGTCCACTTGTTTGTGTGATGTAGACTTGCCACCTATAAAGGATCCTATAAAGGATCCCTTCTAGGAGAGCAAAAGTCCAACTGCTGATCTGCTATGATTTCTACTCTAGCTCAGTCAGCCCTGGTATGTCTAAGTAGCTTATTTTTCCTTTTGCAAGGGAAAAAACCTAGATGGTCTTTTATAATTTAATATTATGTGTGGCAAGGAACCTGCCAAGAGCAGCAAGTTAGCATTTCTAACATGTGTAGATATAACAGCTGAAATATGAAAGTCATATAATGAACACGTGATACTCTGCCTTGAGAAGGGATGTTCACTGAAAAAGAACTCACTACCTGTGTTTTCATTTACAGAAGTGTTTCTTGGTCAAGCATCCATTTAGGATCCTTTATGTGGGGGGAGTTTGGCTAAACTAGTTTTTTCCTTGCATGAGTTTTATATGAGTGATGTTGCTTTGAACTATTTTTTCCTTCTATCTGTTGTTTAGGATACCCTGCTTGGGGAATGAAGTGTCCTGACAAGGAATGTCCCCCTAGAAATTCTGGAACATTGTCTGCTTGCATTGCCATGATAGTTGGAAAACAATAGCTTGAGCACTGCTTCAAAAGCTGACTTAACTTCAAAAGCTGCATGGATTTTAGCACGGACAATGCTGTCTGCGATTCCTGGGTTAAAAGCACCTGCTAGCTTAGAGTCACAGCTAAATCAGAGTCTGGATAACTGCAGGCAGAGTATTTGTGAGGTTTGAGGTACTGCAGCCCAAGAGTGTAAATATTTCTGGGATGTTTCAGTAACTCTAGAGAAAGAGATTTCCAGTTAGGTAATTTGTTCTGTATCTTCAGTGTGCCTGATCCACTGCGTCATCCAGCAAGAAGTCAAGAAGTAATGATAAAGCCTGCATGTCACCTGTCTATTGTCTTTTACTGTGACATTCTAATTAATGCTCACATCTGACCTCTTTTTTTCCTGTGCTGTCTGTTTCAGTGCTTGATGGCCACAGCAGGGCACTAAACAATATTAGAAAAAAACCAACCCAGCATTAAGACCTATAATTTCCAAAACGACCGGCTGGAAAAGCAGTTGTCACTGCCTTCCTCGTGCAGCATGGCATTTGGACTTGGTGTTCTCTGCCTGTTCTTATGGACAATAACAGGTAGGATTTACTTCTCCTCTGTCTGAGTCACCCAGATAGAACAAGTGAGTTAAATGCTCCTGGAGTGTGTATACAGCTGTGAAATAAATATGAATAAGGCAAAAGCTGGGAAATCTCATGACTCCTTAGTGCAAGAAGCTTTGGTAAGTTGCAATGGAGGAAGGCAGTTGTGAGTAGATGTTCGAAGCCAGTTTCAGCAGGCAGTTTTGGGGGAGATACATGGGGCAAGAGTGCGTGGTGGGAGAGTTCAAAGAGCTTTCCCTCTTTTTGTCGTGCAGGAGAGTAGAGAATAATGTGTTGCTTGCATTGTGAGCTACATTTCTGTACTGAATTATTATAAGGTGGCATATATATGAGTAGCATGAGTGCATTGGTTCATCATCCCTCACTTTACATACTCTCTGCAGACATATCTATCCTTTCAAAAAACACAAGAAAGTCCTGTAAGTTCTGCTTCAGCCACAGGAGCAGGTAATTTATTCCATAACCAGACAGATGAAGAATAATAGTTAATACTGCCTCTCTCAGAGGGAGGCTTAATCTGGTGCAGGTAGTTTTGATAAAGTAACTGAAGAAAAATATATGAAGAAGTGCGGTTTATTTCCTTAAAAAATATATTGTTTGAATTCTGTCTGTGGTGGTACTGGTAATATCCATATTAGCAGAAATTGAGATAAATAATACACCAGTGTCTGACTTACATCTCTTGTAGTATCAACAGAATGGGCTTTTTCATGAGGGAGAGCCTTGCTTAATGTGCTATGGCTTAAACTGATGGCCAAGTTTGGAAAAGTTAGATGAAAGGCGATGGATATTAGTCCACAGCTGAGGGGGATAGGCATTAACTATGTCTGAGCTCGTAGATGGTTTGAGGTAGTCATCAAGGAGGATGTCATAATGCCAAGCTTTTTGAAGAGAACATGGAGATGAATTTTTTGTTGCTGTAGTGAACAGTATGCTTTTGTAAATAAAATTCTCTCCTTTGAGATACTGAGTACCTACTGTAGGGTCTATGCTAGTATCTTTAGAAAAACCGCCCACAGCAACTTCAACAGAAGACAGTAATGTGCAGTAAATACTGAAATTGTCTGTAGAGAATGTTAGAGTTTCATTCTTTTGATAGTACTCTTGATTGTTAGCAGATTAGAATATCTTCCACATGCATATAGGAAGTTATCTATTTTTAGTTGCAAATTTTCTATGCTCTCTTGGCTTGTCTGAGAATAAGACCATTGCTCTCAAAATGCTGGCTGTATTTCAAGTCTCTACCTGTATCTCAACTACCAGCTCACAGTGTTTAGAGGATAATATAATCTAAAAATATTAGTATTTATTGCCACCTCAATAATCTGCAGTATTTTTAATACAATTAATATTAATTAATCTGGGAGGTTCTGCTAATGTCCAGGATGTGTTTGTTACAATGTGTCAGTAAATGCTCACCTCTTCAAAGTCAAAAAGACTTCCTTTTAGTGGAGGCTTTAAGGTGAATTGATTGAGACTCAGGAATTTGCTAGATGATCATTCTGGAGTTTTTTTCTGCACATGAGCTTATGTTTTTAAAGGCTACCTTTTCTTAAAAAAACCCAAAGTTATCTCAACACTTGTTTTAATTTAAGATAATGAGAAGACTGACTTAATATAGGAAAGAAAAGGCTTGACATTCCATCACTGAGAGAAGAGAGAAACAGCCTCGCTGAGGAAAATAATCTTGGAAGGATATTGAAAAATATGCTCTGGTTCATTAAAAGAAATTGAGGTGGGCTGCTCTGTCCTGTTTAGGTGATATTTATTTAGTTTTATTTTGGGCATGATGGTTTTTGACTAATAGTGTTTTACTGATTTTAATGAATGTGTAGGTTGACCTTTGCTAGCTGCCAGGTGCACAGCAAATCACTCTATCACTTCCCTTTCTCATCAAGATGGGAGAGAAAAATAAGATAAAAATCTCCAATGGATTGAGATCAAGACATGGAGGTCATGTTCCAGTTGCAGTCAAGAGCTGATGAGACTTGATTTAGTGAAGTTTATTTAATTTGTTGTCAATTAGGCAGAGCAGGATAATGAGAAGTAAGAACTACTATAAAAACACCTTGCCCTCACTTCTCCATCTTTCTTTATTCAACTTTACTCCCAGTTCTTCTTTCTTCCCCTGAGCAGGTCAGAGAGCCAGGGAATGAAGGTTGCAATTAGTTCATAATGCTTCCTCTCTGTTGCACCTTTCTCCTCATACCCTTTCCCTACTCCAGGATGGGGTCTTTCCCATGGGCTCAAATTCTTCAAGAACTATACCACCACGTGTCCTTTTCACATGAAAGTCCTTCAGGAACAGGCTGCTCCAGTGTGGATCCCCTGTGGGGTCACACAAAAATACGTTTCCATGTGAGCTCCTCTTCATGGGGTTGCAGTTCAGGCCAGGAGCGTGCTTCAGCCTGGGTTTTTTAAGGTTTCACAACCTCCTTCAGGATTTACCCACCTGCTTTGAGGTGGGGTCCTCCATGGGCTGCAGGGGTAGGTATCTGCTTCACTGTGGATCTCCATGGACTGCAGCAGGACAATGTGCTTCACCATGGTTTTCACCACAGCTGCAGGGGAATTCCTACCCGATCTTCACTGACGTTGCTGTATACAGGATGCAGGATGACTTTTCTCACATTTTTCTTACTCCTCTCTCCTGCCTGCTGTGGTCATGCCAGGCTTTTTGCCCCTTTCTAAAACCTTATCACAAAGGAGATGCCATTGTCCCTGTTTGGCTCAGCCTTGGTGAGTTGGGAGTCAGTCTTGTAACAGGTTCTGTCCTGACATGGGGCATTTTCTGGTGTCTTTTCACAAAGACATTTTGGTAGTCCATTTTCCCCTACCCCCAACTACCAAGATTTACCACATAAACCCAATTGATACAGATAATCCATCACTGACTAATGTTCATGCTACTCAGGAGGCTTGAGCTAAGTGTAGCAATAGGTATGAGTGTGTACCTTGCTTCTGCCACTCAACATCTCATGCATTTTGGGTGATTGATTGCCAGAACCTCTCGATGCAGCTCCTAATTTATCGGTATAGACATTCCTTAGCATACTTATAATCTCATTCCACTTTTTTGAGTCCATTCATTAATGAAAGCAGCATAAATTTAAATACATTTCAATTATTCTGGCCAATAATTAATGTTTTGGGTTTTTTTTGCTAATGTGTCAATTTCTTTTTTTCTCTGTGAGAAAGAGGAGACCATTGTTTTCCAGCACAGAAACATGAGTTACTTTGGCAACTGGAGTCCCGATCTTGGAAGCAATTATCTAGCTCTCACTTGAGCAGCATATTCTAATCTGGTATTTGAAGCAGACCTTGGAAATATGCTGTTGAAATGCATTTTTCTGCAATAGAGTAGTGTTCCATGGCTGACTTTGTTTTGTCATATTATGTGTGTGTGTGGCATGCTTTGTTTTGAGATTAGCCACTCAAAAAAATATAAACAGCAGTTAGCAGGTAATTGCAATCACGGGTGCTGGGCCGTCTTGTCTCCTGTTTTCAAGTCTGCATAGCCCAGATGTAGGTTATATCATCTCCCAGGTTCTTTGATAGCCTTCACCAATGTCCTCTTCTTTACTCTAGCAGAGGTGTTTCTAAATACATTACAACCCAATATTTTCAACACGTTTCACTACTACTGGTCTTGGACTTTGAGAAAGATTAATACACTTTCTTCCCATGTCTGGCATGTAAAACCCAGGCCAGGAATGTCAAGGGACAGTTTAAGATGTAGGTGTGCCTTTGAAATGACAGTGGAACCACTGCCCTGGAGTCATGGTGCATTCTTTGTTGCTTATACGACCATGCCTAGATGTTCTAGTGTCCTGGTTCACACAGGTCTTTCCAGACATACAAGGTGTGTAGGCTTGATTACAATCTCTGCGATTGTAGGAGTTATGCTGTAGGCAGGATAGTTCAATTTTCCATACCTCTGTTGGAAGTGGTGTGGTATTTCCCTTGTGGAGAGAGTAAGCAGTAATGCAGCCATGCAATCCTTTTTTTTTTTTTCTTTTTTTTCTTTTTTTCTTTTTTCTTTTTCTTTTTTCTTTTTTTTTTTCTTTTTTCTTTTCTCTTTTTATCTTTTTTCTTTTTTTCTTTTTTCTTTTTCTTTTTTTTTTCTCTTTTTTTTTTCTTTTTTTTTCTTTTTTTTCATTTTTTCTTTTTTTTCTCTTTTTCTTTTTTCTTTTCCTTCTTTTTACATAGCACTTAGTTGGTTTATAAGTGACAAAGAGGGGATGATGACACTTCTTGGAATGAAAACAATACTTGGAAAAAGATCATCAGACCCAATGAACTAATTATGCTGGCATGACAGATCCTGGACGAAAGAAGTGTGAAGAGTGCTGTAATGACCATAAAGGCTTTGTAGATCATTATTTGCAGCTGTAACTAGATTACTGTGGTAGCTTGTGTTGAGGATTTGCTTTTCTGTAACTGACCACTTTTTAATCTGTTTGTTCCTCAGTCAGCACCTTTACCAACACCCAAAAGGGTACTTTGTTATCGCATATGTATCTGTGTTTAAAGACCTGAGAGATATCCGCATCTGAGCAACCTCAGGACTGACTACAGTAAAGAATGAAAATGCTTTCATGGTGTGCAGAGATGTTAGCTGCTGCTAGAGGAACCAATGCTGAAATGTCAGATGTCAGTGATGCTGCTTTTCTGGTTTCCAGGACAGTACCTTCTGTAGGCATTACCAAAGCTGATGGAGTATAAGCCTTTTTCATCATTTATGATACGAAGTGTTCTTTGCAGGGTTCATAGCTCTGCTATGGAAGTTCTCTCTAGCTTGAAAATTGGAAATTTAATTTCTCCTCTCAGATGACTGTAACTAAAAATAAAACCTTGTTTTAATTTTGCTTCCAGAACCTTATCAAAATTGTTTCAGCGTGTTATTATTGTAGTAGAAAAACAGAAGTTATTTTTTACTGGTACTGATACTATACTGATATTTTAATCTCAAAATTCACCAAATGAGGTAAAAGTTACTTGGATAGATTTTAAAAAAATCACTAAACAAACCTAAAAGAGAATACAACTAGTTTGCTACTAAAAGAGAGTGTATGGAGTTTATGGCAAGAAAACAGGGACAATCCTACTCTTCCTGTGGCAAACTGCTATAGGATCCTCCATGCACAGGTAGTTCATAGGCTTTTAGGCTATGAGAATAATGTCTATGTGGGCTCTCAGTGCTGTGCTGCCAGCAAAACGGTTATGAGGTCGTGGTCAAATGTGACTTTCCTAGGTGCAAGGTCTGAATCTGAGCTTTTCTCCATTACTGTACGTTTCCTCTTGCCCCTTCTTTCTGCTGCTTCTTACAGTGCTTGCTGGCTGCTAGGGGAAGCAAAGAGAGTGGATAGTTTGCCCTTGCAGGGCTTCCTGCTGGGGTGATTAGCTGTGATGACCTCAGTGTTAGTACACCATCACAATTTGCTACTGACTGACTAAAGAATACTTGCCATCAAGTACTCGAGTGCTCATTACTGTGTGAGCATGGGGGAGAACAACCCTTAGAACAACACATGCCCTTGAGGAAAGGTCTCCAGCCAACTGCAACAGGGGAACAGCTGTGTCGTGATGGGCTCTTGACATCAGTAGTGGACTCGTGCTCCAAGATGAGAAGGAGCAGAAGTGTGAAGCTCAAGGAAAGGTGCCAATGTTCCCTCATTGAATGAGGGAATCTCTTTACAATGAAACTTTATTCCACGCTGTGACTGTATTAGGATTTTGGTGGGGGATATAAATTGGGAGTTTTTTACAGTGACCAATTTGCCTGACTAAGTCTCTGGATTTGTCAGTGTTATGCTACTGTGGATGTAACAGGGTGCAGCTAATAGGAAGGGGAAAACTTAGCTTGCAGAAGTTTTAGGCTATTGACTCATATTCAAAGGGTTTTCAGTGCTTTTAATAAAGGTGATTTATTAAAAAAATATGGATATTCATCTAATACCGATAGCCAACTATGACGGACAAAGACTCTCTAACAGTTTGAAGTTAGAAAGTCTATGTTTATTACAACGCTGGGCAGCGTGCGGGACAGCTCCGAAATACACACATGCAATTACAGATGCTCACACGGTCTTTTTATGCACAAGAGTGTTGAATACCCAAAACACAAACTGCATATTCATAACTCTGGTCCATCCCATTCCCCCTTCGCATGGTACTTAGCCAAAAAGCAATTAAGCATGCGTAGTTTGTTCTTGAAATGGGTCGGTGGTCCTTCTTATGGGGTGGGGTCCCAAAATGATGAAGTAAGATGGGTCTTCCTCGCTTTGACTTTTTAACCTTTTAGTGTGGTGACACCTGGATCCTGTTTTCTCAAGACTATCTGATTTATGATCACACATTGTTCTTCGAGTCTATTGATTAAGTCGACAGGCCTCCTGATTTATCAGTTCCTTAAATCCGGCTTCTATTAACAAAGGGAAGTTTACCTCAACAATATCCAGTTAGCAAAGGGAAGTCTACCTCAGCAATATCTAGTTTAACTAAAGTTCTTAATTCTTCAAAATTATTGTCTCAAAGGGAATCAGTCTTCCTGTTGTAACTTGAATGAGTACTTATGAAATAAAGAGAATTGCATGATGCTGGGTTTTGCCATTACTGGTCAGAGTGGAACATTGATTTAATTCCTGAGATCAGTTTGACTAAATTAAAATAGCTGTTGCTATGACCTCACACAGTGGGTAATACTGTAGCAGATACCAATGTTACTAATTGACCTTTCATATGTGGCACATCTTCAGTAAATTTTCTGTAAATATGAGACCTTGCTTTCCCTATTTGAGTCCACTGCAGACTGAAGATTAGATGAAAAAGAATATGAAATTAAAGGTCAGATCAAGTTCACTCTAAGTAGATCTTACATATTTTTCATATGAAGACAACTAGTGGACACATGCAGTGTGAGGCCAAAATAGCTATATGAATTCATCCATTCTTGCACACCTACTTCTACAATTCAACTCAGGTGTAGTGCTGGATAAAGCAAGAGATGAAACTTCCATTACTTTAGATTTTTTTCCTGTTCCATGTTGGGATGAAACCAAGGCCTTTTGACATTTGCAAAAGCAGGTAGCCAAGGTTTGTGGCTAGGTTGTATGCTTGGGAGATCTAGGTTCAAAGTCATGTATCATCTTAGAAATGTGCTGGACTTGTTTCTCTCTATGGCTAAAGAAGCACCATGAATTTTGTGGGATGTTGACTCTGCAGTGTGATAAGTGATGTGTCAAACTGTAAGTGGCAGAGTGAGATTTGAAGCTGATTGAGGACTTGAAGTCTGGCCTCGGGTGAGAGCTGTGGAGTGTTCCAGTTGTGTAGCCCGTCTCTAAAACAAGAACTGTTGGTCATTCTGTTCTGAACAAATAAATAGTGAAACCTTCAGGTTTGGTGTTTTTTTTTTTTTTTTTGTTGTTGTTTTTGTTTTTTTTTTTTTTTTTTAAACAACTCTTCACTTTCTATTTCAGGAATAAGTTAAAGGGGGGGGGTGATCAAAACAGCCATCAAAGGAACTTTTTGGCCCAATTAGTAATCCTTTTCCTAAAGTATTCATTGTGATGATTTGTTACTGACTTAATAGTACACATTTGCACAGAGTCATGTTTCTGTTTTCCCCTTTTAAAGGCCTATTTCTCATCTCTCTACTGTTTTATAGGATTAACTAAATGCATATGAGATGCAAAAAAAGACAGAATGGTGAATGGGATGCCTGACTCCTGTATTCATTTTAACCCAGAGTTTTTCTTCTAAGTTGTGCAGACAACTTAAAGGAAAGACTTGTGGTGACAATTCTGAGTCTCTGCCAGGGCCTTCTTGGAGGTAAAAAGGAATATAGAGGAAATGTTTATATGCAGTGTAACAGAAAAAAAAAAGCAGAAATCTTAAACCTTTCTGGGTGCAGATGAGGATACTTCATGTCTGGGCTGTGTAAGAACAGGATAGGTTGTTTTAAGTGCATGTTTCCCTGGAAAGATTTTTTTCACTGGAAGTGTAAAGTGGAACAGTTGACAGCATCCTAGCTCTGTGTGAAGGAGTAGCTGCAGTCAGAAAAATGGTACTTGAAGCTCTTTTTCCTTTTTGTCAGCTTCCTATTCAGCTATACCTATTGGCAAGTCATCAGTCTTCTTTAAAATTTGTTTTCGTTTCATGTTTTTCTTTACCCCACACAGCCAGCTCTGCCAAAACCCATCCTACCATCTTGCCCACTCTTATCCCTCTATTCCCTCAGTATGTGGTTGCATTTTTTATGTTTGTTTGTTTGTTTGATTTGGGATTTTTTGCATTGAACTAAGCTACTTTGCAAGCTCTACATTTCTTCCCAGGCAGTTTGATTCCCTACATATATTTTGATAGCTGTATTCAGACCATGAATTATGAAGGAGTGTGCTGGAGTTTAGCTCAGATGAGGTGGTGAAACTGTAGTGGGGTGCTGGACACATTGCATGTATTGGAGAATCCTCAGCATCTCATATTCAGACCTAACCCCTCCTGCCAGCCTATTCCTTTCTCCTTGATTTAATTTTTCCTGACCAAACTATTGTAAATAATGAGGTACAAAGCAGACAAAGTCAGCTTTGTCTTCCATTCCTGTCTAGCTCCACGGTGGGGGCATATTGTTTCCATTCATTGAGTTAGCAAGTCCAGTTAAAAACTGAAGAGAATAATTTCTGGTGTTACTCAACTCTCTTGAAATACAATTGGATTTTAGGAAGATAAATTCTGAAGAGCAGTTATAACTAGAGAAAAAACCCTAGAAAACATGTTAAAAACTGACTGGAATATATAATATGTTGATTCATGCTTTTTTTGACCATTTCACACTCAGTCTGTTATGTGCTGATGTCACGTTAAAAGATTGCAGCTTTACTGCAAAATGAAGGAAAGACTCCATACTGAAGCAAGCTCTTGGGTTTTCACATGAACTTGTGGGTAAAGCAGCAAAAGTTTAAGAAATTGATCCAGGTTTTATATTAAGACCAGTAAGTATGTTGGAGTGAGGAAATGTTCATGATATTCAGATGAGATGGCAGATCTTTCTCCTATTTAGAGTTTTACTCGCTTCTCCCTCAAGTGAAACAATGACATGCTACAGGCATCTTATTTGAGTTTTGTCTTAAAACATGTTTTTTAAAGATCCCAGTAAGAACATGCTGTGAGACTAATGGAGGTACCCTATTTTGTTTTTTTTGGTTGGTTGGTTGTTGGTTTTTTGGGATTTTTTTATGCTCGCTTTGTTCTTGTTTTAAAGTATTGGCAATTTGATTTCATCTCTATGTATTTGAATTTGTAGCGCAGGAGTAAAAGGTGCTTCTGCAAAAATATGTCAATGTCCTATACTGAAAAAAACCTCCAAAGTACAAAATATTACTGCAAAAGGACATGTTTAAAAAGGTAGTGATAATGTTAGTGGAAGGAAATGAGCTTTTTTAAACACAGTACCACCTGTCTCTATCTTGAAAGCCCATTTATAGTCGTAGTAAACTATGTTATGGCTTGGTTGTAGTGCTGTGCCTTATGTTGGTGGTGTTGTTGCAGGTTCCAGTTGTGAGCAGTGCAGAGAAGGAGCACATATTCAGGTGCAGTAATATCTCCCAACTTAGAAACTACTAAAATCATGCGAGTTCCTCACGCTTTGTCAGTGTCCGACTGCATCGCAGCGTGTTGTGACCTCTCTGGTTGTGACTTGTCCTGGATGTTTGAACGGCGCTGTTACATCGTGAACTGCCAACACAAGGACAATTGTGAGCCTAAAAAAATTGAAACTGTGAAGTCCTACCTTGTCTTTGTGCTGAGGCCTCTCAGAGGCCAGCCTCACTGCTAGGGTTTTGGGCAAGTGATCCCAAGCATGGTCCACTCTGTGGACTCCAGAATGAGCCATCAGAGGAAGTGAGTAGCCTGAAGAAGCTGTCTCTGCTTGGAAAAGACCCCAGCCTTGAGGAGATACCTGAATACATTGAAGATTATAAAGAGTTGGAGCAGGACCCCTTTGAGTTGGGCATCAAGCACGAGCAGAAGGACAGTATGGATTATGCTGACTGGGGCCTGATGGTGGCAGGTGAAAATGGCTTCAACACTTCCACAGGTGATGATGGAGATAACCAGGAAGATTTTACTGAAAAGAAAGGGGAGGCTGGGAAGGTGGAAAAGCTTTCTGAATAAAAACAGCTCTGAACTGATTTCCATCAATGAACAGTCCACAGAGAGGTCATCCCTTCCGGAGATTACACCACTCCCTGCAACAACAGTTGAAAGGGAAGCAGCTGTTCCACTTGCACAACCTGAGGATGCTTTGCAAAAAGAGGTATGTTTTTCCCTCAGGAAGCAGCCAAAGTATGGTGAGGCTACTTGAAAATTATTTTAGTTTTCAAGTCTTCAAAAGTCTTAGGTTATTGCTTGGTAATATTACAACTCTCAAATGACTTAGTTATGTTACCATGTAAAAGAGGCTGAAGGGGATGGATTGTCTTTTTTCATCAGAAGATAAGAAATAAAGTTCCTTTTAGGGCACTGTGAGGTTTCCTTGAAAGTGTCCAAGTGAGTGAACCTGGACATCATATAATAGTGTTACAGTGGTCTTCACTTCTGACCCCTGGTGACTCAATGGAAGTAGGTAGAGCAGTACTAGTAGACCCTCTGGTATCCAAAGGCCAAGATGGTGGAACATAAATTCCTCCATCAATAAAATTGGGCCTTCTTCATGGATTTCATGCTACTAATGCACAGGGGTGGTTAGAGATGTAAGTGCTGAGTTAATATTTATAGTGCTTTTAAAACATGAGAGGGGCATGGAACTTAAGGAAGGATGATAGCAGTTTTGGACCATGATGTGCAGCAGGATAAAGTGGGTAAGGTGTGTCTGTTCTCAGAATCATTGAGTCTGATAATTAGAAAAATAAGTTAATTACTTAAAATCCAATATATTGTCAGTATAAGTAAGATTCACCTGTTGTCTGTTTAGTAAGGTGCAACCTGTTCTCTATTTATGTCAGCTAATTTGATCAGTTGAAACTAAAGGGACTGGTTTCTCAAGAACAGCGTGGGTTCAGCTGGAAAGTTTAAACAGGCTGTAAATTCAGCATTCCCTGGGCTTGACTCCCCTTGCCAGAGGAAAGAGGGAAATCGATCAGTGTTAGCTGACCTTGCTCTCAAGTTCCACAAGATTTTGTAACCAGCAAGTATCTCTTGCTGTAAAAATGGTAATTTATTGCTGTACTGTAGGGAAGAAAAATGCAAGCAAATAAGAAAGTTGCGTGAAATGTGTGACAACTGCAGTTCTAGGCGGGGATGACTTATGTGTGGAGAGCAGCAAGTCATAAGTAACAGATAAAGACTTCAGGTAATTGGAAGGAGCCTCCTGTTAACAGCCCTGGTCCTCATGGTGGATTTAAGACACCCCAATACCTACGAGGAGGGCAAGAGAGCGGGGCAAAAGCTGTGCAGAAGGTTTCTGAAGGATGCTGGTAACTTTAAGAAGTTGCTTTGAATTGCTTCCAAGGGTTGAGAAGGAGAGACTCCACTCACTGGACCTCACCCTTGCAGGAAACAAAGGATTAGTTAGGGATGCAGGCATGAGCTAGAAGCTCGTAAGAGGGGCAGGAATAAGTAAGGAGCAGGGTCACAGCATGGGCTGCAGCAGAGCAGTCTTGGCCTGTTGTGGGATCTGTTTGGAAGAATTGCAAGGGAGATTGCCCTGGAGTTCAGTGAGAGCCATGACAGCAGATTGCTTTTCAAGGACCACCTCCTGTAGAGTCAAGGTAGCCTTGTGACTTTTATGACTAAGTTAGTCTGGAGCGTGTTGACACAAGTGAGAAGAGATTAGAACTCATCTTAATGAGTGTGGAAGAACACTTGACAACAGAACGATGCTGTGGCAAGCTGAAAATTAGATACTGCTTCTGCAAGCAAAGTTGATGATGGGAGACTTATTTAAAAGCTCCTACCATGCACATCTCAAAATGGAGTATAATTAACATGGGAGTTTAGGTGAGAGAGTAGATATTGGTTGGTTTTTTCTTAGTATGCAAGAACTATGTATATATGTACATATGAAGAGTATGATACCAAAGTAGACTGTCCCTGCTAATAAAATTTAGAGTGACATTCTGTCATGCACTCGTGGTGCAGTTAGTTCTAATACAGGGCAATAGCTGAACTATTCTTACAAGATTTAAAATTAAGGACACTCACTGCTATATGAAACTCATCACCCATATTTCCTTCCATCTGCCAGGGGATACTTGCAAGCATCTTTTAGTTACTGCCTGTGAAGTGTGCTGGGAATCAAGCCACACCAAGAACCTCAGCAGCTCCATGCTCTACATACTTGTTCACTTTAAGTGTGCAGTAAGGTTTGGAACTTGTTCCATTGCATTTTTTCTGTCTAATGGAAGACCCATTAGTGAATATTTAGCCAATTGTCAGAGTCCCTGCTAACTGAACTGCTTATGCCATGTGCCTTAGAGTAGTCATAAACGTTGAGCTTACCTAAGCTATGTGTCAGAGCTGAGCAGTTTGTTCCCTAAGAGATCATATTAATACCATTTTATGAAAGTTGAGATTTCACATCCTGAAGCAGTGATAACTATATATGGCCAAGCCGACTTCGTAGATCTCTGCTTTGATTTTCCTACCCCAGACAGAATATAAAGATTTTGCTTACTCTTTAAACACTGTGTAGATGGGAGTTATTGTAAAGTGAAATTTAGAGAAACCTATTTCTCACCAGGACACAGAGGAGTCATTTTTTGTGTGAATCTTTATATATGCTAACATTATGCTAGCACAGCCGCTAAAATTCAGTAGAAAGGCTGAGGAATGAGCTTGCTGCTTCCAGTGCAGAAGGGATGAAACTCCAAACCTGGGTTGGTCTTTAGCCACAGCTGATAATGGTGCTGGAGAACTGATTAAGACAAGTGTAGTTAGAAGGTGGTTGGGACGTGCTCTGTGAGCAGAGCTGTAGAAAGCACGTTAATGGGATAACATCAAAAGCTGTTCATGACATGTATTGAGAAATGGCTCTAATGGCTCTCTATTAGTGTAAAGAAAGAACCTGGGAAGTGGAAGGCTTTCCGAAACTGCCAGAGCTTAAGCAACCTTTGTTCCTAGGTGAGAATCGTTTGAATTTGGACATGTGGGAGAAATGGAGATGATGAGTGGTTTTAGCAAATAGTTTTCGTGGCTTTCCCTAGAATCAGCTTCAGTCCAGACACATTTCCTCTCTCCTTCCTAGTCTCCACTCCCCTTCCTTTCACTGCACATTATGCTCGGTCACTTTGGTGAGGAAGCAGAGGTGGCACAGGAGGTTGAGGTCAGTGCGTGGCAGTCTCCTTTTTGCCACTTGTCCACTTCTTTCTCTTTTCTGCCACTGTTCTTTCTTTCATCAGCATTGGTGTGGCTTCTCTGTGGGCCTCATTTCCTTGGGAGGTGGCATGGAGTTCATGCTTCCTTGAGGGTGTCTCCAGCCCTGCACACAATAATGTTTGCTTCCAGATGTTTCCTCTCATGTCTCCTGTTGTGCATGCCCCCACATCCTCCTGTGTCCCCTGCCCACGGTGGCTATTGCTCTTTTTTTAAATAGGTTTGTTATAAGCGAAATAGCCCGAATTATTTTATATAAAGAAATTTATTAAGTCAATTTGGTTACAAAGAAATAAAAAGCCCACCACCAAAAATATGATTGTTTGTTGAAGATGTCGAGCCCCGGGACTCGGCACCTGGTGAGACAAGGTTGGACTAACGGTCTATCTGGCAGAACAGTCCATCTCTTGTTCACGAGAAACTGCTGCTGGATCTTAATTTTTATACAGTTTTTGTGCCCTCAGGCTAGATCCAGGATGTAAATCTCCTCAGTCGTCCCGATATGGTGTTATCTCTTGCATTGCATAGTTGTTACTGAAGTCTTTTCGTCTCTTCCCTCTGGCCCGACGGGGGTCCAGGTGGCGATGGGGGTCCAGGTGACGTGGGTGCCAGGTGGCTTGGGGTGTGGTAGTCAGATGATGATCGCTCCTTGTCTCGTTTCAAGGAAATGTTATTTCACCCTATTCCTTCAAGTGCAAATGAGGTCTACCACCTTGGTTCTGAACTTTGCTCTGTGCCTTCGAATGCAAATGAAGTCTCTCCCTGAGTTTGCAGTCTGAATTTTACAAAAGGGGTGCTTCATATAACTTTCAGCACTTTATATAAAATATCATTATAGGCATGAATTAATTCTCAGCCCTCCCTCATAACAGGTTTGAGAGTTTGTGGTGTTGGTGCGTGGTGGCTTTGTTCCATCCACTGCCCAACTGACTGGAACCACCAGGGTGGCCCCTGCAGCCAATCCTCTGCCACTAAGCCCTGCCAGGTATGCCTAACACAAATTTTCAGCTTGGCTTCAAGTTTTTTCTGGTTTGGGAACTTTACTTGTGACCCTAGTTAAATAGAAGCTGACTGTGATATATTCTGGTGATAGAATTTCCTTCTTATGTGTCTCTTCTCCAGCAAGCAGACATTTTGATCAAATCTCATATGGATTGTTTAGCACATACTTGTGTTTGCTTCTGAAAAAGGTTGGTTTTTGAAAACACCAAATTTTGTTATGAAGGAAATCTTTAATTTTTATGCTGGATTAAAAATGTTGAGAGGTCTCCAAATAACTTTTCCATTGGTATATAATCCAAACAACCTCTCAAACTGTGGTGGTTTTGTAGAGGTTATGAAAATATGAAGGTCTTAAAATCATACTTGCTTCTAGGTTTAATGAATTGGCCTGTTTATTGCACATTATACAATGTTTTCCTATCGTCCTCTCAATCTGCTACAGCAATTCTATATCTCTGTTCTTGGATCTGTGTTGACGCATTCCCTTCTGCAGTTTCCAGACAACGCTGTTTTGACAAGCCAGACAGAGCAAGGTGGCAAAAATGTGATTCCCTGATTCTCTCCCTTCACAGTAGTCAGCAAGATGTGGTGTCCGCAGGTGCTGTGTTCTTTGAACAAGGACCTGCACAGAGATTTTAAACTGAGAAACCAACCAAACACAGACCTCTGGAGTGGTGCCCTTGGAGCACCCTTGTCATAAATGCAGTCAGATGGAGGGAGTTTATGTGTGTGATTTGGGAGAGAGAACGTGGGGTTTGTCATTTAAGTGAGCCACCTGACTGTTGGGTTTACATCAGAGTTCAGTGGGATCTTTTGGACTGTTATTGAGCTGTCTCTGGCAGCTCAATAATATGAGTACATTCAGAAATCTGTACAAAGTATATGCTATCCAGCTGCCCAGAACAGAAATCTGCAGTGCTGTTCATCCTTGAAGTGAGATAACTGCAAAGAATTAATTTCTTTTTAAAATTTCTAGTTAACTGCTGATCTACTAAGCCAAGTGAGGTTTTTCAGGTCTTAGAGTCTAGCTGCTATGGTATGTTGATGCTGCAATGTTCTGAACATTTACTCATAGCTAAGGCCTGACTGAATTCTTGTGCTTATTGTATTTTCAGGGATAATGGTGCAGTCAAAATGCATAAATCTCTACCTAAGAAACCTTAAGATGGCTGGCAGACTCTATGTGATGGTGAGCCTTTTAGTATCTGATTGGCTTGCCTTCAGAATTCATATTTAAGGCTTAGAATGCAGTTGAATATATAGATGTTTATCTCTTGTTTTGGCTTTGTTTCAGTTTTGAGGGCTGCAGAAGCAGAATGGTTCTGTTTGGTCAAAAGTACATTTATTTGATCCATAGAGCATGTATAAAACCCTGAAAGATGTTTTGATATTTAGATTTACCTTTCTTTCTATTTTGACATATGTACTTAATGTTATATGATTGTTCTCATTTTCTGTTGGAATTCTCAAAAGAGATTTATACTCAAGTCAAACCCAGAAAACTGGAGGATCTGGGTCCTCACCATTGATGTGTTTGTACTGAGCAATAGTGGCTGTAAAAAAAGGGTAAAACCAAACAATCCAAAAGCCCCTACAGAACTGCCTGACAGTCTCACTCCCAGAAAGAATTCTTTCCTTTAATATTCACTTCCCAAGCTGGAATTTAGGTTAATCTTGCCCTCCACATTGGTTCCAGGAAATCTTTCAGTAATAGCTTCTCTCTGAGAACTTAATTTCTGCTATTGTCCCTCCCCAGTTGTCTGCTCTCTGCTAACATTTTTAGTTTGTCTTTTTGGCTGTGATGCCACTTCAGACATGACAGTGCCACAGGGCACCATTTTTGACTGCAGTGTCTTGCCTAGGCTTCCTGACTGAAGTGATGTTTGGTGCCACTGCAGAAGAGGCACTCTGGAAAGGTATATTTGAGGTGACTTTGTCTCCATCTGTCCTACAAATCATGATGGCTGCTTTTCAGCTGCTTGATTGGCAAAGGATGAGGAGAGAAGCCAGAGGAAGCCCAGGAAGGCAGACTTCCCTCAAATTCAGAAGGCAAAAGAACACTGGTTTGCCCAAGTGTGGGAAGAAGATCCTTTATAAAGATGGAGACCTATCTGAAGAAATGACCTTTTGTCAAGATACAAATCAGGATGGGCTTGAAGCTCTCCCTGTACATGATGCTGTCAAGGGTGAGATTCCTGAAGGCATTACTTTAGGGCAGCTGCAGTTCCTGATCCTGAAATCAGTGTCCAGCTGCTCAGAGAGTGCTGTCTGCTGACCACAAAGGTGCTTCTGTTGTCTGTGTTATGGGCTCACCCAAAAGTCCAGCTCTTGGTGTTTTCCTTGGCATCCTCAAGGGTGGGCAGCCACAATCCCTGACACTGCACAGAGATCTTTTCTCTGTGTCCATTGTTGAAGGTTGAGATGGAGTTGCAGATGATTTCTGTGCTCTCTGTTTTCTTGCAGGCTGGGAAGGAACAGTTCCTGGCATTGCTTTCACATTCCCAGCTGCACAGGGAGCTTTTTCTCCTGTCCAGAAGGCAGGGCTGCTCTTATTTCCTAGGGAGGATAACTGCTAAGGGAAAGTAGAGCACCTGAAATGCAAAGAGTTGATAGTAGGGACTGTTCAACCTTGAGCAGAGAGGGTTCAGGGGATTTTACAGATGCGTATAAATAACTCTGATGGGTGTGAAGAAGATGGAGCCAGGCTCTTCTCACAGCTGTTCAGTGGCAAGACAAGATACAACAGACACAACATGAAATACAAGGAACTTTATTTAAACACTAAACCCCGTATTTTTTCCTGTGAGGATGGCCAAACACTGGAGGCTTTCGAGAGAGGTGGATTCTCCATCCTTGGAGATACTCATAACCTGACTGAACTTGAGCAGTCTGCTGTAGCTGACCATGCTTTGGGGGCAGGGGCTGAACTGGGTGATCTCCAAGGGTCCCTTTCCACCTCAGCCTGTTTGTGATATAATGTACACATTATCAAGTTTGCCAACCTTCGTAATCCTATTCTTCAATTAATAGTCAATGTACAAATAATAGTATTTTGCTCTGCCTTCACATGCCAAACACAGTAGACGTAACTGGAAAAATGCTTTTCCCATATCATTAGATCAGAAATAAGTTTTAAGAATATTAAGGAAAACCTGCTGGCCCATGGAGGATGTAATGTGTTGTTGAAAGGCAAGATTAAGCCAGTGCTGAGTTATTTGTGCCACACTTGCCATGTTCTTTGCTGCAGTTCTGATTTCTAACAAGGAGAGGCAGTACTGCTTGATGCCTGAAGTAGACACATGTAGAATGTTTTATTACTGTTGAGGAGATAAAAAGGCATGAGCAATTTGTGTACTGAGCAGATCTAGTAAGAAGCAAGGACTGTGTTATGTTTGTGTATGGCACAAAGACAGTAATACCACACAGACTTTCTGACATTGGCTTTTAAAGATTTGTGACTATATTTAGACCTGTCATACTCATTTGTTTAATATTTTGATGACTGGTAGCCTTAGTTGTATTCCAGGTTACCTCATGACTGTTCTACATCTGAAACTTGGAAAATTATTAGCATTGTTACAAAGCTTGATAGGAAAAAAACCCAGTCCTTGGTTTATGGGTATTCTATACACGAATGAAATCTCCTAGTAACATAAATATCTAGGGTCATCCTACATGCTATTAAAAAAACAGCATACCTCTAAATCTAGAAATGTGAAAAATGTCTCACAAGAACTCTTTCCCTATAATTCTTTTTTTCAGGCTGCTTCACCTTCCTCTTCTTCAGATAAATCAGATTTCTCCCCAGGCATATCAGAGAAAACCCAGACTCCCACAGTGGCCCCAGAGAATGCAACTGAAGGTGGGATCATGCTGCTTCCCACTAATACTGCACCATCTGAGCTCATGCAGCAGTTCACACCACCTGCTACTGCTGCTAAAGCAGGTAATGTTTCAACATAGCTGGCAATCTGAGAGGTACCTGCAGGTTGGACAGAGGGTGGGCATGGCTTTTCTACTGTCAGGTTTCTAACCTGTTGTTAGAGTAAGAGCTCTTTCTTTATCCAAATGTTACATAATCCCACTTTAAACCTGTAGACCTACAGTAACACTTCAAACCCCAGACCCTGAAGTCACTTAATTCTGAGACAAAACCCTGACCAAGTCCACCATTAGTGGTAAATGACAACTCAAGTAAAAAGTGGAGATTAAGACCTGTTTTAAGTGTTTTTTCTCACTTGGTAAGCAATACCTGAGGTTTTCTGGGGTTTCAGAATAGTCTTTTCTAGTCATAGAAATTTTTGGTGTGACGCTTCAGAACATTGTTCTCTCTCAGAAACTCTGCAGTAGAAGCCTATCCATAGTTGCCAGATATGCAGCAACATAGGTGGGACCTCAGGAAGCTCAGCCCTTAACAGTGGAGAGCATAGCCTCCAAATCCTGGGAAAACAATTTTACTCTAATTTCAAAACTGTGGGGAAGCTTATCACACTTACAGCTGTAGAACAAATGCTTTTTATTTTAAAAGGTGGCTTTTAACCACCATGTCCTCTGTAGTGTTAAATTCTGTGTGTATGTTTGTGTATCTCCTTTCTCATGCTGACTTTCCTGCCTCCCTGAGCACACTGACAAAGAAGCAGAGAAGCACAGATGTGTGTTTTTCTGCACTCCTGATGTTCTGATGGGTGTGGAGGGCTAAGCCCTTCACTTCCTGGTAGAGAAAGTCTGCTTTGGGACATTCTTGACACCCTCCACCAAAATGCAACCTGCCAGCCAGGATAGGAATAGACGGTAAGAGGAAGAGATATGAGCTACAAGAGATTCCTCTCCAAGGCAATGGATCGTCATTAACACTGACTGTTGACTAGGCAGCTCTTCCTCCTCCTCCCATGAAGGAGGAGGTTGAAAGGTTGAACAGGGCCCAAAAATTAGTTTGGAAGAAGAAGCTGAAGGGAAGGAAGGTTGTGATGAATCTCATTGTAGGTACTGCTTCATACAAGGATTGCCTGAAGTTTGTGTGTTGTCAGCCAGACTATCTAGAAAGTCTCAATGGCAGTTCTTCCTTTTCTCTTCTGGCCATCACCCTCTTCTAGCCATTTTATTATCATCTCATGTGAAGGACCAAGTGCAAACCTTCATTTCACAAGTGTCTAGGGCAACTTCCATGGTCAATTGTGAAGCCTTGGGTGAATTTAAGTAGCAGTGACAGAAAGTGTGCTGTCAATGTCTTCACTTCATCCAATTTTAGACCCATCAGCTGCCACTGCTGAGTAGCTTCTTTGGCATCTTTTCTGAGCTTGTAAGTTGGACATTTAGACCCTAGTGAATGCTGCCTTTGGAGAACTTTTGTTCTGTGGTTTCCCAGTATTAAAAGTAAGATATTTAAAACAATTGAAATACAGGACGAAGCGAACTTTTGCTAAGTTTTGCTTTGATGTGTTTCTGCTGAGAGCTGTTTTTGTGTACTTTGACATTTTTTGAAAGAGAAAAGTTTTCACAGACAAAGACTTAATAGCAAGTGGCTTGAATGGGCAGTTCAGATAAGAAACAACCATTTGCCCTGCTACACAAGTGGATTTTTTTGTAAGGACCACAAGATGGGCATTAGAACCTGCCTTACAAGTGCCACATGGACATCGAAGTATGGTGAAAGAAAGTGTGATATAAAAGTTCTACTATGCTTTTTTGTCTTCTGTAACTGTGTTTTTAATTCCTGCACTTCCAGTTGCTGAGAAAAATACACAACTCTTTATGCAGAGCATTGTTACCTCTGATATAAATGAACAATGAGAATGCTTTTCTCTGAAACATAAGTAGGGAAAACGACACTTCATACCTGGAGAAGAAAAAAAACCTTTGTTTTGGTAAAAGATGAAGGAATCACAGTCATGATTAAATAGATCATTATTTTGTAATGCATTAAGGAGTTTTATTTTTTTTAATTATCACTGCCCATTCTCTGTAGAGTACTTGTCAAATCTTACTTAATACATTGCAAATATTTGAAGATACTAAATTTATATCAGTTCCATCTGTTACAACATTGTGTACTCTGTCTTATATGCAGTTAAAGAACTTACCGTGTCTGCTGGAGATAACATACAAGTGATGTTACCCAAAAATGAGGTTGAACTGAATGCCTTTGCTGTCCCACCACCATCCGCAGGTGAGTTCAATGCCTTGGTACACAAGGAGATGCACACACTACCAACTTGTAAATGCAGACAAGTTATGAGTTATGTGAACATCCATCACCTGTGATAAAACAATTTTTCTCATTTCTAATACTGCCTCTTTTGTGGCCTTAACTGCAGAGAGGATTTCCTCTGTTGGATTTTAAAGAGGAATTTTTTTAAAATGGCTTTTACTTTCAGAACCTGAACTCATTAGTGGTTCAATAGAAAGCCTGTAATTTCTACAAAAGAGATAATGTGGCCTAGTTTTCAGCATCTTGCTGTAAAACTCAAGGGAGGCAGGAAAGTAGGTTTTGAATGCAACATTTGCCCTAAAGCTGCCAGGTTCTAAATTGCAGGAGCAAGTAAAAGATGTTTCATAACTAGCTATGTAAAATATATTGGCTTCACATGGATCTGGTTTTTGTTAAGAGGTTGATTATTTGTGAAGTCCATTACATCCTTGCTGCAACACACTGGGAGTGTAACATGGTCATACTGCTTCATTTTACAGGCTTAAGCAGTAGCAGTCATGATTTCATACTGTAGCATTTGATCTGATGAGTGGTAAACTTGATTTCTTTGTTTTCTGGGCTTATCTTGAACACAAAACTGATTGTTCTTACACTGTGTTATTGCTCTTAGAAACAGCCTACACTTATGAGTGGAGCTTAATCAGTCACCCTCCTGACTATAGTGGGGAAATGGAGCACAGGCACAGCCAGACTTTGAAGCTCTCTCATGTAAGTGAGCTGTAAGCTCAGGCTCATTATGTTTGTGTGGTCCTTTCACAGAATTGTATGTAACCTCTGGGGAAGGGCACCTTGGTTCAAGGAGTTCAAATGCCTTCAAGTCATCTGAGTCTCTTCACTTGTTTGTGTCACCAAATTTATGCCAGTATCTTAGAGTGCTCTAATAATTTTCTAAGAGTAAAAAATTCCTCAGTGTTTGCATATTCCCCACTCCCAGGCAGTGACTAGTTGCCTTTTATGTGTGTGTTTATCAAAGTAGTTTGAGGATTCAGACATACAGATTTATTCTTTTGTGATACGATTGTCAGATTTTAGCATATTTCTTTTGTATAATTGAACATCTAACCCTGTTTGTTCTGTTTGTCTCAGTTATCAGTGGGACTTTATGCCTTCAAAGTGACAGTTTCTGGTGAAAATGCCTTTGGCGAAGGTTTTGTAAATGTCACGGTCAAACCAGGTAAATCAGTTGACTGATATGATTAATTTCTGTGACACAAGTACAGCATACTTATCAAACAGTCTCTCAGTTACTGTTTGTCAAGGACATCTGACAGCCAGTCGTGCTGATGTGTTTCATATCTTGGTGGTTTTAAGGAAGTAGAGCTAAGGGTCTTGCTCACTGTGTTTAAGTGCCCTCTGGTCTTTCCCCCTCCTCAGGCAAAGCCTGAGATATCATTCCCCCTTTCCTGGTCCTGTTCTCCAGCTGGAGACAGCAGTCACGTGCTGATCCAGCTCTATCTGCAGGTTACAGTGTGCAGCTCTGATCTGAATTACACCACCTGGAACACTGCTGTGTCAGCACACTGCTCATCGGTAACCTCTTCTTTGCCTTGTCCAAAAAGGACAGCAGATGCTGCAAAGCTGTGTGTCCTAGATTTAGTCACTGGGGACTTTTGATCTGTAGACTCAACATTAGTTTTGCCTAGGTTTTCACTAATATTTTTTCCTTCCCCTTTTTTTCTTTCCCCCCATCTTTCTCACAGCAGTCAGAATTAACCAGCCACCTGTTGCTGTTGCTTCACCCAAAGTGCAAGAAGTTTCCTTGCCTACGACTTCTACCTTCATTGATGGCAGTCGTATGTACTGGACCATCCTGTGCTTATATCCTGTATTTTTAATATACAGTCACAACATTATTGTTTGTCAGTTACATGTGGAATTTCTTCTTCCCACTCTTCTCAGAAGTTCCCTGAATAATGATTTAATTTGGGAATATGTGTCCAGTTATAAATTATTTTAATAAATTTTAAAAGATTATAAAACACAACCTTGCACTTGGAGATTGAGATGCAGTGCATCAGAGACTGCTGCATCCAGACAGCAGCTACTTTTACAGCTTCTTCCTGTCCTGCCCAGAGAGCATCTGTGCCAGTACAGCTGGAGCCATAGTAGAGAGCTGTCAGAAAGTCTGTGATGAGGTGTTGTAATTACATTCATAATTACTGGGTGCAGATAAGTCAGAATGTGCGAAGTCTGAGACCGATATATTTTTTTTTTAATTCATGTGTGTGAAGAATTGTTTAGATAAATCATACCAAAGCTAACCTGGCGTGACTCGGCAGTTCATGAGGCTTATTCAATCACACTTGTAGAGACAATTGTAGAAAACTAGATAGGGATGAGTGTATGAATGACTTAAGTGTTCATCCCAGCAATTGCTGCAAGAAACTGATATGTTTTTCTTTAATGAATGTAGAAAGCATAGATGATGTGAAGATAGTGAGTTACCACTGGGAGGAAATTAAAGGTCCCCTGCGAGAGCAGAAGGCATCTGCTGACACACCTGTCTTGCACTTGTCTAACCTTGTTCCTGGAAACTACACCTTCAGGTACCTGTATGATGATTTTCTTGGGGGCTTATCTGTGATATCAGCTAAATGTTTGGTTTTTTCTGTGCTCATGTGTCTCTCTCAAAAAAACCTTAATTTTTCTTCTATATACTGTTACTCTTCATTTTGCACAGTGGAGAAACATACAGAGCAGTTTTATTGAAAAATGCTTGCAGTGATCCTTTGTAACGCAAAATTACAGAAAAGAAGGTATTATAAATTAAATATGTCTCCACTTCCAGCAATAACAACTGTGACAGACTGTATTTTTTTCCCAGCTTAGAAGTTGGCTAGTGCCCTGAATGAAACTATGAGTCAGGCTGTGAAAGTCATCCTCTGAAGGGTGGCGGCAGACAGAATATTGGCAGACTGATGCTTGCAAGACATTGTTATGCACTGATTTTACTAGGAGTCATTCTGTTCTTTATAAAAGCATTTGCCTTGCTACTAGTTTCCTCCATTTATGCATTGCTGAAGCTGGGGATGGCCCAGACAGTGGAAGCAATGTTTGTGGTTCAAGGTGCTTTGGTAAAAATCAGTCCTTTTTCTGAACTGTTTAATTAAAGCCCAGTCTATACAGAGGCAGACTTCCCACTGGCCCAGCTTGGGTTCTCTGGCTGTCAGTGCTTGCCTATCAGTCAATATATTATGTACCAAAGTAGCATCAGCAGATTGTTGAAGCCAGCATACGTATTACATTACAGACATTAACTTGTGTGGTGCTCCACATAAGTTCTACCAACAGTTTTACAGCTTCTACTGTAATTCTGTATTTTTTACTGGAATTGTTCCATATTGGGCAGTAGCAGAAATGAGTGTTAAGTTTTTTTCATGTTAAAAACGACAGAGTCTTGCTTACAAGCTATGCTTCTAAGTGTGTTCCAAACCCTGGGAATTAAGAAGTCAGTCCCATCTCTGCACCTTTGGGGGAAGGTGACTTACGTGAACAGTAGAGCAGTGTGTTGAAGACTACAAGAAATTAGCTACCAAAACAATCCAGTGCCCTTGATACACATGGAAGTGCACCCATTGCAAAATGTACGTGTTCCCTAATGTCTGAGGTAATAAGCACTAGTTTTGTTCCTGCTCAGATTCCCTTCCATGTGGTCAGCTGTATGCAGTTTTCATAACAGAGGTAGATTACAGATTAGTTGGTCACCATACTGCAGAGGTCAGCTTTCATCCCTTTGCAGTGCCTGTAAGTAATCTCATTTTAAGATTATTTTATGCTTCTGAGAGGCAGTAATATCTGGGGTTTGTAAAACCCTGTACATTTTTAGTTTTGTAACTTGATATTGATATTAAGTTCCATTAAAATTAGCAATGGTGTGCAACAAAGAAATAAGAAGTGAGGATCTGCTGCTGTTCTATAAGCAGAGCTTCTGGACATCCAGGGTAGTTTTAGATGTTTCACTATACTGTTTCACTATAGAGGATGAATAAAATCCCTGATTTTTACTGAGTAAATTTCTAAAAAAATCTGTAGTGACTGGTGGAGTTGCCATTGACAGGAGGTAAAGGGTTCAATCTGGGATCCAGAATAACTAGTCTTTTTTTTTTTTTTAATTTTTGTATTTCTTAAAGGAAAGGAAAGAATTTCTTTCCTGCCTTAGTTGAGGGATATGTGTGTCTGAAGCAGAAGTTCATGCCATATAATCAGTGGCTTTTATTTTGGTGGTGTTTGAAAAAGTGCCAGAAAAAGATTAATATTTCAGTTTAGAAGTTGGCAGAAGTTCATCCTAATGGATACTGTTTTTCCTGTTGTAGACTCACAGTGATTGATTCAGATGGAGCAGCCAACTCTACCATTGCATCTCTGACTGTTAACAAGCCCGTGGATTACCCACCTATTGCTAATGCAGGACCGAATCAGGCAGTCACTTTGCCCCAGAACTTCATCACACTGAATGGGAACCAGAGCAGTGATGACCATGAAATTGTCAGCTATGAGTGGTCACTCAGTCCCAGAAGCAAAGGCAAGGTTGTAGCGATGCAGGTATGTGTATTGCTACAGAAATATTGCTGCTCAGAAACATTGAAATATCTGGAGTGATGTTATTTCTATTTTTGTTTTTCTCTCACATGGATTCAGCTCTTATTTAAGATACTACTTTTAATTCGGTTTCATACTTTTTTTTAGTTCTTTGGGGCTAAACAAGCTTGCCTGTTCCCTGTAGGTTTGGAAAGACTTCCAAGTTCACATTGTCTGTCCTTGAACCCTAGAGGCTGTTTCACAGGTTCCCATCATCTGAGGCTCTGGGCAGGCTGAAAACTTAAAGGCTTAGATTATAGGAGAATGTGGTGATAGTTAGAGTTTTCTTGAAACATTTTCTCCTGGAGAGAGTAGAACTCTAATAGAAACTTAATTTTCTGAGTGTAAGATGACAAGATCTTTTGGCGGTATTTATGCAGCCGTGCTCTGTGGTGGATTTTTATGCTCATTAAAACAGGGATTTTCAGTGAGGCCTTACAGAATTTATTCTCTATAATTTTCATTGTTGTTTCTGTTGTTGTTTTGTTTTTTTTTAATCTGAGAAGTTAGAAATATTTTCATTGGACTTGCATTCAGTAAGTTGAAGATTCATACAACTCTGTAGGCGGTTGAGATAATCAATGTAATGAATCCAGCTGAAACTCAGCAGTCATTTTTTTATGAGACTTGATTTCTGCCATGTTGTTGGCAAATGCTTTAGACTTTCAGAACTGAAAAGAGATCACTGTAGATTGTTTTAGGAAAGAAGTAATATTATTAATGCAAGACTACACCATAAAGGAAATTAAAAATTAGGGAAGGATTTATACCATAATGACTTTTTCTGATCATTCACCAAGACAAAAACTTTGCAAAAGCACTCAAGCAAACTGAACTTGTAGTTTTTTGACGGCTGTTCAATATTAAAGCAACTTTTCTGAAGGAAGGGAGTGACTGCTTGAGATATCCACTGGGTATTTAATGTGGAAATGCAAGTGCATGTTACAGTTCCTTTTCAACAGACAAGTAATCTTTTTTGTGTGCCTGAAGTTGAGGATCATAGAATCACAGAATAGTCTGGGTTGGAAGGGGCATTGAAGATCATTTTGTTCCAACACCTTTCCGTGTCACTCACTAAACCAGATTGTTCAGGGCCCCATCCAATTTGGCCTTAAACAGTTCCAGTGATGGAGTATCCACAGCTTTTCTGGGCAACCTGTGCTAGTGCTTTACCACCTTCTGAGTAAATAATTTTTTCTAATACCTAATATAAGCCTGCCCTCTTTCCCTTTGAAACTATTCCCTCCTGTCTTGTCACTATCTGCCCATATAAAAAGTTCCTCTCCCTCCTTTTAAAAGCCCCCTTTAGGTACTGGAAGACTGCAATGAGATCTCTCCAGAGCTTTCTCTCCTTCAGGCTGAGAAAAAACTTTCTCAGCCTTTTTTTGGAGAGGTGCTTCAGCCCTCTGACCCATCTTCATGGCCCTTCTCTGGACCACTCCAGGATGCTGGCCTGTGGTCTGTATTATATGATATTCACTAGTTAGAAAGCAATGTAACAAGTACCTCTGCTGGTTAGTTAATCATATATCAAGTCTCTATGTTCTTATTGTCATCTTTATCCCAACACCCCCCCCTCCCCCGCAAAAAAAAAGAGCCAAGCCTCTATAGATCCTTTGCTAATAAAATGCAAATTATGCATTATGGTTTGGTTTTCCTCATATGAGAGATGCCACAAATGTTCATTTTATCAGCAAAAGGACCTATAGCTGGGCCCAGTCATTTAGTGAGCTTCTATGGATATCAGCAAATGCTGCTGGAAGAGTAAACTCAGGACTGAGTTGTCTTGTTAAATATGTTGTTGTTTTTTTTTTTCCATAACCCTATTTGTCTTGGTTCAAGTCAAGCTTAGTTTTGCATTTAACAGTTTTTATAAGTACTGAAGGATGTCATGATGTTTGTTTTTAAAATATCCCTAAGGATATGGAATAAGCTGTAAGAATTTTCATCAGTGTTTAATTTTCTAGTTGAGAATGGTAGTGTTCCATGTGTTTCACAATTGTTGTTGTGGAGAAATAATGCAATGGTTATACCAACAGAATAAATTAGGATTTATTGCCCGTAGATATTTCTCGGGGTTGGTAGGAACAGTTTCAGTAGTGAACATGTTACCTCTGTCTATGCACCAAATTATAAGCCTCCTCTTTATCTGCAAGGTGCATAAACTCCTTGCTCAAACTATGCTATTAAATGCTATTAAATGCTATTAAGGCATTTCTTTTTCCTTACATTTGCTCTGTAAGGCCTTTCATTGCCCACCACCTTTTCTGTTTTGCCTCATGCTCTGTCCTTACGGATGCTGTGAAGGGAGTGCGCACGCCGTACCTGCAGCTCTCTGCAATGCAGGAAGGAGATTACACTTTCCAGCTGACTGTGACAGACTCTGCACGGCAGCGCTCCACAGCCGAGGTCACACTCATCGTGCAGCCCGGTAAGGCACTGCAGGCACGGTTTGAGGGACCTCCCCTCATTGCACCACTGATATGGCAGCCCCTATGCCTAGTACCCCTCCATCGAGGACTTCTCTGCCTCAATTTCCTGTCAAAGCAGGCAGTGAAGTGTGGAATCAGTCAGACACAATCCAAGTGGTGATCCTGAGAGTTCACACCAGCCTGGTTATGTAAGGCAACAGAGGTCTGTTTGAATGTGCTTCTAGAACCTGAATTGTAGCTCTCGAGTTTAATGTCCTACAAAGTCTGTTTTGAAAGCTCAGAGTATCTGTCAGTGCTTTGCTCAGTTTTCTTATTGTTTTGCAATTCTCTTGCAAGAGTCCTTGTGTGATTTGAATTCACTCGAATTGTGTTTCCTAGGAAAAAGTGTTGACCAAGGACTTTTCAATAGCTGCATCTTTCACGTGTTTGTTTATATTTGGGAGCCAGATGATGAATAAGTCCAAATAATCTGGGCCTCATGTGATTTTTTTTTTTAATGCCTTTTTTTTCACAGTATGTTTGCCTTTTGCATCCACAGTGGCCTTTCTGCCCATGTGCAGGTCTCACATACCACCATTGAGAAATGTTTTATTTTTTATTGCCGCTTAATGTACGTATTTTGTAGATGATCCCTTCTGGGGCAACTTTACAGCAGTCATTCACTGCAGAAATCAAGAACATGAATTGGAAGTGTGGTGTGTGGTGGTGCCTTTTAGGCCTCTATAGTGTGGAGTTAGAAAGATGCTATTGAAGTCAGGCTCAAGGGTAAATAAATACCCAGGAAAAGGGTAATGTTGCCAGTTTTACCATGTCACAAAAGTAGAGGCTGAAAACAGAGTAACAGGTTATGTTTCTGCACTAAATTCTCAAAGGCTCTGAATTGGCATTAACTTAGTTGCCTTGAGCAGCAGTCAGAATGGGCAAAGAATCATATTTGTGTGGGAGGTTTTGAAAGGAATGGTCTGATGGAAGCCAGGAGAATACCCCAGCACACATGTTTTGCATTATTATTTCATATAATGCATTGAGAGTGCAGGAAGACTTTCAGGTGTGTGGCTGTGCCTTCATATAGGACTATGAAAAATCGAAGTACTTAATGTGGGATTTGGGATCCCAGTTGCTGTAGGATTTGGCTTGCTGCAGAGCTGACTTCTCCCATTTGCTAGCTTGTGCATGTTGTACTTGTGGTTTGTACCTTTTGAACCAATATATCAAAATTTTATTAAAATAACGTGTGTAAAATCTGGTTGGGAAGCCTTGGCAGTGGCTACCTAGAAAATGTCATACACTAAATACTAATTTTGCAGAAAATAACAGTCCTCCAGTAGCAGTGGCTGGCCCTGACAAGGAATTGACCTTCCCAGTAGAAAGTACTACATTGGATGGAAGCAAAAGCCAAGATGACCAAGGCATTGTCTTCTATCACTGGGAAAATATCAGGTATCCAAACATTTTAGTAATCCTCAGTAAAACAGAGAACAAAGTGAAAGTGATTAGGTCTAGAGCTTCTTCGTCATGTTGAATGATGAATTGTGAATGATGTTTGAGAATTGCTTTCAGGAGACTCCCACTTAGGTAGTAACAGATTAAGAAATAGCAATTTTAAGCTGAACTTGAAAAGCTCAGGCTCTCTCTGCCTATGTTTTGCAATGTTTCATTTTGTAGCTTACTTTTATAGAATTAAGAGAAAATGACAGGAATTTCTGTGTCTCCTGTTAAAAAGCAAGTAGCAGGCTTGGGTTGCATCTTGTAAATACAAAGTTTTTCCATTTGTGCTTAGAACTAGGGTTTCTCAGTCACTTGTTTGTTGAACAGTAAAGTGTTGGTCACTTTGCCCTGAACTTCCAGTGATGGGTGACTAAATCACTCTTGAATGATGATTGAAAATATTTTACAAAAGCTTATAATTGTATGTTTATGTGCAAACCTAACTGATCCTTAATAAAAGGGCAAGGGTTTTTAGCTCATGCGTTGTCATACTGGATACAGGAAGAGATCTGCTGGCAGCCTGTACAGGTTATGACTGGCTCTTAGAGCAATATAATTTTCATGAAATAGTTATTAGTTATAGTTCTATTTTCATGCTCTCATGAAATAGAACCGTCATGAGATTGATCTTCTGGAGAGTATTTTACACTTTTCTGATGGGTGGGGATGTGTGCTTGGGTGCTTTGAATGTCTTGAAAAAAGGCATTAATGAATTCTCTGAACTAAATTCATGTCTCAAACAGTTCTGTAGCCATCAGTGCTTATGGCAGTAGTAGACCTACAACACATAAAATCAAAAGGCCTGAGAAATGCTGCTGAACTCACAGCTGGCTGGGTGTGATTATTTTTGTGGCATGTTTTGTTTCAGTGGGCCAAGCTCTGTTCAGATGGAAAATGATGACAAGGCAATAGCAACTGTGACTGGTCTCCAGGTTGGTACCTATCACTTCAGGCTGACTGTGAAAGACCAGCAGGGCTTGAGCAGTGCATCTGTGCTCTCCATTACTGTGAAGGAAGGTAAGCCTGGCTGCTGCTTCTTAGGACATGATGGGCAGCTGGACAGTTGATACAGTCGCTGATGGAATGTGAAGGAAACCAGAACAGGAGGGTGTAACATACTTGTTGTTGTATTTCAAATGTGTTAAAGAAAACCACTCTTTTGTGGTAATGTAGTATTGTGAGTGACTGGCAGAATTAATTTCATTTGATGCAAGCTGTTTTAGTGTTCAATAAATGCAAAATTAGTTGTAATTAGTATGCTCCAAAATAATATTTTTGACAATTGTATATCTACATTATTAAATAGATCTGGTTTTATTTTATCTTTGAAATTAAGCTTTGAGCAGAAAAGCAGCTTTACTGTGGATTTTAAAGCAACATGCAAGAAGTGACATCTCAATGAACCAAGTTCCACTTAAAAATGTAGTATTGGAAGACCTGGGTTGTTTGGTTGTTTTTTTTTTTTTTAATTTTGGGGGTGTATTGTTGTGGTGGGTTTGGTTTTGTTTGTTTTGGGGGGGGGTTTTGTTTGTTTGTTTGTTTTTAATTGTACAGAGAAACAGTTGCTGTTGTGTGGAGTATTTTAGGATTTGGGGCTTTTTTTCCAACATGCATGCTGTGGAAGAGGCTTTAGGATAATCATAGTATCACAGAATGGTTTGGGCTTGAAGAGATCTTGAAAATCTTCCTGTTCCAGACCTCCTGCCATAGGCTGGGAGACCTTCCACTAGACCAGGTAGCTCAAAGCCCCATCCAACCTGGCCCTGGACACTTCCAGGGATGTGTTGACTTAGCAAGCCCAGGATGCAGTTGGCTTTCTGGACTGCAAGTGCACATTGCTGGGTCATGCTGAGCTTCTTGTCACTCAACTCCCCAAGTCCTTCTCTTCAAGGCTTAGTGGCATTATGCTGATTACTCCACATCCAGTCTCTGTCCGACTTGTACATGGGATTGGGATTGCTGTGACCCATGTGCATCTTGGAGAAGAAGCTGGACTTTGTTTTACTCAGGTGCCTCATTGCTTGAACTGTTTCAGAGTTTCAGTTATTGTTCAGTTAGAAATATGCAGCAACAGCTTTGCCCAAATGTGTCCATGGTCTTGTTTATGCTGTGAAGTGTAGCCACAGTAAGTTCTGTCTACAGTTGCAGGTTTGATATAAAAAATACTCAGTTTCCAATAACCAAATTTAGTCAACTGTTTTTACTTGGAAAAGACACAACCCTATGCTGTTACAGGCAACGCCCTTGAGATCTGCCCAGAACTGAATTGTCTATGTCCAGCTATTTGTATCCAGTGATGTATGGCCCACAGCTTCCTTGAGCCCTGGCTTACTAGTTGTGTTCTGAAACAAAATCAGTGATGATTTGGTTTCTGGAAAGAGAACATGTTCATATTTCTTTGGCTTTTTTTCACCATATGCCCAATGCATGTCTTAGTTTCACTGCTAGTGGTGAGCAAAAACATTGGGAATTAGACTTACTCTGAAGTTTCGTGATTGCATTTTGCCTAAATACAGGCATTTTAAAGATGCAAGATCTTGCACAAGCTTCTGTTAGATAACAAGTGATTTACCAGATGAAAAGGTCCCAGCATGGTGATCACACGCTGGGCTGTGTTTCTAAGTAGGCAGAAAATCTTTTTGCTTGACTGAGAAGATCTGATGCTTAAGTTATTGTGAGACTGTAAATACAATATCCCACAATGCCTTTTGAAAAAAGATCTTTCTCCTTGACTTCAGAGCCAGATTTTGTATACCCACTCATCCTTTCTCTGTAGCTTTGACATGAGGTTCTGTTATTGTCTGTAATCATCAGATGCAATTGCAGTGTGGGTGTATTGGCAATGGCATGACACATGTTTTGAAAGCAAATCCTTCTCCACTATTTTTATGGCTAGAAAACAACAGTCCACCCCAGGCACATGCTGGTGGAAAGCATGTTCTAGTGCTTCCAAACAACTCTGTTACCTTGGATGGCTCAGGGTCTGCTGATGACCAGGGAATTGTGTCATATTTGTGGATTCGGGATGGTCAAAGCCCAGCAGCTGGGGTAAGTTTCTTGAAGGTTTTAGCAAAATTTGGCTTTTGTTATGTGTACAACTGTAGCAGCAAGAGCAGGTATGACCCATAAGATGCTGTCAGGTGGGGTGCCTGTTTGTGGTTTGTCTCCCCTGCTCTCTGTAAGACTGTGGTTCAAGAGGCTGGTAATATTTTAGGTACAGCTAGAGAATATAAGAATATAAGAATAGTAAGTAAGGACTACAGCAATGCAGAATAATTAGTGATGGTATGAAGCTAATGTGTTTCAGACAAAAAGAAATAAATCTGATATCCAGATATTCCAAAGGATTAAGTGTTTGAGAGAGAGCAAGTACCAATACAGATTAAGGAATCTTGCCTGGTAGCATATGAGGTAAAACTTCAAGGTAAAAGTGGTGTTTGGCATTACATGTGTAGGTATGTTTCCTGGCAGATGATGGTGGTTTGCCAGAGATATTAGGGCAGGGGATTCTGCTCTCTGAGTAGGGCAGACAGCATAAATACCTGAGGATAAACTTCAGTTATGTGTCAGCTAATAAAACTGGGATAAACTTTTTCCCTATTTGCAAAGTGCGTTGTGGACAGCTCTTCCGTCTCAGGAAGACAGTGGTAAATCAGCAAGTACTGGGAGAGGAGAAAAAAGCAAAGTAATAAAAAAACTTCCAGAAGCAATTCACATGAGAATGTAAGAATTGAAGAGGTTTAGCTTAAATATGGCTAGAAAAGTTGATAGTTGAAAATGCATGAACTCCAAGGAGAAGAAATTAGGAGTTAAGAAAGCAGAACTAAGGATACAGAATAAAATTGAGAAATAATAATGTAACTGTCTTGGATTTTCAAGAAGATGAGTTCTTCAGATTGTCAGTTGTTCTCTCTTTGGGTATTATTAATGAAAATACCCACAGTATGCAGACATCCTCATTAATTGTCACTTCCAAACTTCATTACTCTGATATATACTGTGGGTAGGTCACATTTGTCCCAAAAGTCAAAGCAAGAACACACAGCATCATACCAGGTAGCTGACTTGATAATGAAACCTGCATCTTTCTCTGAGGGTGTAACGATTCAGGACGCTGTGTTTGCAGGATGTGATCCATGGCTCAGACCACGAGGCAGTACTACAGCTAACTAATCTTGTGGAAGGCACCTATATTTTCCACTTGAAGGTGACGGATGCTAAGGGAGACTCAGATGTTGATTCAGCGACTGTTGAAGTGCGGCCTGGTATGACAATTAAAAGGTCATCGACATGTTGTGAATACCACATCTTTGTTCTCCTTTTCACTTATTTATTCAGATGTTGATGAGGCTCTCTCAAGTTAAAACACGGAGCAAACAGGTCTCTCTCTTTTTACCTTCTTACTATTCTGTGACCAGGCCCAAGTGTGTTAAAAGATGACATCATGGTTCTTAGCTACTACAGTCACTGTAGTTGGGACCATAAATAAATAAAAATTATACTTACTAGTTAACATTTTCATTAGGCTGTTGTTGCTTCTCATTTGCTGTATGTTTTTTGTTTCTTTTTCTGGTTATTAATTAGTTTAGCCAATAGAAAGAGATGGGAGCCGATCATTAAATTCAAGTAAAAATGCTGCTGTTTGATAGTTGAAAGTGTGGCTTTGTTCATTTTTCTTCTCATCCTGATAGACCAAAAAAAATCCTCAAAGAAGTTCAGGGGGTTGTAAATGCAGGTGAAATACTTAAATGATGGAAGTTAAAGTCTCAGGAAAAAAGTCTGAAATCTTGGGTCTGTCAGAGATACCTTGTTTATCTAGCTCCTGGGCAATGGTTTTATTTCTCTTCCTCAGTTTACTGTTGAATGTAGTCATAGTAATTGGATTATGATTCTCATGGGATATCTGCAAAGTTTGTTTTGTTTGCAAGGCACTCAGGAAGTTCAAGCAGCATGTAACAGAAACCTCAGTTTGTAAGGGTAGGCAGGGTAAACATACCTAATATTTCTCAAATTTGCCATCCCCATTTAGACTTGCTCGCAGTTTTGCATGCTACAGTAGAAGTCCATCTTTGTCTCCCTTTTTCTGGGTGGTAGTCAGTAGATAACTAGCAGGGGAACTTGGCAATTGGACTCATCAAGTGCTTACCTCTGACTTTAGGATGGCAGCATTTGGGAGAGCAGAAGCTGCTCTTTTGCATGGAAATGTGTAAATGCTGGAAGTGTATCCTGAAGTACTTTATTTCTGTTGATAAGATGGGTTACTGTCTTAGGACCCACCAGGTTTGTTTCACAGAGAATGTGACAAAATAACCTGAGTACTTCCCTAAGAGTACAAAAGAGTTGGCTTATCAGTGATATGGGTCTCATGCAGAAAACTATGGTATTAATAAATACTTTCAAGTACTGCATGTTGGTACTGAAATACTTGCCAGGCTCTGAAGGAATAACATCTTCCTCTTGTGTCAGATCCCAAAAGGAGTGGTCTGGTGGAGCTGATCCTGCAGGTTGGAGTGGGGCAGCTAAGTGAGCAGCAGAAGGACACTCTGGTGAGACAGTTGGCTGTACTGCTGAATGTTTTGGATTCAGATATCAAAGTTCAGAAGATACAAGCCTACTCAGACATAAGGTACAAAGATGTTCTGCTGTGCCAGAAAGACTGTGATTTTCTTTGCCTCTCTCACAGCTTATAATTAGTTACTCTTAATAATTATTAAAATAATCTTTCCTGAGATTACAAACAATGCTATACTTCTCAACAGAATATACTTTAAAAGGTGAATTTATTCTGTGGTAGAAAGCTGATGAAGTAAACTCTGTGGAGGCTCAGAACTGAAGTATTTTGTTTTTAAAAAATCTCATTTTTTCTGTACAGATTTATTCTTTTTCCTTTAAAGAAAGTGAATGCATGTATATTTCAATATCTTTGTTCCATACAGTGCTGCTATTTTTTTCTGAATGCTGGATGGAGCAAGATAAACAGACTTTCTCAGAGTGAAGCATGAATTGTATTTCAAAATAAGGTTCCAGCTCTATTTAATCAAACCCATTTTATTTCGCCTTATTTTCTTCTCTATGGTTTTGATATTCATAATATTTTAAAAACATTTTCCCAGGTAACTGGTGACAAAAATGCATTTTTTTGCACAGAAAACCCCACAGTGGATTCTCTTAAATGTGGTATTTTTGTGAAGAAGAGATACTCCCTCTGCTTGGTGTAGAGTGCTAGAGATGGCTGTGTGTACCCCAAGAAACTTCTCAGCATGATTAGTAGAACCTGTTTACATGAATTAGCTTTAAATTACTTCTTGTCAATACTTGGTAGTTTAAAACCCACTTTGGTGTTTATTTAGCTCTTGAGGAACCTCTTAAAGTTTAAAAACACAGTGTGGAAAGTCTACTATTTGTAACTATGATATTTTTAATCACAGCTTTTCAAATTAAAATGTTCCCTGAAGTGTCTGATACAGGGTAAGATTGACACCACCCAACCTAAAAGTCATGGACGACAGGGCAGAAGAGCTTACATATGAAGTTCTCTGGATCCCTTGCTTCTGAGCTTTTTCTCCTATTAAATTCAGTTTCCTAAAGTTAGCAAAATTGCTTCAGAGTGTTTTGTGACAGGCTCTACATGAGAGTGGAGAAAGAAAATGTATACATACTTCTTCAAGCAAAAGTCAAGGAAGATCAAGGAGGGAATTATATTTGCTGTTATCCTCCTCTGTCTTCTGTGAAACTGAGAATCCCAAGAACAGCTGGTGCTCCCAGCTCAGAATAAAGATCAGTTTGCTCCAAAGACAAAGTTCCCTAATCTTTATCAGTGGTGACGTTGGCTTTCCAGAAGCAAAAAAGACTAAACCCTACATGCCTTTATCCTTTTTTGCTGAATGCCTGACAAAAGTGACCTGGGACAGCAGTCCTGACCTTAGCTGTTCTTCCCGCAGCACCGCGGTTGTGTTCTACGTGCAAAATGGGCATCCTTCCACGGTGATCAAGGCATCAGATGTCTCACGGACTCTGCACATGCAGCTTTTGAAACAGAAGGCTGACTTCCTGCTTTTTAAAGTCCTGCGAGTTGACACGGCTGGTATGTTTTGGATTGTGCTTGCTCATCTCGGAACTTTGCAGGCGTTTGGCTAGCACAACACCTGGGAACACTGCATGAACACTTTCTGTCTGCCGTCTGGTGTCTCAGCTTGGTGGGTGTAGCTTTACAAAAAGTGATGTTGTGGACAATACTTAAAATACTTCATGATTTGTGGTAGGTGGACTGGTCCCAGCCACTCTTAAAAGACATCATCTGTATCAGCAGGCAAAAGCATGTCTTAATCTGCTGTGCATCAGGAAGGCCTGTGGAATGATGATAAAGATACCTTACATACTGTTTCTTAAAAAATGTGCAAAAGTTAATATGGCCATAAACTAGATATATTTCATGTCTCTGCTTCCTTTAGGGCTTTTAGAGTTCAGTAAACAGGCTTGTAATCTAACTCGTTCTTGTCTGCCTGTATCAGGCAAAATGGGTGATTGCTGTGTTACTCCCTAGTCTTCTAATCTTCACAATGTACACAGGCCACTGGGTTACCTATAATGAACTCTTTCTTTTGCCCAAAAAGATGCTTGAACTTCTAAGCTTATTTTAAGCTTCACTAGTAATGTCAACCCTTAATGATCCTTAGGTATTACAGATGTGACTTCTCCATAATTTAAAATCAGGAGACAACAATTAAAATACAAAGTTAGCAAGCTCTGGTGATAAAATAGTTACTGTGTAGTAAAATCTGTCTTTATTTACTGGCTGAAAAGGTTGTTCTATTATAAATATACTCTGATTACATTCTTTTTCCTCACAGCCATCAGTCTGCTAGACTGTAGATCTATTTGACACATAACCCCAAAGGAAAGGGAGTTTCAAAACATATCACAGTGTTATGAGCCAGATGCTTTGCCACCAACCTTTGCCACCACCACCTCTAACATTAAGAGGATGTACGACAAGTTGTCCATTTACACAACTGACCCTGTGTTTGGTTCTGTTCTTAGCGTGTCTTTTGAAATGCTCTGGACATGGGCACTGTGACCCCATAACAAAGCGCTGCATTTGCTACCAGCTGTGGATGGAAAACTTGATTCATCGTTATCTAAATGATGGAGAAAGTAATTGTGGTGAGTTTGGGTGTTGTGGGATGACTTTCAAGAGTAACTAGTTGTCCTGTGAGACTGTTGATTATTTGTTCTCAGAATGGGGAATACTTAAGAGGTAGATGCTGAGGGAAGACTAAAACAGTCTTTGTTTTCCAGCCCAACAATACCTTCCTATAGAAAGATATTTGAATAATTTCTTGAAATTATGTCTTGACAGTAGTAACCTAAATTTTACAGAGAATCACTATATGATGAAAAAAATGTGAAAACTTGGTCATGGGAGGGAGATTTTGCAGTAATTTGGGGCCACTTGGAGGGATTGTTGAATAACACGGGCATTGCAAAGCTTTTGAGGTTGCAAAGCTGGGAAAGAGGGAGCAATTTCAGTTTTTCTGAGTGGGTGGTTGATATTTCTGTGCCAGAAGTATGATCTGATCTAAGCAAAGAAAACACTAGTGTTCTGGATTGACCAATACTGACCTTTAGAACCTGACGACACTGACAATTGTGAGTATACACATGTTGGAGTTCAAATTATTGCACATCTCTCTATATCCTTTCCTTATTTCCTGGATTTATAAATATGAATGTGCAGGTAGAATCTGCCTCTATTCAGCTCCTCTTTTGAAGCACCAAAGTGCTATACCCAGAGTACCTCTGTTTATTTCAGTTAGGAAATGATAACTGAGGTGGTAATCGTGACCCTTTGTAGAACTGTCTGCACATGGACTTCAGATACCTTGGGATGGTAAAAGGTATTTGAGAGGAAGATTTTCTAATGTGCACTTCTTATCTTAAAGCCTAAAGATTTTTAGAAATTCATCTAAGAACATGTTGATGCTGAGTTTTCCCACATGCCTGTTGCCACTCCCCATTCCTCAGGATTGGTTATTTTAACAGAATTGTATTAGAAGTTATTCTGTTTATATGACCTTACAAAGCATTGTTGTGTTTGTTTTTTCAGAGTGGAGTATACTCTATGTGACTGTATCTGTTTTTATTTTGATTGTGGTCATGGTAGGGCTTGCCTGGTTCTGCATCTGCTGCTGTAAAAGGTATGTGATTTGTGTTTCTTTTTGATGATGTATGCCTAAAAATTGCACACAACATTTTTGGACCTGTAAAGAGCTTCCTGTAGCTGTTTCTGTAGACACACACTTCTTTTGAAAAGGAGTATCCATTTGTGTGTGTGTGCTCTTCTGCATTACAAAACCCAGAAAGTTAATGTTGCAGTACCCTTCATATTAAGTCATAACTAATGTTAAAATGCTGAGAGTATACTGCAGATTTTCAGTAACCTACTGAGTCCTGCAGGTACTCCGTGCTAAGGAAAAAGAGGCACACTCTGAAGGTCACTGGAGTAGGAATGTTTTAGGCCATGGGAAAGAATCTGCTCCCAATCTGGTTTCTCCTTTGGGCAGGAAGGGTGGGTGGCCAGACTGCATGTGGCTCACAGGCAAGGAGTGTGCTCTAGTTGCTCTAGTGATTTCAGTCATGCAGACTTGCTTTCTCTTTCCTTAAACAAGAGCATTCATACTACTGAATGTTGTTTCCCTCCCTGTCTCCCCTCCAGTCTTTCCTAGCTGAGCTGATAAGAAATTCTCTTTCAAGTGACAAGCCCCTGCAAGTTCTGTCACTAGAGCAAGTGTTTTTGCTGCAGCTCAAACAGCTCAGCAAATAGATAGCTTGTTCAGGCATTAGCAAAAATAAAATGCCATCAGAATCTTTCTGGATTTTCATATTTTTCTAGGGCATCTTTGCAGTGTAAAAAGGATGTGTAGGAGTCAACACAAATTGTATTTTTATGGTTGAAGGAACAGTGCTGTTAGTAGAAAACTTTAAATAGTAAAGTATGTCCCATTCTACTCCCACAGTGTGGGGTGGAGCCTCACAGGCTCATGTGTATTGGATGATTATTCAAGGGATTTTTTTTTTTTTATGAGTTCAGCTGCTTCTGTCCTTTGTCCTCATGTGGCTTGTGCCTGAGAGTGAGGGCTGGTTGATACAGATCCATGTGGGAAAAAAAAAAAAAAAAAAAAAAAAAAGGGAATTACAGCATGGGAGAGAATGTCAAGAAATTCCCTTCACTTTGTGGAAACTACGTGAAAAAGATAGCATAGACTCAAGACTTGGCTGGAGATTTGGGGGTTTTAAAAACTTTGAGTTGCCAGATGGATTCTACAGAAGATCATTGATGGGAGGCCAAGGCTAGCTGTTGCTGTAATGCTAGCTGAGAAGTAACGTAGCTTCTCCACTGTGAACTGTGGGGACACATGAATATTCATCTACTGTGTTTGTATGTTGAAATTGAAAAAACTGTGGCTTAGGAGAGCAAATAAATCTTTGCTTTCTTTGTATATCAATGAAAATTAACTATACTGTTTCGTCCATATTGTACAACTGCCTTATTCAGGTATAAACTGCAAATTTTTTTAAGTGGAGGTGAGAAAGTACAATGACATTCTGTATATTGGTGTATGTGTATGGAAAGGAAGAGGGGGCAGATTTATGTGTGTGCATGAGAATTACATGTCTTTTTGGTTACTGTCTTTTTAGCAGGAAGAGGACAAAGATAAGAAAGAAAACAAAATACACCATCCTAGATAACATAGACGAACAGGAGAGAATGGAGCTACGGCCCAAATATGGTACGTGCTGTATGGCAGCCTGGGAACTCACCCACCAAGCGTGCAGCCAATGTGTCTGAATTGATACCTGTAGGCAGGAGGAGCCCAGAAGCAGGCCTACAATTTGGAAATGGCAGAGACAAACAGACAGTGAAGTGGCTGGGGGAGAATCAGTTAATTTCTTTAATAAAACCTTGGGCTCAGCCTCTGCTCTGAGCATCCCAGCTTATCTTAATTTAGAACATTCAATTGCCCCACAGATTTTCTTCCTGTAAGCTTTCCTCCACTGCACATGCTTTAATTTGGAGCTGTTTTTGTTGTTGCACAGCAGCACTCCTGACCCATCAGTGCCCTATTAGACAACAGTAGATTTCAGCTGCTGTGTACAGGTCTTTTAATTTACCTGACTTTGAGTTTATAGTAGGCGAAATGTTGAAATCCAAGGAACTAAAATCATTCTGAAAAATTGCTGTCCTAGAAAGACAGAGATAATGTTTCTGTAGAAACCATGATCTTTCATTGCCACTCAAGTTAGTAAGTGGCAATGAAAGTCTGTCATTGAGTGGACAGACTTATTTCCAGATTCAAGATATTAAAAATACATTGGGTATGTACTAAATTAATCTAGTTGTTTAACTACATTTAAATCTAAGTACATATATTCACATTTCAGAGTCATAAATTGGTGGGTCTGCAGTGAAGTCATAAGAATATCTGAAATGGCATATGATACTTCTTAAGCCAGTGTTTATATTGGTGTATGCTGTTACATTGCACGGAAGAGAATGTTTTCACTTACCTTTCATATCGCATATGGGGAGAAGATGGTTAGATGTTACTAAAAACCCAAGCCTTTTTAATGAGTTTGCTTTGCTGTTTTATTGTCAGGTATAAAACACAGAAGTACAGAACACAACTCCAGTCTGATGGTCTCTGAGTCAGAGTTTGACAGTGATCAGGACACTATCTTCAGCAGAGAAAAGATTGAAAGAGAGAATTCTAGAACACTTATAAATGGATCCATCAGAAATGGAGTTTCCTTCAACTACAGCTCCAAAGACAGATAACTGAATGAGGGTAAAAGCACAGAACATACTGGTGCAACACATCTGAGACATGTTGGCCCACCTCTGTTTTTCTAGAACCAAAATCTTCTTAAAATATCAACCAGTTGCAGATTAAAGGGTAAATTTTTTGATAAAGGAAAGGCAGAAGGAGGGGGAAAGGATTAGATGGCTAATCCCTCTTGTCATCATTATAGGAGCAAGAAAAAGCACATCTTATATATTGTATGTTCTGTGCTGAATGTTTGAACTTCAGAAGGCCTTTTTTTTCCTATGTCATTGCTACAAAACTAGCCAGAGCTGGTCTGCTACAAACTATGGTAACTAACAATGGCATACATATGTGCTCCTGATGCTCTCTTTGAGAAGTGCTGTGGTTTACAACAGCAAAAGCCAATATAAATGAAGTTCCTTACAACTATAGAGAGCAATATGTGGACACAGGCTCCATCTTGATTTTCAGTTTAGGATGGAAACACCAAGAGCATTTTTAGTGCATTGTCTTTATCCAACTGTACTTAGTGACTTCCTTTTTCTAGGGTAGTGTTCATTGGGTGAAAACATTCTTTCTTTCAGAGAAAGTTAACTGCTAGACCAGTTGCACTGGATCAGCTGTAATGTAACATGATATATCTGTGTCCTGTAGGATGCAACGTTCCCTGTATTCACATAGGAGGTGTGGTGTCTGCAGGGAAATCCAGCCTTAGGTTGCTTCTGTAATAATCAAGTTGCTTTGGCTCTGCCATGTCCATCCAGGAAACTATAGCAGGAAGGACTTGGTGCAGTGCGCCTTGAGAAGCATTTTGAGCATGCCAAACAACCTTTATAGATCACTTAGAGGAGCTTTGGACCTTTTAAGACTGAATGCTCAGCTGAGGTGAGTTTACATCTGTCAGCATCAAGTCCTCAATTCAAGAATGTGCTGGGCACTTGTGCAGGGAAATGTTTGCGGCAAATACCCTGTGTGAAGCAGGAGGTTCACTGTACTTTCATTGTTGTGGTAATTGATACTGAGCAATGTTTCAGCTTGAAAATGAGATTGTTTTACTTTTTCCTCTGGCTATCGAGTGACTGGATGTGTTGGCCTAAAGGGATCCTTTCAAGTCTTTGGCAAGAGTAGGTGTATTGCAGTTCTGGCATTCTTGCTCACAATCTGGGTAATTTCTTTACAGTCTGCTTGTTAGGCTTTGAAATCATGGCCCCAGTACTGCTTTTGAAATCCCTAACTGCAGACCTGACCTTTATACACAGGCCTCACTTGTGGGGACATCTGTATCAGTGGTACTGTTTAGCCATGACATCAGCTTTTCCTGGGTGTCTTCTACTCATGCACTAGGGTTGAGATGAAGGAATTAGGTGTTTTGATGGAGAAAATGTTCCTCTGGAAGTATTTTTGAAGAGGGTTTTTTTTTAATGTTTTGGGGTCTTGTTTTGTTGGTTGGTTTTGGTTTTTTTTTTTTTAATCCAATGGTAGAGAACCCATTATCAGAGGATGGAGCAGTATAGAGATCAAGGGGAGCAGTTTAGAAGGGTTGGGGAGGGAACATAGCCCATTTCCATCATGAGGAATAATGTAGTAGAGAATTTTGGGGCTTTCTCCATCCTTTCTTGGAAGTCTGACACAACAGTGTAGCTGGGTTGAACACTGGCCTCTGTGCTTCTCTTGTTGATGGACTTGGGCAACAGTCAGAACTGTCTAGGCTGGAAGAAATCAATGGTCAAAAGTTGCAGCCACATAGAATGCTCATAACTTATTACTTCTGATTCTCAAGTGCAATCAACAACAGTCCCTAAGGCTACTAATTCAGCACTGAGGAGTATTTAGCCTGTGTCCAGCTCTGCATTTTTCTGGAGATCTTTGTGTGGCTGCAGGACTCATTGTGATAGTAGAGGCTGTGAAGAGCTAAAAAGGGCTAATACAGGTGTTGTCTGTGTTTTTCCCATACGCACCAGCAAAATGCATTATGAGTGGTATGATTGGCTTTCTTCAGTAACCAAGTTTCAACTCTGTGTTTGGGGGATTTAGGCTGTTTCTTAAAACAAATCTACTTTATCACACACTCCCTCTTCTTGAGAGTGTGTGTGTGTATGTGTATATATATATATTTAAATAACTTGGTCAACAAAAGCAGGGGCAGCTTCTGATATCTTTCAGTTCCTGCTCCAGATGTGTTAACATAATAAAAGCAGTGTTCACTTTAAAGCATTCCTGAAAATAGTTAAGGCCCACTCAGAATAGTAGTTTATTTCTTTCCTTTGAAATCTAAATGTTGGGCTTAATCCATTATGAGCAACCACACAGAATGTTCTAGCAGGAATTTTTCTCTTGAAAACATGCATTTTTAAACAAGAAAATAAGTTGCTTAAATAATTTCAAGCTTGTATGTGCCGTGCTGCCATTGATGCTTCTGCTAAATACTGTCTCCAGTGTGCCTTTATCTATAAGCTTACCTTCTAGGACATGTCAGTGCAGTCAGCAGCATCTATCAGTTTTGTGAAATTAGTGACTTATGTCTTTTGGTTTACTTTATGTTTTAAAGCCTGTGCTGAAACCTAGGATGTTCTTTGAAGGTAATGAATTATCTTTTTTGAAAAACAAACAAACAAACCCCACCAAAAGGAAAAACTGTTTCTCTAGTAAAACAACTCCAGGAATCATAAGCCTGCATTCCTTAATGCTGCAGAATTTCCAGAACTACTTCCCTGCCCACGGATGCACACTGGTGGGCCTAGGTCCTTGGATCTCTGGTAAGTTCATGGGCCATTAGAATGTATGCATGATTTGGCTAATTGTTTCTCACACTAACAAATAAGAAATATTAGACCAATTTCTCATTGTATGAGGCCCTAGCAAGTGTAAATTTGGTTGAATTGGTAAATTCAGTTCTCTAGATGATACTTTGACATCTTTGTTGCTAACAGTATTTTAGCTATGTTTTCAAAAGTGAATATAGTTTAAAATTTTCAGTTGCTCCTGATTCTACTAGTTTGGTTATTTGCAGCTGCTTGAGAAGAGCAGTTATTCCTCTTACCATAAGAGCAGGCTTGCTTTCAATATATGGCACTTGCACAGAAGCTGAAAGCGGTAATTTCTAGCTCTGTGTATTTGTGATATCACGTTCGTGTCACTTGGCCAAGCATGTGTGTGTCAGGAATTTAGGAGAGACTATAGCAAGCCTTATATCTTGATTCAGTATAATTGTTACTTCTAGAACTACTGCTTTCTTACAGAATGTCTGCTCACCCCATGAATGAAAGGGTCAGAAAACTGGCTGTAACAGTGCAAACACAATGGCAGAATTTGGATTCTAGCCCTTTGGTTTGGATTATTATAGGTTCCAAGTAGGTTCTCAGTCCTCACATTTACTTCTGCAGACTGGTTTTCCTTCACATACAAAAAGAGTACTTGGCAGCTGATTTGTAAAACAGGGATGGAGCTATTCCTAAAAGACTCATCTGCACTGAACAGTAGAGACCACCAGATAGAGCTTGTCCTGTGTGGCTCAGAGTCTACTGAAAATAAAGAATAATTCGGTTGACACTTCTAAGATACTGCCTTTTGTTGAAGGCAGACAGTGTGGTGGTACTTGCAGTGCCTCATTGCCTTGAAGTGTAAGCACTGGATTTTCATGTGCATCTTGGTTTTACACGCACAAGCGGTGACTGTCCAGCTATGTAAAAGAACTGCCTTTGTTTGCATTTTAAGGAAGGAGTGTACTTTGGAAGAAACTTCCGCAGCTTTAAACAGGTTCAGTACTTAATTGTAGTATTCAATACAGTACATACACAGCATGAAAATGCCCTGGCTGTGAACAGGGAATTGTCTTGTGGATTTTATTTTCCTAACCAAAATTGTACTGCAGTATGAAACAAAGTTTACCTTGGCAAATCCGTTGAGATCCGCATCCCAATTCTCTGTCCTGTGGTTCAACCTGTCATATTAAGTAGAGAAAACAAAGCAAAATGCAAAATGTCTAGTTACAGATAATTTTTTATTTGCATAGGGGAAAAAGGTTATTCTTGTTTTGTGTGTAAGAATAGATTATCAACTCTGTTCTTTGAGTAAACAGTCTTACTCTCCCTCTGTCAGATGGATCGGATAAAAGTACTGTTCAAGCCTGTTTCATGCGGTCAGCTGTTTGCTTATGTGATGTTATTTTCCTTTCCTTGGTCTCCTGTGGGCAAACAGAAGTGCACACACATGCAAGGAACTTAACAGTGAGAGAGTGCGGGTGTGTGTTCTCTGTGCTGGGGCAAACTTTCCTCAGATAGTCTGATGTTTATGAAATAATTGAGTTCCTAGGCAAATGTTCCATTCCTGCTTTTAACCTCAAGTGAAACTAATTTTGCCCCCCAGTATACTGGTAATGGGCAGTAGTCAGGTGGAGTTTCAGGATGGCAGTAATAAAATTACAGTAAGTGTAGTCTTCTGACATTTAGGTGAGGTTTGAGGGAGGAAAATCTTCCTCCAGAAAATGGGCTAGAGGTGAATTAGTTTCCTAATGTCAGTTATTGCTGATCAGGGATCTCTAACTTGAGTACTAATCCCATACTACTGCAGCAAAGAAAAACCCATTTCATGTACATTTTGTATTCTTAACTCTCCAAGACAATGGAGGAAATATAAAGTTTAGAAAAAAAAATTTAAGAGGGAGGCAACAAAGGCAAATGATTTTTGAACAGGCTATGAATAAGTGCAGATGAGCTGCACATCTGTATTTTGTCTCTGTATGAAAGCACTTTTCCCTGTGGTTGGATGGGTGAGTTATTACAGAATTTATATTAGGAATCTGTTTCTAGGAAATGTTATTTATTGCAAATGCTATTGTATTGTAACTGGAACCATTTCTGAGCTGAAATTACTACATTTATGTAACTATTAATAAAGTTTTGTCTTTCCTTTTAGAAACTTGTCAGGTACTCTTTTAAGCATGGTATTCTGTATCAGATCCAACTGTCAGGTCAGGATAATTGACATATGTTGTCTTCCATAGCTTGTCTGTACTCAAACATAAAAGCAATGCAGTAGCTGATTTAGGCCATGATTCTGTCCTATTGACAGAAGCATCTTTTACTTCCTATTGACAGAAGCATCTTTTACTAGAGAGGTGACATAATTCAGTAGATCAGAGAGCAGGAAAAAATTCATTTACTGCACTTCACAGTAAGTTTTCACGTGGTGCTTGTCCTTACTTGGTTTATTTGGTAGTGTGTAAGTAATCACCAGGTGTCATGCCAAGTGTGGCGGTTTCATCGGTGTTGTGGCTTACCCTATAACAGATTCCATACTTGAGTCAGCTGCTTAGCAGTTATCAGAGATACTCAGGTGTGCAATATAACCCAAAATATGCTGTTAGAGGGGGTAGATTATACTGCTTGTTTTTGAACCGGAAAAGAAAAATCCTTCCACCGTTGTGCATTATGTTTGTGCTGAGTAGTGATAATAAAAGGTGCTATGAGATACAAGTGTCTTTCTATTAGGAAAAAATCGTACACCATGAAAGCAAGTTTTTAAGTCTGTTTGGATACACGGTGCCACACTCTAGGAGGTACCTCAAAACGTTGCCACTGCAAGGGAGTACTGGCAGCTGAATGAGCTGATGAGGTACATGTTTGCTGAAGGATGGAATCTGCCCCTTTGTTATTGCACTGTACATTTTGGTAAGAGCAGTAAGCCTTCCCCCATCCCTGAGAGTAGGTGGTGCAACAGAAGATAATCGGCATGATTTCGAAACAACTTTAGCCAGTTGTGTTAAGCAGCTTTGGCACTCATTGATGAAGTGACTTAACCACCAACTTCTCATGCCTCTCCTTGGAAGCATCTAAGCAGGAAGTTTTGACCTGGAAACACTTTAAACAAGTGCTAAAATGTAACTTAGAGCTTCTGAACACCATACTTAAAACTTTGAGATAGCTAAGTTGTTAATAGCTAATAGAACACCTGAACAGTTTCTTGAGAGCTTGTTACACAGGGAATACAGGCAGTGGAGGCAGTGGAGGCAGTGGGGGTGGGTGGGTGGGTGTGTGTGTGAAACAGCTGGTTAAAGAGTAACTTAAGAAAGTAAAATGGAAATTGGCCATGATTGTGTCAAGTTAGAAGTTAAAAGACAGTTTCTCAGGCTTTGAGACTGTATTAAATAAATAGAAAAAAAAGAGCTCCCAAAACTCTATTTTAAATCTTAATGAATGAAATAAAGAATTATGCAAGTAATCACATTACAAAAGCGGAGAAGACGCTGGTCTATTTTGTGTAAAAATGTTTGATTCAGTATAAAAGACTGGCATACAAAATAACTGATGCCATATTACTATGCCCAAGTAGTCTCATCTATTTGATTTAGATACAGTCAAGGGACTGTAATTGAGGGTACCAAAATCTTACACTGTATGAACATGTGGATACAAAGAAGTGATGTCTTTTCCAGTGATAAAGCTGTCAGAACAAAATCTGGGCAAATCTGAGAGACTGAACTTAATGTGGCTGCTGTGAATTTGTCAATCAGCATTGAAAAGGGTAATAAACCACAAAATCTGGTTCTTTCACAGAAGTTATTTATTAACTGAAAACTTTTTAATCACAGTTTTAACATCCAGAAATTGCTAAACTATCACAAGTGCAATCAACACAACTGAGGTGTGAGAATTCAAGTAAGTCTCTTGTTGAAGGATACCAGCTTTTGCTATGAAGACAACTTTGATTATTCTGTGCTTAACTGATGTAGACTTTACTGACATGAAGATATTATGCTGGAATCCAACCACAATCCAAGCTACGCAAAGGTATTTTTTAAGTTTCTTACAAACATTAATTATTGTTTGTGCTTGTTATCAGGCATTGTAAAAGGTATTATTTGCTAAAAAAAGTAAACACTCATTAGAAGTGCTACTATCAGAAAAGACATTAAGATTTTAAATGTACCAATGCATCAGATCAGTGACTTTGCAGTGAAGAGAGCAAGGGTTAAATAATTTCTCCTCCAACTGCACTCTCCCAAGAACACTCACATTAAATACTACACTGTCAAACAGCCATTAATAAGATGATTTTAATTTTGACCTTATACTGAGGTTCATAGGCAGACATAATTGAATTTCAGTGGCAGATACTCTACCTGTGTATAATACCCGTAACTATGCCTGCATCATTGTGTTGTGGAAGCTGGGAACCAAGGCATGACCTTCCTTTACCTAGTTGTTTTTTCCAATTAATACTAAACACATTGGTAGCCAAGGCTGGCAAACAACTTTCTCCCACAACACTGTATTCCCCAAATTCAGGCAGCCTGTGTGCTCAATGTGTAATCTTAGAAGAAGTTTCTTGCAACTAGTGTAGAAAGAGGCCATCCTTTTTGTGTTCTTGACAAAAAGCACAAATAACAGTACTAAGCCCTCACTACCACAAATAGGCGGGTTTGGTGCATTGGGAATTAATGGAAGGGCAGTAAATTCCTTTAACTGCCCTTTGGTTGGCATGATGCACACAGTACTGACAGGTAATGTGCTCCAGACCCACCTGGTCTCAACTGCTACACAAATACAACCATAAAAAAATTGAAAAATAAGGAGCAGCAGTCAACGCTACTTTATGTGCGCTTTAGAGAAAAGGCTGTGAAACTCGGTTCCAGCTTATTTTTCCTCCTCAAGTCTTGTGTTACCTGGTACCTCTTTGCCTGATGTGATAAAATATTTTAAAATATTTCATTTCACAGGATACATTCATTACTTTATAGGAAGAAGGGCTCCATTGCCTTCCTTTATTTATTTTTAATAATAAACACAAGAAACTAAATTCATTCCACTTAACTTCTGCTGAGCTGATTTATTCACCAAATTAACCCTGCACCTTTTTCAAAGTGCTTTGTTTGACTGCCATTAAAATAATGTTTAAACAACATTGTTTATTTCATACTAAGGAAGCCTTACATCATCTTTCGAAGATGACAGAATAGTGAGGTGATATATGAAAGCCTCACCTCTAACCACCACTATTTAAATCTTTATTAGATCACAAATGAGCCATGTTCAAAGTTTTTTAAACCTTCCTCCCTAATGGACCTTCACCTGTGTAATCAAAAATCCAATTCAAGACACAAAGCCCACAGGGATGGATACCTACACCTATTCTTTGAAGGGGGTGAATTATGTTCCTTTAGACACTGAGCAATATTTACATCAGGGACTGTACTTCTACCCAAGGAGAGTCATGGTCTTTTTGTGGAAGGGAGGGAGTTTATCTGTATCATCATGTCACCACTTGTGCTTTATTCACAGTTAATTCTGCAGGTTGTTCCTGTGAGTATCTTATCTTCCTCCTGCTTCTCATGAAGACAGGAATTCTTTTTCCTGGACTGTCCTGTTCCCAGGACTACTGGGGCTAAGAGGCAACAAGGGTTACATTTCATCCTGGACATGCAAGCTGTTAGGCACAAAATACACCTCTTTGCTCAAAAACCTTCAGCTTCAGGTTTTTGAGCAGCCTTGCAGTGAGCATTAACAGTGCTGAAAAAGCTGTTTGTTAGCCTATGTGGATGCCTAGATAGAGCTCAAAACAATTCCTCACCTTTTATAAGCAGCAGATTTTCCCACAATTAAAAAAAAAAACCCAAACCCACAAACAAAAAACCTCCAAACCTCCTCCACACACTTGCTTCTAAAGAAGGACACGTAACCACACTAGAAAGTTTGAGTATTTACACAAAATTCTGATGGGAGACTGCCATCCCAAAGCCTCCCTTATCCACAGTGAAATACTAAAGGTAGTAAAAAATGGTGGTCTAGTTTCCCTTACAATAGGTTACAATCTGTTTTCATTATGCACAAGTCTCAAAGTTCTCCCAGTTACACAGGTATAATCCAAAACCAAAAAATATACATCCCTACTCATTACTAAAAATAATGGACATTGTGATCACATTGCTGAAAAACTGGATGTATAAACAAAGACGATGTAAAAACATTTGGCAGCACAGAATACCATAGCTATCTCTATACACACGGAGGACAGGGTTGATTAGTTCTAAAGAAGGTAGAAGTTGCAGTCATACATATTTCTGGCTCAAGAAGCTTATTAAAACAACAGCACTCTTTCCCAGGTTGTGGGGATTGTACTATTTGAAGCCTTCTATAACCCCCCAAGGCAGACATACTTTATTTCCAAGTATTCATCGATGCCATATTTTGAACCTTCTCGCCCTAAGCCAGACTCCTTTACCCCACCAAAAGGACACTCCACTGATGAGATTATGCCTTCATTAACACCAACCATTCCAACTTCCAGCTGTTCTGCAACTCTCCAGATCTGTGCTGGATCTTGGGAGTAGAAATAGCCTGTTGTGCAGACACAAAGATGTAAGAGTGAAAATCAGTAACAGCAATTGCAGAAGACTGAAAAAGAGACTTAATGACATTCCAAATCATCAACCCGTAACACTACAGCTCACAAAACCACAGAAATACACTTATCTGACAGAGAAGCATACCTGCTAAACCCACATTAGCTGCATTTGCTATAGCAACAGCTTCTGCTTCAGTCTCAAATCTGTCAATAGAAAGAAAAAATAAAAATGAGGCCCGCTGTTCACCTGCTGTCTTGTGGACTTACTGGCAAGAAGCTGTCTTAATGGGGATTAAAATGTCAATTTATTTTTCCCAAAAATGTACATTAAAAAGCTAATTTAACTTTCATTTTGAAATACTTAAGTGTCTACCTCTTCTCTTAATTTAAACTGCAGTTAAGTAGTCAAGATTACCTTTATCCTCCCTAGACAGCTGGATAGTACAGAGACATTTACTTCACATGGGTAAGCCTACCTATTTCCTGAACTGCATAGCACTCTCCACTCACAGATAACTAACTGTATGTTCTTCAGTCACATCCAATTGCTCTGCACAAAAGCAGGGAAGGCTTAAAGGAGAACAGACAGCTCCAACTCATTCTCTGTCAGAAAAGCTTAGGACTAGCAAATCATGACAAACTCAAAAGTCCTGTCTCCTATTTCATAACACAGATCACAAAGCTGATAAAGGTTTTGCTGCTACCTAGCCTTGCTTAACCATTGAGATACTTTAATTTTCGAAAAGTTGCAGAGATGCTAAAATCAGGTCAAGAAAAAGAAACAAACGAGCTATATATCCAAAGTATGTTTCCACATGTGTACCCCATTTTTGTTTTACAAGACTTGTGTCATCACACAAAAATATTTTTTTGTCTTTCAAATCTTGTTTATTCAATATAATCTTTCATTGTTTTTTAATTGTTACTTTCAATCCGTATAATTAAAAATCTTACCTGATAACTGGGGCTAAAGGGCCAAATGTCTCCTCTTGGGTGCAAAGCATTTTTGTTGTAACATTACTAAGTAATGTTGGCTCAAAGAAATTCTTCCCCAAGCTGTGTCGCTTCCCTCCAGTCACAACGGATGCTCCTTGAGAAACTGCATCCTTAATGTGTTTCTCCACCTGAGGTATGCATAACAAAAATCTTAAAGTCAGCATTTAAGAATGAGCAGTATCACAATGAAGAAATAATACTCTCCCAATATTTAAGAAAAAAATTTGAAGAGAGGTTTACACTTTGCAGAGCATCATTTGCAATATTATCTAATTTCTTTTTGATTCTTGTTTCTCTCAGTCTGACATAATTTCAGAGGGATAAATTATGAATGTGGTCCCTAGCCCACTTTTCTGTAGAAATTAAAAGCCTACACCTAATGTGAGAAAAAGTCTTTGCAGGACTAAAATCTGGATCTTGTATCAGTGATCAAGCATTACAGAAATGGAAGCATATGACTGCCATGGAAAGAGAAACAACTCTCAAGATGGAACTGCCAAGATATTTTTCTAAATCTGTGATTCTACCTACCCCCTATATTTACAGTTGATCTAAAGACAACAAAGTAATAAGAAAACTCAAGTAGAAATCCCCACCTAGGACATACTGTCCTTTGATATTACAGAAAATGACTATATACAGTGTTTGATTATTTGTATATATTGTACCTGATACACATACTACACTGTCGTGATGCAAGAAGGGAAGGCATGAACGAAAGAAATTCAAAGACCGTATCCTCTGTCTCCCAAATAACTGAGTATTTTCCCATTCTTTTATAAAGAGAATCTGGCAGCATTCATGTATAATGGATTCAAACCAAGCCTGCATACAACTGAGCTGTAATATCTTGACTTGATAATCTTTAACCTTAGGAAGTGTGAAATAGTATACAACTTGTAACTTATTAGGATTTTTAAAAAGAGAAATATTCCTAGAGTTGCAGGTCACCCAAAACAGAAGACTCAAACCATGCACATGAAGTTTCAGGTGATTACAACATCCAGAGTTCTGGTATTTTTAACTCAGATAAATTATTCTGCCTAGCTTTTGCCAAAAAGAAACAGTGTTCCTCAAAAGAAATTGTCAATCACAGTGCTTCAGAACTGCAGGATCACTGTACAGCTCTCACAGTGTATCCAGTTTCAGTGAACAGACTTGAGAAGAGCTAGGAAGTAATCAGGAGGAATCAGTTTCTCCTAAAGGAGGCCTCTCTTTCTCTTAATGGAAACAGCAGGATGATATATGAACTGTCCACATCTGCTTGTCTATATGGACATGGACTTGGGGGACAGAACACACTTGCAGCCACACTGCAAATATGTTCTAATAAAACAAGGGGAAAAATGTGAAACATAAATGTAAAGTTACTTTAAGGATCATAAAAAGAAAATTAGGATGTTAAAAATGAACTAATTTGCTTATACCTTCTCCACTGCTTTTTCATTTATTAGTGGTCCTTGAGTAGTTTTTGCATCAAATCCATTTCCAACATGTAGTTCTTTCTCTATAGCTTTAGCAAACTTTTCCACAAATTCATCATGAATTCCCTTTTGCACCAGGAAACGGTTTGTGCAAACACAAGTCTGAAAACAAACAAGATTAAGACAAACCCCCATTAGTTTATATTGCATTTAATCCATCCAATAATTCATTCTGGCCTTCATGCCACAGAATTAGATTACTACAGTGATGTCCCCTGCCTATCCTCCCTCATCCTAAGCTGTTACCTAGCTATGCCATTTCTTTCATCACCCATTTCACTTTAGAATTACAACTTCAACTAGCTGTCAGTGGGTGTGTGAAATATACCATGCTACTAAGTTGCTTACTTAGCACTGGGGAATTTTTTTGGGAGTTTTATGGAGTCAGATACATGGATCGACCAACGTCCAGAAGCTGCACAAAATACCTTCTAATTAGACTGCAGAATGCTGGACTGAGCAGCAAAACCTCAAATCATACTTGGTGATCTGGGGTCTTTTATCTAACTCCTTTATTATCTGAGTTTGAGTTTGCTTTCTTCCTGAAAGTTGTTTCTAAGTGCTTTCAATGGTCTATTTATTTGTGCTACCCCTTTGCTCTGACTGCATTCTATTTTGATTGCTACAGTATGTGAAAATTAACACCTACTTATTTTTCTCTACAGCAGCAGAGGTGCCTTTTATGATAGATCTTATCCAGTCTGGGTCTGATCCCTTAGCTGTCCTTGTCCACTTTTGTTTCCTTCCTTTCTTTCTTCCCTAGATTAGTCATGTCTTCTTATGTTACTCAAGCAAAGTTTTCCCTATCAAATGACCTCCCAGAGCCACTGAAAATTTGGTGCTTCTTAAAAGCTGAAGTTCATCACCTTCATGTTCACATGTACTTGTAAGGCTAGAACAGTCTCCACACAGCCCTTCTCAGCTGACTGTTCTGGAAAATGATGTCTTTAAAATATTTTCTACTCTAAATAAAATACATCTGAAGCAAAACACTCCTGAATATTATCTACCAATTTTTTAAACCTACTCATTGTAGAAAAAACTATCTGTGAGTGTCTTAACAGACTGAAGTAAGATGGTGTCATTCACAGCTCTAGTTCTCCAGTGCATTTAATGTTAACAAAACATATGAAAAAATGCCTTATCACTTCTCAAGCTCTTGCAAGGGGTCCTAGAGGACATCATCTACTCTAATAGTGATGCTACTGACTGCCATGTATGTTATGAAAATACATGGGATTTCAGTGTTGGTATTTAGACTTGCTGGTAACTGGCTTTAGTGTCCAGAGCCATGTATGAGTGCAGCACCTTTCTCTTCACAATGAAGGGTTCTATGCTCTCCTGTTACATAAAATAGCTTATTTACAGCTTAAACTTTATGTAGAGCTCTTCATTGTCTACAAACGTGGACAAAAATTCTCACCTGTCCTGAGTTTCTATACTTGGAAGCGAGGGCTCCTGCCACAGCCCGGTCCACATCAGCACTGTCAAACACAATAAAAGGAGCGTGTCCCCCAAGCTCCATGGAAACTCTCTTCACAGTGCCAGCTGCGTGTTTCAGCAAGATCTGCGGGCAACAGAAGAGACACACACCCCCTGTACCTCTAACAGACGTGAACAGTGGAATCATGGATGCAAGGCAGTGAAAAATTAATTCTGGCAAGGAAATAATCTGCATCTTCTCTACAATGCTACGCCATCTTCTATGACAAAAAGAAATTTCATCCATTAAAATCCTTAAAGATGAAATTCTGGCCAAGGACTAATGCAGAGGAAGATTCTGATCAACTTCAAGTCAGGTCATGCTTTTTGACACAAATACTGTCAACCTTTTTTGCTTGTTTGTTTGTTCTATTCTTTTTTGATAATAGAATCTTGACTACCCTTACAAAAGTTTTCCAAGATCTGACAGAATTTGGTATCATGATTTGCCTTGATACCAGACATTTTCTTCATTCTGCATACAGCTATCCAAGAGAACTCTGTCATTTTGTCATACTGTCATATTGTGCAGCTTTAGTGATTCACTTAGAGATGGTGACAAGACTGCTTATTGACTAAGGTCAATAGCAGAGATTCCAGGCCCTCACTCCTCTAATACTTTCTCTCAACTGCTGAAGCCATTCTTGAACGGCACCTTTGAAACTCAGTTTCAGTGTTCTTATTAGTATGTTGTCACCTTACGATATAAACCAAGAATACCTTGTACAGAACTGTTCACATTACAGTTTAATAACAAGCAGTTATCAAGAATTGCAGACAGGCATCCTTCTGTGAAGTACTGCTGCTAAAACATATAAGCAGTATCTCAAGAGGTACACAATTATTTGGACAATCTGTGTACAGTACCCAGAAAAGAAGGCTCTGTAAAAAGGCACACACTTTCCCCCTACCTTTCTAGTATAACCACAGTAATAATCTTCAAGGGTATTCTGTCCATGTATGTACCTTTCCTGTTGCTGTAGAGCCAGTAAAAGATATTTTAGATACCAATGGATCAGTGCATAGAACTTCCCCTACAGCTGCTGTCTGTTGTCTGGAACAAGGGACAACATTATACACTCCTGCTGGGATTCCAGCCTGGTTTGCAAGCTGCAACAAAAGAAAAACAGAAACTACGTTATTAGTGCATTTTGTAAGAGGAATAGTTACTTAATGATTGTTCATGGTTTTGAAGAAAACAGTCTGTAAGTCAATAGAAGCCAAAAGGGGCCAGCACAACCAGGAACAGGTGCCACAGGTACTTGAGAGAGACTCTTTGCTCTGGTTAAGGCTGTCTGTGTGTTTAAAAGAACCAAATTAAAGATTTAAGGATATTTTAAGTATCAAAATGGCCCAATCCGTTTTGAGGCTCTAGACCACATTAGATACAATTTGCAAAGATTCTCACTAAACTAAAACACCTGCAACAAGTCAGTTTGTCCTTTCTTCACATATGAAGCTGGCCAGAGCTACCTTCCAAGCCCATGTGACCCCCAGTATCAGTAGTCCATTGCTGAGGTAAAGCTTAGCACTGAAAGCTCACCTCCCCAAGAGCTAAGGCTGATAAAGGTGTGTCCTCTGCGGGTTTCACCACCACTGTACAGCCAGCTGCCAGAGCTGCACCAACCTTCCTGGTGATCATAGCACTGGGAAAATTCCACTAGGAAAAGAGAAAATAGTACAATCAAAGCTGGGAAAATTTAGCCTCCTGTTTCTGCAGACATACGTGACATTTTGAACTGGGGGCTGAAAACCTCGATGTGACTCAGAAGAGTTCAGCTATGCTTACTGGGGTTATAATGGCTGCCACTCCTACTGGCTGCTTCAGCACCAGGACTCTTCTGTCTTTTGCAGATGCTGGAATAACATCACCATAAATCCGTCGAGCCTCCTCCGCAAACCACTCCAGAAACGAGGCTGAATACACGATTTCACCCTGTGCTTCTTTCAGAGGCTTCCCCTTTGATTGAATCAGATTGAAGATACATTGTAAGCAGCAAACGGAAGTAATATAAACAAATTCAAGTAATTTTGGAATTTCTCTTCTTTTCTGAGTACTTTATGATCCTTTCTCTCTGTCATACACTGCGATCTCCAACAATGATTATATGATTGCAGCAGAAATAGTTGTGTGGCTTCAATATACCATGATTGTATAGTCAATAATTTGTATTCTGTGCCTGGATTCATATCTGCCCAGGACAAGGAAGAAAAATAGCAAATATAGTATGCATTTATTTACAAACTCAGAGTTAGCTGCTATTATCACTCTGAAGAAAGACGCAAATCATGGCAAAACAGTTACAAGTTTATGCCATGGTCATTTGTTTCAGGAGTATGGCTTTGGACTATCCCCAGGTCTGATCCCGTGGACTGAATGACCATTAGCACTGTGACACCACACTACAAAGGAGCTGCTGAAGTATCTTCAAGGTTTTGTTCAAAAGGGTACCAGCTTGTGAGCTCCCAGACTATTCAGTGATACAGATTGTGTGAATCCAACTTGAAGACTTGCATGATTTTTCCCAGTCACAAACATTTCTGCTATGAGGACCATGGTTTAGGTGCATGTATGCTTTTGCATGCTATGAAGCCCAACGTGGGTCTGGTTTCCTCTGATTAGGTACTACCGTCATTAAACCAATGCACTCTATGTACGTCCGGAGAAGGAATGTTTGGAACGTCACCCACTGACCTAAGAGAGCAATGTGAGTGCACAATACGCCCGAAGTTATCAAAAAGGACACTCTGGCTAAGTGGTGAGCGCACAGGGAGAGGCTTGACGCCTGTCAGTTTTACTTGGGTCACTGCTCGCCCGGCCTGTGTTGGGTTTCCCAGAGCGAGTGCCCGCGCCCACCCCCGCCGCCCCACTCACGTTCTCGGCTGTGATGATCCGCGCCAGCTCCTCCTTGTTCTCCATCATCAGCTCGTACCATCTGCGGAGGCGCGCGCTCCTCTCCTGGCAGGAGGGAGAGACAAGGCTGCCGGGGCCGCCGCACGCAGGGTCGGGGAAGCGAGGCCCCGGGCCCCCCGACCGGACCGGACCGCCCCGGGCCCCGCGGCCGCCACCTCCCGCGGCCGCTCACCTTGGCGGGGACGCGGCCCCAGGCGGCGCCGGCTTCGTGCGCGGCCCGCACAGCCGCCCGCGCCTCGGCCGCCCCGCAGTCGGACACCCGGCCCAGCTCCTCGCCGCTGGCCGGGTCCTGCACGGGGAAAGCGGCGGCCGTCTCCACCCATCGGCCGCCCACCAGGCCGGCCCGGCGCACCAGGGCGGCCGACAGGGCCTGGCTGGCGGCCCTCGCCCGCCCCGGGGCGAGCGGAGCGGGCCGCAGCAGGAGGCGGCGGCGGGCGGCGGCGGCGCCCCGCGGCAGGAGGGTGGCCATGGCCGCGCTTCGGCGTCGGGGCCCGGCACAGCCCCGCACGGCCCGCCCGCACCGCCCCGGAGGAGGAGCAGCCGGGGGGCCGGGCCACAAGCGGCGCCTCGCCGGGGCACGGCGGGGGGGGCAGCCGGCCAGGGACACCGGGGTGCCCGGGCAGGGGTGGGAGCGGACCCGGGGAGCCCCGGGGTGGGTGGGCCGGGACGGGAGGAGGGTTCAGCTTCCCGGAGCCTCGTTTCCTGCGCCGCATCGAGACCCCAGCTTCACAGGCTTAGAGTCACAGAATACCCTGTGTTGGAAGGAACCCGCCGGGATCATCCAAGTCCAGCTCCTAGCCCGCGCAGCACCCGACAAGTGTCACACCGTGTGTCTGAGGGCGTTGTCCAAATGCTTCTTGAACTCTGTCAGGCTTGGTGGTCTGACCGCTTCCTTGGGGAGCCTGTTCCCACCCACCCAGCGGTGCGCAGCCACCCTCTGCGTGACAACCTTTCGCTAATACCCAACCCAAACCGCTCCTGCCGCGGCCTCATGCCATTCCTTCGGGTTCTGTCACTGATCACCACAGAGCAGATCAGTATCTGCCCCTCCTCGTCCCTTCGTGAGGAAGTTGCGGACTGTGATGGGGTCTCACGGCTCTCAGTCTCCTCTCCCCCAGGCTAACTTGAGCTTTACTGCAGGAGCGCTGGCCCGCGGGAGCCCGGGGGCCGCAGGGTGCCGTGACAGCTGCTCCCTCTCTGCCACAAGGGCCGTGCGAGGCCCCTGCCCGGTGCCACCACCTCCCCGGGGACTGGTGCGGCTGTGCCGCATGCGGGAGGGCTGGGGGAAAGGCAGGGTGCCCAGCCTCTGCAGCCAGAACTTCATAGCAGCACACTTGGCAGGAGTAATTCTGTTAGTCTCCCACATATCAGCTGGGCTTTCAATACTGACCATCAGACCCAGACTTAAGTGCGTAATCTCCTACCAGCTCAACAAAGGTTATGAATGTGTATTACCTGCAACTCAGGAGCTAATGCTTTTCTATTAACACTGCTTTGGCAATTGACTTTAATTTCTTTTGTGAAATGGGATGTAGTTGCTGTAAAGCAAGCACACCATGAGCTGGATAAGCTCTGAGAGGATACTCTGCCATGCTGTTGGATTTAACAGAAATCTCACTGCTGCTGTGCAGTGATGCACTGATTATACTGCTCAAATCCCAGAGATATTACAGAATATAAGTGGGGGGAATACCCACAGTTTATTTATTTCTTTCTATAAATTAATTTATTAGCAGTAAAAGAAAGCACTGGGATAAAACAGCCTTTCAAATTTGGCAGTCGTTTGCTTGCTGTGTCAGCAATATGTGTGAAAGAAAAGGCATGCTCCGTAACCTACGTTTCAAAGGTCACAGTGCTACTGCTCCAGGCTTCTGAAAACCACAGTTGGAGCCAGCATCATGGTTGGTCTGAAGATTTGGTCTGTCTTGCTGGTTATCCTCTACCATTTCTGTCAAAGATGTATCCCGTGTGGAATTTCAACACATGTTGAAATAGGTAAGACATGTTCAAAATGGATTTTCTTGTGTTTTCAATTTCTTGTGAAGAGAAGTAAATTCAGATTCAGCTGGAAAGCAGAGGGAGGAAATAATGTTAAAGTAACAAGTAGTCTACATAACTTTAAAAATGTCAATGACAGGATAAATTTGATTTTGGAGTTTGAAATTTTACTGGTTTTGTAAGTAAAATGCTTGATTTGACTTGGGGTTACGTGTTTTTCTGTCTCCTAAGACACAGTCATTATGTAACTGGAATGTTTTTGTCTGTGAGTTGTACACAAGACAGAGTTTAGTTTGGAGAAAGAAAAGGAATGTTTGGAGAAAGAAAAGCGATTGTTATGTTTAAACTAAAGAGTAACACAAGTCCTTTGTGGTAACTCTGTTTACAAATCACTGTGTATTAATTATGCCACACCTGCACAAGTAGATAAAATCCTGTAAGGTGTTTCTATCTATAAGTAACATCATAAAAATTTTGTTCTCTGTCTCTTCCTGATAGGTTGCTCCCTGTAGCCAGAACAGCCTAGATTTGTAGTGAATGAAGGAGAGAACTGAGTGGACATCAAAATGGAGAAATATTTCTGTTTTGAATTTCTTGTTTGCCTGTGCTATTTTTAAAATCTGGTTTCTTCCACAGTTTTTGCAAGCACAAACATGAGCAGTGTGAGGTTATTCTGAAGCAGCTACTCACAATAATTGACAGTTTAAATTGTTTATTCTTCTAGTTTTGTTTCTAAATCCGTTGCTCAAACAGATGGTAAAATGTAGGATGTTGCCTTTATTCAGGTAATTTTCTCAGACTTTAAGTACTGAATACATGCAGCTTTGAACAATTTAAAGACTGGGATTATTCATGGTGTTTGAGACTGGAGTGTGTTCCCTTCCTGAATGTCGTACTCATGGCCAGCATCCTGAAACAATTTGCTTTTCTTAACAATGTGTCAAGAAACCCACAATAATCTGTAGGAGAAGTCACGCTGCCTGAGGTTAGGCAAGTGCACACAGCTCTGCAAGCTCTGGGCTCTAATTACTGTGCATGAACTTCTGAGGACTTGAAATAACAGATTTGCCAGAATAGAGTGTGTTTAAAAAAAAATCTGCAGAGAGAAACAAGCTAACATATCTGTTCCCAAAGCAGTCACTTTTTTTCTTTTTCTAATCAAGGGTGCATGTTGCAGAAAGCTTGTGTTCATATTATATGTAATATTTATATAGTATTGGTTGTCTGGGGAGTTGTGTGTACACTGAACTGTTGGGTCATAGGTTAGGGTGTTTTGTCCATTTGTTGGAAAATTACACTAAACTGTGATCAGCTCTGCTGCTGCTAAAATGAGTGCTCTTATTGTTGATCACACAAAAGGCTATGACGATAAGATGAAAATATTTCCAAAATTCAGACACTGAGTACTCCAGGAAAACAAAAACAAGCAAAAAACCACAACCAAACAAAAAAAAACCCACCCCAAAAATAAAATAAAAGTAATTTTTAAAAACCCCATCAAACAACAAACTGAAGAAAAGAATTCCTCTCACTCAAAGCCAGCACCAAAGAAATCTTGGACGAGTTTTGAGAGTACTTTTTACATGGTGAAAAGCTCTGCCTGTTCCGAATGTTGATGGTGTTCAGTGTGCTTGGCAGAGCTGTGCTGTGTCCTACTTGCATGGCCGTGCTGTGCAAGGCTGGGTGGGGAAGCTCTTTGCCCTAGGGGTTCCTGTCAGACTTGTGAGGCTCTGTGGGACTGTGGGGATCTGGCATAAAATTCCTTGTAAAGGTGGAGTTGTAGAACGTGGGCCCACTCGAGTAGTGAGAGAAGTGTGGGGGAGGTGTGAGGCAGAAAAAGCAAACTGCCAAACTGAGTCTCTCCCACACTGGAATCAGAGATGTGATGTGTAGAAATGTCTGAGCCTTAAAATTTTAGATTACTTATTATTTTCTTGTTGTTGTTTCTCTGCTGGTGCAAGGCTGGTCGTTAAGATAACTTATTCAAATAAGGATGATTTTGATTTTTGGGTAAAATTCAAAGTGAAAGATCGTTCAACCCCCCACAGTTTTGTTTAGATCTTGTTCCAGCATAGTAACGGATTATTTTGGATTTGGTGGGGGAGGTATTTGTTTGTTTGTTTTGTTGTTTGGTTTTTTGGGAGGGGTGTGTGTGATGTGATTTATTTGGTTAGGGCACAAAATAACTTCAAACTGTGTAAATAGCTTTAGAGGAAATGTTGGGTATTTTTAGAATAGTGTTGATAGATTATTCCTAGGGTCTAATATTAATTAGAAGATCTCATTAAAGAAAAGGATGTCAGTTTGTTTCATTCACTTGTTATGCCAGCTAAATAAAGATTTTGGCAGTAAGAATATCTGCCAATTCAGTGAATAATTAGTGTTATTTACCTTGCTGACTTTAGATTTTTGTTACTTTTCAGGCCTGTTAAAAATTAATCAAACTGTTAAACACCCACATTGATTCCCAGCACATCTTTTTCACTGTTAAGGGCAGCAGTGAGGCTTGGATACAGTACAGCTAGAACTTTATGGTCCCTACTTTACATGTGCTGGGTGTGGTCCTGTCGGTGTGGCTCATTTCTGACGTGGGGAGTTTATTTCCCTGTGATTTAGTTTGGTCAGCTTGAGCTAGGGATTAGAGAGAGACTGAAGATGTGCCACAGAAAGAGCATTTCCTTATTAAGTCCCCAGATGAGAAAACACAGCCTCTCACAGGTGCACAGTTCTGTGAGAAAGGGTGTTTCATGCATGGTGCTTGGCTTAGGTATGAAAATGCAGTGTCTTCTGGTTCTGCTAGTGCTTCTGACAAAACGTGGGCCTGGACACAATACCTATAAATCAACACTTCGATATATTGTTTTTCAGCACATAGAGCTCTGGAATTTTTCATTAAGCATGAAGGGAGTGTTAATTATAGACAGGTAGGAAGCATACTCTTGCTTAATTTTGTACACCTTTCTTCTGAATGTTTTTCTTTCTGTCTTCTTGCCTTTCTTTATTATTCTCAGCAATGTGTGTGTCAATATTGTGTCCAGACTGTATTTGTGCCTTTTTTTATTCAAAATAATTTGACTCCTTCTGAATATTATTACAGAAATATAGCAGTTATACCAATGTGTGTATATATACATACACTTTGTGTGTTTTCTTGCATGTTTTCCTATCTTCTTTAGTCATGTTCTATGTTTGCAGTTGTATTAGAAGAATCAGTACAAGTCTTTGGGAAAGCAGATTTAATAAACCTATGGATAGCAAAATGACAGTAAGGTTTTGTGCATTGCATGGTGTATTTTGCCAAGATAGTAATTATATTTTGCTGGCTATTGAGATTTTATCTTTGATGTTGGGAGTAAAATGTGGTTTTGTGCTGTGCAATAGCATCCTGATTCCTTTTCCCCTCTTCCTTTCCCCAGTTATTGCTAAATCACCAAGATGCTTTTCAGGCTGGGAGCATTTATCCTGATGCCTTTTATCCCCCAATCTGCAAACATGGTAAGAGAAGCTTTATAAGTCCAATGTTATAAAAACTGCATTTTTATGTGGAAATCCTACAGAATTTACTGGGCTAAAAATGGTTATGTTGTAAGAAATGAAGTGTGCCTAAAAATGGTTATGTTGTAAGAAATTAAAATTCCAAATGCTTGGCCAAAAATGCTTTCCTGCAAAAACTATCCACCATTTTTGTTGAAGCCTTTTTGTAGAACTTTATAACAAAATAACATATTTGAAAATGTTTTAGAAAGCAACTCTTGGGTAAATTTAGCTATTTAATGGGTAGGGCATTTTGATAGGAGGATGCTGTTTGACTAAATTAGGTCAGATTATTGAGTGCAGAGAGGAAAAAATCATCTTTTTTTAATAAGTCTTAGGGAAGGCCTAAAACTATTTCTGTATTAAAAATTATTATGTTCTATCAGATCAGTCAAAAAGAGGATAGGAGAATCTAAAAATCCCACAGCAACAAAATAGTGTAGGACTTCTTGGGGGTGGGTGGGAAAGTGTTAATAACATCCCAGTTTATAGCCTTTTTTTTTTCCAGAGCCCAGTCTTTTGCCTTTTACTCTTCTTGTTGGAAATTAATGCCAGTCTTAATTTTGCTGCTTTCAGATCAAACAACTGCACTACAAAATAAGCACCCTCTTGCAATAGCTGTAAAAAGCATGTATTGATTTGCAAATGGTCCCCTGATTTTTCAGCTCTGAAAGGTTAGCTCTTGATCATAATCAGCTTCTCCAGCAACATTAGAGCTATAAAACAGCCAGCTAGGCCTTGCTGTAGGATATTTGCTACTGCAAGGGTAAATCTGGATAGTGAGCAGTTAGCAAATGGGATAAAGAGCCTGTCCTCCAGCTACAGGCTATTTAGGGTTTTAGGCAGATACCAGTGACAGGGCAGTGATAAGTACTTTGTATGAGGATATCTGGCCTTACTGGCTCCAATATTGTTGAGAAATTAGTGGAAGTTTAAAGTATTGGAAGTAGCTTATTTTAGTGGGCCATGCAAATTCCATTAAATTTGAGGTGTACTTGGGATCTTTGGTTTGGAGCCAAATCACACAGTTACAGCCAAAGTGTTCTCGTTTTTCTCAGAGGTTGTTGATGCTGCCAGTTGGTTATGCCAACTGCAGGGTGCTTGGTTCATATCCTGATGTACTCAGTTCACATCCAGATCACCTCTCTGTTCTGGCATTTGATACTGGTTTTGTCTTTTGTCACTCATCAGGTTACTGGTCTCGGTTTTCTCTGGCAACTTCTTGGCCCAAACTTCAGTCTTGCTTTCCTTGTTTTCATGACTGATGTTCTCCTAGGTTTTTTTTTTCAGTTCCTCCTTGAGCTTGGTTATATCTATCTGCCTTGTCTTTCCCTTCTAACCGTTTTGACCTTATACCAGGTTCTCTATCTACAGTATCCAATTTCATTCCTTCACTAATGTTGGAGTCCATCTTGCCTTGTTAGAGTTGGACCACTTGTCAGCAGCTTCCTTAATCAATATGGAAGAAATAGGTACCTCTTCAGACCTGAACTGTTTTAACTGAGTGTGACAGGATCAAGAACAAAGCATCCAGAACAAAGCCATGCAGACTGCCTCTTTGGACAGGAGACAAGCTTAGGTGTAGAAGGCTACTCTGATTTTGGCCAAGCAAGTACCATCCTTCTTTCATCTAGTTTAGCTACACTGTAAAATGGTATAAGGCCAAAAGGTGACTGAATTACCCCAAGTTATGCTCTCTCAGTGTTTAATCTACCCTAACATTGTGCAGTTTCACATTGCTGTGTCAACAAACACGCACTCTTCCTCCAAGAGTACTGATGGTCTGAACAATCTCCTGCCTGCCTTCTTCCCCCTTAGAGAATTTAGCATTGTGTGCTGTTTGATCTCTTTATGTCAACATCCCTTTGCACTTAGCTTTATGTAGGTACACAGAAATTTTTAGGCAAGGTCACTTGTATTAGATCCTACACAATCTTTTCTGCCTAAATTCAGGTGCAAGTAGTAATTGATTCTTCAAATGAAACCTGATTTTTTTTTCCTGCTTTCCTCCCTTTTTCTCCTCCTACACTGACTGTACCTTGGCTAGTTTGCCTTTCTGTTGAAAGTGATTGTGGTGATAATGATAACATAGCCCACCTCTGCCCTGTGGAAACTGATATGTGCCTAAAACATGACATTTTGAGTTGGCTGCCATTCCCTACAGCTTTTCTGCTATACACGTGGATGCATTAATTTAGTCAACAGGTCCTCTGTCAGCTCTCTTTGTCTTCTCTGCTTGGGAGGCAGCTTTTCATTGAAAAAATGAAAAGGAGGGGGCACAAATTTTTCAGATGCTTCAAGCCAAAATCATAGAAGGTAAATCTAGTATCTGTTTTGATAGTATAAATCAGATAACAATAACCCTCTTTTGCTCTTTTCATTTGCTGGAGTGCAAAATGTATCATCTGTCTTACAGAAATTGAAGAAAAGTCTGTGGGGGTTTTAATGGGGAAGACTCTTTCTTTTTCTTTTTTCTATTTCATTTTTCCCCAAAGAATAAATCAAATATTGATGTAAATTTTATTTGAATAGGAATGTTCCATGATGTGTCTGAAGACACTCACTGGTCACCATTTCTCAAAGCAAGTATTGACTACATCAGAAGGAATTATCCTCAGCCTTGGGAAGAGGTAAGAAAATTGATTAACTTTTGCTTGATTGACTTTGGTTTCAACTGTTTTCTTTACCTTCGCTTGTTATAATTTCATCCTTTGTGCGGTGTAGAAAAAACCCAACATTTTTATATATTAAAGTCTCTGCTTATGTAGGAGCACTTGAAATCCTATTTTAATCTTTACCATACAAAAAATTTACAATTTCCATATAAAGACCACTCCACTGTGGCCTGGTGCTCATAATACATTTCATAGGTCCAAACTTTTAAATATGATTGGTGGTGTTGCATTCCTGCGAGATCTGGTTGAGGATTTGCCATTTGAAAACCAGGCACATTTTAGACTTCTCACTTGTGAAATCTTGAACTTAGTCCGTATTTGCTCTTGTTAATGGTCTGTGAGCTATGTAGGAGGAAAGGAAGAACAATCTGTCAAGAGTAAGGGTGCAGAGGAATGTTTTTCTCTCTTCTATCTGCCTACCTAACAACTATGGTGGCAGAGGGAGTTCAGTCCTTGGAAGTTTACCCTTGGTCTGGAAAAACACGTTTACCTTGAAGTATGCAAATTACCCTCACATCAACCATGCTTCTGTGGCCCTGGGCTGTATCAACTGCTTAAAGCTTCTGAAGTTACAAAAGTTGACCCCAGCATCAAGCAATGAGTGGTCAGCACTTAGTCCTGGTAAACTCTTGGGATGTAGGAGCTTCTCACCTGTATCTTTGTATAATGCACGTACAGAAAATGCTAACATTTTCTTAAAGGCAGGAGTAGAATGACGGACAAGTGGATTGTTGTTGTGTAGGCTACAGAGAAGCTGGTGGCTTTCCTGTTTGGAATTGCTTCACATATGGTGGCAGATGTTAGCTGGCATAGCTTGGGCATCGACCAAGGATTTCTAAAGGCCATGGGAGAAGTAAGCCTGTATTTTTTTATTTATTGATACAACTGGATTTATTGGAATGGATAGCTTCGCTTTGGACGGTGGTGGGGAGGAAAGAGAAAAGCTGGAGCCCTGTTTCAGGAAGATTTTCGGAGAGACAGAATATCATAAACTTCATAAGAGTGAAGCTGGTCAGGTTTGGGACCTGTAAACATAAGTGTTGCTTGGAGAGTTTGTTTCTGCTCATATTTTAAAAAACAGGCAGTTCTCTTGTTTTTCTCTTTCTCCAGATTGATTTTCATGGTTCATACTCAGAAGCTCACAGTGTTGGAGATTTTGGTAATGTTTCTGTTTGCCAGTCATAGATCTTTGTATTAGAATAACTAATTCTCTTCAAACCCATGGTGGTTGATTCTCTCTCTTGTCCTGTGCAATGCAGGAGTTAAGAACAGCTTATGGACACTGTATTCTTGCCCTTTTTTTATTACTGTCATGGCTTGCAAAGCCTTGCTGTACCTGTCCTCAGGTTTTGGGAGAGGTGATGAGGCATATGGACATTTAGATTAAAGCCAAAATACAGACCAAAAGATGCTAAGATTTGGATGGAGTCACTACTTGATTTTAAATTGTACATTATTCTCTGGAGGTACAAAATGTGCAGTACCCTTTCAGGTGAACCATTTGTGTATTCTAAATGTACAGCTGGAAGATCTGCCATATAAAGGCACATAGAAGAGCCATACATAGCTTCATGCACACTGTTACTCATGACAGATACTTAACAGGTCTTGTTTGTTGGGCTGTGTGGGGTTATTTCATTCTTTCATCCTCAGGAGGAGATGTAGTGAGTCAGTATGAACTGGACTTCAGTTATTTGGCATCGAGTTGGTAAGATAATGAGATTGTTTTCTTTAATATTTAATGCTTATTTTTCTGTAATCATATATAATAAAATGACACATATATCACATAATTCTGTATTAATCTGTTTTAACAAAATGCTTTCCTATATTTTTCTTTCAAAAACAACCCTTGCAACTATTTTAATGGTTATGAGTTTGGTATTTCTTATATGCATATTTCCTGTTCCCTGACATGAAAAACTGGAAGGACAGAAGAGAGTTTTATGTATAGGAACACAGCAAAAAGGATTAAATTATTTATGTCTTAAATTAGAAGTTGTTATACATAAATGGCTAGTGAAAACCTTTTGCTGGAATGTCCTAGCAGCTAGTTAAATAACTCAGTTAAGTGGCAATCTCAGTGAGATTTATTTAAAGTTTTGAAAGTTGAGGATGTTGAATTCAGACATCTTTAAAAGCATAAAAATGAGCAGAACATTTAGATATCCACTTTTCTTTTCCTCACAGCTGCATGTGTAATCCTGGCATTTGTAAATCTTCATGACCTTATGTAGTCTTTTGAAATTTGGAATATTTTATAGGCTGTTGTTATCACAAGAACTGCAATCTTTCATTGGGTGATGTGGAACATCTTTTGTTGCAATACATTCTTTTTGTTTTTAGGTATGTACCTGTCAAAGACCTAGCTGCTATCTATAAGGAATTTTATGGAAAAGAGGTCATAACTGAAAGCACTATTGCTGAATGTACAAATCTGCTGTTTTTTGAACTGTAAGTTGAATATACCCGCCTGAGCTTTTGTAAGTGAAACATATATAGGAAAAATATGATAATCGCATTTGAAATTGTATTTGAAACACCTTACGCATTAATGTCAGCAAGGAAGACTCCTTCCTAGACCCCAAAATCACAGAAAATCTGAACTTTTTGATGACTGAGATTCAAATTTGGACTACTCAATGACTGTTGAATTAATTATTGCACCACAGATAGTGAATCTTGGCTATTTAATCCATTTATACATTTAATGAATTTATGCCTATTTGTTTAAGAACAGCTGTATCTTCAAGTACCATTTCACTGTGGTGAGTTAGCAGTATAATTATTATGCACTGAAGGAGACTCTAGATACATGCCTTATTTAGACTTTATGTGCATCCCTTCAAGTCCAAGAATAATTCAAAAGAGACTTTGGATATCTGGCAGTGTCTGCTTTTGAATATCTGAAACAGCTTAGCTGTATCCTGTATTTCAGTTAGTTACCAATAGTCACACAACATTTACAAAAACTGTCAATCTTTCAAAATCAAAGGCAATAAAGTTTATATCGCTACTTTTTACATTACAACTTTAAAAATATATTAACAACCAACACAGGAAGGTAATGACTTGCATAGTATTTACCATACAGGACTTTTGAAAACAACTATTTAAATAATTAAGTATTAAATGAAACAAGTTTTATTTCTGATTTTTTTTCAGGCATGGAGAAAGGCTTCTTATTGGCAAGGTTGGTTTTCTGTTTTCTTTATAGAAATAAACATGTAGCAGGGAGACAATGTGATCCATCTTACTGAGGATGTTGCCTGTCTCTTAGCTTTTTCCAACATTTGCTAGTAAATCTCCATTTCTGGTGGAGAAGTTCCATGAATATTTCCTTGGAGGAGCGGATGACATGGCATTCTGGACCAACAACATTTTTGAGCTGACGAGCCATATGCTAGAGAATGGGACCAGGTATAGTGTCTGTCTTGAACTATGAAATGCATTAGTCAAGTCCTGACACCAACTTAACTGTTTTTCTTAAGGCAGGATCTTTCCTAGAAGAGTGGTGAGATTTAGATCATCATTTGGACAAGGAGATTTCCATGGCTGCCTTTTACCTGACTGCACAGGATTACACAGGCCTTGAGTTTGTATTTTTTACGTGTTGACGCTCATTTGTACTGGCATGCCTCTGGCATGCCCAGGTGATACTTAGCAGGGAAAATTTGGGGCATTCTTTAAGATATACTCAAGAGTTTGCTTAAATGTTGCATCACCATGCCCTGAGGTTCTGCCTGGACTGGCAATCTGAGACTGCACTTTTTGGCTGCTGACATCAGTCAGCAAAGATGTCCCTTTTGAGGAGAGGTCAGATGTTAGCTGACAAATAGGATGCAGGCAAATAGGATTAGAAAGAGTAGGAGTATATATTCTGGTGCTTAAGCTCAGACTTTTAGCCACAATTTCATATTTTTATACAAGTTTAACCCTGTACAACTCTCTTACAAATACAACCTTTCTGGAAATAACTGTAGAAAACCAATAGTGGCAATTAATTCATCCATTTATGTGGAAAATGTCACTACTGCTATTTTTAGAAATTATATTTGAAATACGGAATTAAATGCAATGTTATGTTCTTTGTTCCATAATGGCATGTTTATTAAAAGTGTTTTACATTCATATACATGCATGTTATAATAAGTTTCCTTCAAGAGTTCTAAAAAGACACATGATACTCATACAGAACCTAATCAAGATCATCAAATAGTCATAGGGGTTTCTAAGGGTTATGATGATGCTCTGATTTTGGTTTTGTTGAAAAAATGGATGATCTTTAACAGAATAATCAGTAAGGATAAAATTTGTATTTTTAGTTTCACTTCCATTATGGTAAATTCTTTAAAGTGCATTCTGTGTATTTTTCTTTAGTGACTGCTACCTGCCTGAGAACCCTCTGTTCATAAACTGCAGCAGAGAGCACAAGGACAACCACATGTAAGTTTAGCTCTGATGGTTTAAAGCTTCAGTGATGAGAGTCTTCTGCTAAATGAGCTACTGAAAATTAGAGATATTACGGGTAATCTTTTTGTGTATGAATTAGGGATTCTTTCAGCATAAATAACTAAGTTTTGTATTAAGGATTTGAGACCCTAAGAGCGGATTTTACCTTGAGTCATTATTTAAGTTATATTAATTCTTATCACTGCCTTCTTTATTTTAGCAGAAACAAACAATCAAAACATGAACATCATGGGAATACAACTTCTTTGCTTACAGAAACACTTGAGAAGAATATAAACTATACAGAGAGAGGAGTTCAATTCAACATACAGCCTTGGGCAACAGTAAGTGAGAAGTAACAGATGTGTCAGGTAAAATTCATCACTATAGAAAATTGTTTTGGTTTCTGTCTCAAATGCTGCATTATGGAGCAGGGTCTCTGGATGTTAACAGTAGCTGACTTCATGGACATTCCAGTACCACTGTTAATCTATATATGTACATCATAAATACTCAATTTTTAAACTTTGCTTGTTGTATAGTGAAGTTACAACAAATCCTGCTGTGCCAAAAAGGACATCATATGTATTTAGTATTTACATTTTACAGACATATGATAGCTTTTTTGGATTTAGAACTCCCAGCAAAGCATGGCAGGGAATGATTATTAGTGCTCCCTTTAGAGCATACAGACTTTTGTCTTTCTAAAATGATGCTTATGATCTGAGTCAAACTCTTAAATCCTGGTGGTGATTTCCACTGTTGGTGACTTGATTTTTGAGGTGTCCCAAAACATTGTGGAGTTTCAACCTATGTTTTAACCACTGTTGTGTCCCTTTATTATTTTTATTTCAGAAATCTCTCAGCTTGATAAACCATGCTTTTAAAACCAATGTCTGGAGAGCATTAGGAGCTACACATCAGAAATCTTCTAAGTACATCTCCAAGCCAGCAGCTTCATATTTTCTGACTTCACCCTATGCTAGGCTTGGATGGTTGGTAATTTTATTCATCCCACCTTCCTCTTTATTTCTGAAAATTTTGAGTACCTACCAAATCTTATTGTTAGTCTTTTGGATACTCTTCAAAGGTGACAGTGCAGATCAATTAGTAGTACAAATCTGAGAGAATTGTATTTTATGTCCAGAACAGCAAGTTAACTCGTAAGATTTTTCTTCCAGATGTTGATTAAACTCAGAATGGAAGGAACCAACATTAGAAATAACATTGGCTCTAGTTCTGAACAGAAAAGGATCATTGCTACCCCTTTTTGATTGTTGGATGATGGTTGTGCAAAATTAAACATCTGTCATGAGTTGATGACTGATAATGTCTAGTGAGACTTCTTGGAAGTACTCTAGACTAGTAGATAGATTCGGGACAGAGAGAGGTACATTCTCTCTCCTTGTCAATAAGGTTCTACCCGCTACAAGGAAGAGTAATAAAACAGATTTCTATTGCTGCTTATCTAACTTCCCTTATACTGTCTCAAAATTTGGATTTTATTCTTAAGTTTACTTCACACTGGCTAAATTAACAGTAGTTAGTTCTTTCCATGTTCCCTCTCTAAACTCCAACATGGTACTGAGATCTGTGATCCTTTTGCTTATCTCTTGTTAAGTCCATCAATTAAATCAGATGTTCAGTTTAAAAGATATTTAATTTCTTTTTTTCTGTGTTCTTTGTCATATGCAAGCAGCCCTTTTTCATGTTCCTTGTTCTGATTTGTCTCAGTCAGTAAAAAGCAGTTCCTACAGATCTCAGATGCATTTATGGAAGCTGATTCTTCTGGTTTCACTTAATTCAAGAAAACACAAAAAATATATGACATAAAGCATGCTGTGTAGATCTTTACAAAACAATATAGGGAAGCAAAGGTCCTGGTTTATCTGAATTATGGGGTTATTTTCTTCCAGTAATGTTGTGGTAGTCTGGATATACTGATTTTGCTGACTTCCTTGCTGTACAGGGCACTGATCTCAGCTGACTTGAACCAGGATGGATATGAAGATCTGGTGGCTGGAGCACCAGGGTACAGCACCATGGGCCATGTTCAGACAGGAAGGGTGTATGTGGTCTATGGCAATCAGTCCGGTTTGCCCGCAGGGGACATGGACCTGGATGGGAAAGCTGACCAAGTACTACAGGGTCATCAGGTAAGGGGTCAAGGCAGATATTTGTCAGTTAATATTTTTTTTTGCCTGAAAACTGGTGAGTTTTGAATGAGCAGTGGTATTATTAATGTGTATGAGTGTTATTCCTGAGACACTCCTGATATCATATGATGTCGTATGCTTTTCAAGAAAAATTATCATTATTAAAGTCCAAGGAACAATTGAAGTGATGGTGATCTGTGGGTTCACTTCCATTACTGTACCATATAAGTAAGTATTAGACCATGAAGTGCCCTTAAATAAAACTCAGGTTGTGTCTCTGTAAATCACAGTATAGCTCATTCTGATCCCTGCATTTAATAAAATATGGTGTTTCCTGTCCTTTGTAATCTAGAATTATTAATTTGATATGTTTTAATTCCTTTGAGGCTACATTTCTTCATTAAGTGATAACTTCTCCCCAGATAATTTTGTCTGTAGTAAGGGTATTGGAAAGGATTAAAAAAAAAAAAAAAAAAAGAAAACTTTGATTTGACATGAATGTCCCTGGTTTGTAACCAAGAAGTAGGAGCAAATGATCCTTTTGGGTGTTAAATATGATCCTCTGTAGGAAATACCTTTGTTCAGAAGGAAAATAATAGGGAGAAATGAGATACATTTCCTTTTAATTTGTTTCAGTGGTTACAAATGGTGGATTAACAGCTGCTGTCTTCTTACAGAGTGTTTTAGTGGTTCCCAGTCATAATGCTGTCAACAGAATAGACCATAAACTTAAGATCAATGGTGCACTGGACTGAGAAGAGGAAACAGCAAAGCAGCACCGTATTATATTCATATATATTATGAAGTTGTCCTTCATTTTAACACAGCTGACTTTGAATTAGTTTATTATCACAGGGAATGTTACTTAGAAGAAAAAAAAATGTTTGGATAGACTTTTGTCATCTGTTTCTTCCCTGTGCAAATGTACATTTGATTTTCATGGTTTTGACTTGAAAATATGAGAGCAATCCCTTTTCTTTTAGCCTTCAGGAAGATTTGGTTCTGCCTTGGCAGTCCTGGACTTCAATGAGGATGGAGTGCCAGATCTGGCAATTGGAGCACCTTCTGCGGGATCTCAGTTTCTTACGTACAAAGTAAGCTACAAACATGGGTTTGTTGTTCTTTTTAAACTCTCCAAACTGAATGTTTTTATTGATACATGATTTTTAAAAATATTGAAATTAAAAAGAGCATTTCTGTTGTTGCTCCAGGTGACACTGTAATTTAAACAGAAGTTTATATCCTTTGTGGGTACTTTGACTAGAGCAATATCAGCTACCTGTATTTCTCTTTCAGTGGCTTTTTTTTTTACACATTATAAATCCAAACCAGATTGCAACATTGCAGCTTTGACATGCTGGAAATGTAAGGGGCCATTAATGAAATACAAATGTACCCTTTTTGCTCAGGAACAGGGAGTCTGGAATGGATCTCATGGGTCAATGAGCTTTGTCAAATGCTGTCACAAGGCCAACAAATGATACCTAAATTTGTGATATGAACACAGACACACTTGCTAAAATAATCAAGTTACAGAGGCTTAATGACTTACAGCTTACCAGACAAGCCTGTGAAATGGTCCCTGAGTATTTTTAGACCATGCAAACTGATGGGTAAAATGTTTTGAGTAAACGATAAACTTTAAGCTTAAAACTCTTCAGAATTTTAGATACTAATTTACCTGTCTAACTAGGAATTAGGTTGCTTTTATTTAAACTCATCACTTGGAAGATTGTGTGCATCTGTTGTGCCTGGCACTGTTTACCATTGCATCAAATGATAATCAAAATATGAGCCATCTGAACATGTGTATTATGAGTATAAATATACTGCCCTTGTTCCTTACTCACACTATGATGAAAATATACTTCTCTACTTCATTGCTTGGCTACAGCAGTCACCATTAGCCATAGGTATTCTTAGGTTTGGGGTGGGAAAGAAAGTACTATGGAAAGGCTCTGAGAGGGGAAATGAAGTTGCATAAATAGCCCTTGCAGAACTGTTCCACTCATTGTGATTGGCCTTGGATTTAATACTTGATACTGACCTGCAGGTGCTCTCATGCCATATTTTCTTTTTCTGCTGTTCAGGGTGCTGTGTATGTCTACTTTGGAACTGAGGGAAGAGGCTTGGCACCACAGCCAAACGTTACCATAACTTGTCAGGTATATTGATAATGTAATATCCTGTTTATACTATCCTATTAGCTAGGCTAACACAGGGCTACAGAGGCAAGAGGTGAGATAAAGAGGAAAAGAGCTTATGGGCTTAAAAAAAGAATGTTAAAATTCAACTTATCATTGCAAGGAAATTTAGACTGATGGGGATGGAGCAAGCAGGTGCTTGTTTAGATTGATTGTATTTGGGAAAGACATTTATACCCCAGTGCAGGAAGGTAGCAGGGTGAATAGAAAGGTGCATAGCCCTCAAAACCAAAAAAAAAGGCTACCAAAAACCCCAACCCACACCAAACAGAAAAAACAAAGAAAACGAAACTGAAGCCAGGGAGTGGGAGGCTAATTTGGTAAGAAGCAAAGTTAGCTCTTTAGAATTTAGTTGGTCTATTTTGCTACGGAATTGATGGTTTCAGTTCTATTTCAGGCTTAAACTAACTGTTTATTGCAGTATTCCTACTGTAATCTTGGATGGTCCCTCCTGGCAGCTGACGTTGATGGGAATGGAAACGCTGATCTGGTTGTGGGCTCTCCATATGCACCCGGTAGTGGGAAGCAGAGAGGATTTGTGGTTGCATTTTTCTCTCATTTCAACAGGAGTGACCAAGGTAATATTTGTTGAGTAAATTAACCCTCCTATAGTTTATGTGACTGGTTATTTGTTCCTAATTAATCATGGTATAATCCAAGTCTGAAGTGATCTCAAAGGATGTCCCTCCTACTCAATAAGCTGCGAAGCCAGACCAAATTGCTCAGGGCTTTGTGCAGTTGCATCTTAAAACCTCCAGTGACAGAAATTGCACAGCCACTCTGGACAGCTGTTCTACTTCTTGGCAGTTCTCACAGGGAAAAAAATCTCTTGTTACAACTAGTATGAACCTTTCTTGTTTCAGTTTATGTTCATTGTCTATTGTCTTCCCACCATGCATAGTGATCTTATAGTTACAAAAAGCATGGAATACCCCTACTAAACTTGCTCCTGTTTGTCAACATCTTTCCTGTAACGGAACAACATATTGTAGGTGTGATCTAGGGAACAATCACTTCTTTCAACTCAATCTCTTTGCTGTGCTCCTTCTTACATAGTCTTAGGCACTGTTGGCTGTCTGTCAGAGCCTTGCTCTCAGCTCTTTGTCCACCAGGACCTCCAGGGCCTTTTCCACATGACAGCTCCTAAGCCAGTCTGTTCCCAGCTGTATCAGTGCTCCTTTCCCAGGGTCAGGCTTTGCATCCGTCCTCACTGAATTTTGTGAGGTTCCTGTCAGCCTGTTACTCCAGCCTGCCTGTGTGCCTCTGAATGGAACCACTCCCCTGCAATCTCCTCCTCTCTTCCAGCTTCACAAAAGAACATCTTGTTGCCTTGTCTAAATTATTTATAATAAAGTGTCCAACAGAATGAGTAAAAAAATTGATCCCTGAAGGCACTTCACTTGTTGCAGGCAGTCAGAGAACAGCACATGGTTCTCTGCTTTTGTCAGACAGATCATCTCAACCATGTTTTCCCCATTTGGTTTTCTGTCCATCCAAAGTGCAATGTCCCAGCTTGGATGCAAGAACAGTTGTGGGAAACTGTGTTGAAAACCTTGCTAAAGCAGTGGATTCAACTGTGTATTGTGAGTCCAGTGTAAGCTCACTGCTCTTTCTTGGAAAATTGCAAATGAACCTCAACAAATGAATCTTTATCATTCTTTATGTTCCTTTGGCTAAAGGGGAATGCTACAAGTGAATACAGTTGATGAGTAAAGGTGATGAAGTTTCTAGTGAATGAGAGAGGAAATGTCATATATGGAACTAAATAATAAAGCATGGGTAGCTTTGTCGGAATCATGCAATTGAGATTTACAATAATGCTTAATTGTTGCAGTTTATTCTAATTCATGTAAAATTAGAAACCACAAGAACATGGCTTTTAAAACACTGCTAACTGACATTTTTGTAAAACCTAAGCACAGAATGAGTAATTTAAATTACAGCCAGAATGATCTGAATCTCTCCCACCCAGCACCCTTGAAGAATTACAAGTTCTGATAAACTGTAAGTAGTTTAGGGCAGGCTTGAGTGGTAGCTTTCATGAACTTCATGTAGGCTATTGGAAGGACAGAGAAACGGGCTGTGTCAAATGAAAGCTTTCACCAGCCAGCAGAGCTGCAGGGTGAGCAAGCAAAGTCAACAAGTATTGATGCCATGTCACTGACAGTGTAACTTTGCACAGAGAAACTTGCTGCCTTAGGATGATTCAGTGGAGGATTGCAAATGGGTTTTTCAATGCCAGGGCACACCAAGATTTAGTTGATATTTTTTTCTGGTCTCTCAGGACTTCTGTCAGTACAGGATGCCAACTGGATGGTGGAGGGGGAAGAAAATTATGCTTGGTTTGGATTTTCACTTGCCAGCTGCCAGCTGGAGAATGTGACATTACTGCTGATTGGTAGCCCTACATGGAAGACTTGTTCTAGGTGTGTTGCATGTGACAGCTTGCTGTCTTTTCTACTCTGCTGTACTTCTGCAAGGTTTAAGATTTGCAATAGATTAGACTTCCAGCTTTTTAGGAAGTTTCCTTTTTGTTCTGCTTAGAATATTTTTATTACTTTAATATTTCTATTATATTCACCATCCTTATGAAGACAAGATTTATTATACCTTCTCTAGGGCAGGTCTTTGTTATTTAAAGACACCTAAGAATTTCTTGAGTTTCCTTGGGGAGGAAGAGGGGTCACAAAAAGGCTGATGGGTAAGTGTGCCTTAAATAACCATATGGATAGCTCTTACTTTGAGATAGCATTTTTAAGAGCTAATTAAACATGATGATGTAATGGATGATAAAAAAGGGGATAGACAGATGAAGTCTGCACTCTAAATATTGTGTAATTAGTTAGAACAAGTATGGGAATCACTAAAGTAGATTTCTAGAATTTGTGAGGCACTATTATTCCAAAGTAAAAGGGGAGAACATGTACAATTATATGTTGTTACATACAACTTTATTTTGCATTGTATTTCAAGCTGCAATCCCCTCTTGCCAGATGTCAGACAGAGTGTTGGGAAGGTGTACGGCTATAACCCACCAAGTACAAAGCACTGGTTTGAGATAACTGGAGACAAGGTAGGGCTGCTTCTTTAGTATGGGACCATGTGAATAATTTGAAGTAAAGTGGCATTTTGTAGAAATTACATAGGTGTTTTAAAAATCTAACAGGAGATGGGCAGAATGGGTTTGTCTCTGGCCAGTGGTGTGCTGTCTGTAGCTGGGAACACAAGGAAAGTTTTGGTGGTGGGTGCACCTACTGCAGGTATGTCCTGAAAGCTGGAGATTATTTCTGCTTAATGATATTTGTTTCTGCATGACTTGAGAAAAGATACAATGCTTAACAGAAAAGGGACCTTTAAAGTGCCATGTAATTAAAAAAAAAAAATTAGAAATCACTGTAATCACCTGTATTGCCTTATATGTAGAATCCTCTCTACTGTGCCTCAACCTTTTCCTTCCTTAAAATGGGCTTAATAGCATTACTACTTCGCATTTTTTATGTAACATGATTTTCTAGTAGACTGCCTATTTCTCAGAATTGAAAGAACACAGTATTTTGTCCTCACTCTGGCAGTAGACAGTAGAAATAGAGGATGTCAAATTGCAGAAGTCTAACTGGAATACATTTCTTCCCTGGTACCATGACTAAAAAAATTTTTCCTATGCTAATTAGTGTTAATCCCATATAATTGTTGATGTTATTTGATACATTATATTAATTTTGTCCATTTTATGTGATGCCAGTATTACTTATAATTGTAAGTATTAAACCTGAGTTCGTATGTCTGATGCTCAATATCTGTTGGTTTTTTTTTTTTTCCCAGACAGCTTGTCTAGGATTTTATTTATGTCCTCGGTGCTGCATCAAGCTGGACAGGCTCTGGTATATGACCTATCAAACAGCACCAAGCCTTCTCTGCTCAGTGCATTCAGTGGGGACAGGAGATTTTCTCGTTTTGGAGGAGATATACACTTAAGTGATCTGGATAGCGATGGGCTAGGTAAAACTTTATGAATCTAGAGCAGAAATGAAGTGTTTAACTTTCAGCAATGGGAAAATTAGTCACCTGCATATTCATAGAAGTGCTAAATACAATCTGCTTTCTGAATTGGATTGTACCAGTATTCCATTGTGCCCTACAGGGAGGCCTCTCTAAAATCCCAAGCAACTCAAACAGAAATTGAAATATTTTAGTTGACACCTTTAATAGGAATTGTGGCATCTAGAGGCATATAAATGCCATCTCTCCCATGTTGGTCTAGTATTAACTGACTTCTGCTGTGTTATGTCCTCTTTGTAATATGTGCAGATGAAATGATTGTGGCATCCCCACTGCGATCCAACGGTATCACCTCAATCCTGTCTGGTGGGGCTGCTGGCCGTGTCTATATTTACAATGGCAGACAGGCATCCTCAGGGAATGTGACAGGCCACTGCACATCGTGGACATCTCCCTGTCCTGAGGACTGGGTAAGAATACAAGAAAGTGAATTCTGGACACAAGTTTGGAATGACAACTTACTAATTATATCCAGTACAAATGCCAAGTGTGTTTTGCCTTGGTTCCAGGAAACTGAAGATTTTCTCAGGTTTCTGAGTCTCTGCAGTTTGGCTCCTCCTGTTTGTTCTTAAGTTACTTTCCTGTTTGGGAGCCAGGATTATCATACGGCTCTTCTATTCTGTTCCAGTAATTCCATTAACTTTTTATTTCCTTTTTTTTTTTTTTTCCTTCTTCTTTAGGCACAGTATGTCCTAATTTCTCCTGAGGTAAGTAACCAGAAAATAAACTACTGAGAGAACCTAAAAAGTCCTACTTAAAAAAAACCAAAACAAAACAAAAACAAAAAACAAACAAACAAAAAAAAACAACCTAGCAGCAATATAACCAGAATGTTATTTTACAGGAACTATCAAGATTTGGGAGTTCTGTTACCACTGTGAAATCTGAAAGAAAGGTGAGAAAAATTACTGTGGTTGGTTGTTTCATAACATCCTTTTACCTCACTTGCACATACTAGCTAACATCTCACACGTATCTTACATGTTTTTGAGTCTTAAGTTCTTTACATAGTTAACAAAGTCACTCTCTGAACTGATAATTAAACCCATTTCATAGATTGATGAGCTATGGAGTTGCCAAAATTTTGGTACTTAAATTAAAAAAATTGAATCACTTTAAGGCAGCCTGAATTCTCAACTGCTTAAGAGTATGCTGGAAGTTTCCATGGGAAATAGAGCATAGGTGCCTCCCAGCTTTACTGCTCATGCAAAGTGGATGCTCAGCTGTGGAGCAAACCAGGCACACAAACCCACCCTTCTCATTTAGTCTTTACAGGCTTGCTGTCCTGGCTATCACCTGCAGTGAACGCCGTTCATTTGTCACATGTTTCTAAGCATAGAGGTCCAGTTCCTACCTGACTGATTTAGGATATGTTTGTGTACCTCTTCCTCTTTGCTTCCCTCAGATGCCTACTTGTTCACCAAACACCATTTGCTACATTTTTATCATGCACTGAGGAGCCTTTTTGTCATCTGGAAGGTTACTTTAGGGCTTGTCCAGCTTGTCCAATGTTCTGCTCACTCTAACATCACCTCCATGAGGACTGGGGTTCTCTGTGTGAGGTTCTCTCTACCTCAGTACCAGGCTGAGGAAGTCTTCAGCAAATGCTGTTTGACTTCTTGCATTAAAAATGCAATGGAGAAACACCTGGAGATCTCAGCTAGATTAGTGTACATAATCCTACACCTGAAACACAAGCACTGCTAAGTGCAAGTAAGCCCGTTCTCCAAACAGTTGTGTTCTGTTGCTACAGCACCATCTAGTCCACACTCCTGCTTCATCCCTATTGATCTTAGCCCTGAGAAGCAGTTTGTGTGGGCAAGAGACTCCTTTCATTTGGTTCCAGCTTGCTTCAGTTTCCCAAATGCTAACCAAATAACTATTTTATCTTAGAACAATTAAATTAAATTAGAACAATTAAATTAAATTAAGAACAATTTTCTTAAATGCTACTCTGATGAGATGGATTCTCTCATTTCCCATCACATTTCTGTATGACACTAATGAGATGGTCAAAATCCATGAGGGAAGCTTAAGGCAGCCAGTGCAGTTGCATTTTGCTAACCTTTGCTCTTTATCCCTGCAGAAACAAGTTGTAGTGGCAGCAGAGAGAAGTTCTGCGAAAGCTCGACTTAGTGGAAGGCTTTTTGTCTACTCACTCTAAAAGTTCACAGTAGCCTTAAAGACACACCTGGTCTTCTAGTGAAGAATCTCTGTAATATTTGTGCTACTTTCCTGAACCCACACAAACCAACATGCAGCGGCAGCAAGTTTTTGCTGAATTCTGTGGTGGGCAGCAGCATCGCTTATCTAGAACAGGCAAGCTGGTCTGAAAACCTTTCAGAGGTTAAAATGAGCAGGCAGCTGCGTTTTTGGTAGTATTTGGCTATATGAGGAATGTTCAGTGGTCACCTGCTTTACTGGCCAGATTTGAGTATCTTCTTGACAAAACTGGGAAACTGCAGCATACTGTGATAAATGTAAGGATTCTAACTTCTGGAAAGTTACTCTCAAAATAATAAGCATGGAGCAGCTGCAGCTTTAAGACTGACAGAAAGGTGGGTGCTGATGAACAGGACTGTGTCTCTCTCTGAAGTCTTGAGGCCTGCACTGAAAGTGTAGTTCAGCTCAGATCTCCCAGGGAAAGATAAAGCAAGACTGATGAAGTTTTAGGAAATGCTTTTGCAATTTGACTGATTATACTCTGACATCCTTTCTGCTTTTGTGTAAAATCCCAGGGCCATGGTACAGAGTTGTTAATGGCTTTTATTGTTAACAGTATTGTCTTTTACTAGTTAACACTAATTTTGTATGATGCAGGTTTAACAGTGTGCATAAATTATCTATTAAACAACCTGAGCAGCAGAATGTGTTGATACTATTCTTACCAATGCTACTCTGTAGACACATATGTGTGTCTTCTCTCTTTTGCCTCCTTCACAAAGGCAAAGCATTATTTTTATTTGAAATAAAATTGCACAGAATTCTGAAGGTCATACTCCAAAATTAAACACCTCACCTTACCTTAGAATTCCTAGGAATTCTCTCTCAAGGATGTTGTTTTAAACAAATCAAAAATGGCAAGGTGAACACTAGCTAGATGTATAGTACATTCTGGTATCTATTTTGAGGACTTGCCCAAACAGCAAAACACTTTTATAAAGAAGCTAAATCTGACCTTCAGAAGTAACTGGATACAATGGGGATTGCAGTACTTACATTATAAATCTGTTAACTGTGCTATGAGGCAAAACAAGCACTGTGCTTTTAAGGGCAGAATAAAGGTTTTCTCTTCAAATAAAAATTGACAAAACCAGTATGTTCTGTAGAAATTCCATTCTGAACATACATTCTCCACTGGCTTTTGTTTTTTCTATGTATGACCTCCATGTAATTTTACTGCACTTGACTGCATTTTGATTACTTGAATTGTAAGAAAAACTTTAGACATTTGCATATGCCTATAGAGATAAAAAGCAGTCTTGTAGAAGATGCCTTTCACTCCATGTTTTTATTGTGCTTTGAGTCAGCTATGTACAGGTAAAGAGTCAAAAGGAGTTTGCAGAAGCCTCCTGCAAAAAAGTTTACAAGAAAGCTTCCCAAACAGCTGCACCAAATTGTATCTGGCCTAAAGCAATTACAGCTCATTTGAAAACATCAGCATCCATGTCCCTTCACACATGGATATTCCTGGGGTTTATCAGCTGTGGTAAGTGAGCCATTGTTTTTTTCCATTGGATTGCTCAGTTTGGAGATTGTTTACTATTTTACCTGCAAAACTTAAAGGCTGCAAAAAAAAATCAGCTAAAAAACTCAAAAGCATTACAAGCCCCATTATCCTTTCTCACCTTCTCATGCCATTAGTATCTGTACCTGAAGTCACATACAGAAGAACATAGTTGGAAAGTAACTACATACAACTGACTTTAACCAGAATCACAGGCCTGGATAAATTAAATTTATGAATCTTTTTATTTCCATCTTTGACTCATTAGTCCTGGGAAGAATGTTCACACCTACAGCTACTGTCTTTTCAACACCTGCCAGTGCAATGATTTGTGTGGTGGCACCTAAGGAGCTGCTCACTGTGTTACAGATAGATTAAAAAATCCCAAAGGAGAAATGGACAGCATATGACGTGATTTAGACATTTCATGCTCCCTCTACAACCTGAGAGAAACCAGTGGAGAACTACACCCTTAAAGAGAAGTCCTAAGAACAAACAGAAATAGTTGGTATAAGGCTTTTACCCCTTCCTTCAGCCTATCACAGCACATCAGGCTTCCACACTTTTAACTAACCTGGCAACTTACTGTGGTGCAGGCTAGTCCATGTTTTGTCTTGGAGGAAGAGACAAAGCAGAGCTCACCTTAAGAAAAACCAACAACATGTCTGTTGATTTTTACCAGAACTGGAATTATGGCAACACGAGGAGTTATTAAACTGCAGCTATATCAATGTGTGTTGAAATAGTGTCAAATGGAAAAACACAAGTGGGCATTATCCATAGGCCAGCTTGCCCTGTTCTTAGAACTCCTGTTTTGGGCCTGAATTAATTGTTAAGGAATATACAAGATTAGCAGCTACATTTCAAAGCCTTTTATTGCTCCTTTTTTCTCGTTGCTGCCAATCTAGAAGTCATGCTTTATAAGAGATGCTGGTATGCTTTTTACTTTGGAAAACCTGTTCTCTGCAATAGAGCCTTAAAAATCCACTCAAGAAACCACTCTGGGGTGGATTTTTCTTTGAAGTCAGATTCCTAAATCTGCAGTTCAGAACCAGAATTACTGATCAAGGCTGACTGCTGTTCTTCTTTAAGCCAAAAATTCTGTTCTCTCCAAGAAAGGCCATTAAGCAAAGCAGTATTTGACAGAAACACTAAAAATAAGAATGCCCAAAAAGTAAGTACATGTATGTGATACAGAAAACTGAAGGCACATACACGGGGTGGAGGTGAAATTACTGTAGAAAGCATTTTGCTATTTTCCCTTGTGTTTCTCTCCTTATGTGCGTGAGAATTAAAAATTTCATTGTAGGTTTTTGGCACAAAATATAGATTAAATTAGCAAGTTTAGAAATACTTGACGTTTTCAGTAAGAACAAATACAAGTGTCCAAAGTCCTGTAATAACAGAAGTCTCTTCATTCCTGCTGTTCCTACTGGTTTGTTAATGTGCTTCTGCTCAGCCCAAATGTTTCCCCTTTAAGGCTGGTTTTCATCTCCACTTTTCCAGTTGCCGGTTGGGGTTTTTTCAAAACTGCAGGAACCTAGGCAAGAAACAAAATAGCCTGTGATTACATGAGAAGCTGCTCTACATGTGGCAGAAGGAAATAAGGCTCCACAGAGGCCTGAACCCTGATTTTGCTCCCCTTATTTTCAGAAGTATCTTTGGCTTCTCCCTCCCTAATACCTTTCAGTATCTTTCTCCAAGTCAGTCAGTATGTGCTGGACTTGGTTTTGAGCTACACTTCATGATATTCTAGTTAATTGTAGCCACAGTCAACAATCCACAACAAACTACTTCCATCTCCCTCTCACTAGTAAGAAGAGAGGGAAGAAGGGCAGTTTATCTGAGCCTCCCTTTGTCACTTGTAGCAACTTAAGTTTTGATTCTACTGATATACCTGCTATAAATATTACAGTGCAGAGATGATTAGACAATACAGTCCCACAAATCCAGGAAAGGGTAGTCAATAGGGAAAATGACCCACACATGCTAATCTGAACATAGTCTCTTTGGAAATCTTCCTACAGCTCAGTACCATCAATGACAAAGATAACTACTGTGCATGTGAGAAACTATTACAAACTTCAGACTAAAAATCAGGACATCACAACCACGGCATCATTCTCCAGAGAGATATTACAATGTTACAAGCTAGTGCTTGTCCTCATCATCCTCTTAGCTCTGCTTACTCTTTTACAAGACAGGGACTATGGATCCAGAGTTATTATGTGGCTGGGAGGTTGAAGACAGCTTCTACCATTAGCCTCAGCTTTCCTTGGGCTTCCAGGTGAAAGTAAATACAGCACTTCTCATGGAACGGCCTGCAGCTTCACTTCTGCCCAGTGCTGGGGCTCCCCACCTCCTTCAATCTAGCTAGAGAGCAGCACTTTCTCTGTCACAGAGCAGACCCTGAGCTGGATTCTGCAGTGCTTTGTGGCCTACCCCTCTAAGCCATCTGATCTCCTGCCTTAGGAATGTACTGTACATGCAGAGTGTGAGGCAGAAGCCCAGCCAGCCATACATACGTGAGGAGGTAGCGGAGGATCCAGGTGCCGCCCAAGGAAGGAAAGTAAGCGCCGCCAGATCAGACCACTTCCCAGAAACATTATCCCTGTCACCAACCAAAATATCCTGGGGTCCTACCGACAGAACACTCCCATTAGTCATCCAGCTATCTCTCCAGAAAAGGGATACCCAAAGATCATCTCTCACTCCCCACCAGTGTCTGCTTCCTTTATGGGAAGAAGCAGTCTCTTCACCATCAACAACCAAGCCCTCCTTTATAAAAAGGGCTGTTTCATAGCAAAGCATTTTATTTAGGATCACTGTACTGCATTCTGTTACTGTTCCATGCAGTTTTCCTTCCTTCATTGCAAGTTTGAAAATTCAACCCTTATATTAAACTGATTTGAAAAGGCAGAAGTTTTTGTTTTGTTTGTTTGTTTTAAAGGTGTCATGTGCAGTTTTAAAGTTGTAGCTCCCCAGCCTGTACTCCTTCCTTCCTAGTTTAGGTATAAACAATTACAGGCAGTAGAGTACTTCCTCTGATGTACTTGAAATACCCTTGTATCTGAAAGACAAAGCTGCTCTTGTCAGAACAGATGATCATTAAAAAACTTTAATACTACTTTATAATCAATCACTTATACAACCAAAAATTTGTCTTCCCATTTCTTTTCCATGGACATGACATAGAAAAAAGCCTGCAATACTGTGCAGTTTGCCATGCAGTAATTTGCTTACAAAAAAAGTGACTGTATGAACACATGAATTCCTGGAGCTTTGTATATGGAAAGAATGAAGTTGTACCAAATACAAAATCAGCTGTAAGAGCAGGACCCACATTTTATGATAAAAGCAGAACTTGTTTCTTACCTCTTCAAGAGATGACTCCAAGTTCATACCAAATGCAACTCCTATGAGTCCAAAGAGAGAGACAGAGAAAGTCCCCATGGTCAGCTGCAAGTTCAGCCTCATCATCACATTACGGTGGCTAAAGAAGGGAGAAACATCTGTAAGGGGAACCCAACAATTTATTTGCTGCCTAAATTCTCAAATTCTATATAGCATGCACTAAAAACAAATAAGGAAAGAGAGTAACTCATGCTGAAATTAGGTAACCCAGCTGCAAAGATCATGAAACAACAGTACCAAGAGACTATAGTTTTGACATTGCTACATCTGGACAGCTCTAAAGACAGCAGGCTGTGCTTAACCAGTATCAGACTTTCCAGAATTGCTCACTTCTCAGAGGTGTAGATACAGAGTAATAGTACATTTCTGCTAAAATTTGTGACCTCTTACTACCATCTGGCTGGAATTTCTATGTCTGTATTCACAACAGACAAAAATTTATTGTTAGCTTGTAAATCGACACAGTTTACAAAAAAATGAGTTGCTAAATGTGGCAGGCTACAAAGTTCAGTCCTTTTGGATGAATTCCATATTCAAGTCTTCCACAAAAAGATTTTTGTTGTTTCCTGATACAGCATCCACTAAGTGCTTCTACAGATACTCCTCAGTGTAGAGGAGTATTAAAAGAATATTAAACACCGACCTCAGAAGGGCATGTTCTTGTAAATGCAAGCTACAACCCTCTTTCTGTAAGAAATGTGACTAAAAGTGAAAAATGTAACATACAGAGAGAAAGAGAAAACTTGCTACCAAGTTACTATATTTTCTATCGCTCTACAGAGTAATTTAACTTGTACTGGAAATCCGAGTAGCCTAGCCAAACTCTGGCTAGTAATCTTTTCTGAACAGAATTTTAATATATCTCTCAATTTGCAGACATCTCCTGTATTGAACAGATCCCCTGAAGGGTCTAGGAGGAGCTGGGTTTCTCTGCTAGGGAAGACTGATGCCCAGCTACAGAGGTACATAGTAACTACACACACTAATTAGGCCATCTTCTTGCTTTGCTTTATCCAGTTCATGATTAGAAAAGCGCAGTGCAGCTGTCAAAGTCCATTCAGCTCTCACTAAGACAGAATTCTCCAACTTTCCTTGTAAGATTTGAGAAAGTCTAGGCCAAGGAAATCTAAATTCCAGTCAGTTTCTGGTAATCTAACAGACGGTAGCTAACCTGTCCAGGTTGATAAAGATGATGCTTTCTGAGTCGTCAATCAGTACTCTGAGTTCACGAGCTTCATTTAAAAGATCTTCTGCTTGTCTGTAGTAGTTCTCCAACAGCAGCTCCATTTCCTCTGCATGGTCAATCCCAGATGTACTCTCCTCACTGTGAGCAACAATTTGTATTTTCCAGGTTAGCTACATGTTGTATAGAAGTGTATTACTGATGTGTTTAGGTACATAGGAGTTGTGGGGAACAAGACTGATGTTAGACACTACACCACAAAATCCAACCTTTTGGTGAGGAACTTCCATCAGTTCTAACAGCATAAAATAAAAGAAATACTTCTATATTTATCATCACCTCAGCATAGGCAGTCAACTATTCTAAGTAGTGAAGTTACCATTTGATGTGCTCAGAGTATGCACAGCACCCCAAATCTTAAGTTTTTCAGATATTACAAGGTTAAAAAGTTATAGAAACTTTATATTATATATTATTATTAAGTTATTATAAAATGCTGACTATTTTGACAGATTAACTTTTTGGTGCCCTCAAGTGGTGAGAGCTGGTAACTGTGCAGTCAAAAGCTCCCAATAAAGCAACCAAAATCAATACACAAACAATTACCCAGTGATGGACATGGTTTAGGTTATATTAAAATGGTTTAGTTGTAAAGCATTTGAGCATTACACAGCAATTGCTGCAAAGCATTTTTCAATCCTGAAGCAGCCAAAGAGTGACCATATTAATTAAAGAAGCTCCCCTCTTAAGTGAAGTCTGAGGGACTCCCCTTCAAGAGTGCTACTGCTAGTGCAGCAGCCTTTCTCTGAAACACATTTCTGACATGGTGCAGATAAAACTCAGATGTACCTGAGGTCCACAAGAGCTTGGAAACTAAGCAGCAAAGCCAGAGAGATCATTCATAATTTTTTGTGGTATGATCTCGTTTCTCTAGAGAGACTGAAGTTTTTCATCTCCTCCTGGCATTATTGACTGCTAAAGGAACATCTCTGAAATGGTTTTTCATGAAAAGAAGTGGTACATCTTACAAATCAATTCATGCAAGCTCCCTGAGGACCTTTAACAGAGAACCTAGTTTCTCTCTGCTGGGGCAGAAACTGAGTTAGCCAAACTGATTTGAAAGCTCTCCAGAGCTTGAGGTTTTCACTGCATAGAGATGAGAGGAGCTGCAGACTTGAGTCTTAGAGCCTTAGCTGCACTATTAAAGAGATTCAGCTCAAGGTCATACTTGATGAGTGTCTTTATGTTTACATCAGCTCCTCTGGGGATATACAAAATAAAGACAGCCATAAAGACATGAAAACTAGCCACTAACTAGCCACCATCTGTCTCGGGACTCCTCCACATTCTGACCTGCACAAAATTAAGAGGTCTGCGTTGTCCCTTGAAGCTAAGCTCACCATTCTACTGCAAAAGATCTCTGACTACACCTATCTGCCTAACTGGGCTCCTACACATCCTTTCAGGATTCCCAAGTTCATCGAATACCACCTATCAGTTGCATCAATCCTGGATCAAAAAAGAGCTGTTGACACATGGCCAATATGCCTGCAAATGTGTTGTCATGGCTTGTGTTTCCTGGTGTGCCTTGTGCACAGATTGCCTCACTGCATCCTGCAGCACAGCTCTTCACACAACCTCTTACTACTCTTCTCCTACCCTTGTGCAGTGGTGTCTGAAAGAAGAGATGCCTGTGGGTTTCTCTTGACACGACCATTAAGGTGACATTGGGATCTTTCCTAGATCCCCTACACACTGTCTACCATGAAGCAATAAAGGCTTTGTAGTAAGTCTAAAGGAAAACCGTGAGCAAAACTAGGAAAAAGACCAGCTGCTGACTCAGAAGCAGCTGGAATTTAGAGCTACCTCTGATACTGCTCCAGAAGATGCTTTAGAAATGCAAACCACGTCCCACTTCTGGTACACTGAGTTGCTGCTGCACACTTAGATTAAGCTCTTCAGGGCAAGACTTCAAACCCACACTATGGTGTGCACAGTATGTACATGCAATGCAGTTAGGCAAAAGCATCATTCAGCAACTTCACAAAGTACCCTGGAAGGTAACTTCTGTTTTATGCTTGCATACGAAACACATCCCTATGCCCAAGATTTAGATACAATTCAGCCTAAAACACATTTGGAAATTGTATATAGCATCTTTCAGTTTTTTAGTTTTTATTAAAGTGACTAGTGCTGCTGTTGCTGTGTGCTATCTTTCACCAGAACCCCTGAGTGCAATAGGATTGTTTCTGCACATACATCTCCTAGAATGCTGTTCTTCAGGTGCCCAAGATTGCTCTGAGGACTCTTTCCTTCAGGTTCTGCTAGTGAGCAAAAAGCTAGGAGCCAGGTGTTCTAGTAAAGGAAGCATGGAGTCTGACAAGCTTTAAAACCTGACACTGTTTTTTATTTTGGTGAAATTGGGGAAAATGCTCCCAGAATGTGTTGATTTATACTGAAAAATAATACTTGCTTTTTCTGCCATCCTGCTCCCATCCCATCACATACTAGATGTGCCAATTTGTTATGTCAAGAACTACCTGTAACTGTAACAATGGAGTTCCTCTCCAAAATGGCAACTACAACTGTTTCTGAAGAAGCAAGCATTAGGGTTAAAAAAAATTAGGAAGATTTTTTCTTTATGGCTTTTAGCAGTAAACATCCAGTTTAGTGTTCAAATTCTCCTCAAGCAAAATACACTGTTAAAAAAAAGTATGTGGTTTCAAAAGATACATACAATACTTGTGGATCAGTCCATTTAGACAGACAAAGTTCTTCTATTACTTCTTCTTCATCTAAGATCTCCAGAATCGTTTCTTTGAAAACTTTAACATCTGTTTCCAGTTCTGACAAGCTGAAGGAAGAACAGGCAAAAGGTCAAGTAATCCCCAGTGACACCAGTGCCCAAAGGTAATCTCTACATGAGTCTGCCACCCAGCACCCTCACCAGACAGAGTGGCCAGGGAAGACTTCCTGGCAGGGTTGTAAGAGCTCCTTCAAAACATGCTCTACAAGCCACACACTTAGTTGTGGTAGTCATCTGTCTGAGGACCAGTGAGGCACAGACACACACTAAAAGGCGTTCAGATGTGTTTCTGGATGTATTTGTAAGCCAGAAAAAACAAGTACTCTTGGAGCACATAGAAAGCACATGTTTGCACTGTCATATGAGAGAGGCAAATACACGAAGGTAGCACTGTACTGGTAACCACAGATGTACATAGATTTACAAAGGTTTACATTAAGAGGAACATTTTCACACTGTTCGATTCTCTTAGGTATTATTCTGTTTTGTCAGATGCTGTTTAAGGAGCATGACTAATTCTGACTATTCATAATTTCTTCCCTTTTTCCCCGTTTCACTAGGTAATTCATATACTGACTTTTACATTTCCAAATAAGATGCACAACCCAGGATTATAGTAATCTAAGAAATTAGCATCAGTTAACATTTTTCTAACACCTTAAGGCATGCCATGCCATTTTCTATGATCATCTTCTAGTGTCTTCACAGCTTATTCTTACTTACCTCTTGCCATTTTGCAGAAGAATGTGTAGTTTACTCCTATCCACAGATAAAAGCTTTGGATCCACTAGGGCTTCAAGTGTCTCAAGGATCTGAGGCTGCAAAGTGTTAAGTCTTCCCTGCAGTTTGCTGATCTAGATAACAACATGATCCTTCATAAGAATTAAAATAATTCATTTAGAATGATTAGGGCAACTGACTCCTGTCTCTCAACACAGAATTCACAGTAATAGGTAGTTAATACAACCTGCTTTCCCATGCCTGGGAAATACTTCCTATATGGATACCCCATAAACACAAAGCCAGTGCACAATACAGTACTCAAAAAGTGAACTGAAACCCAGTGACAACCACACCAATAAGGCTGATAAAGCTAAACCACTATCATCTGTAAAAGTTATTAGAATTAGCAAGCACAGATTTCTAATCATAGCTAGAAATCTTATCTGACTCCCACTCAAGAGGCCAAAACTCAGCACTTTTTTGTAATTTTCATTTCAGCTACATGTCTCTAGAAAGGAATTCTGACTTGTTTTTTAATTATCCAAATGGTGGTGAAGCTGTCATATTCAAATAGCACTTCATTAGAAAGGGAATGAAAAAAAAACATACACATAAAACTATAAGAACTAAAGATACAAGGGTCAAAACAAAAATAGAGAAAGTGCAGAATACATTTAAAAATATGTACGTGTAAATATTAACACAAGACTAAAGTCATACCACCCTTTTTGTGTAGCAAGAACTTCCCAAACATTATAAAAAAATGAGATAGCTCACCCAATACTGCAGGATTGCTTCTATGGCTCGGAATTCAAAGGGCAGGGAATATGTGACTAGTTGACCTTCCCCAGCCAGCTGAGATGCTAGTTCATTGAGGAGCCAGTGTTCCAGACTTAAATTACGATAATCTAGTATCAGAAGAAACTCTGGTGTTATGACAGCCTTCAAGAACTGAAAAAGACAGTACAGGTAAGGAGTCTGAAAAAACTCGCTGAAGATTTCTCATAACTCTGTAGCACATTTGACGACTGGGGCTTTGATAAAAACAATTTTCAAATGCCTTTTCAGCCAGGAAAATAACAAAGTCTCATGCTAACTGCAGAGAGGCTCAGGCACAGCACTGTGCCAGGGACTGAGAAGAGGCTCCTCCACAAGCCTTTACTTCTGTGACAATGTTAGTAACGTTTCTCCTGTGTTCAACCAGGAAAATGGTCACTAATGTGTACAGTTGGTGAACTCTCACTCTGACTGCTGGGCAGAGCTCCAAAGAAACATTTACTGCTGGAGTGCATGTCACAGAAAGCTGCTGTTTTCTTGCTGTTCAACAAAATCAAAGTGCAAGGATGAGACAGGGTTTACACTCAGCTACAGGGAAACCATTACCTCCATTCTCATGATGATCCTGTTGTTCCTGGTTGCAATGCTCATCACATGTTGAAATCTTAGATCTCGAGCTTGAAGACCCAACTCCTGGTACAATTCTGTTTTCTTCTTTTCTATCATGAAAATATTTTTAGATGAAGAAGTTTTGAAGACAAGCACATGTTCCAAAATTACATGCTAGTGTGTTACCAAGTTCCACAGCAAAAAACCCAGCTATTCTTAAAGGGCTTCCTCCCACTGACTCCTCAATCTAAGTTATTTTCTACAAAATTTAAAAGACTGTATCTTGAATGGGAAAGTTCCAGATATAAGTGAAAAAGTTGGCCCCAACAATTAATTTCACATCAGAAACCAGTGACTAATTTGAGAAAGCACATGTAATCCTACATGGACAGACAAGGCAGGAAAAGCAGCATGCTGGTCAAAAAGAAAAAAGGCAAAGCAAAAACTACCTTCCTGTGGGAAATGGTAATACATTATTTTCAAAGTATTATTAAAAATGTACAAAAACTGTAACAATAAAGATGCAATGAAGGCACAATGGAAGGCACCAAAATAAAAGAAAAGCTGCAACAACCCAAATAAACACACTGAAGTACCCAAAATGAAATTTCTTAACCAAGTAGATTTCCAATTTTTTGTATTGGCCAAGGAAAAAAAATCAAACAAACACCACACAAACTACAAATGAAAACTACAATGAAAACTTACCAAAATAGGTAGTATTTCCCTCTTTGTCAAACTTCATCTGGAGGAATGGGGGAAAATTTTATTTTTTCACAGATCCACTATAAAACAATAAATCAATTTCTAAAATTATTTGCCCTCCCCTAGAACCCAAATGGAAAACACATTATGAAGAGAAAGCAACTTTTATGCTCTCTATTCACAATTAAGCAAAATAATTGCACGAGATGGCCACTGTGTTTGTGACCAGTGCCATCTGCATGACCACGTTCCTACACAAACCTTGTTAAGGTCATTTACAGAGGATCAGACTTAGAACAGACTATTTCTGGGAGGAGACCTACAGACATTGTAGGGAAGAGACCTACAATGATCTGAGTCCGCTGCTTGACCAGTTCAGGGCTGACCAGAAGTTAAAGCCTGATATTAAGGATGCTGTCCAAATGCCTCAAATGCTGACAGGCTTGGGATATTGACCACCTCTCCAGGGAACCTATCCCAGAGTCTGACTACTCTCTTGGTAAAAAATTGCTTCCTAAACTCAGCATTCAGCTATTCCCAAGCATCAAATCACTGGATCTTACAGGGAGACCAGCAGGACATCTTACATCAGGGATGAGCAATTCAGCTATTTGCTCTGGAACACTCTGAGAAATTTACAAATAAAACTTAAAAAGGAAAGAGTACCACAGATTGTAAGGTCAGGCTTTGTGCCCACATGCAAAGACATTCTATTTAACTTGTAGCCTGCACCTAAATACTTGTCTTCACATCTGTCATTCACATTATTCATTTAACACTTTTATTTCCTAGTAAAATTATTTTCTTGGAAACACTGCCATGTCTGGATTAATCACGAAGTTTATTGTTTTGCTCATTAACAATATGGCTTAATCCAACATTACTAACTTTTAAACTTGTAGTGAATTAAGTCTACCTAAGCATGCATTTCAGCAGAGCTACAGTGAAGGTTACATGGCACCTTGCTGCAGAACGACTGCTTTTCGTTATCAACAAGGAGACCACATCTTCCTTCACTGGCACTCGTAATGAGATTTTTCACACTATATATACTTGAAAAAAAGACATAATGTGCAAACCAAGCAGCTTGCAAACAGCTTTCAGTCTCCTCTAAAAAGACTTACAGGGAGCTTGTTTTTCACCAAATCCTATGTTTAGAATTGCAGCTATCAAGACAGGATTAGTATTTCTAAAAGGTATTACCAAGCCTTGATAAACTTATGAAGAAACTTCTGACAGCAGCACTTCCAAGAGTTGACTTGCTCCCACAATTAGAGCCAGAAGACTTCCAGCAGATGCTGGGATTTAGAAAAGTATCTTCACCAACACTATGTACTCTAACCGGTCCTCATATCAGAGAAGCTCAAAGCAACAATTTAGAACTAGAGATGTCGTCCGAGACACAAATCTATCTGGTTTTATGACGCCTTAAGATTAAAACCCAACCAACCAAATAAGCACCGGGGAGAAAAGCACCATCACCTCGCACTAGCTGCCCTCGCCGGCGGAAACGCCTGCAGGCACTTACCACTGCAAAAACAGGAGACACGCTGGCGAGGGTGGCCTGGGAGGTCTCAGTGGGGGCATGCTGGTAAAATTTACCTGCGGGAAGAGAACACAGCTCTACTTCCAGCGCACCGCCCTTGGCCCCGAGCTGCGCGGTGCCCGCTCTCAGGCTCCGGCACACATCAGGAAGCGCCAGTGACGGCAAGGCCCCGAAGGAGAACCCGACACCGCCCGGCCCAGCCCGGCCGCCCCCAGCGCGGCTGTCCCCGGGGGCCCGGCTGTCCCGGGGCCCGACACGACGCCGCGCCGCTCACCGGCCCAGCGCAGCCCTCGGGCGCCCGGCGGCACGGCCACCGCGGCCGCGGGCCGGTGCCAGGCGCGGCCCGGCCGCAGCCCCGGGGCGGCCCGAGGCCGGGAGCCGCCGCCCGCCCAGCCGCGGCCCGAGCAGCAGCAGCAGCCGCCAGCGCCCAGGGCGCGGGGGAGCAGCGCGGCCCCGCGCAGCATCGACCTCGCTCGGCCCCGCGGCCCGGCCCCGCTCCCGGCGCGCTGACGGCGGAGGAGGAGGCCGGGCGGTGACGGCGGAGGAGGAGGAGGCCGGGCGGTGACGGGCAGCCCCGGCGCAGCCTCACAGGAGCGCGGCCGCAGCGCCTCCGCCATGGGGCTTTGGCCGGCGGGACCCGCTTCTGCTGTGTTTCTGATCGCTCTGAGATAACTCACTGGCGCCCTGGGAATTCATAGCCGTTGTTTGGTATGTGCACACAGCCGTGATCCTTCTCACTCAGCTCGTGGTCAACCCCAGTGAAATTAACTGGATTTTGTATATGATGATTTGCGAGAATGGGAAAAAAAACAAAAACAAACCAAACCCCAAAAAAACTAAGAAGCCCATAAAGCTCGCCTAAGCTCCTCTAATGAGGTAGGTCCGAATTGAAAATCCAGATAAATGGATAACTCCTCCCAAAGACAGAAATGTTGTTAAAATTCCAGCTCCAGCAGTGCTCTATAACGCCACCATACCTTACTGTGGCTGGGATGTTCCCTGCCGCATTCGGCCACTTCCTGATGACCTTATAAAATATGGGGTTTTTTTTCCCAAGTGAAGTACAATTTTGTCCCCGGCAAATGTCTTGGAATTAAATTTCCTTGCCCTGCCTCTCTATCTAAGATAGAGACAACCTGGGTGGTTGAGATGTAAAAGTTTCATTAGCAGCATGCCAGCTTGCACTGTTATGTATTATGAAACTGCAGCTTTCATGCACAAAAGGGCAGTGCAGGTAGCAGGGGTAACCCTTCCTTTGGCTGCTGAAGTGTGTAAATCGGCCTGGAGGCAAAGCCTGTGTCCAAACCCTGCAGAGTTATCAGAATGTACTTAGAGTACTCATTAATCCTTACCGTGGAAGTAAAAAAGGAAGTGATTAATGAAATGATCCGTGCAGCGTGGCTGCTCCAGGAGGAAGGCACAAATCTAAACAGCGGTCTGAGTTTTGAATACAAGCGTGTCAGCAAAAGAAACTTATCCAACACCAGTTTGATGGGAATAAGCAGACACTTCTTTATTTTGGTGCTGGGAGTACAAAGGATTACTCCAAACGTGTTCTACTTAGTAAGCAAAATCCATCCATTTTATATACTTTTCCTGCCAAGTCATCATTACCTACGTTGTTTTATGTACTATGTATAATACGTCCACTCTTAAATTTAACCTTTACAACGATTGTTTTTGCTAGTTACATAACTTCATTAATATTCCCACCCCACAACAATCACTGATTGTCTCTACTGAGCTCTACTGATTGGAATCCTTGACATTCAAATCAAGATAGGAAGGGGAGGGAAAGGTTTCCGAGCAGCATAACTAGTGTGCATGACAGTCTCCATAGTTTCTTGAACAAAACATAAAAAAATCCAGTAACTTCTTGGTGAAGTGTCTATGGCTGCATATTTTAAACACAGCACTCCTAATATTGCTATACTTTATACTTTAATATTTTCTACTTGTAATCATAACTAACTCTTTATATGATCAAATTAATTATTTAATCAGAATATTTATAACAACACTAGCCTTTTCTTTCCAGATGACCTGTGCATTTGTGTGTTTGTGTGTACATATGTACATTGGCATACATACATGAGCTTTTGTTCCAAGTAGATTGACATGCACAGAATTAGAAGGCTGGTTTATGCACACCTTGCATAAAGGTGAATGAGCTCACAAGGAAGTAATTCAATGAATAAGTTCCTCAGTAGTTATGGACAACATATATATGTAGACTGAAGCCATCAGAGGTTTTCAGTTTCAGGGTAACCACACCTGTCTACAAATGTTGTCCCTATTCACACTTGATAAACAGCTGAAATCTACTCTAAATTGCGCATTTTAGCTCTAGTTTCGGTTAATCTCAGCAGGTGGCAGTATGTGCAACACTAATTTAATGTCTGGGATGTCAGAGGTACTTAATATTTGGAAATACCAGACAGCACAGAAAATACTTCAGGAAGACAGAAAACCAGTACACACCATTGCTGGCAATTAATGGCAGCTTATGTTGGCTCTGCATGTTGGAATGCAAAAACTAGGGAAGCATCTAAAAAGTATCTGCCGGAGATTTACATTTAATGAATGTGCAGTAAGTCTTACACAGCTGACATTTCACAATCTTCAATAAAAAGGGAGAAGTTGCTGGGTTGATCTGTTTTCCTTTGCTCATCTGTTTTTGTGGCTGCCAAGACAACAGAAGTGTTGGAAATAACATGATATTATAACTTGGCACTGAATCTGTACTGATACAAACTCTGCTCTGTAGGACCCAACAGGCTAAAGTATTGGTAAGCACTGGCAGTGTATCTCATTACAGCTGCATTATCAGCTACCACTGGAACTGTCTGGAAGGACAGACAATAACCAAGTGTCACCTCTGTCTTCAGAGGTGAAGGCAGCACATCAGTGTGCACTGACAGCCATAAATCATAAAGCATACACACAATGTCTGATTTTACACTCCTGCTGGCAAAAGATAACTGGAGATCTAGAACTGGCATCTATTTATTGTAGCTCTAAATACCAATGAGCTGCTTGTGTATTCCACTGTAGGCACATGTCAGGTATCTGTCCTGCAGTGCTGACCTTTGGGAGGGGTTTGCTGAATTTTGTCGAAGAAACAGTGGGCCAAGCTTATCTGCTCTTTGTTGAAGAGGCTCACTGACAAGGACAGGCATGATGGCTGTTCTTCATTCAGCCAAAAAGAAAGGACAGCTCCAGCACAGGCTTGCTTAGTCATGAAACTGCCATCCAAACCTGAAGCTATTTGTGAGATTGAATGACATGAGCAACTAGTTCCACTGCTAGCTGAATGTCAGCACAGAACATGGGGGACTACTCTGATTGCAGCTAGGCTTTGTGCAAAGGAGGAGTAGAAACAGCAAGGAAAAACACACAGAAAGATAAGGAAACCATTGATATAATCAGAGGAATCTTTATCAATCTCTGCTGAAGAAAAGCACAGAGAACTTTTTGGTAAAATTATGGTAAAAAGGCATCTTGGTCTACAGACAATTCTCAGTGTATAACTTGTCCATTTGATCAATCTTTTTTAATATACAAATATGTGCCTGTACCTATGACGTGTTTCTTCTCCTAAAAGAAATGTGCAATTTTATTCACACTGAGAAAAAAATAAAAACCAGAACAACAAACAACAAGCAAAAAGCCAGATTAACAAAACCCCCACAATTACTACCAGACAGATCATAAGTGGATGATGAGTGAAGCTACACAAGAAGAAGGAGATAGAAAAGACCCCATAGAAAACTTCCCCAAGAAAACCACTCATGTTTACAGTAATTGCTCTTACATGAATGAATCAGGAATTAATAATCTCAGGTCCCTTGATCAAAGGTAGTTACAGTAACACCTTGAGAAATCTTTGCTTAAGAAGGATGACTTCACTTTCATTCCTCTGTATCAAGACCACATGGAAGGTATCTTTCAACCTTTTCCTTACTTAAGGTAACCCACTGGAATTTTTTTTTCCATGGAGAACTATTTCCTTTTGTGCCTCTAAGGGTTTGCCAAAGCCTTTTCCTCATGTAATCCTACAGCATCTTGGCTGTGTCAAGAATACTGTTGGACAGGACCTGCGTCATCGAAAGCTGTAACTTAAACTATGATTGTCTAAGACATTTTCTAAAGCAAAAGTACTCAGGCATGGTATTCTAAGGAGTTTTTTATCTACTTTTGGTCAAGTACATGAATTTGCTATAACACAGGCTTTAAAATTTACAACTGCTTCGGTATTTTACTTCTTCTAGTGTGTGCATGTGAGCTGAACCATTTGGTATTTATGTGCTTTAAACTGCCAGTGCAGAGAGTCTGGCTACTTCAGACTTACAGCTGGGAATAAAGTAGCAGCTATTGCTTAGTATGATTTTCTGATAAGCTGCAGTTATTAAGTGTGATTCTCAGCACTGTAATAAAACAAGCTGAATTTCATTCTGTGTTTAGAAACTTTATCCTTTTCCATTCTGTCCATTTTGTTGGTCTTCTTCAGCACTAGGACATTTCTGTCTTCGTGACTTCATGTTTTTGCTGTCACTGAGCATAGCTGGCAAGGCCCTGCAACAAGCTGCAAAATCCTTCTTGATTCTGAAATGGCAGAGACCTGACAGCATCCTGGTGCAGAAAAAGTGACCCTGTTTGATGACACCATGCTCTGGCTCTGCTCTCATCACATCCCCCAGCATTATGGTATGTTATGCTCCTTGTGTGACCTCAGGGGATCCTGACACACGACCTGACAGACTGCATGACACGTCATGCACCAACCTCATGTAAGATGAGAGGTCTCCTGTTGCTCCATCATAAAGAGATTATGTGTCTCTACATTCATCTTAATCATGCCAGTAGGTTCAGCAGCTTGTCTCCTTGCTGTTAAGAATGTGATAGGAGATTGCTTACAAAGTGAAACAATAGTGGGAATAAGAGGTCAAACCTTGGAAAAGCTAGGAGGAGCAAATTGTCATGGTTCAAGGCACTGCTATTATGGACTGAAGGGTCTAACCTTTTCTTAGCTTTTGGTCAGTAGTTGTACTTAGGTGAGATGGAAAACAAAGATTTGTCCACCAATTTTAGGCTGCTTTAAGGCCAGCAGTGTTTTGGTAACATTTAAGGGATATTTCATTATAATCCATAAAGTGATTGTAATTGGAGTGGCCATAGGTAAAGACCAACAATATTCTGAAGTATCAAAAGTGTCAAAATGGGTGCACCAATATAATATCCAGTGTCCTACTCCTATGTAAAAGATGTTGTGTGACTACAAATTAGACCTAAGATCACGAAATGTGGCAGAATCTGGTGTAAAATAGCAGATTTTTGACAAATCACTACTTGAATGCAGAGTAGTGTAAGGGTCATCACCATTTTTTTTACTCAAAAGCTTATCTTTAATAACAAAAATTTCCTGTCAGGTGACAGTAGTTCAATGTTAAACAGTCTTAATTCGAGAAGGGTAAATGCTCGGTTCTCCCCGTTATTAGTTCGAAAGAGACCAGCAGCAATCAGCTGTTAACCAATAACAGTAGCATGTTTGACTGCCCTCACCCTGAAATTGCTCTTTTTGTAATGGTTAACTGCTCTGTTGTAACTCACAGCAGGGGGGTAATTTTCTCATCAAAGGAGGAAAGATAAAAGGGAAGAAAATTCCTTCCATCCCGCGTGTTAAAACCCATTTGTAAAGACAGTAATTACTACACACTACACAAATTCAGGTAGGAAGAGCTCGAGCGTTTTTAGACTCGAGGCTATCGGCGGGGAAAAGAGGTTGTTAAAAGAATTACATTTGAATTGAAGGCACTTGCGGTTTACTTTCTCTCAGGTTTTCCGACTTCTCGTCCCCTGGGTGTGCCGGAGCGCTCTGGGACGCTGCGCCGCCTCGGTGTTTCCCGAGGAAATTCCTGCTGCCGCCGCCTCCCCACCCCGGGCACTCCGAGGAGGTAGAACAGGGATTTCCCTCTCTGCCTCGTTCGGATTCCGTCCCCTCTGCCCCCGCGGCCCCTCTCCCGGCTCTGGGCACGCCTGGTCCCCTCCAGCCGTGTCCTGCTGTGCTGTCATGCCGCGGTTTTCCGCCTGGGTTGGCATTCCCCGCACCGAGCTCCCCTGGCGCCCGGAGCGGCGCGCTGGCCGCCGGGGACAGACCGTGTACAGGCTGCAGGGCTGTGTGCAGGCTGCAGGGCTGTGTGCAGGCTGGGTACAGGCTGCAGGGCTGTGTGCAGGCTGCAGAGCTGTGTGCAGGCTGGGTACAGGCTGCAGGGCTGCGTACAGGCTGTGGGGCTGTCACACGCTGTGTACACGCTGTGTATGGGCTATGTACAGGCTGCAGGGCTGTGTACAGGCTATGTGCTGGCTGCGGGGCTGTCACACGCCGTGTACGGGCTATGTGCAGGCTGCAGGGTTGTGTACGGGCTATGTGCAGGCTGCAGGGCTGTGTGCAGGCTGTGTACAGGCTGCGGGGCCGTGTACAGGCTGTGTACAGGCTGCGGGGCTGTCACACGCTGTGTACACGCTGTGTACGGGCTGTGTACACGCTGTGTATGGGCTATGTACAGGCTGCAGGGCTATGTGCAGGCTGCGGGGCTGTCACACACTGTGTACACGCTGTGTACGGGCTATGTACAGGCTGCAGGGCTGTGTACAGGCTATGTGCTGGCTGCGGGGCTGTCACACGCCGTGTACGGGCTATGTGCAGGCTGCAGGGCTGTGTACGGGCTATGTGCAGGCTGCAGGGCTGTGTGCAGGCTGTGTACAGGCTGCGGGGCCGTGTACAGGCTGTGTACAGGCTGCGGGGCTGTCACACGCTGTGTACACGCTGTGTACGGGCTGTGTACACGCTGTGTACGGGCTGTGTACACGCTGTGTACGGGCTGTGTACACGCTGTGTATGGGCTATGTACAGGCTGCAGGGCTATGTGCAGGCTGCGGGGCTGTCACACACTGTGTACACGCTGTGTACGGGCTATGTACAGGCTGCAGGGCTGTGTACAGGCTATGTGCTGGCTGCGGGGCTGTCACACGCCGTGTACGGGCTATGTGCAGGCTGCAGGGCTGTGTACGGGCTATGTGCAGGCTGCAGGGCTGTGTGCAGGCTGTGTACAGGCTGCGGGGCCGTGTACAGGCTGTGTACAGGCTGCGGGGCTGTCACACGCTGTGTACACGCTGTGTACGGGCTGTGTACACGCTGTGTACGGGCTGTGTACACGCTGTGTACGGGCTGTGTACACGCTGTGTATGGGCTATGTGCAGGCTGCGGGGCTGTCACACACTGTGTACACGCTGTGTACGGGCTATGTACAGGCTGCAGGGCTGTGTACAGGCTATGTGCAGGCTGCGGGGCCGTGCCCAGCCCCGGCGGGCCGCGGTCGCTCCCCGGGAGGTGTGCCCGTGTGCCCGGCGTGGGCGGTGTCAGCGCCAGAGGGGCTCCCGGGCAGGAGCCTCTCCCGGACAAACAGGTGCCGGCGGCTGGGCAGCGCGGGGAGCCGGCAGCATGACTAGTCCTGGCGCAAAGGCGTCGTGGCTCTCGCAGCCGGCCGTGAAGAGCGTGCTGGTGTATCGCAACGGGGACCCTTTCTTCCCGGGCCGCCGCATTGTCATCCACGAGAAGAAAGTGTCCAACTTTGATGTGTTCCTGAAAGAGGTGACGGGCGGGGTGCAGGCGCCCTTTGGAGCCGTGCGAAACATCTATACCCCCAGGGGTGGGCATCGTGTCCGGCAGCTGGAGGAGCTCCAGAGTGGGGAGCAGTACGTGGCTGGTGGCAGGGAGGCTTTCAAGAAACTCAAGTGAGTGGCTGAAATGTAAGGTTTATACAGAAATTAATATCAGCATTTTGGGCTTTGGCAGTGCTTCAGACGACCCCTCACCCTGGCCGTTTTATTAGTCGTTGCAAAAAGAGAACTTAGAAGCTGTGACCTAGGGCAAAAGAAAAAGAGCTTTTAGAGATGAGCCCCAGCAAGAATATTCATACCATGAGTCACATAGTGACAACTCCTTGACATGACAGTAAGAAAAGGAGAAATAGCCCTTTAACCTGAAGGACATGCAGGAATGGCATGTTGTTGTGATGCCTGTGCTTAGCTGAACGGCCAGCATCAGTATTTGTACTCAGGGGTAACAGGGTGAAAGGAGTAAAAGGTGCAGTGTTGACAGTCCTGCCACGAAGTGATGAACCTGGGAATTCAATTCCCAATGCTTCCTTTCGTGTTTATATTTTAAGGTTCTAACGTATTTTACCCAGCTTTCTGAGTCTCCATCACTTCTGTTCATTTTGTGTACGTATATAGCCTTTTAATATCCCTCCTGGTATTTACAAGATGACCATTTACCTTCCTTTTCCTACCTGGACACCAAGAATTAAGCTGCCAGTTTGTCTGTTTTCTAGCGAGTCACTGGAAGAATAATGTGAAAGAGATCTGGGCTTTTAGGTGTGCTTCCAGAGTGGCTCTGCATGTGATCAGTTACTATTCTTAATTCTGTCAGTGAATTTCATGGTCTCAATTGACTATTATATCTTTTGCTCTTTGTCAGCATTTTTCCTACAGCTGAATTTATAGAAATAAATCTCATAATTAACAATCCCTTTCTGGACATGTTTGAGAATTTATATCATCAACTACCATCTCTACAGTGTCATCTTCATCTTGGTTCTGTAGAGTTGAGGACGCTATATTTTTCAGGAGAGCTCATTAGTGGCTCATTATGTTTCAGGACAAAACTGTATAATGAACAGGATCTCTATCATCACCCTTACCATTTCTGTCACTAGTTGCTTCTAAAGATTTATTGAAGCTTCTTGCACTTCAGTAGGAAATCCAGCGAGAAAGATGCATGACAGGCTAAATAAAAGCCCTTTTCCAACAGTACTTACTCTTTTCTGAGTAAAAGGCGCTCAGTCCTAAGAGATATCTACCATTTCTTTTTGATATTAAATCCTGTGATTCTGTGGATGGCTTAAAACTGGCAGTTATCAGCACATCATGTTACACCTCCCTAAATGTGTTTGTGTTTGGTAAGCTCCAAGTAACTGAGTGTTTGGCATTAGCATGTGCTGTTTAAGAGAATTGGGCACTCCGGATTTATATTGTGTGGGGAAAAGCATTTCTTTCTGTCAGTTCACTCTTTATGGTCAGAGTTTTATCGTGAGATTTTTCCAGACTTATGGTTGCAACACGCAACAAGGTGCCTAGTTATTTAAGGCCGACAAAGAAAATACTTCAGGAAAAGGTAACCTAAGGGACTGGGTAAAAACAGGCTGTTTTATATATCCCTTGATAATGTGTCCTAGTCCTGTGTGTCAGAGAGGATAAATGGGATGACTTGAGATCCTTTTCTGCATTCAGAATTGGAGTTGTTTGCTTATTAGTCTTTTTTTTTTTTTACATAGTGCTGGAAATGTTGGCAGTACTTTCATGAGCATTAAAGAGAAGCTGAAGGGCTTAATGTTGAAGTTGTTCTTAATTGGATTGTAGACAGGATGGTAATTAGGGAGACATCTTCGGCAGAAAAGTCAGAGGAGAAGAAGGGTTAGTTGGAAGGAACAGTTTTCTGGAAGGAAGTGAAGGAATTAAAGAAGAGTGTGCATGTCTGTGTAGTGTGTCACAGATAAACAGTTACAGTGTGACGGACCAAAGCATCTGCCTTAAAGGATGTGAATCTGGTCTGATGGCAGCAAGAACTTTAATTTATTATTACTATTGTTATTATTATTTTCCCCTAGTGATTCTTACTGGACATATTCATTACTGTGATAGACTATGCAGGGCTAAACTTTGAAACAGAGGCTTTGTGGTGCTGATGTGTGGGAGCTGTGGGAGTGTAATGGAGAGTAAGACTTCTTGGTTTTTTGTCTAAAGAGAACTCCTTCCTTTTTATACTGAGAGCTTGGGACAGTTGTTATTATTTGTTTCTAAACACCAGGCTTTTAAAAATGTTATCCTGTGTTGCTACACTTACCTTTTTCAAAACATTGGTATGCACTTTCAAGCATGGCCTGCCAGCTTTGCTGTGTCTTAATGTCCCTTCACAACAAAAACCTTGAGAACCCTGTGACCATTCTGTGGTACCTTGATAAATGATTGCCATTCCTTCAAAGAAAGAATGATGCCTTTTCTTTCTCTCTCTCTCTCTTTTTTTTTTTTTTTTTTTTTTTTTTTTTTTTTCCCCCTCTTTGATGCTTTTGCACCTTCGTTCAAGTCCCTTGAATTCTTTGGCCAAGTAGGAAAGTTTCTTCTGGCAGATGAATCTGATCCCAGTTATTCCCAGTTATTAACTACAGACTGTGACTTTACTGAAGAGCTGCAGGTGTGTTGCAAGAACTGAGGTTTTTCGGTGAGCCTGATACTTGGCTTTAGGTATACCTGGTTTCTCAAATAAGGTCTTCTGGTCTGAAATGCCTGGTAAAGCACCTTTCCACTAGAAGCGAGATTGGGGAGCTTTACAAGGATAACATAATATTGTCCAAATAGATGTATTTTGTTTGCTTCTCCAGTTGAGGCTTGCATTTTATCCTTAAAATAATTATGAAGCTCCTATTGGTTCATCCAGCCACAAGAAAGGAGTGTTCAGATGTGTCCTCATTCTATTGAAACCCAAGTGGTATAGATCCTTTTAAGCTTTATCTGATGCCCTGAGTTAAACTCAGGTGTGCAGGAAAGCTTTAAATCTATCAGAGACTTACTGTCTCTGAGAAACTCAGAGGCAAGATGATGACTTTGAAAACTCTGATAAGGTGATACTGTGCTGAGAGTTATTGATCCACCTCACAGCTGTATATGAGCTTCATTCTGACAAGGGGATTATTGATGGTCTGTTCTAATCACCAGTGATTTGAAGGTAGATGGTTGCCTCTCCCTTGTCTTTTATTTTACCCCAGAGGGCTAGCCTGAAGATTTATATTAAGAGTTAATTAATAATTACTTACTTTTTCTGTTATTTTGAAGCATAACATGTTTTAAAACCTTAATGTATAAAAAAAAGTAGAATAATTTTACTGTGTAAGTTAGATGCTCCTGTAAATAATCAAACTTGTTTTCTTTCCACAGCTATTTGGACATTGGAGAAACAAAGAAAAAACCTGCTGAAGTCAATAACGAGGTAGGATGGCTGAAATATTGAAGAAGTAAGCTTGCAGTTTAAGTTAGTGACATGCCTGCATTTATGCCTGATTTTTTTAATATGCATTTACTTTGTTTAATTTTATAATAATACAGTTTGATGCTATTCTGCACATATTTCTTCAGTGACTATTACTCTGGTTGCTCTGAGCATGATATGTTGACTTTCTTCTGCTCAGCTTTCTAAATTGCCACATCCAGTTAAAAACTCAGTAAGAAAAATGGTCTCCTGTTGTCTTCACTGAATCTGGTCATAAACCTAAGGGAGATTTGTACCTGCAGAAAAAAATGTTAGGAATGAGAATTTTGGGAGTTTTGGACCAGCAAATTTTCTTCAAAACTTGGTATTTCCTCAGAAGAAGGGACATTTTCATTTAATAAATGCCAGTGTAAACTTCTAAGTATTTCTAGTCCATAATTTGCCAAGCTCAGCTGTTTCTCTTCAACAGCACTTATGCTGTAGTCAGAGGAGATAACTGCAAGCTTCAAAAAGTGTCATATGTGGATCTGTGAGGTGTGTGACTCTGCATTTTTTTACTGTTTTGTCGTGTATGGAGGTAGCGGTGACTCCCAACAAACATTGGAATGGCAGCTTCTGCCTCACAAGAAGAATCAGCTCACTTGTTTTTCAATTTCTTTTACCACATTTCAGCAATTCAATGGTTTGTATAGCAGGTGTCTTCAGACAGTAGGACACCTTGTATTAGAAGATCCTCAAAATTGCCCTAATGACCTTTACTGTGATACTCAGATACTTTTTATTCAGAGGCTATGAAATACAACAATTTTATAACTGAGCATAACTTGTCACTTGCATTTTTTGAATGGGCTCACTGAACAGGAAATCAAATTTGGATTGAAGATTAGATGTGCTGCTACAATTACCCTATAAATTTGTTCTTAGCTGGATAGTTATCAGTACAATTACAGTCTTGCTTTTTAAAGGCTGATTTTAAGACTGATTATTTTGCTGCAAATCCTTAGAAGATTTTTGATATAATAGAAAGTCTGTGCAGTTGGATAAATAGTTGTAGAAGTTGAGGGTTTTTTTTTACTTCCAGTTGCACATTTGATATGAGGCCTCATTATTTTGTCTAGAATAATAATGTATATTATCTTAACACTTTCAGCTATGTCTCAGGGCTTTGAAGTAACCCAGTATAAGCCCTCCATTATCTCAGCTTTTTTCTTCATATTTGACTTATGTTTGCAATCTCCATTGTCTCCCTGTGGAGAGCTTAAATCCCTGTGCTGATTTAACTTTAACATGATTGATTTATTTGCAGAGAGGAGTCATAAAAATGAGATGAAACATATTGATGGTCTACAGATTTTTTTATCTGGGCTTATGAATAACAGAATTGTCTTCACGCCCTAATAATTTAATCCTGGGAATGAACTTTCAGGGGACTAGTAACAGAAGTTTTAATGCCTAAATTAGTTTTTGTTAAAATGATACGAGGCAGCAAGTCCTGGTTTACTTTTTTTTACTTTTTTTTCAGATGTTCACTTAGAAATCAAAACCCTAGATTTGTTTGTTGTAGGACCAAGGGAGGCAGCAATATTCCTGTTGTGCTTAAGTACAAGGGTATCAATTCTGATTGTTATCAGGCATGTATAATTTGGCATTTTTTACATTAAAACAATTACAAATACCTGCTTCTGATTCTGGTTAGTGTTCAGGGAGTCAAAACGAAGAAAACTTTATGCAGCAGCTGTACACTGTGTATTTGTATGCAGCTGTATGTTTTCTTTTGTGTTAGTTAAACTGCTAAATGCCTGACATCTGCTTTTGGGAGCACTTTAATGTTGTTCTTCCAAGGCAGCATCTCAATTACTTTGAATTTGCAAATAACTAGAAAATGTGTGTCAAACTAGAATTAAGCAAGACAAAATTGATGTTCAAGATACAGTTTAAATCCTCTGGCAGAGCCATCATGCTGTAATAGTACCTCTCAAAATTTTAACAGTTGTGTTACTGGTAGGCAAAATAGTAGAAAGATTTCATCCTGACCCAAGCTAAAGCTTTGTTACAAATTCTTTCTTAGTTATGTTTCCATGCATCACTTCTTTTGGCAACTGAACTTATTGTTTTGCAAGAGAGATCCCTTTTGTACCAAAGCTGATGTGCAAGTCCAAATACACATTAAATGATGTGCTTGAGGAATCTAACAATTAATCTCTTGAGAAAACACGGACCAACAGAGTAACTAGTTGTTTATTATAAGCTTATTTGTTTTTAAAAGGCACTGAATGTTATTTTCCAATTAAAATGTGGAAAGTGTGGACATTTATATTTCTCTAAACACTGTCTGATCTAGATGGTCTCTCCCTCTGCACTCAAAAAGATGAATTTTACTTACCATTGGGGCTGGGCAAGCTGAAGAAGAATCAACTGAGCTTTTGTATTCACAAACCTCATCAGCAGCTATTTATTTAAACTCTCTTTGCTTCCTAAAAATATGTTCAGCTGAAATCTCCTTTCTTCTTTGGCTTCTTATGACCAACTACTCTTTGAACACACCGTAGTAAATGAACTTCGCTGTGTGATCTTGTAACAGCAAAGAATTACAGGTACCCCAGAAAAGCGGGAGTATTTTGATATTGAAGAATCAGTCTGAAAGAAAACTGAAAGAGAAAAGGAAGGTTATACTGTCTGTGTGGAACAGCATCTGTTATCAGAAGGCCATAGTAGACCTGCAGTAAGCTACTCTACTGTTGATACATTACCCTTGGTTGATCTTTTTAGGTCAGTAAGACCACTGATTTTTTTTTTTTTTTGTCTGCACTTCACTTTTTCTCCTCAACTTCTAGGGCAAGGTGATTCTGTGGGCAGCTCTGACACAACTGTGTCACATTTTCCCAGTGATAAATCACTTTTTCACTGTTTTACATAAACTTTTTTTTTATTGTTCCATAACTCCTTTTCGATTGCAACTTCTTGTTTTATCCTTTGCTTTAGGTGTGCTCATATTTGTAGGAGTATTTGTTGAATGGAATAATCAATATTTTTACAAATGATTCTTCAGAGGATTAGTAAAGATTCCTCAAAGCTTTCCTGCATGTATGCTCTGCATATTTGTATCTGCATACACCCCAGAACATCTCTCCCTAGTGAAAACTCTTACTGATCACAAGGATTTGAGTGAATGTCTGAACACTTCTAAAATTTAAAACTTCTCCTTCTGACCCAGTGCTATCAGTTCTCACATTAGTCACGTTCTGGGTGACACAGACGTGGGCTAGGACATGGAGTAAAGTGCTTTTGCTTGCTAAGGAGCTTCACAGAACGTGTTTGTGCCTGTGGTGAAGTGGGACTGCAGAGTGAAAATGTGACTGGCAGAATGTCTTCTACCAGTGGTCTCCAGGTACAGGCCATCACTTAGCAGCTGCTGGGGACCAGACATAGTTGATTGGCAAATCTCAGTGTAGGTCGGTTGACCACTGTGTCCTTGGTGAGGTCCTGGGACAGGAAAGGTTCCCTGTTGTCCAGTGCTGACAGTAGAGATGACCACCATGACAGGAGAGTGTGAAAATACGTTTGAGACTTGGTAGATATGAATTTAGCACTAAAATTTTCCCCAAAAGCATCTAAGATGATAGTATAAAAGTATTTTTAAGACTTGTGAATTCTGTATTTCCCTCTGTTTCTCCATATTTCAGAATTAAATTATTCTAGTATCATTCATGGCAATTGTTCTTCTTCGTCCTTTGTTGCTTGACAAAGTCACCACTCATCTCTCAGCAATAGTATGATTGGACTTTTCTGTAAAAATTACATTTTTGAAGTTTATATTGTCTTGGTTTCACAAATTATTTTTGTATATTCATGCTGGATATACCTCATTTCTAACTTAACATGAGTAATTCTTTTTCAAGTACCTTCTCATCAAAAGTCACAGTAGTTATAATTATTTTTTATTTCAAAACTACTGTTTGTCACATTTGACAACATGCATGTTTAATGATAAGAAAAATCTTGTCATTTTTCAATTATTGGGCTCTTGATCCACTTCAACATCTAACTGTCAGTTAGAAATGGTTCATGAATATTGTCTCTGTACAGAAGATAGTTTTGTAAAAGGAGCTGAATAGATGCTAGAAATGATCCCAGGCTGTGCAAATTACAGCATTTTGATATCAAAACAATGTAACTACATAAGATACGCTTTCCAGCTTCTTTCCTAAGGATTAAAAAACCTCAAACATTATTTTTGCTACCCAAAATTGCTAAATACAAAGTACAGTATGGCTGGTAACAAGTTGTATGTAAAGGTCCACTTCATATTCCTTTGCCAGAATGTAAAACTAAACCCTTTTGCTACTCCATTTCTGACCTGTTTGATTTCTTCTGCTGCTGGGGTCACAGACTGGGAAAGAATTTTCTCATTTTCTTATGCTGAATTAATTAGTAATTCTGCTGTAAGTGTATTTTAAGGAATAAGACTGTTAAAATGCGAACTGTAAGAAAAAAGTGATATATGTCTTTAATCTCCTGAGCAATATCTTTAATAGTTAAATGTGATATGTCATTGTTTGGTATTTAGTATCCTGGTAACATAATTAGCACAACAAGACATACAAAACAAATATTCTTCCTGAGTGTTCACAGCCTAATACCAGGAGGAATCAAAGAACTGCCCAGACATCAGTTAGAAGATAAACTGTGCCCTGTTTTCCCTTGTTCAAACTGTGGATGCATAAAATTTCTCTTTGTATACTTCTATATTACCTGAACTGTGCAGTTTCAAGTATTTTGATCAGCAGGTTGCTTACAAATGGATTTAGTGAATTTTTGAGCAGCAGAAAGACTTTGGTTCATGTTACTGGAGATTTCCATGGTCTTTATTGAGTTTGATGTTAAACTTGAAAGTTGTTCTCTTCCTTGATGAACACCTCTCTTGTTCAGTAGGGTAGGGTAACTGGTCTTCCTGGCCTGTGAGGAGGCTGGGAGCAAGTGAAGAGCTGCCAGTACTGAAGCTTTTAATGGGGCATGTGTTAGTCTCATTAGTAATTTGTTGCTGTATAATAAATTGACTGACTTGAAACATTAACAACTTTTGCCTTTGATTAAAAATGGTGAAGGAAAAAAAAAGATTTTTTAGGAGATTTGTTTTGTGTTCCTTATTTTTTTGACTGTTCCTACCCTCAGGTCTTTCTGATGAGCTGTGAAGGCCAGAGACTTCCTTTTGGTTTAATTATCTAAGGAATTTGAAGAAAATAAACAAAATGTGAAAGGCATGACCAGTCAGACTCAGAATTGTCACTGTCGGGAATTAATATCAGGATCTCTTTTCCTTGAATAAAACTCCATGGTATTGATGCCATTGTGTGTGTTGTAAGTAGTGTGGATACAGCATCATGCAACTCAGAGAAGGAATGGGATCTCTTCTTGGGATCCAGAGGGAACACAGATGTGATCTATTTTGGAGCATTGCACCGGCTAAGTTTCTGGGCAGGTAATGCCGTGCCATTGTCTGGCTTAGCCCAGCTGAAGATTCGGCCACAAGTCCAATGTCCTAAAATTGTGGCAGATCTAGACTGAAAAATTTTTCTTTCCAGGGTGTAATTAGCTAAAGTGAGATTTACTCACAAATGTACCCTTTTACTTACCATGGCTGAAAAGAAGGATGATTTACCTTGCAAGTGAACACGTTTGCTTTAAACTCCCTGGGAATTTTGTTGGAGCTTTGCAGTCTAGAGGTCTCCCTTAGTCACTACACAACTGTCTGCTGTGGAATACCTCATTTCCAGCTCATCCATGTTTAATGTGAGCTGAGAAGTTTGTCTGCAGCTATGGTTTTGTAGCCTATTGCTCAGTAAATAGCAGTTTGTGAGTTGCTTTGTATCCACAGCAGTAGACAAGCTCATAGTCTCTGGCTCAAGACTGTTTTGTACTATTCAGAGAACCATCTAGCAGTGCAAAGTAGCCAGGGAAATGTGGATTATCCAGGTTACTTACTGCATAGGATAAATGAAATGGTTTTGTACTAGACAAATGCCTCAGTGAGTTTGACTCTGCAACTTTAGTCAATGTGTAAAAAATGTCCATTAAAAAAAAAAAAAAGGTCATGTTTCTATGAAATAGATAACATTTCCTGTGCTGTAATAGCTTTAGAAAACTTATTGTTCTAGTTTGGCTTTGATCACTGAACCTTGAACATTCCTTTCTTTTACATCACAGGGTGGTGATGGTATGTATCAATGGGGTTTTGGTTCTTTTGACCCCAGTTCTACCCTAGGGAAATGTAAATATTTGTTCTCAATTTTCCTGGGCACATTGATTAACAAACCATTACAGGCCATTGTAACAAACTGGCAAAGGCCATGGCTCATTGCATGAACTGATAAATTTGGAATGTGACATTGTGTTGAAATATTTAAAGCTTCAAAATGTTAGTTATAAAGTGACGTGAGTAATGAGTGAGATGCTTGTAGCACCCAGGACTACATTGGTAGCAACAAGAAAGTCCAGCTCTTAAATCCTTACAGATAAAAGCAGCACTGAGCATCTGGTTCAGACACATTACATTTTTTGACTCTTGCTTTGTTGCTGTCCAGTGTGGCTTTGTAAATATATGTTACCCTGTAAATCATGCAGCCCCTTTGATAGGAGGACACTTCTGGTAAGGAAAGGAAATAAGTTAGTGATACCATTTCTTAGCTGTGGGGAACTGGTACATGTATTCATGGCAGCACTGTGAAAGTGCTGTCAGACCTCTGTATTTAGCATACATCTAATTACTTAATGATCACTGAAAGGAAAAGAAAATCTAAGAATGGCATATTTCTATGTGAACCTATTCTCATGGGGAACTACCATTCCCATGGTGTATTTCCAACTGTGTGTGGCTCTTGTTGCCATGCAAATTCTCATTGAACTGATTGCTTCCAGCTTACAGACTGTTTTCTCTGAGTTTCTCCTTCCTCCTCTGAACACTTTATGTTGCTGCTATGTGTTGTCATATAGTACCTCAGATAAATATCTCATCACAAATTATTAATTGTTGGTAATGTTTGTCAGTAGAAAATGGAAGCTGCCCAAATGGGTCTTTTCAAACAAACTGAAAATGTACAAAATTTAAAGATAAAATCATAATGGAGTCAGACCACTGATTATTGTAAATGTGCTTGCAGTTGCTGACGTAAATGGGAAAATGCTGATTTACATCATCAGAGAATGTGGCTGGTGAAATGAAAAGAAAATAAAGGGGTTAGGGGGCTAGGGATGCTGGTTTTTTAATGTAAGCACAAACTTTCACCCAAGACCACTTTGTTGTTAATATGTAACTCTGCAATGCCAGAGGGGTCAGACTATTCCAGACACTGCAGCACTGTGGTGCCTCCTACAAACAAAACAGGAGCAGAACTATGTATTCTTTAATTAAACCCTGGACCAGGTCTTCCACTGGGATGGTTTAGTGGAACTCCATATCCTTCAACGGAACTAAACTGATTTATTGTGGCTGACCGCTTGATCTTTTATTTGTGTATACTTCTGTATTTTGAAGTTAGGTACCTTGCTTTTCATGAGCACAAATAGCTTAACATTGATCAGACAGAAGTTATTCTAAACTCTATGAACAAAACAGTCAGATTACTGAGAAAAAGGACATATAATATAGAAAGGGTGGGTGGTTTTTTTTGTTTTTTTTTTTTTTTTTTTTCCCTTTTTAATCACAGTGTAGTTTGATCTTTAGAAAATATAATTTCAGACCATGCTTCCTTGCACTGATTTTTGTATTCACTTTATCAAATGTATTTTTGCACTAACATATTCTCTTCCATTTTTTTATACAGTAAGCACATATATTTAAATAGGCTTAGATAAACAAGGCAAGTTTATATTTTGTTCCAGTTTAGGCCATATTTAGATAGAACAAACAAATATTTAGTCTTGGCCCAAGATGGTAGTGTTATAATCCCCTGCAGTTTGCTTGTTTAATAACAAGCCTAAACTTGTAAGGCTGCAGGAGGCTTCCAGAAATTCTAATGATCCTGAGAGAGCAATCCAAAAGACAAATTTTGAAGTTGATGCCTCAGTATCTATTACTGGGAGAAATACAATCCTTCAAATAATAAATAAGCTTCTAACATCTGTCAGGTTATTGTTTGCGCCAGGATCTTGTGACTGAGTTATATGCAAACACTTGATGGCCATCTGAGGCGCCTACACCAAAATTAATGGTTTTATCAGCCTGCAGGAACAACTATGTAATAGTAACAGTAATAAATAACCTAGTACTGTGCCTAAGGGCTCCTTTATACTTAGTGAATACTTTCTAGCTGCTCCAGTAAGGTGTAGAGTGCTGGAATCTGAGTGTTGCAGGCTTCATCAGAGGACTTAGTTTGATGGACTCTTTGGAGAGACAGTGGGAGAACTTGAACAGCATAAGTGAGCATCAGGAATGGATGTGGAATCAACATTTTTACTCTTTATTTATTGGATATTTAATAGAGAGCTGTTCTGGCAACCCACCACCTGCAAAGAAAGCTGTAAGGGCATCCAAGGTTTAGTAACTCCTATTTTGTGTGCACCCTGAATGCTTAGGCTTCAAACAACAACAACCTGATGCTCTGGAAGCGAATCAGTATTGTCTTAGCTTCCAGTAGCATAACCCTTAGAAAGTTACTTTTTCCCCCTCCTGTATTCTGAAGCTCTTTATTAGAGTGCTTACACTGAGAAAATAACCCTTTAATGGCTGACAGAAGCAGTAGAAATGTTTTCAGATGTTGCAGTTTAAGGTGTATTTTCTTTCTTTTCCAGTAAATTTTCATTTCAAATTTTGATGACGTAAAACCAGTTATGCTCTGAAGAATATACTTCAAATGTTTCTGCAAGAATTGCTGGGGTCCTAAGTTATTTTGGCAGTTCTCAAAAAATGTCTTTGCCTCCCCTAATAAGTTGTATGATAAAAACCTCTTACTCTCTTTCCAAGCCACTAGTAGGACGTGTGAATCTTTCACCTGATTCAGATCACATTGGAATTAACAGCAAGACTGTGAACTGCAATTACGTTAAGCATTAGTGTATAGTTTATGTACAACATTTTTCTTTGTATGAGGTCAAAACGAGCATGCATCTACAAAATAGATCTTAAGAAATACACAGAAATGGCTTGTGAATTGCTTGTGTAAATGGAAGGTCTCCTGCCATGCCAGGAGTCTGCTTCCTAGTCTGGTCTGCAAGCAATGCTGGCACAATGCAGTAGTAACATCTTCCTTGCTGTCTTCCTCTTGTAGATATCTCTGGCCAAAATATCACTTTGCACTGAGCTTCAAATCACCATGCTCTTCTGGGGTTGATTGCTTCTGTTTAGTCTTTTTTGGTCTATGTGGCTGTGCAAAGGCTGATTCTGCCTTTCTCCATCCATGACCACTGTGGGCTTTTGTGTCCTCTGAGTCTCTCAAAAAACAGATGTTTGAGAGGTCTACACTGCTCACAAGGGCCTTTGAAAAATGCAGAAAGTTGAAGTGAGTTGAATTCAGAATAAATCTGCTTCTTTTTCAGCAGACATTGGAAACTGATTTTGTTCAACAGATTTACCTGTTGTTGAATTTAACTTGAAATGATTGTATGCTAAGGAGTGCCAGTATTGCTTTTGTTGGTTCCTTTCCTCTTAAGTTTGCTTTCTCACCTCCAGAATTTATGTGCTTTGTGCCGAATTTGCTGTGTGACATTCTGTGACTCATCTGGGAAATCAGATTTGATTATTTTAATAATAATTTTTAGCCTGTTTGGAGTATCTGCTAGGTTGAGCATCTTTCTTTTCAGTGTATGCAAGAGAAAGACCTGGAAAGCATTCCAGTCGCTACTAAATGAGTTTGTGTGAAAATCCAAGCAAAGACTAAAAGAACTGGAGTACAGCTCATTTCCCGCAAATTAAATGAGAAGTACTGGTTAAGTTAGTAAAGAGTGTGATAAAACTGCAACATATCATGTTGTTAGACTGCTTTACACAGTGACTGGAAAATTGCCAGTTTAAATAAAATTTGTACATCTATTTGAAAGCATGTTTCTCTGCCTGCTGGCTATTTAATCCTTTAAGCTTTTATGGTTTTTTTTTTAGAAATGTAGCCAACTTGTTAATGCATGTGCTATAAATTTGAAATGTTTGTTTGGGTTTAACACCTTATTTCTATGATTTGCTAATGATGAAGAATTAAAAAACAATCTTCCTAATGATTTTGGAGTTTGGGTTTATCCTTTCCCTTTTTTAATTTTCTGTTCAGAATAGGCAACATTAATGTTGATCTCAATGCAGTGTCTGTTCAAAGGCGTACAGGGAATAATGCTGGGAATTAAGTAGCCTATGTATTATTCTGAAGGCTAAAAATCTGCAGTTCACCTCACTTTTGAGTCAGTGCTCTAAAATGAGCAAAGTATTAAGGAACCTTTATAAATTACTGATGGATTTGGAGTAAAGGCCTGTAGAAGACCACAAGTAGTTATTAAAATAACTACTATAATAGCAGACAGATCTTGCAATGGCATTTATTGTTAAAAAAGAGAAGATATTTAAATTGCCTCCACCATGGTTATAAGTAATAAAGACTGAGACAGCAAGAACAGCATTTGGGAGTATTTCTTTGGGTCTGTAGGACAACCAAAGCTGTCCATACAATTCTTTCTTGTCAGTGCAGACCATGTATTGTGCCATGGTGCACTGTGGTATGCTGTGCCGTGGTTGTAATTCATCACACACATAAACCTGCAGCAGTAATTCTGTGTGCTGTATAGAAGGTAAAGCTGGAAGGGAATAAAATGCATGCTTTAAAGACATGCTGTCCTACTTGCTGATGGTGGTCAGAGTAAACTTTTTCTGACTGTGAAGACTGCACAATTTCTAATTGTTTTGTTCTTGCAGGTCAAGCCAGTTACTCACAGTAGGATCACTGTGTCAGCCCGGTTTCGAAAGTCTCTCCAGGAGCCCTACACTATTTTGTAAGTAGAATTTTCACTTAGTGGATTGCCATTTTGGGAGGGCTGGTGTGAGTGTGTGCAGTTCAGGTGAGCTTTGTTTAAAATGCTCCTCCAGGTTATTTTACTTTGCTTTATTTCAGCCTGATTGCTAATGGAGACCTTATTAGCCCTGCTGTGCGCCTCCTCATTCCCAGGAAAACACTGAATCACTGGGATCATATTCTTGAAATGGTTACAGGAAAAGTTACTCTCAGAAGTGGAGCTGTTCACAGGTACAAGGAAGATGAATATTTGCAAGATACATTTTATATGCCTAGATATGTTTCTAAAACTCCATAGGTAGATATATTGGATCATTCCTATTTTATGGGAAGTTTCAGTGTAAGAGAATTAAAATACATCAAAAAGTCACAAAGCAGAAGTACATTGACTCTAAGTCACCTTCAGGTTTGTTTTCAACAGGTATTTTAAAAAAGAATAACCACAATTTGCTTAAGCTGTTATTTTTTAATTAATATTAATTAATTAACTAACAGGCCTGTAATAGTACAATAATTATGCAATACACTTTGTACTAATAATCAAGTTACATGTCATAATAAAATAAATGAGCATGGTAAAGTTGGTGAAGATGTTTGGAATGTGAGATATGCGTGAAGTGTGCTACTTTTTAATTTTGATAGTTCTTTAAAGTCATTGGGGCAAGCAGTTTCAAGGAAAATATTATAGATTCTTTGGGGTTTGTATACCTGGGCCAAGACTAGGATATGCTTCAACCTCTTAATAAAAGCCAAGTCCAAAGTTGTAGTTGGGGTTTGTAAATTCCAGTATCTCAGCTGGTCTGAGTTTTTGAGGTATCTGAGGAATAGGAGTTGACCTCTTGGATAGGTAGGTTTCAGTCCCTTAAGGCTTTTACAACGTAAAATAAGTTACCTAAAATGGCATTTGGTAATTGTTTCAAGTTTTAGAGCAAAATGATCGATGTGAAGTCCGTGACAAACACTGCAGTGTGAGTGGGCTGTCAAGGTGTGCAAGCAAATTACCGACATTCCAGTGTTGCCCCATGCAGAGCACATTACAGAAATCTCTTCATCAGATGGGAAAGGACCTTTTGTGGAAAATCATTCTTCACAGCCTATGCAATGTCTGAGGCTAAGCTTGCAAAATCTTTCTCAAAACAGTGAAGATAAGGTAGTCTTTTAGTTCTTCTGCTTGTTTTCCTGTTTGATATGGGTGAGAGAAGATTAAGGTAATGCTGTTGAATATTAGCTTTCATCAAGTTTTTCCTCTCAGCTCTGCACTTCTTTGCTCTTATTAGCTGGCTACTTAGGACTTTCACTTGCAGTAAAGTAAACCTGTATATGTTGAAGCTTTCTGAATCTGTTTCTCAGCTAGTGTAATTCAGAAGTGAAAAAAGCGAGAAAAGACATTTACAACATACCAATTCTTTCTGCTCTCAGGTTGTTTACTGATTTAAAGATCTTACACATTTTATTCTCATTACTTGGTGTCACTCTGGTGAAACTGAATGTTGTACATGAAAGCATTCAATATATAACTAAGATGCTTTTTGAGATGTTCCCTTCATTGCTCATCTTTAATCCTTCAAAAATAAGATAATGTACATGACATTTTAAATTGTTTAATGTTTTCCCCTTGCTGGTTTTCTATTAACTCAGTTTTCAATTTCTTTTCCTCAAAATATTAGAAATCCATATTAAATCCATTAGTAAAGTGATTGTAGTTGTCTAATAAGTTACACATTACTTGCTGGGGTTTACTGAAACTGTATTAGCATTCAGGGATATCTGGTGAAACCACTGATGCTGGGAAGATATAATTTCTCATTAAAGAAGGATAAGTGGACTTACAAGAACCTGCATCACGTACATGGCGGCTGTTTCTTTTCCATGTTATTGAAAGACTTAAAAAGCTACTAAGTCATACAGTTTTACATGGAGCTTTTTTACAAAGAAATTATTGATCACCCTGATCAGAATACAGATGCAAGCAAGAATTATGAGAGAGGAGATGATGGGAAAGCGGCTTTTGTGCTCGCTAGATTGTTGATGTGGATGAGGTTGCAGCCACCTGATGGGCAGGGACTGGGTGCATCAGCAGCTGGCAATTTGGGGATATTGTCCCAGAAATTGTGTGTTTTCTGTCTCCCTTTATCAGCCTGTATGCTTGCTTTCTTTTGGCTGTCACTTTTTAGCTTGGATTCTGGAGGGAAAATGAAAGTCTGCTGACATCTCTCAAGATGAACCTAGGTCATCTTCAGAAGTAGTGACCACAGGGACATTTTTGTTATATAATAGAAGCCAGAGAGGACCCAGCTGATCTGTGAATGGTTGTGGCAAAGTGGGTGGATGAAAATTGTGGCTTTGAAATTCAGAAATTTTAAAAAAGTAGCTTCAGAAATTAGTGCCACAAAACTTGTTTGTGCTTGTTAAGTGAATTTAGTTAGTTATTTGTTTGAAGATCCATTTTTCAAAAATGCATTTTCGATTTCAGTTTCATCTTCAGACACTGATTATGTTTGATTTTGCTATCGTGATTATTATTTTCAGGGTGAAAAATACAATTAAAGATTTCCAGGTAATCTGTAACAATTGTTTGAGTTATATTAAACAAACAACTTCTGTGTTTTAAATATAACATTAAACCGCATGCAAAATGAACGATTAGGAGCAAAAAAACCCCCAGTTATCTGTATCTGCAGCTCCATACAAATATGTGAACAATTCTTAAGCTGTGGTACACTTGATTTGCTGTTTTTTCCCCCGAGTTCCCAAAGTGAAGTGCAATCTAGCAGAACACAGTGAGATTAATTCAGAAATAGGCTTCCTGCTGATTTTCTGATAGCTTGTTTTATTTTCATTGTTTGTGGGTAACTGATGTTGACTCTGTGGTAGTGAAACATAAATTGCTCTTTGAATTGCTGGCATGCCTGTGGAATGTTTGCACTATGAAATAAATATGAGTAATACAAACGAGGTGCTCCAGAGTTAGCATGCCTCTTCTCAAGGAAGCAGCAATGAGATCTAGATTTAAAATGGCTGCAATTTCACCTTTCAACATTTTCAGTCTTTGTACTTAAAAATGTGTTGCCATGTGGCAGGAGACACACAGAAAATTAGGGTACTTTCATGAGGGTAATACAAGAAAGACATGGATATGCTAGAACAAGTGCATCAAAGGGCCACAGAGAGGAAGGGCTTGAAGATACTTGTCGTGTGAGGAGAGCTGGGACTCTGCAGCCTCAGGAAGAGAAGGCTCAGGGGGATCTTTTAGATGTGTGTATATACCTGGTGGGAATGAGTGAAGAAGACAGGCTCTTTTAAGTGATGTGCAGTGAACAAGCATCAATGGGCAGAAAGTGAAATACAGGAAATTTCAATTGAACAGAAGAAAAAAGAAATTTACAGTAATGACATCATATACTGGAACATGTTGCCCAGAGAGGTAGTGGAATCTCCATCCTTGCAGGTGTTCAAAACATACCTAGAGACAATCCTGAACAACCTACTCTAGGTTTGAAATCAACCTAGTCTAGGTTTGAAATCAAACAACCCATGCTCTTGCTCTGCAAGTCATGGTTGGAATAGGTGGTCCCCAAGGATCTTGTTCAACCTCAGATATTCTGTGATTCCTGGTTTAGTAAAGTGCATGATTTTCTTTGTTTATTCAGGTTTTGACACCATATGTATAAATTTTAAAAGCTCCTCTATTCAACTGAAAATTTTTGCACATTATAAGTCAAGGGTGTACTCAAGGTGGTCTCTTTGATAGTCTTTTCCAAATGTTCTTTGTATGCTTGTGTATATATCTCATTGCATTGTGTTGAAGTTTATGATTATAAATTTCTACATAGTATAGCTCCTGTAGAAGGCTTCTAGAAAGGCAGTTAAGATAGCCATTCAACATTCCTGCATTTAAGACTTAAATGAAAGTTGTTATTAGTGACTTTTAAATTAAACATAAATACTGTTGAGTTTCAAACTATACTTTGTAGGAAAGAGCTAATTTATTATTGAATGTTCCTCCTTACTTACTGTTTTCACCATTCTAAAATAAAATCACAAATTTGACAAGGAAGTAAATTCCCCCCCCCGCCCCCACCAATCCCTGACACATTTCTTTCTTCTCAAAAAGAAGTCATTATGGTAAAAATCCACCTGGTGTAATAGACATAGTCAGTATTGGTAGGTCCCCAAGATACATGGATTTTTGTTTTAATCTAGTATTGTATTTCCTGTTATTCCCACCAAGTTCCAGTCTTCTGATCTACACAATATAACAATATGAATGCAATATTATTGCCATGTTCTGTGTTAGTTGGACAGGCTTTCAGTCATGAATTCCCTGTTCTTTCCAGGTTAGTGCATAGTTCCCTGAGCACAGATAGAAAGTGGAACTTGGTAGGAGAGGGGGTCAGGAACTCATGGAATAGATTCCTTCCAAGGTAACAAGGAAAAGGTATTAAAGAACTTAGAAGTATAAAGTAATTTATTTCTTTTTAGAAATTATGAGAGTATTTAATCTATTATAGCACTTCATACTTAGTTTTAAAAACCCCTGTGATTTAAGTAGTTATCTTGCTGTTTTTCCTTGGTGATTTTTTTGGTTTTTTGGGGATTTTAGTTTTGTTGGTTGATTGGGGTTTTTAAAACAACGTAGTAGTTACTGATGATTGTATGGTGTCCACTGTACTTTATTGGGTTTCATATCTGGAAATTCAACATATATTTAGTGAGTTTAGCTTCGAGTGCTCTTCAATGCACTTAACTGAATGTTAAGGTTTGTTATAATAAGCATTTTTATATTTTCCAGACTCTACACTGTAGATGGAAAACTTGTTCAGAATGGGTCAGACTTGGAGAATGGGCATATTTATGTAGCAGTGGGTAGAGAAAAGTTTAAGAAATTGCCATATGGCGATCTGCTGTCCAAATCTACAACAAGAAGGCCACAGGGGTAAGTTCTAAAGGTGTGTGATACACTTCTGTGCTTGTCTGTATCAATTTGTTTACAAAGTGCCACCGGTAAAGTACAAAATTATTATTCCAAGAATGATGCGTGGGTCTGTATGGATGCAAAACTTCACTGGCAGCTTCTGAGAAAGTTGAGGCAAATATAACTAAAGCAGAAATGGAAATTCAGAAGATCAGTTAATCTCATAAGCATTCCCTTGATCATGTGTCACAGAACTAGTGTCAGAGAAAAAATTAATTCAAGTCGAAGTAATCCTGCTTCTTATTTCTTGGGATACAAATGTGTAGAGCTGAATGAGATTAGGTATAGCTACAACAGTTTAGGTCTACTCTTGCTTAGTAATGTTTTGTGAAAAATGTACTCCTTTAGGATTGTTTTATGTTTGAGTCTGATTTTTGTAGGCTAGAAAAATCACATAATAGAGTCCTAAACTGGGTTTCTGTAAGGAGAACCTTATGCTTTTTGTAACTTTGGAAAACATGAAAATTTGGAACCATTTCATTGAAATAGATGGAAAGAAATGGAAATTGTAAGGAGCATTCACATAATAATTCACTGGATACGGCTCTGCAAGTTTTTGGTATATAAAGTATGCATTGTGGGATAATGCACTTGTTTGAATAAGTTAATGATTATGTCTTAAACATAGTGTAGTACACAGAATGAGACATGCTTAGTGAAAACATGCAGTGAAAGAAACAATTACCTCTGTTGCCATAGCCATCTTGGTGCTATCTCCCTTGATTATAGATACATAGTGTCTGTGCCAGTGACACTGTACACAATTCTAAGATATGACTTATTTCTGCAGTTCCAAAACCTCTGTACAACCTCCGATTGTGGGATCTCGAAAGTCTAAAGGCAGTGTAAGTATCAAATTTCTAATTATCTAAATTCTGGCAGAGGGAAAGTCCCTATCCTTTGGGTTTTCTGAAAATAAAAGAACTCCACAGTCACCTGGTAGCATGCTTATTAAAGCTTGATGAATTTGTAGCTATTTGCAGTGTCAATTAGACAGAAGTCTGAGAAAATATTGTTTGTGATAAGGGCTGCTTCATTTTTTATAAAAGCTTCCATAGCAATGATCAGCTGCTGGCTTGATTTCCTACAAATCTGTTCATACATATTTGTGTATTTATTTATTTATTTATTTATTTATTTATTTATTCATTCAAATTTGACACCAAAAGGAAAAACACAAGAGCCTTTTACAGTACATTTTGCAGAAAATTGTGTTTCTGAACACCGAGTCTGAAAAAAGCCCTAAACCAGTTTGATATGTTTTATTCTAGGTAACCACTGCATACAGAGCTTCATCCTTCACTGCTTTGTATCCTGTATAGCTATTTATATGTGTGCAAAATTATTCATGGAACCATTAAGGTTGGAAAAGACACTCAAGGTCATCAAGTTCAATCTCTGACCCACCACCACCGTGTCAGTAAACCGTGGCACAAAGTGTCACATCCAGTTGTTTCTTAAACACTTCCAGGAATGGTGACTCCACCACTTCTCTGGACAGCCTGTTCCAATGCTTAATCACTGTTTCAGTGAAGGAATTCTTCCTCATGTCCAACCTGAACTGCCCTAGCATAGCTTGAGGCTTTTTTCTCTTATCCTGTTGCTTGTTGACTGGGAAAAGAGCCTAACCCCACATTGCTACAAGGAGAGTCCTCTATGGATTTAATTTTAGTGCAAAAACATAATATAAATATCTTTTTTGCACCATGAGTGCGGTTTACTGTACATGTGCAAGACAGCAAGGAATCAGACTCTGTCTGTTATTATAATTGTGGTAGTAGATCATCTCCATTCACTGTTTACAAAACAAAACAAAGTCTCTAAAAAGAAGTTAAGCAATAAAATATACAAGTTTTTCTTCTATTTGACTGAATGTGTTACTGCCCCATGAAGACTGTCATTTTCCGGCTTCTCTTGGCACTTAGAACAATGCCAAGGTGTCATTTACACATACAGTAATTTATTAACAAGTCATATTGACATGTCATATCTTGTGGCTGTCCACACACATGAATGAGAGCTGCATATCATATGCATGCATGCATAGGTTCATCTAGCCATTCTTTTCATGAAGTGAAACATTATTTTCTTGTAATAAAGATGTGATTTTTCTCCTGGAAGCTATTGAGAATTTAATCAGTCAGATCATACAGTAAGTTGATAAGATAATGGTGCTTTTCTGGATAATTTAATATATCACTTAAATGTACTAATTGTAAATTATTATGCTTCTTTAACACCTGATACCAGTCCTTAATGAAATTTTAAAAATAAGTTTTTTAATTTGCATCACTGATAATTACATCCTCTTCTTTTCAGGGAAATGATGGGCAATCTAAATCTACCATTGGATCCAGTGACCAGGGAGAAAACAGTTCCTCACCTCAGCTTCCCAAAAGGAAAGACAAAAAAAGCCAGAATCCAGAGAATTCCATGTCCAGACAGCACTTTTCTAACCTCTCTGTGAAAGTAAAACAGTCAGCAAAAGCTTCCACAGGGGTCTTTCAAGATAAAGGTCAGTACTGAGATAAACACTGTTGTAGCACAGTGGCTTTTGGTCTTCAGTTATACCAGTGAAGTAGCAGAATAACGTGCTTGAATAGTTCTTGAATTGTTCATTTACTGTGGCTAACTGGAATTGCCAAAGTTCTTCCTGCTTAGGAAATACATCAGTGTGTAGCCACTACATTCCTGGCTTCATTTACAGAGCACAAGAGGTGGTGTATGATTTTTAGTATACCTTGGAAGTTAAGCTCATATGGTTCTATCTTTATGCTTTTTGTATAGGAAAATAAAAAATATATTTTGACCATTTTCCCACTCTTCTGCTCTGTAATAAGGTGAAGAAAAGGAGCTGGTGTTCTCAAAGGACCCCTTGCTGTCCCTGAGGATCTCTGATTGCCTGCTTGGCTCTGTGTAACAAAATGACTAGACCCTGTGAGAAGAGCACAGACAGAAACTTTAGCTAGCTGGTAGCTGCTGAGAGTAATCCTACAGTAGAGCTACAGGAGGCTCTTTCAGAATTTGCCCCCTCTCTGTCCTGTGACAGCAGTGACAGCAGTTTGCAAATTTAGACATTAACAGCCTCTTTGAGAAACTGTTTTTCTTATCTTATAGGGTGATATTCCCTTCCCCCCATTTTTTTAAAGAGCTAGAATATATATATATATGTATACTCATATTTGATAGGTAGACACATATAGGGAAATATTTATGTCTCTGTATGTAATGCTGTTCCTGCTCTACCTTCTGACAGAATTCATTGGAAAGCCACTAAGTTTATTGAAGAAGTGACTGCTTGCTTCTTACTTCAGCTTTACCATGCTTTGTGAGTTTTGTGTAAATAAGAGAAGCTGTTCAAGGCAGCAGATTGTCCAGTTTGAACTCAAGTGTATTTTTAGAGGAGCTCTTGGTTCTTTCTGTGATCCTCTATTTTTCCTCCATATATAAAGACCTGTTAATAAAAGTGGGAATGGGCAGTTGTAACCAGGTGCAGTTCAGTCTCTTTTCCCAGGTAAGAAGTAACAGGAAATGGCCTCAAGTTGCACCAGGGGAGGCACAGGTTGGATATTAGGAAAAATTTCTTCATGGGAAGGGTTGTAAAACATTGAACCTGCTGTCCGGAGAGGTGGTGGAGTCATCATCCCTGGAAATATTCAAAAAAGTATGGATATGGCACTCTATATCCATGGACAAGGTTTAATGGTGAACATGGTGGTGGTGCTGGGTTGATGGTTAGACTTGATGATCTTAAAGGTCTTTTTCAATCTTAACTATTCAATTATTCAAACTGTTGAGAAATTAAAGCCTTTTCACTCACTCCTGACTCACTAACTCAGTGGAGTGTGGGAGCTCTGCTGTGGTCAGAACTTCAGTAGCTTGTAATGACGTAGTTAAAAGAAAAGGCACTACAGTGACTCCAATGGTCACCTCCTGCAAAGCTGTTGTCTTTTGTGCATTCTGTTCTGGTCACACCTCAAGATGGAGTGACATGAAGCACTGGCCAGGCAAGCTGTAGGAGCTGTGAGCTGTGCTGCTGCATGAGTATCCTCTTACCCAGCCAAGCCTCATTGTCAAAGACTGTCTTTGACAGAAAGCCAGCATATCAGAAATCTGCATTATATACCATGGTCCTTGTCATTTATCTATCTCATATAATACAGAGAGTAACCTTTTATCTCATCCAGGTGCATGAAGTGTAAAGTAGCTTTTCAACAAACCATCTGCACGTTCCACCATCCTGTTTGCTTGGGGACAATAAGGTTAATAGTTTCATAATAATATGAACAATTCCTTTCATACCCTGCTTTCTGTCCCAGTGCTGTACCATCATGCCGGTCAAGAGTGACCCATTGTCACTTTGTGTGTGTTCTGGAACAGGAAGACTGGAAAAGCAGTTACAGAGCCCTGAAACTTTAGCTTTGGCATTAGCATACCTGCTTTTAGTGACAGCTGTAACAGTCCAAATACCACTTCCTTTTCTGTCAGTACATGCTTAAACCATTAGATCTTGAATAAACTTTCTCATTCTCTTCAGAAAACTAACTTGGAGTTTTGTGGGCCTGAATGACCAAATGGTCCCATCAGGTAATTGCTAAATTTCTCCTTTAAAGATACTGTATCCTAAAGTATATTCTTCATGCTCCATGATTGCAAGGGTGTGTGAGGTCTATTGTCTTCCCCAGGTAAGCATAAACAGACTTTGGCAGTATAACATAAATTATTTTGCCCATTAAATTCTAGTGGGTGGACCCTATCTCTTTTAAAACTCATGTCGAATTTCTCAGCATCCATTGGGGTGTTTAGTGAAATTTGAGCTCCTCTATCAATTACATATTTCAAAGGATGTTTTCTAGGTCCTACTGGTAGGTAAGTATGGGCTTGTTCTTATCAGCCCATTGATAGATCATAATGCACCAGGTGATATAGCCTGAAGTTCTCCCAGCATTTACTGAGTTTTCTTTCATCTCTCTTCCTCTCCTCAAAGGGTTGCAGGTATGTTTTTTCTGTGAAAGCTTTTTGTTTTTCACTTCCCCTTTGCACTGTTTTCACTAAATGTTCTATTCTTGCCTGAGAGCTGCATGGGGAGTTAAAGCTATCTCCATCCTTCACAGCTCATTTTGCTCCAGGGGTGGTTTTGATCCTTCTTTTTGTCTCAGGCAGGGTATTTTTAAAAGTCCTCACCTGGCACTCAGGAAGTCTCTACATTTCAGTTTTTGGGCCTCTCTCAAAGGCCCAAGTTTGTTCTCCAGGATGGGTTTCCCAGCCCATTTCCCTTGCATGGTTTACTGTGTCATGGAAGAGTCTTTCCCGAGAAGATAGGTCATCTTGGGGATCTTGTAACACTTCATCATACATTACATGTCCTCTCATTTTGTCTTGTCACCCTGCTGAAAACATCTTTAATGTTATCATGGCTTCTTTCAATAGAGGTCTAAACATATTAGGATCGACTTCTGGGGAGATTGAGATATATCCCTTTAAGTGTCTAAATATTGCCTTGTAACAGTGATGAATATTTCATGAGATGACCACATGGGTATGGAAGTTGGTCCTGCTCTTCCCATAACCTCTGTTCCTCCTGCCTAATGTGTATCCCTGCTGATTACTGAGTGGGGTTGTTTGATAGGCGCAGGTCCTAGGTTTGATTCCTGGCCCCCAATATCTGTCAGCTTCACTTCACCTGGTAATAGTCTACCTGCTCCTGAGAGACTCAGTCTCAACAAATGCTGTCTCTGACTCTCCAGGTTTTCATCCATGTTTTTCCTGTTTGCCACTTGCTGGTGGTCCCAGGGAGTAGTTCTGACCATGGGGTTTTTTTTACCTTTTTACCTTCTTTGAACACTTCAGTCTTAATTTTGGGTATCATTTTTAATACTAGAACCACTTCCTTTCTAGAAGAGGAGCTAGAGGTTCAGTCATTTCATTGGAGTCCCATTCTTCCTCATCAGCATTTCCCCAAATACCAATCAGCATTTAGATCCTCAGCTGATACTGTTAATTTTAGGATTTTTCTTACAGCTGGGGGATTGGTGAGTTTTAATGTCAACTGTAATTTTTTTTTTCCTCAAAGTTTTTTGCTTTCCCTTGGATTCTTTTAACTGTTGTTTTGCCTGATCATTTTGATACCAAAAAGACAATTTTTTCCTTTATTTACTATCTCACATGCTTTGTTCATTTCATAATTTGTTCTCTTTATTGCCATGCAGCCTTTAAGCATAATCTGCACAACTGTAGTGTGCTTGGTGTTAAAATGATGGAAGTGTATTGAGAACTCAACAGAGCAAAGAATATTGGGGTTTTTTTACATTTTAAGCATTCATTACAAGTTAATGTGAATGCTGTGTGCTACAGCTGTGGAACAAGACTCTTTAATTTAGTTAAAAGGAAAGAAAGTCAACAGGCAAACTGGACAAATTTTGTTAAAAACCAAAGAGCTGTTTCATTTTTAACAACAAAAACAAAGAAACTCTATTAAAATTAACATTCAAAAGATAGCGGGCCTCTGGGTTTCAGAATACAAATAAGTGGGCATGGCCTTCTCTGGCAGGAGACATGCTGTGTGCATGCTTGTGCTTATCCTGTGCCTGTATGCTTTGTTTACCTGTCTGCTGAGGGCCTGTCATGCTTCCCTTCGGGTTTGGAAGGAACTTATGCTGCTGAGACAGTATGTCAGGATCCAAAGGACAGGCAAAGGGTGCATTCCTTTTCCTGCAGGCACTCCTTCACCTGTTGTCCTTTCATACACTGAAGACCTGCATTAACATCCAGTCCTACTTGAAAAGGCAGAATACAGGCTGTGCAAGCTCTTCCCCTTCTCCTGAAGTGTGTGCTTTTAGTGCTCTGGAAAGTCTCCCTGTCAGCAGAGAATCTCCCTTGCTCTGTCCTGGTTTGTCACCTTGTCTCTGGGTGAGATAGACCCTTGCAGTGGTTCTGGGACTAGTGGGGCAGCTGATAAAAATGCCTTAAAAGCTAGTAATCAGGTTGGTTTATTCTCTCAGCTGGCAGTGAAATTAGAAATCTAGTTTAGACCAGGTGCTGAAGCATTTGATGTATGAAGTTGGTATGGGATTGCTGCCTTGCTGCCTTGAATGATGACATTTTCAGGTTCATTTTAAAGTGAAGAGTCTTTTTCTGAAATGGAGATTTACTCTTCATGGAAAGCTAGAAGCCAGCACCAGGAACACAGTAATAATGGTGGCTCCCAAGTACTGTTTTGATCAGTACAGCTCCACTGTCTATTCTGAAGGCTCATTGCAAGTTCCTAAATTGGCTTTGCAGTTTTATTCCAAAACAGTCCCTCACATCCGAAGGCTTTGGATCGAGTAAGGGAAGCATTTATCACTATCGTAGGAATTTTATTTCATTTTAATTATAATTTTATTTTTTCCTGATGGACAGTGAAAAAGACTTTTGGCATTTTAGCTGGCTGCATTTGGCTGTCACTGATAAGTGCTTCATTAATTTTAATCTGAAACCAATAAACTGCACAGTGAGTTTACACATGCATATTTTGGGGTGTATGGAAATAGATAAAAAGAAAATATTCATAGTAGCAAATGTATCCTGTATTTTTTGCTATCCTTTTCCCTGCCAATTTAGCATTGTCTTCTCTTGAGTGCTAGACTGTTTGAAAGTGATTGTTTTCTGGGTCTTAACATCTGAAGAATTATGCACATAATGTATTTAAGGCTTAACCTAATCTTCCAGCTGAGTTTAGTTGGGATAGCTGTGTATTTACTTTGAATTTATTTTATTAATACGCTGAGAATTTCACCAGTATGCCATTTATATTACAATGGATCCATGTCGTAATCCTCTTAAATCAAGATGATTAAAGAATTTCTTAGAGTTGAAAGCTCTTTGTGTAAGATTTAAATTCACCACTTCTCAAGACAAATCCAGTAGATTGTGAGCTGATGCTTTGGTGTTTGTAACCTATAAGGCACACTATTAATGTTATGATCAGGCTTCCACTGCACTCACAGAAGCCTTAATAACATTGAATATATTGTATGCAAAAGTAATTGCAACTGGAAATGTGAGGTTTAGTGCTTAGACTAGTGCATCTGGTTCAGCAGAATTTATGGGTTTATGAAAGTGACACCAAAGGTACATTTAATTATCAGCAGCTTGATTTGAGGTTTGAAAAAGAAAAAAAAGACAGCAAACCACACACACACACAAAAAAATCCCCAAAAAACCAAACCAAACAAAAAAAAAAAACCAGCCTATAATTTTTTTTTTTGTTGTTTGTGCCACATCCTGTAAAGAGTATGTGTTGATCAGGAAAATAGCAAATTTAGAAGTGTAGCAGAAAATTATCTGGGGGGAGAACCCTCATTTTAAAGTCTATTCCATTCAAATACAGTAGTTTAGTTGTGGTCACATGGCTTGCAGAGTAACTCCCTACATAAACTGTAAAAAAATTCTAGAGTTAGTAGAATGTGAAGTCTGAGGTTTTGCTGTGATTTGGAGAAGTCATAGAGTGGAGATGGGCTGATCCACTCCACAGTTTTTTAGATCTGTTTTTGAGTATTATGAGGTCTTAGAAGTCCTCACTTAAGTCCACTTAGTAGTCATTTCAGTTTCCCTTTTGTTACTGGCTAAAAAGAAAAGAAGAAAAAGGCCAACCCTTGTTTATAAGGAAAGGCGCACAGAACTCCTGCTCTGAATTGTTTTCAGTAAAATTATGAACTTGACAAAGAGTAAAAACCTGGGCTGCCAAATATCCACTCTGCACTGTGAGCTAAAACTGCTGTCCATCTTTTCCTGCTGACAGCTTCTAAGATTAAAAACCTATTTGCCATTAAAACACAGACCCTATCATTTCTGTATTGTCAAAACAGATAAAAAGGCTGCTGAAGAAAGAGAGAGATTCTCATTTGCAGAGATTTTACAAGACCTGTTGGGTTATTCTTTGCATAGTAGGAGACAAATCTGTGTCAAGAAATGAGAACCCTTTTTGCTGTAGGTGTGTATTGTTACAGTGTTGAATCATGGTAGCCAGAGTGTTCTAATGCCAGTGGGGAACTAAGATGATGATAAACCTTGCAGTCACTTTATTTGAACATGCAGTGAGTTTCTTTGGGTTTGTTTTTAGGGAAGTGAATGCTTTGCAAAATGATAAATGGGAAAATATATACTTATCAGCAGGAAAGCATACTGCTTACTTCCTAGCAGGAGGGTGTAAAAGTGTAGTGATGCTCAGTTTGGAATGATGGGATCAGGGCACATATTTCAGGGCTTTTGCATTTGTTTTGTGACAGTTTAGCCCCTAGCACACAGCTGTACTCAAGAGAAGGCTGAGTTATGGAACAGGCACAGAATTAAAAAAAAGATGTGGCTGAATGAGAACTGCTTTCTTAATTTCAAAATGAGAATGTCCTTAATGATCTGTAATTTGAATCAATTAATTAATTACATGCTGAGAAGCATGGCAACTAAATGAGATAAAGGACCAAAACAGGAAGAGGAAAGAAAAAACTCTCCTATTATGACAGTCCTTTATTTTTGTAGCTGTTGATGTATAAAGATGGCTGAGCTATTGCAGCTTTTCCTTTGCTCCAGCATTACCATATTTCCTATCAGTAAGGGACAGTGCTGCAGACAAGGGCAACCTCTAGAAGCAGTTTCTGTTGAGGTAATCAGATGTCAGTGTTCTCTAAAAGCATCAAATTGTATCACGAATTCAAAATTTTTGAAAGAGAGGAAGCAATTGCTTAAAAGCTTGAGGGTGCAGTAGTATCAAGGAAAGAAAAATACGTATTTTGTTAATATTCTCAACAGTTTCATATATGTACTGCTAGCAGGTTCTTTTCAATTCCATTGCCTTTTGATGACAGGAGTCACAGGCATGAACACACATGCAAAACTATCACAAAGGCAGTGGCTTTTTGTTGGAAATGGGCCTTATACAACAGTGATTTTTTTAAATTAAATAAACCCCTAAACACGCATAAAATGAGAAAATAAAATTATGTTGTATGCAGGCATAAACAGATGTCCTTTTTCCTCATAGTGAACAATTCAATTTTATGAGCCACTTTTTTCTTTTTTTTCCATTTTGTTTTTAATTTTACTTACTGCTTTTTATGAGGCAGCCTCTGTTGTAAGTCACATTAATTTTTTTTATTGTCACATTAACTTCCTCCTTAATGTATAGGGCTTGCAGTTAGTAAATGCCTCAGATTTCCACAAAATATTCAGGGCAGACTATTTTTACAATGACTTTTAAAATTTCTACTACTAAACTTCAATCAGTTTAAAATTTGAAATGCATTAATATCTCTATAATTTTGTAATTTTTGCTGCAATAAATGCTTTACAGTTAATGATGCTTAAGAAAGGAACTTATATAAAAGCCATTTATTCCTGTGCTTAATTATTTAAAAATTACAGATTTCTTATGAGTTAGTTTAATATATAACTTAATTAGTATACTTAATAAAGTCATATAACCTTGTTTATCGTAGTTTAGAAAAAGAATTCCAGTTGAAATACTGAATGGCCTCAAACAAAAAATGATCTTTGCATTTTAGCCACGACTTGCTTGGCTATATATGCACCAATTTGTGGTTTCTTTCTCTACATACTGAACTGAATGCACAATACACTGGACACTTCCGTGTTTAGACAACTACTAAAACATGACCAGTGAAAATGTTGCTAGTCAAAATCTTTTGGGCATTTCTAAATTTGCTCTTGCTGGCCACTTATCTGTTCTGTGCCTATCGGGAGATTAGGAATTAAAAAAGACTTAAAAAATAGCTAGAAAATGTTCCTAAAGGGCAGCAGAATCATTTTCACACAAATTAATTCCCTGGGGCTGAAAAGCCAGTGAGAGCTGGCATGGGTAAGGAACCAAGACAGGGTAGGTAACTCTCAAAATGAAGATATTTGACTTTTAAGAGTCATTGTGCAAGTCATTAAGAAGTCTTAAAATTGACTTAAACTGACTTGATTTTATCTGTCCATTTGCAACAGAGTCACGGAGCTGAAAAGCTCTGCAGGAATATGGTACCATCTTTATGCGATAGACTTTGGCCAAGTACAAAATCAGAAACCTCACTCCCTGTTTACCAGTCATTATCTTTTCCAAGGTTCTCATCCAAACCTGTCTGCAGTGCTTTTCTCTCAGCCATAGCCTCTGGACCTGATTACCAAAGACTAAGTGTTCTGGTAACATCCTGCTCATGTAATTTCACTGTCTTTTTCATTTTTCAGAAATTTTTCAGAAAATTTCTCTTGTTCTTACTATTTGTGTAGCTTCATTGTTCCTAGCTGTAGAGGCTGGCCATAAAGTAGGTGCCAGTGTTTCGACACCTGTATAATTTGAATTTACTTGGGGCAGGCTGGGTTGGTCCACGTCTTTTTTAAGGCAGTAGTTACCTTTCCTTGGCAGGGCTGTTACCAGACTCCAAATGTTCCCTTTCCTGGTAACCCTGACAAGGCTTTAGGGAATTCAGAGTTTGAAGTCATCTGGATCCTCCTGAGATTTCATCGCACTCTCTCTGGGGCATTGTGGAGCTGGAGAAAGGCAGGAGAGAGCACAACTCTTGGAGAAGCTCCATAGGAACACTTAATGGTTACAGTTTTCATTCATCTCTTCAGCCCGAAATAAAAAAAAATCTTGTAAGAAATCCTGGCACTCTCTGGAGTTTTAATAAGTATTGTTTGTTGGAGAAATAAATATGAACAAAAAAATCAGTAAAAAGACTTGCCTGAAAGCAAGGAACGTTTTTTCATTGCTGTTTTTTTTGCTGCACTTCTGTGTGTGTGGTTACATTGAAACACACATTCAGTTGCTGGTAGGTAGGAGTCCTAGAACATTCCTTTTGGAAGAATAAATTGGCTTGGGTACCTGCTGACTTGGGTTTTTTTCCCCTCTCATTCTTTCAAGCTTCTACTCTTCTAAAAACCAATTTTTCTGCCTTCCAGTCAGTGCGTTGGACCCTATTGCTTCCCTTTTTTTCACCAGTACTTCCTCATCTTTCTATTTGCTCTTATACAGTTCCTCATTCCACATGTTTTTTCTAATATCAGTGTGCCTTCATCATCTCTCTCAGTGTCTATATCCTCCAGCCTCTGCATATTCTCTCTCTCCACCTGGCTGCTCCTTTTGAATGATCTTTTCTTTGCCCTTCTGCAGGTTCTTCTTTCCCCTTTTTACCTAAATTGCTGATCATGACCCTGTTTTAAAATTCTCAGATTTAACAGGAGATGTTTAGGTTATCTAACTCTCTCTGTTTAGGGCATAAAAAATAGTGCTGATTGTTGCCTCAAGGTAGTCTCTTCTCACACAGTGACTGGCAAAACTTGAAAAACTCCAGTATCTTCTTTTTGTATGGACACCATGGAAAAATATCCTCACAGATGATCACAAAACTTTTAGTAATGTTTTGCTTGGCCTCTTGATAGAAGCTGCGCTTGCTGAGGCATGGAGAACTGGGAACCTAATCGAAATAAATCCTCTGTTGATACTTAAAGCAAAGCTGCGGGGAGACATACCTTCCTTTCTTGCCCCTTTCTAGAGCTCTTCTGCCCCAGTGTTGCCATGGGCCTGTCTATGCTCAGTTCTCAGGTAGTTTGAGGCACAAGAAAGTCAGAGCTGCCTCATAAAAGAGGAGCATATTTAATCTACAATTTTTTATGAACTGTTTGGAGTAGTCATAAATGTTCCATTTAACGGAAGTGCTGGAATTTTTCTTTTTGGCAAGGTACACCACATATTTCTGCTTCAGTAGAGATTGCAATAGAAGCCCATAACAATACAGGATGAAGACTTGCAAAAATGTTTCTTCATGTGATTTATGGCATTTTCTAAAATGCTTTCTTGTTTTTTCTCCCTTAGAGACATGTGAAGAAACTGACTAATGATTCAGACACAGTTATGTGAAATATTTCATCAATAAGATTTTTTCATGCTTTTTTTTTGCCTAAACCAAAAAGCACTATCAATAAAATATGAGGCAAAGTTACCCAACTGAAAACATTTCCTTGGAAGTAACTCAGAGCACCGATAATTGTGATTAATGTGTCCTGCAAACTCCTATTGACAAGATCTTGACACAGAATCACACAAACAAGAAATGTGTTGGCCTTTCACTCAGCTTCCATCCTCCAGATATTCGTAACTTCACATGCGGAAAGTGTAAATACTTCTGGCTGTTGAGTAGCAATGCCAATAATGTTAACATTTTAAGCTATTTTCATAATGCTCCATTTATTCAAATTAATTTTATGGAAATTATTTTGCAATCTTTATATTTCTTTTTATTTTTTGTAGCAAAAGACAACAGTGTGTGTCCTAATGTAAGACTAATTGCATTCCTTTCTATTTCCTTTGGTATTTTTTGTTCAAGTATTACAACTTCCCCATTTTTCAGTCAGTGTCATTTTTATCTTCATCTATTTTGGCACATTTCAGGCCTAAGTGTTTTAATTTGTTCCCTGACTGTATTTTGGACATCTGTCCTCCATTCTTTTATGTTTGTCCAGAGGTAAATAATAATTTCCCTTTTGTTGTAAATGTTCTATTTTCCCTAAATAATATTTTCAGTCTGTGGAAGAACAGGAATGCTGTCTCTCTTGAGAATACTTTCTATGCAAGACAACAGTGCTATTCCCGAGAGATGCTGCACTGTTATGCAGAGTTATTTTCAACTAATATATTTTCATTTATGACCAGCTTTCTGAGCAAACACCTGCTAGAAAGTGCTTGGAGGAAATTCCATGGAGACTTCAGATGTTGCTTATTGAAATCCTGCTCTTACTACCTTTGTGAGCAGTCTCTTTTAAATGAGAACTATGATTCCTTACTGAAAATTACAGTCGTCTTTCCTCTCTCCTGCTCCCTCCTCGTTCCATGTTTAAGTTTTTTCAAAATAATGTATGTCTGTCTCCTTGGGTTGTTCAGCATAGCCCTGAACCTGATCTGCTCTTCTAAGAAGAGGGGCTTTAAAATTGAGGATCCTGATCTCTTGAGTGTATTTGGCCTCCAGGGCTAGCACATGTTCATCTCCCTTGTACTCCTCCTTTTGCCCTGGAGTAAAAACCTGATGAAAATTGCCTCTGCACCAAAATCCTTTTTACCTCTAGAGGCCAGACAGTCCCAATTTTGGCTGAAAGACTTGAGGACCTTGAAAGCAAAGGTGTTATTACAGAGTCTAAATGGAAGAGTGGTGATATTAAATGCAGTTCTTTCAGGCAGTGAGTTGACTTTTTATAGTTCAGTGAGCCAGGGAATCTAGGGCAAGGTTATATTCTTATGTACTTAAGGGAAGGCCTTGAAAGAGATCAGTCTTCATGGTGGCTTTTAGGGAACACATTACATTTTCCTCTCAGAATATGGTGGAAATCTATAACTCAAATGTCTATGATGAGAGGCAACAATGATAATATCAGGTAAGAGAAACAGAACATTCTGCCTCTTAGAGAGCTCAGAAAAATGGGAAATGTGAAGTGCATTGATTATTTGAAAAAGTATAAGTATAAACATCTGTTCAGGTGCATTTTGTTCTCAACTATGCCATGTTTTTATTGCCGATTTTGTCAAAAAACCCAAACAAGTCTTGTGCCAAAGGGGATTTGTAACGAGATATATACAGGTAGATTGTCCAAGATTTATCATGATGTCATCAAGTATTGAATGCCCTTAGTTGGTTTCAGTGGAACCAACATGCACATGTATTGTGTTTAATAAACCCCAAGAAAAAGGAAAATATTAAAGAAAACTGTTATTTTCATGTGAAGTATGAAACAGGTCTTGAAAAATGTGTGAATTATTTAGGATAAGAATCCAGCCAATAATGCTAAGAGCCCTCTGGTACTTCCAACTTTCAGAGGACTAGTATAGATCTTTTGGTAGTGGGGGGAGGTTCCAGCAGGACTGATGCCTGGGTAATGAAGCTGCTCTGTCTACCAGGAAATCTCTCTCCTAAGACTCACCCAGCTGTACCGCTTTGGAATTTCATTGTGATCTGCCATAGAAACCCCTATTTCTGCCTCTTCATTTCAGACTGTGAGAACAGCCTTCATTTCTGGTCCTTTGGGCTGTGGCTGTCAGACAGCTTCTAAGGCCATCTGGCACCTCCTCTCCATTCAGCCATTTGCAGTGGTATGCTGCCTCAGAATTTGTTCCCAGGGCAAACTCTTCCCTTGGCTGTCATAGAGAGGAGAAAGTAACTGGAAAACTACCAGAGTAGTCAGTGCTGACTTTTTATGCAGATAGACTCTGGATTTCTCTAGGGCTTGGGGTTTCATTCATTATTTTTCCACCAAAATGGTTCTGTGCAGCAATGTAGATCAATTGATATTGCCAAGCTCAGATCCTTTTATGAAGAACTAGGAGGCAGTTAGAAACAGTGGAAATACTTTTTCCTGTTTCTTACTGTAGTTGCATATTATGTTGTATATGGACACATCTTCATCTTTCCTAGATCAATGTAGAGAGATGATTTGGAGTAACTTGTGCCTTTAGCTTCTGGGCTGTTCTCAGTTCAGGGGAAAATAGAGAAGATCATGTGTCACTTGGAAAAAGTTTTCTGTGTGTACCCATCTTCACTTTCCTAATTAACTAATACCACAAGGCCTATGTTGGGAACTTCAAAAACCCCTAATTACTACTTATACTTAGGGGAAAGAAATTACTGAAGAAATTACTTGAACTAAATGGTGTAAAATCTTTGCAAAATTAAATACCAATGTAACCATTAATCCTTGTTAATCCAGGAGTATGTACTTTTTAATGCAAATGTGGAGTTTCAGCCCTGATTCTACTTGCCTGTGCCCAGAGCTGAAGAGTAGAACTAATCCAACTGTTTCACTTAATCTTTTAACCCTGACCCTAACCCGATTTGGTTTTGATTCAGAGACTGAAAATTTTCATAGATGTGTGTTATCATCTCATTACTAAAGGATACTATAATTGACTGTAGAAACAGAAGTATTGTGTTGTTGTCATCATAATGTATCTAGTTCAAATCCACTCTGAACCTTACCCAAAGTGAAGGAACTTTAGATCCAGGGCTTTGTTCAGTTCCCTTTTGCTTTGCCTTTTCTCCCTTTTTCCCCAAGTGGTGTAGTGTGTAAGTATTTGTTGTTAAAAGGAAAGAAAAAAATATTATAATGGGAGACTGAAAAGAATTTCTTGAAAGAAATTTCTTGGAGAATAATAGGTCAGCTCAGAAAGCTGTTCTCAGAAGCAAAATTGAATGTGCAGTTCGGTAGTTGAGCCACACTGTGTCACCATTGGACTTCACTTCTTTCCACTCTCTTTCCCATTATAGGTGAAGATATTTACAAAGACAGAGAAGAGGGGTCTGAAATGTGGGAGGCAATTGAAGTGCAAGAAGATGAAGATACTCTTGTGGAAGTTCCATTGGACCAGGTAGTGATCAAGCTTTACTTGATCATTTACTTTAAATGGCTTTGCTTTTAATATTTTAGGATTACAGATTGTGTGTTGTTTCTCTTTCCTCAATTTCTATCAAGTGTAAGCATAATTCTGTGGGGATAACTGTAAGCTCGACAATACTGCTTCTTTTATGGCAGCTTTAGCAAATCTCCCTTTCTGTGTTAATATTTCAAATGTCACTTACCTTTTAATCAGCTTCAGAAAGCTCTTAGAGAGCCTTAGAGAATCAGGACTCCCTATTGTTGCATCCTACCAAATAGGTTCACCAGAATTGCAGTCTCTTTATACTGGCAGAGCAGTATTCCTCCAGTCCAGGACCACAACGGGTGCAGATTTATCTGATTTTTGTTAAAGCTGACAGCACTTTTTCTGTTGGAGCAAAATGGTGCTTCGTTGGCCAATTTTTTAATCCTAAGATTTATGTGCAATAGGTCTTGATAATAGGTCTTGATAACTAAACATAAGATTATATCTCTATTTTTCTACTTTGATTTGTACTCCTGTGGACTGAAATAATACATGGAATAGGTAAATTGAAGCTTATTCCAAGGAAGAGTATAACTGCTTAAACTATTTGCTGAAAATGTATGTGGTTTCTTTCTGCTAATGAATTGCTCACAAGACAGCCCTCTTTTTCATCTTATGTGTGTGTAGGAATTTGCCAACTTGTTCAACTTTGTTTCCTGTTGCATTGTGCTTTTGGTGTCTCTTGATGATGGCTTGGGGCGAGTCACATATGCCACAAAATAATATTTCTGATCCATGCTTTGATGTAAGGAATCACAGTTTATCCAAAAGGTTTCTCAGGCTAAAAATCATCCCAGTAACATCAGGAATCTTGGGCAGTTTATGACTTAATGATGGTAAGCAGAGCTGAAGAGTGGTTGTTAATGTGAGTCTGTAGACAAACAGGAGGTAGTTAAAGATAATAGTTTATGAATACACTTCAATTACCCAGGGCAACCCAATAGAGCATAAACAATCTAGGAGATTTCTGGAGTGTGTTGGAGACTGGATTTTGATGTAGGCAGTGTGAGGCTAAGTTAGGTGAATCATTCTGCTGGGTTTGCTTCTCAAGAATAGAAACTTCTTTGGGATGTCATGGTGGCAGCCTTATTTGCACTGGGCATGAGATGGTCCAAGTATAACCCTCTGAAGAAAGTGGAGGTGAAAAATAACAAAGTAAAAATCCTAGAATTTAGGAGAGTTGCCTTTGGCTTGGTGGAGAAACTGGCCACAGGATCCTGTGTGAGGCTGTCCTGATGTCTGGAGGAATTCAGGAAATCTGGTTGATTTCTAAGAAACTCTTCCTCAAACCACAAGAACTATGCCCACTGTGCAAGATAACAAGCAGACGTAGCAGGAGGCCAGTTTGAGCAGAGGACTCCTGACCTCACACTAAAAGGGACAGAAGAGGGGATAGACTCCTAAAGAGCTGTATAGAGACATTGCCTGGATATGCAGAAATGGAACTGAGAGAGCCAAAGCTTATTGAGAAGTGGGAACTAGTGCATGTGACTGCACTGGGAATGGATGGATGTTCTATAGACAGATCACACTTCATCCATTTCGTTGCCTCAGTGATGAAATAAGTGTCTCTGTGGAGGAAGGGAGAGCAGTTCTTGTCCTTTATCTTGCTTTCAGTATAGACTTTCATATTTCAAGGAGAAATTGGAAGGAGTGTGGTAAATATGGGGAGGAAGATAGCTTTAATGAGGGTAGGGACTGGATTTGTGGGCTAAAAGGTAGGTGAAAAACTGGTGAGATTTGGTGAGATTTAAAAGGTCAGCTGGTTGAGATTTAACTGGCACCTATTTTACAGATAGTGGTCCTCAGGGTTTGACACTGGATCTGAGACATTATAATATGTTCATGAGTAACATAGATGATGGCATGGGACACAGTCTTATTCAGACCCAGCTGTCATTATCAAGTGAATGCAGAGCTGTCTTTCAGAGCAATCTCAACAGCTTGAAGGAATAGGATGACTTGAGCCTCATGAAGTTCAACAAGAAAGAGAGGTACTAAATTGGACACCTGTAATGCAGTAACTGTCTCAGTGCAGTCTTGACACAGATGGGCTGGAAAAGAGCTGCAGAAAGGGCCATGCAGCTCCTGTGGTTGGCAAGTTGACTCAGCGTGGGGATGAGGTGGACTGTGCAGGCTGGGCTGGTAAAAGCACAGCCAGCACATCGAGGTCACTGATTATCTTTCTTGACTCAGCATCTCTGAGGTTTCATCTAGAGTATATGTCCAGCTTTGAGTCCTTCTCAGCAGAAGAGAGATATTTAGAAACAGGAGAAAGTTCAGCACAGAAACAAAATAAAAAATTTAGACGTTAGAGCTTATGACACTATTTAATTGCCTACTAAATAGTACTTAGTATTTAGTTTGTTGATTTTTTTTCAATTTATTTGTATTGCATAAAAGAATACTAGACATAAATGCCTTTAGCTTGTGTTCTGCTTTTAAAAACAATACCTGAGGGGAAATAGATGTTTTATGAACTTACTAGCCACTTTTAAGACTGACATCATACCATCTAAAAAAAATACAGATTTTATCTTAAGGTCCTGTTGCTAAAAAGGATCATTCTCATTGTTTATTCACTTTAATGGGAAGGAATGTTGCTTAGCTATTTTATAGACACTGTTCTTGAAGACACATGAATCAGGTGATAGAGGCAAGAAGAACATGACTGTCTTGGTCCCTGATCGAAGGAATGCTGCAGCTGTGTCTTCTCACAAGACATACCTGCCCCAGCCTCAGAGTCTTTTATGATGAACACCATTGGGCTCATCAGCCCTGTTAATTGTGGTTGTCCTGGTGAGGTGTCATGATAATAAGGACATGTGTTATATTGATAGCACTGACATTGGGGAAGAACATGCCGGCTGTTGTCTTAATCTTTGTTTCTTATGGCATCCTGAAGCACATCCTTCTCTGCTCTTGACAGTGTAATAATCAAATTCAGCAATGATTAGCCTGTTTATTGGCCTCTGAAGGTGTGTAAAGAATTCCTCTGGGTAGTGTAGAACATGTGGCTGCGTAAATTGGCTTGTCAGGCCTTAGTTTTTAGGCTGACTGCAATTCATTTGAAATCCAGTCCTGGAGACAGCTGCCTTACTTCTCCACAGAAACCCTGCAGCACAGGCAGTATCTCTGTGTGTCTCATCAGTTTGCCTCTGCCAGGGATGGTGACTATACTGAGGGAGGGGAAAAACTCTACTACCACTTCTTTGTTTGGCAGTGGAACTGTTCACACAATTGCCAGTGAGCATCAGATGTGCTGGCAAGCTTGCAATGCTAGGAACTTGCTGGATACCTCTAAGCTCATGTACCAAGGTCCATTCATCATGCTCAGATGGAAATACTTTTCACTTGCTACCAACAGATTCTACTATCTGGACGAGGAACTGGAAGCAGGTGTATTTGATGGGGAAAAATATTTAAAAATCAGTCATGTGCACTATGAATAATCTGATTTTCTTGTTTCCATAAAGCCAAACACAGCACCAAAATTTATTGCAACACAAGCCATGGTTTATATATAATGTTAAAACATCATGTATAGTTTCCTTGGTAATCTGGCAAGAAGCCATGTCCTTCTGAGTAGCACAGAGTACTTTTTATTCCCAGATAACTAAGGTCACTCTAACCTTAGAAGCATTTAGCATTTGCATGTTCAGATTCATAGTAATGGCCATTTTAGATTGTTTTAAATTCTGTGATGTAAAGCTTTTTAGCTTTTTCTTATCTGCACTGCAGTTTCTGTTATTGCTAGAAATAGGGGAAAGGACAGCCAGCCAGGTCTTGACTGTCTTGCATAATGCATAAATATTTACATGCCAGCTTTCACTAGAATGCTGGCACTTTTGATAGGCTATCATTTCCATCAGCCACATAAATGAGGTGGTGAAGACAGAGCTTCATAATTTTTTTTCTTTTTATGCACCCTCTCTGTCTTGCTGTTTGAAGTACACAATTGAACAAATGCCAGATTAGCCATTAACTAAACCTAGCGTTATACTGGCTAGACTCTTGCTCATGTCCTGTTCTGTAAAATGCTGTCTGCCAGCTGAAAACACATTAAAACAACAAGGTTTGCTTTACTCCAGACTAGCTGACAGTTGTAATGGAACATCAAGGAAGAAAAAAAATGAGTATTTTGCCTTAAACCAAACCAGACCTTTCTGTTCTATATTCTTTACCAAGATTTCAGCTCCCAAACACAAAATTATTAGTTTCTTCTTTTGACATGCAGGCTTACTCCAAGTTGGTTGTTTGCATCACTATGTCAACATTCGTGGGGACTGATGACAGGCTATGAAATCAGTTGTGCAAATAGCAAGGGAATAAGGTAGTTCTTGACAGGGAGGCAGCAAAACAATAGTAGTTTCTTACTGGAGATGGTAATTAAGTGTGTAACTTTGAATTTGCTGGTAATAATGCAAATATATTCAAAGTAACTCCAAGAGAAAAATTTCTAACTTTAAAAGCTTTCAGAAAAAAACTACTCTTTTTCTTTTGTTCTGTATAAGTTCTAAAATACAAAAGCAGCAGTCTCTACTGATAATACTGAAATAACACTGCAAGTATGCACTGGTTTATCCATTTCCATAAGCATGGTTGTTCTTCTCCCATGCTGAACCCTTGCATGAGTGTTATGTGATCTGAAGTTATCCAGTGCATGACCCCATAAGGAATTCAGGCATGATGTTGTGCCAGCCTGCTACGCCATGGGGTATATGATACTGGCCATTAAGATGTGATGTAGAAAGAGTTTGGGTTTTGGTTTGCTCTTTGGGTTATTTTCCCCCTCCAGATTCATCATCCCCATATTCTTCAGTGTTTATTTGTAAAAATTAATTGAAGATAAATTGATCTAACAGGCACTAGTTTTGATGTTTCTGTAGATGTTCACATTCTTGGTTTTTTTTCGCTATCCATTTACTTTCCACTTTAACAGACATGTCCACTGTTTAATGAAGCTCTCCACTCATTATTTCCCATTTCCTGGGCTGTGATGTAATGTGAAATTGTGTAGCTCCCCTAGGTGAGCCAGAGCTGAAGTATATAATCAGTAGCAGAAAATTTGCACCTTTCATTTGCAATTTTCATTATGGAGTATACATTTTGCCTTAGAGACCCAAGATTCACCTCAGTGAGCAGAATAAAATGTTTATCTTCCCCATGCCGAAGGCAAAATGTTAAAGTTTATGTTGATTCAACATTACAACAGGCTGACTGATTGCAGAGACATTCTTTGATTAAACAGGCTACAACTTTTCACGAGGAAACATTTTGCACTACATCAGTAAGGATTTCAAAATGGCATTTGGATAGAACACATACAGAACTTCTTATGCTCAAATTTCTCTGCAAATGATGCAACTGTAATTTAAGTCTTATGAATTTTGAATGCTGACAAGCCAGCAGATAATATTTTCCACTGCGTGTTCTTCTTTCAGCTCCACTGATTTACACTTAATGTTGTTATTGTTTGTCTGTGTGAGATAGGGAAACTTGCTCTGATTGGTTCCTTGCAGTTCAGAATGGGAAGGGAGATCTTTCCTCAGTTTCTGCATTGGGTGACTGTGATTTCTGAAGTTGTAGTAGCAATGCCTGGTCTTATCTTTAGAGGTCTGTGTGGCCAACAGTTGAAGGGCATTCACTTCTTCTGACTGAAGCCTGGAAATGAAAATCTCTTGTAAAACTAGTTTTGATACCACTTTGAAAAAAGTTTCCTCTGTGCAACCCTATTTTCAAAAATTTCAGCAACCCTAGAGAAGGTAGTTTCTCAAATTGCTTAAACTACAAGGCATTTAAAATTAATTATAGAAGAACTTATAAAATTATTTTTGTATTTTGCAGTCTTGGTAGGACTTTTTTTAAATGCTTAACAATTTTCTCATTATCTACAGGTATGCTCACCAGATCATACTGTATTGTATGAAGTGAAGTTTAGGCAAATTTTATTGAACATGTGAAAAAGTGGAAAAAAAATAAACATAAGTGTCACTGAAGTAGATGGAAAAAAGTTTTTTTGACTTAGGTACATATTAGAAAAGTAAAGATCTGATAAGATCATAAAACCATTGAATGTTTTGGGTTGCAAAGGACCTTAAAAATCATCTCATTTTAACCCCTCTACCACAGGCAGGGACACCTTTTACTAGACCAGGTTGCTCAGAGCCTCATTATCTTGGTCTGGAGCACTTCCAAGGATGGGGCATCCACAGCTTCTCTGGGCAACTTGTTCCAGTTTGTCAGCAGCCTCACAGTGTAGAATTTCCTCCTTATAGCCAGTACAACCCTGGCCTCTGACAGTCTGAAGTCATTCCCCTTGGTCCTGTCACTACGTGTCCTGGTGAAAAGATTCTCTCCAGATTACACCAGGGCTCCCTTCAGGCGCTGGAAGGCACTGTGAGGTCTCTCTGCAGCCTTCTCTTCTCCACCCTGAACACCCCCAACTCTCCGAGTGTGTCTTCATAGGAGACATGTATGTCCCTCTTATGATGGGGGCCCCAGAGGGCAGTGCTCAAAGGTGTTGGCTTCTCTGTCACGGCTGCATTGTGATTAAGGAATGAAGTATGCTTCCAGTTAATAGACAATGAAACCAGTGAAAAAGCTGGTTTTTCTACACTTCAAATTCTTTAGTTTCCATTCATTCTAGTTGGACTGGGTGCTGTGATGTTTTTACATCAAATTTATTTTTAATTAATTTTTACATCAAAATTACACTCTGGATTCAGGTGCTGTATGTGTTGTAAAAAAGAAATAAAATATGACACGCATCTCATAAAAAAAATTGGAGTTTAAATGTTGTAGGGATAGAGATATTTTGCCTTCAGGAGCAACAGTGCATTTTGTGCAAATGTGGGAACTATGTGGAAGTGTAAGACAGTTGAACCTTAACTATTCATTTGCTTGTTTTTAAGAGCCTGGGTTTTGTAAATGATGTGGAAGAGAAGAGAGCTGCTGTCACTTAGCAACACTTTCTAGTTCAGGAACAAAATGTTTCGCTGTTGGAATCTGTGCAGTTCTGCTACAAAACATTCCTGAGTAGGAGCAGGGGAGCTCTGTTCTGAAGAGCTTTGATGCAATCGAAGTCAAGTGTTCCTGTTGCTGCATTTGTGAGATATATTCATGCCACTCTTCATGACCATTAAGATTTTTGTTGTCTACTTCATTGTTTGTCTGCTGTGACCATTAGCCAAGTAAACATTTCCAAACGACTTCAATAAAGCAAAATTATGTTTTATGCTAATGGTGCAAATAATTTCTGCCTTAAACGATTTGTGATGCTGCACTTTTCAGTATCAGCCGTGTACAAATCTTCTGAGAGGTTTACATTAGCATCCCTAGAGGAAAAGAAGCCAAATGCTTCAATGTCTGAAGATTTCCTGACTTACTGCTTTTGAGTGATGATGGCATTTGGTAATGTAGCTCTTAATGAATGATAGCATGATGAGTGTAATTAGAATACATCTTTCTTTTTTAAACACTCTGTTTTTGCTGCGATTAAAAATACTGTCATTCTTCTTGAATGCAAAATGAAATTGGCTCTGTTCCTCATCAACCTGTTAGTTAAGTCAGGAGGTTTCCAGAAGGCGAGCTGGGTCCATGTTTCCAGCAAGAAGCTGAGAATTGCTTCAGTTTGTCTATGTGCCTTTGGTTGAATGTGCTTTTCAACGTACAAGTCTTTTGTCAGTGAGTCTTTTCATTGCTAATCCATGACAAGCAAAGAACTGTTCTAACATTCACAAAGGTATGGTTTGAAAACTAATTATTTTAAGTAATGTACTTTTAAGCATGAAACTGCAAAAGTGTCACCTTCACTTAAAAGATGCAGCCAGCAATGCAAAAAGGAAAGTTACATCCTATTTTCTTTCAACCATTCAAAAGGCAAAATTACAAACCTTATTGTGATTAGTTCTGGGTATAGGAGGAATGGGGATAATCTAGTACAGTGACTGGAAAAGCTCCCTGCTCCAGAACTCTCTTGATTATGAAAATTACCTTAAGGAATAAGGATGCTTCTCCAATCCAAATTCAAGTTGTGCTGTTGTTATTTGAGGTGTGTAGATGGGACTAAACTAATGAGAGAACATTTATTCTGTAGTTCATTGCAGAATCTGTGTTCAGTTACACTGGGCTACAACTGGCCATTTGCTTCCAACATGAATTTTTGATGTGCCTTTTGTTCTCTGTTACAATCCTTGGTATGCTTATGATAACTGTGTTACATAGAGGTGATAGACCTCAGACATTCAGGCCTGGAGATATATCCAGAGCTGTTTCTCTGGATTTGAGATGCCCTGAGCCTTTATAGGAATCTCAAATGTGAGGGACAACATCCTGTGAGCCAACACAATGGTCAAAGGCTGAACTCTGGACATCTGAGCAACAAGAAGAGCATTTACACATCTGTCTTGGCTATCCATCCAATTTATTCCATATAGGAAGTTCTGACTGAGAATATTTTAGTTATTTAAAAGGTGAAAGTTCAAAAGCTAAAAAGTAAGATGGGAAATGTTACTTCTTCCCCATCAGTGTACAAGGCTGTTGCTGACTTGAGTCTCATAATTTCTGCAAGGATAGGTAGGTCTCAATCAGCATACCTGTTTTGCTTTCAGTGTGCCCATCCTGATTTATTCTGACTGAGAGAGCACAGTTTGTGGTAATTTTGGTGCATATAGAATAGGCAATTTGTACACTTGTAGGTGGAGGGAAGGCTGGACTTCATCAAACTCCATGAAAAGGTTCCCAGTGACTCCAGAGAACTTTAAATTATTCTCTGACCCACCAAGTACTTTAATGTAGGCTTTCGTTCATTATTTCAGGTTCACTGCTATCACTGGAAATGTTCAAGAGAGTAAAGTTAAGCATATATACAGCATTAACAGGATTAGGACTATTAAGACATCTGGTTTTCTCCCTTTTTCTGTTTTCTTCCCTGAATGTATGTATACATGCAGATAAACCTTCTCTTTCCGTAAATATGAAAAATCAAAAATTTGCTAAGTATACCTCTTTCTCAGTGAAGAAGGTGTATTTAAAATAGAGAATGCTAATTTATGCATAGTGAGTAGGCCAACAAGATCTCAGTAGGAAGTACCACACTTTTTTTGTGTAGAGAGCCATGTTTTATATGGTGGGTGATTTTGGCCATCAGTTTCCTTCCTACAGTCCTGTCTTAGGTCTGCTGTGCATTCTGAAATGCACTGTCAGTGGTCATATTCACATTTTAAAGGCTACCTTTGACTCTGCATGCAGAGGGAACTACATTTTAGATTACCTTGTGAAAGGTCTTTTACTCAGGATAAATGTTGATTTTTGACTTGTTTGAAATGTCCATTCTTATGCAGTGTAGTTTGAAAGGAGAATAAATGAAGAATGCATTTTGCTTTCCAATCATTAGCTGAAAATGTGGCTTTTTATTTTTGTCTGTAATAGTAATGACATTGTAGTAATATGTTCAGCTATCTTGAAATTTTCAGTTACAATAAAAACATTATACTGGCACTGATGGGAGTTTTTTCACTCAATGTGTTTTCTACCATTATTTTTCTTGCAATTTAGTTTGATTGGTCAAGTTAAATTAGTTGGAATTTGAATGTTATTTAATGCCAGTTCTGTGCTCTTTGGGCTTTCTGTTAGTTTCTGGTTTGTTTATATTCTGTGTTCCTCAGATTTAACTCTTCAAAAATTTGCATCCACAGCTATTTTAGACAAATAAGGTCAAATGAGTCTAGGTAGTGTAGCACTTTAGGGAGTCCCTGTTCATCAAATGTCCATTGTGCCTCCATGTCAAGGACTGCATCCACAGCAGTGAAACCAGTTGAAACATTGGGATACATGTTTACACACATAGGCATAAAGCCTACACGCTTTCTTCTGCAGTCCAGGATGAGTCACCATACTTAAGCCATGGGGGCAGGAGCATGTATTTACTTCTGCTTGTATCCACTACCAAAAAGCTGGAAATTGTAATGTCTTGGATGACTACAACAGTTAACTGAGAAAGTCTGTGTTGACTTTCCTTATCCCCTCTTCATTTAGTGTGTGTAGTGTCATAGCAAGCAGGTGTCATGAAGTATTTTTAGCTCGTGGTGTCTGGTGCATGTAATTTGTCCCACCCTCCTCTGTTTCTGGTCAGAATCCAGAACTGCTAATTTCCTTAGCAGACTGAAAGCAAATTAGTAGATAACACATCTAAGAGTAGCAGATAACTTCTGAAAATTTATGTATGTACAGATTCTTTGGTATATTTATGTGCTGAGGTTACAAAGGTTGGATCAAATTTGCTTTAGATGGTGCCTTCTTTGAAGGTTTCTGTAAAGACTTGGCTTGTTAAAGTTTTATTTTAGTGGTAATAAGGCTAGTTTGATGTTACTAGATGAAAGTGAGTCAGAAAGGCTCGAATAAAAAAATGCATAGAAATGACCGTACTTCAAAAATCACTTATGGAGCTGTTATTTACCTGGTCATGTAACCATGTAGTATTTCTGGTAATTCCATATTCTGTGGATTAGTGCAACACAATAACTTGTCCTTTTTGCAGCTGTGCCAATGTAGCATTGAGCACCGGCATAATAAAATTGTCTTATGTTGCTACTTAGATATCAAAGGAAAATCAAGATGTTTTGTCAAGAGGCTTCAATAAATTCTTGATCTTACTGAACTGGCTTTTATTAATACATTGAAAGTGATGAGAGAATTATTTTGAAATGTTAGGAGAAGACAACTTATTTCTCTATAGCAGATAGCTGCTTGCATAAAAGAGAGACAGTAAAATTCTAAACAGTTTTGATTAAGAGAGAATCTATTGCTCTCAGCTTGTTTGCTTTAGATTTAGAGTCTGATGAGACTGAGTGAGAGGCAGACACCTTGTCGCTCCTGTGGGATTTTTTCACTTTATTTTCATTTATACCTCAGCACAAGTATATAAGTAATCTGGCAAGTAGGAGCATTTGTTGACTGAATAGTCAGGGGACTCTTCAAAGCCAAAACTGGAAGGCAAATGATGAAAACCAGACAATTTGTACATCCGTCTCCCAGGCTGTCATGAGATGATGCTGCCAGCAGCTTTATCCATAGTGAGTTTCTGATAACTCTCCTGCAAGGTGAAGCAAGACCCTGTTCCTTCTGGCTGCTGGTCCAATTCTGTGTAGGAAAAAATTGCTGCCAAATGTCCAGCAAAACCTAACCAAGCCATCCTACACAGGGATCTTTGGGAAGGGGAGTGATGTCTTGGAAGTGACCAGGGGTAGGTCTACCTCATCTCTCTAACTACTTTTCTGTGTATTCAAAGAAGAAAAGACCAATGGTTAAGGTGTGGTCTGGTCCATAGGTAAAATGCTTCTTTGGGGAACAAGAACAAGTTTGTGAGCTGGTAATACATGATATTTCTTGTGATAGGACTTTATAAACAAGTATGTACTAAATGCTAGAAAGTCAGAGAACCTGAAACAGATGGAACTGAGTAAGCTGTTGCTGTGTCAATTAAACCTAGCTTATTCCAGTTGGGTATGGTCAAATGGATTAAATCCCATGTAATAAATTTTAATGTCACCAACACATTTTGGAAATGAAGAATAAAGGGGCATTATAGGTGTGAGTACAGGAGCATAATTTTCTGCCCATATAGAAAAACCTCAAATTAGCATACTTATTCCTCAGTAATGATGTAATTGTGTATTTGATGTCTGTCACGTTTCAGAATTGCGTGGAGCATTCTGATTTTAAACGCCTCATAATGCTGATGCTTTTCCTTTCACCAGAGACCAGCAGAAACTGTAGATGAAGAAGAGACTGTAGAAGAGGAAAATGACAGGGGAGAGGAGGTGTATAAAGGAGAGGAGGAATATCCAGAAGTGAATGAAGAGGAAAGTGGGGAAACTGTTAAAGAAAGAATTGAAGTGGAAGAAAACAAAAAGAAATTAAATGAAAATTATGAAGATGAAGCAGGAGAAACAGAGAATGTTGACCAAGCAGAGGAAAAGGAACTTATCCATTTAAATGGCAAAAACAATGAAGAAAATGGTGAGGGAATGGAGCATTTGAACTACCAAGGTGATCTTCAGTCTGAAGAAGAAACAAAAGAGGATTCTGACAGTCAGAACCAGGTGAGCATTTATTCCTTCAAACTGTTTTTCTTAAGTTATTGTTCCTTATTCATCTCAGCCTTATGCTTCTCATCTGGTCTCTAAGTAGTTAATTTCTGATAAAGTCCTGAGACCATTTATGAGAACTTTAGTTTGTGGAAAAGTTATTTTCCATCTGTATAGATCAATTACAGCAGTAATTACATTATATGCCCTCCAACTGAGAAAGCAGATGTTTTTTACTATTTGATGAATCTGCATATTCTACTTTCCTTAGTATGCTGACTTTTGGGAAAAAGTAATGAAAAAATTCTTGCAGTTTCCAGAAAAAAAGAATCATTATATATTTCTACACTACTTTGTCTTCTAGGACAGAACAGAAGGGTGTGTTCATGGTACCACAGTGCCTCATTATTCTGGTGAATTGATGTTCACAAGAGTTGCATTTCATAAAGAGCCTTTGCCATTGCTTTGTGGAAGTTTCATCTCTTTTTCTTAGAAATTGAAAAATACAGTGGATATGAACAAGATCCTTCAAATCAAGAGGTTTTAGTCAGTTTAAAAGCAAATATCCTATTAATTTAGGATACATGGTAATGTGCTGTTGACTTAGATGTAGGGATGCAACCCACATAAATAAGGATAACTCCCCTCACTGTCAGATGAACTGACCAGCTCACAGAGTGTGGGAAACAAAGTGTTTTGTTTGGTGGGGAAAATCCAGGTCTGGGAAGAGTGGGGCTCATGAGAGTCAGAAGCAGAGCAAATTGCTGCACACTCCATGTCTACAGGCTGCTGAGAAACAGTATCTTCCTCTGCTTCCTGTGACACTGGGAACAGTTTCTTGCACTTTGCAACTGGGCTTTCTTCTGTTCCTGTATGACACACAAGAATATTTTTCAATTGAGAGAGCTGAGTAGCATGACATTTTCTTGGGCTCTGAATTTATTCTGTACTTCATATATTTGAATTATTTTTTGGTTTAGATAAGCTGAAGGTATTTATGGAAATGGAGAAAGTGAGTGAGCATTCACTTTAAATGCTTATGTGGGTAATTGGATGCTTGATGAAAGAACTGTAGGGAGGAACCTCTAATGTGAGTGCTTTCTCCTTTGGAAGATAGATAAGTATAAAATAAATGAAAATTTTAACATGATCACTCTTTGAAAACATTCTTTTCACATTAAGAATACCTTGTGGAAATTTTAATATGAAGTGCTTAATGATGTATTGAAATGAAGTGAAATCTTTGGTACCCGATGATGTTAATAGTGCCTGTCCTTTTTCTTGAGGTTGATCCCGGTCTTGAAAAAACATCTACAAATCCAAGGGTGACAATCACCAGCCCACAGGAAGGTGAAAAGAACGACCAGAGCATTGACTGTGCGGCAGTTGCATAAACAGGAAAAATGTAATGAGCAGAAAATGGAAAAGGATAACACTTTATATTTAAAGCATGTTATTTTTTGTGATTGGTAACTTATATTAGGAAGGCAGGTTGAGTACCCACGTAATGAGTCGTGAGATGATCATGCACTATGGACTGATGAGGAACAAACATTTATATCTATTAGAAGAATTAATAATTTTTACACAGTGAGATTTTCTGATAAGATTTGAGGGGGGAAATAGGAAAGTACTTTATAGTAGTATTAGAAAAAAATGAACTATTCTGTGGTATGATATAGTTAGCAGAAATAATATAATCACAAAAATTACACTGTCCAACAAAAAGGAGAAAAGACCCACCCAGATTCAATGTCAAAACTTCTTTGTTGATTTGTTCAGAAAAATAAATTATTTTTTACCTTTTAACTAGAACGTGTAGTTTTTCCTCTAAAATTCCACATGATAGGTATAATTTTCAGGTATAACATTAAGATATAACTAGAATGTGTTCCTCACCTAATGGATTTATGCCTACAGAAAATGGTTTACTATAATGTTACTAAATAGTCTATTTTCAGTATAGTAATTAGAATTATTAGGTTTTGCATACATAAATAGCACTTATTTAGCACTGTGACTACATGTGGACAGCCCACAATACTGCAGCTTGTTTCCATTTAAAACAGAAAATTTTGTTGATTGTCCTGCACTGATTCACTAAATGGTGAATTATTGTTATCATGAACAAAAAACAAAGAGTATGCAGTAGATTAGTTTAAAAAGTTGAATTCAGATGGATTTGTCATTCATTTCTAAGAGAAACTTAATTTATTAATGAACTAAAAAAAAAAAGAACACGGCTGGATTCAGACTGAAATTTCCATGAAACCATTGCTGTTGACTGAGCCATTTTAATATGTGAGACATCAGGATGAGCCCACCAGCTTTCTGTAAAAGTCAGGAACAATTATTGCATTTATGAACCCTTTGCATAGCCTTAATGGTTGGAAGTGTGTCATCATCCTTTTGAGCAAGCTGTCTCCTGATAGGCTGTGGCTTAATATGCATTAGTAAATAAGGCATTGATCCACAGAATTAGTTCTCTTAATGACACTGATTCCATTGCTCTTATCATTTCTCTGTTAGTAATGGGAATAATTTGTAGTTCATAGATATAAAGCCCTGAGCATAATTTTATTAATTATAGAAAAGAAATAGTGGGTTTCCTTATCGTTAATGCTAGTAAATTATTTCTACAAGAAACTTAATGTCATTTTTGTTGATTTAATGCCACTAAGACAAGAATTACATTTATGAACAAACTAAACTTGAAGCACTATGTAAGGAATGTGAAGAGTCACTTGTCATAACTGAAGCTCAAACAAACATCTTCCCTTCTTCTACTAGTTATTAAGTATATTTTTCCAATGTAATAGAAATATGTGGAGATCCTTCAGCATATTTCTGTGCTTTGTCAATGTAAGTATAGAGGATGTTAAAAACATATGAATAGGGTTAGAACAGTTTGCCCTGTGGCATCTCTGAATTGTCTGTGAAACCTTCTGTCCATGAAACCTGTAGCTTCTGTTGAGCTGTCTAAAAAAGACCAAAGGGAATATTGCATTTGTGATCAGTTCAAAATAAGCTCCTAATTTTTCCTAATTTAGCCAAGCTTTTAAGCAAAGTATGCATGCTTCCTTTTTTTGTTTTTTTTTTTGGTTTTTTTTGTGATAGCAGTTAAGCCTGTGCTCAAATATATTTGATTTCTCTGGGATTTAAAAAGAGGTTTATAGTTAGGCAGAAGTAAAAACCAGCCAACACTTCCCCCTCTCCCTCCCCCCAAAAAAACAAAACAAAAACAAAGAAAAACCCACCAACAAACAAATAAAAACCATCAAACAACAACAACAAAAGCTTGAAACAGAGTAGATAAAATAACTGTGGGTGATAGTGAGGTAAAAAGGTAAAATGAAACAGGTGCCTTTCTATTTATAGCTTCTGCCAGCAGTTTCTGTCATTTCTTTCCTTTCCCCAAAAGTTTGGTATTTTCCATGCTTAAAAGGCTTACAGATATCAATAAGAATGATTTAAATGATTAAACTAAATTCTAGGGATATGTAATGTTATCATTTTCCTTCACAGGAACATGAAATTCCTGTGAGTGTTACTCAACTTCAAAAATGTTTCCCCCTCTGTTCTCTTGTAAGAAAGACAGGAAATATTTCTTCAGAAAAGCAAATCAGACTGTTTGGAAATAGATACATAACCATTTTATCATTCACCTTGCAACACTGACAATATGAATTTTATATCAGATTCCTTTACTTAAGTAAACTAGTTTATGCCTAACAAATAATTCTAGTAAAAATTAAACAGAATGATACAAGTGGTCTAATAGTTTTTCTGTCTTGATCTGCTTAACTCATTTTTACCTGAGAAATACATAGTTTTGTAAAGTTTATATAATGTTATTTTATTAGGCTTATGTGCAACAATTCTGACGGTTTTTAAAAGGATTGTTTCCTTGTTTTGTTTTTATTTCTAAAAATAATTTGCTATTAAAGAGAACTAGTACAATATTCCTGTATTTTCTCTCATATCAAGGCCTGTTTGATGTTAAATCTGTCTTTGTTACTGACTTTATAAATTTGGTGATTTTGCAGCTGATAGGATTCTCCCACAACTAGAACCTAAAAACAGACAACAGAAAAGGGATTTGGTAGTTTTTATATTACAACAGTGAAAGAAAATATGTTGACAGTTTAGCTGATACTTAGTTATAAATGTAAGACTAATGGCGCAGTTAAACTTGCTCAGGGAGTTTTTTAATGTCCCAATTCAGGTTAGGCCTGGGTTATTGGTATGTGTGCGGTTCAGGCAATACTCAGCAAATGGCATGAGTTTTTACCTGTTCATTGGCAGTTCCTGGGAAAATTACCAAACTTCTAAATGTCTCCCTGCAGAGATTCCTAATTTCAGCAAAGCATTAAAGCACAGGCTTAAATCCCATAGGACTGCAGTTTTCATTGAGTTTTAACTAAGGCTTTGTTGCCTTGACATGTCAGAGCCAAAATAAAGTTAGTTTGTGTAAAAAAATGGGTGAAAATAAGGATAATATGATCCCTGCTCAGTTTCATCTAATAAACCTGTGTGCAGAAGAATAAAAGAGTAAGTGGGAGTATTTTGATCACTTGAAAATACAGGGAAAGGGTTGTTGCTGGGCTATTTGCTAGGCTATTTTGATTGATTACCCAAATGTACATTAAAACAACCATCAGATAATAAATGTAAATACCAAATGTAGTATCTCCAGGAAGGGTGTATTTATTAAGTAGTTGCAATCAGGATGATTGCATGGGATGCACTCGAGGATGTTTTGTTCTGGGTGGCTGACAGCCTTCAATCTAAGTTTCAATCAGAAGAAGTGCTGTGGACATGGCAATAGACAGTGGAGCCATCTGCTCTCTGTAGATTATTCTGTGTGCGCTCGTTTGTACCCATCAACTTAGAGATGTGTGTGAGTGCTGAAACTGAAGGCATTTGCTGTGTGCTCACACTGCACACATAAATAATCTACGTATTAATAGTTGAATCTTCTTATAATGTTAGTGATGGGAAAATATTATTTGGTGTAGCTGAAATTTGCTATAATTATACAAAATTATATAATCTCAGATATATATCAAAACCTAGTGATAACCTCATAAAAAGTGTGATGTGTTTTCTTATGTTGTGTGTACACTTCAGTGCTTTGCTGAACCTAGCTCAGAATTCTTGAAACACTGAAGTAAAAAAGAAATTTTGGCCTGGGAGCTACTGGAAGCTATGAGGTCCATAAGGAAGTAGACAGGATTTGGAAAATTCAAGAAAGAAAGTACAAGTCTTGAGTGCAACACGTGATACCAAAACATTGAAAGGTCTTTAACATTAACCTGGTGAGTGGCAAAGCGCCCCAGCATTGCCAGATGAGGATGTTAGGGGACCCTGCTTGGGACTGTCCTGCAAGAGCCAGGCTGTGCTTAGAAAGCCTCCCCCTGATATATATGGCCTGAGTGTGGCAGAGCTGGGACCCTCTGCCCTCCTAAGCTGTCTGCCCTGCAAGGCAGGTTTTTCCTCCCAGCATTGCCAGCGTGGATCTAGTGGTGTTCCTGGTGGCAACCTGGTGGCAACCCTCTCCACTCCTTCAGAGACACTGCAGGTACCTTTCCTCCCTCCCTCACTCCTCCCTCACCACTCCTACACCCTGCTGGCTGCACATTCTGGGGGCACAGCCTGAGGAGGGTGAAAGGCATCCCTTTCCATCTCTGCCAGGCCCTCCACCAGCCTAGACCAAAGGATCTAGGGCATGGAGGTGTCCTCATCCCTCCCTGGCCAGACTCTGTGTATGGAGATCACGGAATGCATGCCTCCTGCCAGCACTGCTCCGTGCCTCCTTCCTGCTGTATCTGCTGGCTCTTGGCTCCCAGTGACCCACCTTCCAGTGGGCACTGGTGTGCAGCTGAAGAAGGCACTGGCACAGGAATTCTCTCCAGTATGGCCAGTGTCTGTCTTGCATGCGGAGCCCAGAATTGGACACAGATAAGGGGAAAGGTCACCTCCCTCCCCCTGCTGCCAGAGCGTTGCCTACTGCAGCCCAGGGTTCCATCAGCTGCCTTTGCCCCACGGGCACTTTGACACCTTCAAACTGGGGCTCTCCCTGTGATCCTCCATGGCCCAGGTGTTTGCACAGCTGCCTCAGAGCTGGCTGTGCCCCAGCATCTACAGCTGCAAGGGCTTGACCCTCCCTGGTGCTGGAGACTGAAATGTTACAATTTATGGCTTAAGTACTGTTACCTATTATAGCAAACCTGTATAAAAGCAACAGAGAAGACCACTAAGCCCTGGCTAAGGCCTTACACTGTTCCTTTATGGAGACAAGATAAAGTGACTCAGGTCTGGGCTGGAGGAAGAAGAATACATTTACAGAGGGATCAGGCTTTGCACCCTCAAGGTGGAGACCACAGTCCCAGGGCTATCAGCTACCGGGTTTTGAACAGACCCCTTCACTAAAGGAATGTGGTGGGGAGGAGAAGTTTTGGGTGGTAAAAAAGCCTCTGGCCAGAGGCAGTGAACACCTATCCTCTGTTGTGCAGAGGAGCTCAGCTCTGCGGTCCTTCCACCCCAAGAAAAGCCACATCCAGATGAAGGAAAGCAGAAAGGATGTTGAGACCCATCAAAGGACCCTCCCTAAAGTAGTTTCCAGACCCTGCACCAGAGCACCAAAACATGATGCAACAGATCCACAGTGTTCCAAGGGACAGTGTCAAACTGGCTCCCTGCACGTGGGCATTCCTGCCTGGCCCAAATGTATATCAATTTTACACTCCTTGGCAGCAGGAGGTGGGGGACTCTCGCCACCAAGAAGATCAGATGGAGGGTGTTGGAGTCCAGGACATCCCCTTAGATGGCCTGGGACCCGAGGAAAGGAGTTTGTGCCCTGGACAGGGGGTTGTGGAGCTGGTCCAGGGGGCTCAGAGACCTTGGCACAGAGCCCAGGAAAACACCGGGTTTGATTTTAATCCATGGCAAAAGCTTCCAACATTGCAAAAGGAATTACAAACCACTGGGATGTGAAAATAGTAGTTTAGCACAGTAGACGATACATAATTCAGTAGTTTTAGAGTTTATAGAATACAAGTAAATGGGGACAAGATGGTGGAATTTGGGTGGTACCTCATGTACTCCTTCTTCCTTGTCCTCCATCTTTTGGGGCGGTGATGGCACAAAGTAGTTAGAGTGGATTGGATCAAAGGAGAAATGACACTTTTAGTGTGGGCACTGGGCATTGGTACAAAATAGTAAATAACCAGTACGTAGTTATCTGTATAAATGTTAGGGGACATCCCCCGGGGCAGGCAGTCGCCTCGTGTCCCAGGTGCTGTCCGGACCTCGGCTGGGAGCAGAGAAAATTCCGAGATATCGAATAATAAACAACACGAGAAACCTGAAAACAGACCTTGAGGACTCTGCTTTTTTACACTGACACGACTCGGGGCTTTTAGAGGGCAAAGGACTCTAAACCACCTAAATCTCGGGTGGGGTTTTCCTCTGGAGGGGAGCAACAAGACATCATTGGGACCCTCAGGAGGTTGATATGTTTCTACCTAACCCTTGTCACTCTCTCCTTGTGTCACTTCCATGCCACCTCCCCCAGCCTTTTCTATTCCTTTCTTTTCTTTCTCTTTGCCTCTTTTACTATTAAATAAAGTAGATCAACTTTTTTTGGCACCAACATCTAATCTCATTTGGTTTTAATCAAATTTTGGGGTATATTTCAAACCTTTCTGGGTTCAATCCATTTTATTCAGAGAGACTTAGATTTCTTTGCTCTTCTGTGTTTAAGCTGAAGACACACCTTTGGTGCAGTACTTGGCTCTTGTCCTGGTTGAACGGCAGGCTTTTCCTGCCAGCCCCTTTCCACAGGCCATCAAGGCCCCTCTGCTTGGCAGCAACGAGGTTTGTACTCATCATTTGGAATAACATGACTTCTTCCCATAGTGGAGTACTGCGCTGAGACACTGAACAAAAGGTTTTATAAGGATCCAAAAGAAAGTGCATTTCTTAAAACTCACTGCATTGCTTTCAGTTCTTAGTTTAGGACTATTCTTACTTTCTTCTTTTTCATCCTATCTCTATCAGAAACTGAAAAATCCTGTTCAGATTTTAAGTTTTTAAATATGAATCCATTTAAGTTTACTTCTTCTACAAAGCTGCTCAACATGGTAGAATGAAAAAGCATCTCTAGAAATGCATATTCCAATTTAAATGCTCCACCTGGTAAGAAAGTCCCTGTCAAATGCTAAACCCCCCTCCTCCCCAATATTACACCATTTATTTTTAAGCAAACTAATTTTTTTTCTTTAAAATGAGATTATTCTTATAGATATTTGTCAATAAGAAATAAACTCCCAATTCCCATTCCCTCTCTAGCAGAGCAGGACTTTCCCACACTGTGAGTATCCCAGTGGCTGGGAACTGTGTCCGCTTGGGAGAAGGTAAAGTGAGTGGTGTGAGTGTTTGGGACTCCTGCTTGAGAAGATGGGAACAGCCAGCCACAGTGGGGGGAAAAATAGGCAATCCAGCCTTCAGCTGAAGCAGTTTTGTGGATTAACCAGTTCAATGTCGTAGAACCAAAAAGCTCAACAAAATCAGTGCTTGAGATAGGAGGAAATTGTTACTTTATTAGCAAGTACTTAGGGGGTGGTGGTACTTCAGAGTTCACATAGGGGAGTGAATTCTCCCACTCTTGAGAGAAGAAAATGTATTCAGACTCCAATGATATATAAACATTTTTCCTTGTATTAGTTAGGAATGGCCTCTGATTTAACTAGAGGTTTGAGTAATTTGAACTCTATTTCAGTGAGGAAGTGGAGATGTCAGAGATAAGCAGTCACACTGTCACTGCACTTTGGTATCCTCAGCTTGGAAGGCTCATAAAGATGTTGCCCTTGCTTCCTCTGCTGCCAGAGCTTGTGATTTCATCACTGCATACAATCTCCTCATCCTGTTTCTCTGATGCATTTGCTTCTTCCAGTTTGGTTGTAAGAAAAGATACTACTAAAATAAGGCCTGTGCCACATTCTCCCTTATAAACTGTTGATTCAAGGCTGGTATCCTTAGAGTAACCTGAGCTTTACACCTTCCTGTCATTCTCTTATTGTCCCCCGCTGGCCCCTGCAGGGTTAGCACCAAACAGAAATCACCTTGGTGAGACAAGGGCTAGGATTTGCATCCACTATTTGAAAATAGTCTCCTTCTGCAGAGAAAGAGGCATGGGTAAAGACTATTTCTCCTTTTCACACAGCACAAAGCCTAGCTCAAGATGAGCAAAGGATTCACAGTTCAAAGTACCCCAATCCAGTGACTGTAGGTGGCTTATCCAGGACAAGGAAGGTAAGGTAGCTAAACCTCTTGGGTTCCCCTGGCTGGGGACCTCACTATCAGGCACATCTCTGATGCTTGCAGATGTTTCTGTGTGTGTGCAAAGGGAGGCAGGCATTTGTTGTAGTAGCATTGTGCTTGCTCCTGGGGATTAGAGCCTTTCTCTGGAAAAACCTTCCCAGGTATGATTTTCTGTGGGGAAACTGAAGCAGAGCTTGTTTTGCATAAGAGATGTGGGTTGTTTCATTGTTTGTTCATTTTTGGTGGGGGATGGAGGAGTGGGTAATTAATCTCAAAGGCCTTAATATTGGTGTTAAAACTGTTTTCCCTCACTAGCACCTCTGTACACTTGGATGTTCCACTGCTGCTCCACAGGGAGAGCCCTGGTGCTGCCAGGAGCCCCTGAGCGTGGCTGCTGGGATGGGCAAGTACCAGGCTGGTGCATGTGGGAAGCAGATCATGGTGTGCTGACTGATCTAGTGGTGTTTGCCACTGCCCTCAAACACATGCCTGCTGGAAGCTTCCAGCAAGTGAAAAAACTACACACCACAGTGCCTTATGAGGGCTCCTGTACCAAAAGAATGATGCGTGTGTCAGGGGTGTGTGTGTCTATGGCTATTGGGCTCCATGTGGTGCTCCCAGCAGCTTTGCTTTTTTAACTGCTCAGCCCTGCATACAGGCAGGGAGCCAGTGCTAGGTTAGTTGCCTTACACACGGGATGCAGACTGCAGTCCTTGAGACCTCCACTCTCTGCACTTTGCTGTGAGTGTGCCTCAGTACAGACCTGACAGGAAACATGGCCAGCAGATCTGGGGATACTTGGGTGTACACTTTGAATTTCTTCTAAACCAGCGTCTGTGTGATCCACAGCTGGGTGTTTTAAAGATAGGACTTGATGGGCTGGTCTGCCCTGCTCCTGGAGAGTGGTTTGGGACCTGCCTTGTATATGACTGCTTGCTGGCAGACAGCCTGCATGAGGAGACTTGGCAGCACAGCAGACAGCTAGAGATCACATCAGCATCCATTCCTAACATGGATGCCACGAATGCATCTGAAGAGACAAAACAATCTGGCTTTCAGGTCTGGAGTTGCTTTTGAGCTGAGGCCTTCAAGGTTTCAGTGGTTCAGGCAGGTGAACTTCTGCGTGACCTGGAGGATGTTTTCCTGTCATACCTTTGGCTAAATACATATGGTGCCTCAAGACAGAGCAGTTTAGTTCCGAGAGCAATGCTGGGGCAATCACTGCTGCTGGAGAGGCAGAGGAAAGGTGGAGGACTCAGACAATGCCCCATGTCAGGACAAAGATCTGTCTACATCTCATGTAGATCTATGGTCAAACATGAGACACCTTAAAACCAACAGACTCAATTGGTCACTTTCCAGTTACATGATCATCTGGAGGCCAGAACAAGCTCTTTGCCATCCATGCTGTTGTGATTTTAAGCTAAAGACGGGCTGGTTGCATGTGCTGCAATCATCTGTCTTTAACTGGTGTTCACTACAAGGGACCAAGCTCTTACCACTCCTCCAGTGGCATAAGATGGTGATGGTCTCCCTCTGGGGAAATCTGAGACCTTAGCTCTCAGAGTACAAGGGAGTTCACATGGCTGCTATGGTGATATTTGGAAAACTGCTAGAGCTGTCTCTGCCCCAAAAGCTCATCTACAAGCCAGAGCTAAAAGCTGTCACTGCCTCCTGTGGCTGTCCTGGGTCTCAGTGAATACCTGTGCTCTGATTTGCACTGCTGTGTGCCTTGCTCAGGGCTTGCTCAGTCACCTCTGATATGCAAGGGGAGGTGCAGATGAACCCACTCATTTGTGACATTACAAAGCAGGGAGCCAGAAACCAAATCAGCCTGTACATGAGGGATACTGGGGCACCCACTGATTTGTGCTCCTTGGAGATAGTGGCTCTGTTCAGCAGTCTTTAAGTGAGGATTTTTGTCTGGACAGAAACTTGCTCCAGTTTCAGAAGAAAGGGGCCATTCAAGAGCTGAACCCATTCTGATCAGCAGCTATGTGAAGAAATTTTTTTTATCACTGTATCCTAAAGGGAAAAGCGTGTCCCCACATCAGAGATAATGCACTTGTCCAACAATAAGGTTCTCATGCTTTTCTAGCTGTGTGGGGAGAGGCCAGAATATTGATGTCAAAAGTTGGTTTGGTTTTTTCTTTAATGTCTGCTTCCATGAAGATTTTCGCCACTGTACTTATGTTGTTCTGGTCATGGGTTTTAGACCTGCAGAAAGTTTTTCTATGCTTTTAATATTCACTGACTGTCTTCTGATACTCATTGACAGAAGACCACAACAACTCCAACACCAACACATTTTTTTAGCCTCAGGCTGAAGAGTGCCTTTAGCTAGGAAATGGTCTGAAGCGATGACTGCCACAGGTTTGGAGGCTGAAATTGCTGGAGCAGCATAACATACATTGTTAAATTGACTAGCTTATTAACATTGTTTAAAACTGATCTCCCATTTATATTTGCAGAAGCCCATGAATGGAAAATTAGGGGGAAAAAAAGAGTGCTTTCAAAAATTAGCTGTAAACAATTAGGAAATAAACAATAAATGAGGTAATAACCTTTGCTGGCTCTTTTCTCTGAAGGGCTGTTAGAAGTACTTGCCTCACCTACTGTCAATATGCAGAGATTATTTTCATCCCAATACCTCTGTAAATTATCTGACAGCAAAACTGAGCTTTGGCCTGCTTAATGTGCATCAAGTGAACTGATGCAGGCAATGCACACTGTGTGGTCTGCCACGTGTCCAGATAAGAACTGAAGAAAAATGAGGGGGTGGATGGATTATTTGCCCAGAGAGAAGAAGGCTCCAGAAGAATCACACACGGTCTCAAAATATTGGAAACAGGAGGAAACTAGGTGGGTCTTCCTATTTACAATGATTTTCCCCTGGACCAAGCTGTCCCATGGGGATGAACTGACAAAATTCAAGCGTTGTTTCTCTAAGAGGTGCATGGGTATTAACCCCAAATGACTGGTGCAGGTAATGCTCTGTAGAGATGCTGCTTCCTTCAGCTAAGGGGAAGGACACAGAAGAGGTGAGGATGTGCTTCCACAGCTTGCTCATGCAGCTTGTATTTTATTGTCTCTCTGCCCCTGACCTGACATGCAGTGAGCTGAGAGGGCAGCCTGCTGTGTAGTGGCAGGCTGACTGGTCACTGCTGAATAATTCCAAAATTCCTTTATTTTACCAAAATTGTTCCATTCTTAGCCCTTTTTAGAAAGCTGCTGGGAAAGTGCATCCAGCTAAGGTACTTGCAGTCTTTTGCTCTCTCCTTTGCATTTCATGTCCTCAGGGGCTGAGTGGCCTCCCTGGTGTGCAGGTGCTGCTGCTGCTGCCCCGCTGCCACACCTCTCTCTCTGCAGCCTCCCCATTCTGCTTCCATGAAGAGCTGTTTGCTTATACTTGTGCATGATTAAAAGTTTCATACTTGGAAATGGCAGGCTGAAGCTGTAGCTGAAACTGGGAATTAAATCTGCTTACAGGCAGCTCAAGAGAAGGAATGTTTCTGTCTCTGCCTTTTGCCTGTGATTCACCATGCACTGGATGGAAGAAACGGAAAATAAAGGGGTCAAGACAGCCTGGAGAGTGGAGGACAAAACAGATGCTAACAGGAGCCTTTTCTGCACAGTGTGCTGGGGAAGCAGAGCTAACCTTCAGGAGAACACCTATTAACTAAAATGAAGCCAGTAATTACCACTCAGATGAAAATTGTGATTTCTTTCACTACAATTGCAGAGAAAATGATGTTGGGCTGGGAGGGATTGCACTATAATTTCAAGCCAAATGAGGCTAGAAATAAGGTGAGCATGAAGAAACTGAAAGGAGCCTCTGGAGTGAGGAGGTCAAAGGCTCAAAAAAAGAAGATTTAAACCTAGACTGCTTAAACCATTTCATTTGCACTGGAGTCTCCATTAATGCATCCTTTAGAAAGCTGATGGCAATCAGTGCTTGGAGGGGAAATCCCAGGCAGTCCCATCATGGAGTATGTGCTGCAATTTAGTAGGGATGGGAAAAGTGAAAAAGTTACATGGTAGGGAAATTGATATGTGCAAGGACAGATTGCTCTCAATCTCACTAGAAATTTCCCAGGGAGCATGACTGCTTCTTGCTGGATCCCATCTGGAGGCCATATCACAGGCATTTTCAGTAAGAACAGCACACAGTTAATTTCCACTGTCTTTGGAAGCTAATGCTTCAGTTCCTGCAGCAAAGGGTGAAGGTGTTAAAACACTGCAAGAAAATGGATCCTAAAAATGTTCCTGAGATGTCCAAATCTTTCCAGAATTAATAGTACATCGGCTTCTTAATAGTAACAGAGCAATTTTCTGCTCAGTATTTCTACAAAAGCTGTGTGTGGCACTGATTCTCTGCTGTTAAGGACTGCAGCCTCTGGAGGTCTCAGTTCCAGAAAAGCTCCAAGCAACCGAAACAAGGGTTTAATGAGATGAAACGTGTGTGGCAATGTTAGCCATGACAGCATTATCAGCTTCGCTGCTGCTGCTAAATCCCAAGTGCATTTCCTATCCCAGCAAGTTTCAGTAAAATCCTCAAGGGCATTCCTTTTACCTTAGCACCTGGGTAATGCCATGCCATGACTCATCTGCTTTTGGACTGTCAAAGCATGTTCAGATCTGTGCAATGTGACTGAGCACCTGATGTTTGGATCTGCTCTATCAATTACCTGTTGGGTCAGTTGTCCTCTGGATGAAAATGTAGTGACATTTGCATGTGCAGTGGAGTGTGTTTTGAATAGAACTATGTACCCATATAGCTAGTTTGGGTGAACTGCCCCAACCTCTGCTTTCTTTTCCAGCAGGATTTTCAGCCAAACTTCCACTACAGTGTTAATAAAATGCAGGTGAGGGTAAGGGACTCAACAACAGGAGCCCTCAATCTCCTGTGAACTTCACTGTAAAACTTAAAATGTCACATTTCCTCCATGCACAATTAAAAATTCTCAGTTGAAAAGGCCAGAACAGCTTGACTCTGCTGCCCACACACTGATAGCCTGACAACAGGGAAAGTCAATGGCAGTAAACACCACTCCTTGCAACCTGGACAGGAAACACTGAGCCTCCTCTCTACCTGGAATAACAAACAAACAGCAGCAGTGACAGGCTCCGCATGTGCCTTGTGAGTAATCAGTACTCCTCACCCCTGTTCTCGATGGCTTTCTTCTAAATACACAGCTCACTTTGCCAGTCTTCGGATCTTTTCCTCTTTAGCATTGCTTCATCTATTTCTCCCCTGAGATTACAGTCTTATTTTGAAGTACTGGGTGCTATGTACCTTTGCATTTCTAATATACAGGTGCCAGTGAATTGCCAGATGCCTTTACACCTTCCTTCTTCCATTCTCTGTGACCATGTGCGTGTGAGGAGCTCAACTGTCCATCTTTTCAGTGCTAGTGCTTGAACTCAGCAACTGTGTTGCCCAGATGGGAACTTTCTATGCAGAAGAAAATGTTACTTCCCATGGTATTGTGGACCATGATAATAAGTGCAGATTCAGTTGAAATTTCCAAACAAGTATGATCTGGTTTTTTGATGTTGTAAGTCTGAACTGAATGTCACAGACAACAAAATGTTTTATGAGCAAGGAAAAGAACACAGCTCTTACAACACACCTGCCATTATTATGGAACAATCTGTTTGATTCAGCACCCAAGTGGCTTCCTTGCTGCTGTTGAAAGATGAAAACAGACTGCATTAGGAGACCAGTGAGTTTCAACTGCTGATCTCTCCTTAAAGCAGTGCTCTTAAATTTTTTTGACTAGAAAGAAACTTTTCACAAAATCCATGGCTGGCTCACGCCTAGAACTTTATTCAATCCATTCCAAAAATAGACAGAACTATAAGGTGACACATATTGTCAGAGTACAAATGTCACATCTTTCTTTATACAGTTTAATTTAAATCCATAGATTAAGACAGTAAAATAATTGCCCTGGGTGAGAAAATAATAAGGGGGTCTTCCAATGAAAGGACAAGTCTTTAGGTAAGCACTTACACAGATGTATTTGGTTAAGCATAACTTTTTCTATTCTCTATAAAAATATAAACAGCATTTCAAAATGTCTTCAGATACGTACGTTGATATCATCTAACATGGCACTGATGAACTGACAGAATACAGGGCCAGGGCATGTCAAACCACATTTATTCATTCTCACCCAGACAAAACAAAAACATTTTGTATTAGCCTCAACATAATACAACCTAATGAAAGAAACAATATCAAAGCAAAGACACACAAGTATGATGTTCCTCCTCCCACAGGAATTCCTTATCTTTATTTTGTTTGTAGCTTTTGCTAACATGGCAATGACTAAGACGAAAGTGGCACTTCTGCACAGGTTCATTGTAACTCAGGATCAAGTATAACTTGCCTTTCCCAGGAAGCTACACTATTCCAGGATCAAATTAAGGGCTCTCCCTGACATGTATGTTTTACCTGTGCACTATTACTTTGATACAGACTGTAGCATGTGACAGGAGGACAAGTGCAAATTACAAGGGCAGAATCTTGGCTTCCCAGACAGCAGAACCAGGTTGAAAATGTAAGACTGAACAGTATTTTAAAGGCAAAAAACCATAAAAAATAAACAAAATAATGAAATAAAAAAAAAAATAGGAGATTCATCTAAACTTTCAATAGTGGGATGTAGAGTGTTCCTGGTACAGCTGTCATAAGTGCACCTTAGGTTTCCCCAGGGATGCAATCTGATAAGCTAAACACCTAATAATTGTTGCAAGAACTTACTGTACCCACACAGATTAAAAGGTTCAAATGTACTGAATATATTAGTCACAAGTCTAATCACGTAATTTCCTTTTTCCCAATCCTAAATTTTTACCAGAGCAGCTCCCCTATTAGCTGCATGTTTATATAGCAGAGCACTCGATGTTTTACTTGACTAGCACAGATGCCAACAAGGGCTGGTATTTTCCAGTTAAAGTGATCTACAGGAGAAACAAAACCCAAGGGAAGGGTCAGGTTTCAGATGAAGGCTGGACATTTTGAACTCTGGACAAAGTGACAGGTATCTTTGATTCTCCTGGTGCTGGCGCTTTTGTGACTGGGTTTGCATGGGCTTTTATATCAGCTATTCTCTCTTTAAATCTTTGCTGGAGGTACTTCTCTTCTTTGGAGTAACTTTTAGCAAAAGCAGACATCAGCAGACATGCTGCCACAGTGGACCCTCCAACACAGAACAAGATTGCTCCTGCCAGCTTGCATATATCAAGGGACCCATTGAACTGAACAGCACGGGTATCCACAACAACAAAATCATCCTTCCCAAGGGCTTCGATTTTGGGTGGCACAAGAAAACCCACTACAAGAACAGCTACACCTATCAGCATAAAAGCCGTCCCAGAGATGAGTCCGACCTGGAAAACAAAGAAACAAAGAAAACCCCGATTAATTTCCAATTTTCCAATTCTCTTCCCAGTTTTCAGTTGGGAAGTGCTCCTAGTCCAGTCCTAGTTGGGAAGCGTGCATATTTTTTCAATGTGTCTTGCAGACACAGTGCTCTCCTAGCAGAGGGTGGGCACTTTTCTTTTAGGATATATGAGGCCTTAATAGAACTAGAATATATGGAAAAATGTTATTTTTACAACTCATATTTATATAATTGAGTACTGACATTTCTGGAAACAATGGAATAGGCATTACTATCTCTAAACAGCATTTCATGTTGAAAGGCCTCATCAGAGAGAGGATCACAGTTTAACCCCAATGCTGTGTAACTGATTATTTCTTTAGCTTTAGCTGGTGGTTAGCACCAACAGTTCAGCTCCTGCTGGTAGTCTGTCATATCCACCACTTGCTTTTACTTCATGAGATGTCATTCCTTTGCAGGGATTAGAAGGAAGTTGCTATTGCCATATGAAGAGATCACAGAGTGTTTACAGCACATTTCAAGTCCAAGTACAAAATCTGGTTCACCCAGAACGTTCCTGGGGGTAGGGATCATTGGGGGGTAGAGACTGAATGGCCCCACAGGCCCCACACAACCTCTGTTCTTCTCCAATTCTGTCAAATTCCCTGACCTTAATGGAGATCTTTTGGTTCTCTTGATCCCTGCAAGTCACACTCTGCTCTTAATGTACCAGTCCTGTTCCCAACAATCTGTTGGGACACAGAGCAGTGGTAAACTACACTTTCAAGATGTACATGCGATTCCCAGACAAGACTTTGCTGTTTCAGTGACACTGGGACAGAGAAACTAGATGATCCAAAGAACCCAGGGAGCTGATGCCTTTTGGTTAGAGTGCCCTGCTCTCAGACATACTTATTTGGCCACCTCAGGCAAAACAAAACTGAGCAACAAAAGGCCTTTCTGGATAAATAGGTAATACCAGTAGTTACACAGAGAAAGTCTTGAAATGGGAGTCCCTCCCGCCAGTAAAAAAGTAACAGGCTGTACCTTCCAGAATACAGAGCTCCACCTGCTTGGCGATCTCTGGATCTGAAAATCATCCTCATACTCCCAAATTGAAGCTGTGCAGTCCTCATAAAACTGATGCAGGTAGGACCGAACTCCGTAGCGTTGGTACCCTCCCTCGGTGCTGCCCTGCGCGTGCTTGGACCCGCAGATGTCAGCATAGGAGCTCATCCTTCCTACCTGCAACGAGAGGCCCACACAAAGCACATCATTGTCTGTGTGCTGGGAGAGCAAAGATGGCTGCAGACTCTCCAGATGTGATAAAAAAATCCACGGCCCAGGAGAGACCTTCACTTCATTTTTTTCCAAACTGAGAAATGAGCTGGTTACAGTTGCATGCAGTGACTCAGCTCAAGCGAACCCAAGGAACTCAGTGACTTGGCAGAGCACAGCCCAAAGGTGCTGCAGGGAACATTCACTCCCTTAAGCAGGGTGCTCACTCCCCATCTTTCATACTACTGTGCTACTGTGTTTCCATGGAGACTGAAAAAAGCAGGATATGCCAGGTAACAAAATCCAGCATCCCTCAAGGGCTCATGTTGCCTCTCCTCCAGACTGTCTCTGTAACTGTTCATAAGTTCACCTTATGAACTTTCCAAACTGCTGCATAAGAGAGGGTTTTTAAAACGTTTTTTTCTGAGCTTTTGAAGTACAGGACTAAGCATTGATATACCATTCACAGCCATGGGAAACAGAGGCAAAATAAGTCCTAGATGGACTAAAGAGTTTAATACAACTTGTATTTAAATAGGGATACTTAAAAAAATAAAATTAAAAATGGAATGCCATAACAGCATCAATCTGCACAGCAAGACCAAAACAGTAATACTAAGCTTACAACCAAGTACTTTTCTCTTGAAGGAGTCAATGTCCAAACTCCTGCTGACTTTAATAAAATCAGAATTTTGGCTGCTATGAAAACTACAATAAAGTTTCTTACTCTTTCCATTTCATGCAAGGTCTCCTAATACACAAAATCCATATTTAGCCATGCAAGTCCAAGGCCCGAACTTGCTTGCGCAAGTGTGATGCTACTGAATTCATTGAAATAATACTAGCCCCTAAAAACAACTTGAGCAATAGCTCAAAGTCACTTAGGCTCATTGGCTTTTCTTTAAAGAAGTTCAAAAAGCCTTAGTCCAAAGGGAACTGTTAATCAGAACTTGCACCTGAAAATCATGGCTCAATTTATAGCAGCTTCAAGCAGTACATCAGATTTCTGCAGCAATTTCACTCAGAGAGAGGGAGGCTTAATGTGCTCATGGCAGCTGGGACCTCCCAGTTTTGCTGCCCTACAGTCCTTTGGCCTTTGGGAATGAGTGATCTAGCTGAGTATGAAATACCTGAATATGCAAGCATTCAAATTAAGGATAATCTAGAAAATATTGACGGGGAATAGCAACAGTCTGACTGAATCTTTTGGCTGGCTCTGCTAGAAATCAGTGGTGACATAAACAGTGACCTTCCAGCCTCTGGGAATCTATTTGTGTTCTTGACTTAGGAATAAAAAGGGATGCTTCTTCCTCTTTACAGAAACCTATTATCTTGGAATTTTATTTTGTATATCTAGTACGCATTTAGTTTGGGATTTCATGATCTCAACATCTTACAGTTGCAAATATCTCTCATACAGCACAGTGATGAGGTTTCAATGCTCTCACAGAAGCCATGACCCACTGGAGAAGGCAACCCACGTGTCGCTGCGAGACCTGCCAGGGCCAGAAGGGACTTTGCTGGTGATTGACCTTTGCAGAGCAACAGGGGCAGTGCCAAGCACAGCTACTGTCAGGAGCCCCTGTTTCTTAACCCCTAATGGCCTCTGTCCTCCCTGCAAATTTTTATTTTTCACCTCAGCCACTGTAAAGCCTTAGGAAATTAAAGAAGTGCTCTCCAAGTCTGTACATGGACTTGCTGTCTGCTGATAGTACAGCACCAGTGTCCATCGGAGTGTCCTCAAAGTGCTGGCATTCCAAGGAATGGTGGGGAAACAGGCACAGTGGAGAGAGACCTTGAGACAGCAGGAAACTCCTGAGCAGCACCAGCTGCTGACCAGATAAACTGGGAGAGCCTGGCCCTGGGGCCACTCTGTGTCACGCTGTACATAGCTAACACCCATGTTTCCAGCTACAGTTAATATACTGAAAAACACTAGTTTGTGTCACAGTTGAAGACCAGCTAGCAGCTAAGCACCTTGCAGCCCCTCCCTCGTATCTACCCTGTACCATTCCACCATGGCAGAATAGGAAAGAGAATCAAAAGCAAAGCTTGTAGGCTGAGATAAGAGCAGTTTAATGATTGAAACAAAGTAAAATATAATACCACTAGTACTAAATAAAAAAAAGGACTGATAAAACCCAAGAAAAAGAAACGATGCACAATACAGTTGCTCACCACCCCAACCAATGCCAAACCTTGTCTCCAAACTGCCTTCATCCCCTTCCTGGTAACTCCCACAGTTTCTCTGGGCATGATGTTCTATGGTGTGGAATACCCCTTTGGCTAGCTCACATCAGCTGTCCTGGCTGTTCCTCCTCTCACCTTTTTGTGTAACTTCTCACTGGCAGAGCATGAGACACTGAGAATGTCCTTGGTTTAGGGCAAGGATGAAGTAACAACCAAAACATCAGTGTGTTATCAACACTGTTCTCATACTGAATCCCAAACACAGCACTCTAATAGCTACTGAGGAAAAAAAAAACCAAAAAAAACAACTCTATCCCAGTTGAAAACAGGACAGTCTGTTGTGCTTTTTTATCATGCTATGAAGTTTTGAACACTATCATTTCCTGAGGTACAAAAAACAAAAAAAAACAAACAAACAAGTATGCATATAAGTATATAATCTGGACTATTGTGGGGAAAAGCTGCAAGCTATTTTACTTTCAAAAGTTTTTGTTTCCCTCGTGAAAACTGTTTATTCCTATTCAAAGGGAGAGGACAAGAAGTCCTCTTTACTCACTGCCACCGCTTCTTCAACAGCTAGCTGCCATCTTTAACACCACAAGCACTGAGGAGTTCTCAGAGAACCAGAGTTCTGCCCACCTCATAAAAATACCTTAGGGGTAAAGGAGAAGAGGAAAAAATGGTGTAGTTTATCATGGCTGCCCCAGTTCTCTCATGCAGAGTGACAATGCCTATACCTCAATGATAAGAACGCTAAATCCATACCCCTCAGCCTGTCTTTTGGTTAAGCAAAGATTCCATCTCACACATCAGAAATGGAATAAAGAGGTCAACTAAAGTTCTGCAGAAACTCATTCTCTCGAGTCCTTACTTAGATCTTTATTCTCACATCAACCCTATCTTCTTAATAAATTATGCTTAATTTCTGGCTAACTTAAATGATTCAGGTAAGCAAATTTAGCATCATATAATGAGCAGAATGGTAGGTATTTTCCCCAGGTGTAAGTGACTCCAGAAGGTCAACCCAGAGAAGAGCCAGAATTAAGGACCAGATAATGTGGCCAGCTGAAGCTTGCTTGTATTACTCCAGCTGCCAGCAGGAACATTCAGAAAGAAGGTGAAGAACTTTGCTGAGTCTGAACCAGCAACTTAAGTTATTGTGATAAATTTAAGAAAACTCAATGTGACATGAGAGAGACCTGTATAAACATCATCTTGCATTCATTGCAGTGTCTGTAAGTTTAGTCAAGAGAGAAAAAGCAGGATGCAGTGTTTCTAACAGCTTGATGAAGAACTGCCTGTAAGGACCACACTGCTTACATGACACTTAGATTATTTTTCTTTAGCAATCCAAAAGGCTAATAGGTGGCTTTGGTCAGCTATACGAGCAAAATGATAAATAAGAGCTGGGAGGTGAGACAGAAAACAAAATAATGATCTTATGTCTGAAAGAGTAGTGATACCATCAAGTAGTATGACCTTTAAAAACAGAAGCAGAAAAAAAAAAAAAAAGAAAAAGGACTGCCAAAATCATTAATTCTTTTCAAGCACTGCATAATATTAATTCCACTGTGCATTTTCTTCATGGTCAGACTCTTTCACTTAGAAAAAAAACCTCCTATCTTTTGAAAAATATCTTGCCCTTTAAGAGAGAAGGTTACCCCAGCCACATACGAAGCAGCCTGGTAATCTGGGCTAAGATGGTCTCTTTTCTCAGCTGCAATGTAAATGCAGTGTTTTTGCTACTTACAGATAGGGCACAGGAACTGAATAGTCAGAGAAAAAAAACAGTTCTCCACGAGTAGGAAGGAAACGTGTGTCATAGCATCAATTTACATTGGATGAATAAATACTGCAGTAACTATGAGCTCTTGAGTGTTGATGTGTATTTGCATGTCTTGCCTTCAGGGCTGAGAAACTAAACACTGAAATGTTGGGAAACTTCTGCTAAAAAGAGAGTGGCTGTTCTCCAAATCTGTATTACCGACAATCTGAAAACATACATCCAGGCTGAAAGAAGTGGCTCAATCATTAAGTTTTTTAGTGCCTAACCCCAAGGTGTTCAGGGAAATCTGGGATGTAGAATCACAGCTTCAAAGAACACCACTGTGTAGTAGCAATCCATCCCCTAGCAACTTTTGTTTCCATGGCAAACTGTTTACTTTGAGCTTTACTATCCTCTGCTGATCTGGGGACATGTGATTGGATTGGTGAACAGATTAAATGATGAGCAAGCTCCATCAAAAAATTCCCCCCCAAAAATTCCCAAATACTTTGCTTTATTGTGCCAGGGTTGAAGGCGTTTAAAAAAATAAGAATGTAAGGAATTGTCATTTAAAAAAAGGAGCACGAAAGGAAATAAAGATGTGTCATTGCTCTGTGACACCACACTGCCACCGAATGTAAGCCACGAACGCTGATGGCTGGCACAGGTGAAGTCGCCCTCCCCCTTCTTCAGCTTTACATACTTTGACCCTTCTGTTCACAGAGCCATGTTTCCAGTCCTTACCTACAGAGCGCGTTCCTTGTGAAGGGAGAACCCTGGCATACACAGCCTGCCTTTGCCGGCGGGCTCCGAGGTGCCTTTCCGATGGCCCCGCGCTCCCCGTCCCGGCGCCCTGCCCTGGCCCGGGGCTGCGACAGGCACCTGCTGCCTCCTCCTCCCTGAGGCTGCCCCGGGAGCCGCTTCTGCCCCGCTGCCCTGCACGGGGTGTGAGCGGCACCTTCTCCTGCGCTCCCGGGGGCGGCTCCTCCCGCTCGGCCGCCGCCGGGGGCCGGAGGGGATATCTCCATCTCCCGTTTCCCGGCCTAAGCGAAGAACTCGGCAGCGCCTGGACGAGAGCTCGGCCCTCGCGGCCCGGCGGTGCCCCGGGGGCAGCGGAAACCGCGGTCCGGCCACCCCCTGCCCGATCCCCGGCGGGGCACGGCCGCGTCCTCCCCGGGCCGGGCGGCGAAGCGCGGCGCGGCCGCTGCCTTCGCGGGATGCTCCGCGCCGCGCCCCCGCCGTGAGCCCTCCCGCCGAAGTGCCGAGCCCAAGTTTGCCGAGGGGCCGGAGCGGCGGCGCCGCGGTTACCTGTCCCTCCCGGCGCTGCCCTCGGCCGGCGAGCCCCCGCGCTGGCGGCGCTAGCTGCGGCCGTCCCGGCCCGGCCCCATCTCCGCTCTGCGCCGCGCCGGCCGCAGACACACGTATTATGTACGGCCCGGAGCGCCGCTCGCTCCCGCGCCGTGCCTGCGCACTGAGCCGCCGCCGCCGGGCGCGGAGCGGCGCCGGGCCCAGCTCGCCGCGCCGCCCCCGCCCAGCGCCGCCCGGGGCCGGCCCGGCGCTCCGCTGCTGCCGGCCGCGGGGTCCCGCCCGCCCGGCCCCGGGTGCGCGCCAAGGTCACGGCGGTGCCCTCCCGGGGTGAGGAGCAGAGGCCCGCGCATCGCTCCCCCCGCTTCAGTCGGCATGGAGAAGCGCAGGGGCCGGGGCTGCGCTGTGCTGTCTGCTATCCGCCGCCGAGCGGATAGACGTGACGGAAAGTGTCCTGCCAAGGACAAGGCGCTGAGATCTGGGTCTGGGGAACTGGATCGCTCAGTAGGAGACCGAGAAGGACTCCTTAGGGAGACAGAGTAAGAATGAGACCCAAGCGTTGGCGCCCTGATAGCAACAGGTTGGTTGTTCAGTGGGAAAAGATTGCAAAAAGCGAGTTTGGAGGCTAAGGAAGACACCGAGGGAGAGTTAACGTGACGAGGTACCAAGAGCTGGAGATGCTAAAGTGTATCCCACAAAGATGCAATATGTAATTCCTCTGAAAAAAATAATGAGAATGCAAAGGGCAAGAGTTCTAAAGACTCGTATCCATGTGGTGCACTGAAATATGCACAGAAATAGAGTGTTGTTGCATGCAGAAAAAGTGTAAGTGCATTAAGGCAAAATGGGTAAAATTAGCCAAAGGAAAAACAAGGTATTTCCAAAGTGCCTTAATCACTGTAGTATATAAAGAAGAAGGTGAGAGTAGTGGTTTCATCAATAGCCCAAGCTTCTTTGGGGAAAAAAACCCAACCAAACAAACAAAAAAAACCCCCACCAAAACAAACAAACAAATAAAACCACAACAAACTTGCATTTGATGACAGCAGTGAGTTTGGATAGTTGCAAACTAGGAAACATAAAATAGCTTTTAAAAAAAGAGCAAGTAAGGGATTAGGTTTGGAAGTGAAGTGGTTTCAGGGCATTTCATCTTGTCCTTCCAAAACTGCCTCTCTTGTCTCAGGCAATGAGTAATTCCAAAAGCATTCCCCTGACCTGAGCAGAACTACTTCACAGCAGTGTGCTGTTCAGTGAGTATAATAAGCATACCCCAGCCCACAGCAGCTAGCACGTAATAAACTGACAACGATTTGTGAAAAGAAAACAGGAAAATACAGTGAGGTGATAAATGAGAAGCCAGATGGGCTATCAGTCTTAGAAGAGATTCTGTGAATAATTGTCCTGCTAAATTAACACCAGATTTACATCGCAGTTATGACTGAATGCTGCTTTATCTCAGATAAGGAAGATGTCTTCTATAGGAAAAGCAATTAATCTACATGATCAGTCTTCCCTCTGTTTACAAAGCTTCTTTTGCTTACTTACCTATTGACAAAAGCAATAAATAAAAAGATCACGAAATACCTGTGTTGGCCCAGTTTTGTTTCCTGACACAGAAATTACATGCTCAGCTAGCCAGGACAAATCAATATTTTAGCAGTGGGACCATTTGAAGTAATGTTGATATGTGAACTCCAAATTAACAACCAAGGGTTAACCATTGGTAGTATCATAGGTTGATTTTAGTGCACTTTTAGCACATGAAAAAAAACTTTAAACTCAGCCTGAAATCAGAGCTGTTATTGAAGTGTAGCTGGGTTTGGTTATGAGAAACATTGAACAGAAGGGTGTAAATACCCTGTTTAGCCTTGAAATAGGTAACATCAACACAAAGATGTTTTAAAGTAGCAGGACCTATAGGTTGTGGTGGGACTCAGGGTTTGAGCTGCTGGTATATGAAGGAATTTACAAATATAGATCTTTCCTCAGTTACCAGCTTTCAAAAAATTTAGGCTGTGTTTATCCTGAGGGCTTCAGCTGGTAGTGGCGTGGAGAGGAAGTGCAATATTTTCTACCTCAAGATGGTTTGGTTTTTTTCCCCCCTTATGGAGAGGAAACCCAAGTCTAGTGCTTTCTTTATCTTCCATCTGCTGTTGTAAAGGTTTATAATGGACAGTAGTGAGCATGCCAAGGAAAAAATCCTGTCAAGAACTTCTGTAGGTGGTGGTGTTGGTTGCCATAGAGTTTGCAGGCTTCTCTCTTACTGAGAGCTGAAGGGATTTTATCAGCTGGTTTGATGAACACGGCTTAGGTAGCTTCTTAGGGAGCCTGTGCTGAATTGGAGAAATTACAACTCCTGTAAAACTCCTGTAGCAAAATGCAGCAATTGCTACGAGACTCAAGTTCACTGAGTTGCAGACGTCTGTTCCTATTTGCTTAATGGTGATGGCAAGATTCCAGAGGCTGTTCTTCTGTTTCAGGTGTTGTGGCCACCCCAGTTCTGCTGTAATAACATTATTGATACAGTTGCCTGTCCTTACCTTCCTAATGACTGGCTCACCTTCATCTGGAGAGCAAGGCCCATAAAGCTTCCACTTCTGGAAAATCTTCTGTTGACTCAGATCCACAAGGAGCAGGACTAATGACTAATAACTGTTTGCCCTTCTTCTGGCTAGGAGTCTCCTCAAGGAGCTGTCCTGCCGTTAAGGGGCTGATCTTGAGTGGCCAGAAATACTGGGGAGGAATGGGGCAAAAAGGTGGAGGTCAGTTCAGGTCTGTAGTGCTGTTCTGGAGCTGGGAGGACGTATTATAAAGACTATTTTATTCTGATGCAGAGCATCAGAATAAAATGGTTTATGAACCAAAGAGGTGTCTTTTTTGGACTCAAGACATGCTGCCAGCTGCTGCATTCCTGTTTTATATGAGGTGATTTGTCTGTTGCTATTGTCCAGAAATCACTTCTTGGCTACTTGTTTGTCAGACATTGCTGTATTTCTCAGTGCTTTGTTCAAAGTGTTCTAGCTAGCAAAAATGATTAATTGTCATAATTTGTCATATTCTGCCACCGCCATCTTTAGATATAGATTTGTTCTTGTCCTCTGAGCTAGAAATACAGAAGATGCTTTCTTGACAATCAAAATCATTAATCTAGGTGGACTTTTTTCTATCTTACGCTGAAAATATATGGGCTACGAATTGTTTCTTCTCTTTTTCATTCCTGTTGGTGTTGGTGAATTTGAATATCACAACCCTTGGAAATATTTAGGAGCTGTGTAATCCAAAATGCACATACACAAGTGATTGAAGATGTGACAGGGACCTCACATGAGTCAGTCAACATTTGCCTGTGAGGGGATGCTGAACGAAGAGCAATAGGCAGTAGGAATTAGAAGTATTTCAGTGACCCATCTTCACTCAGAGACTGCCTCCATTCATCATATTTGTGTTTCCAGTGTTCAGGAAGAAACTTTCTTGCTCTTAGGCCTAGTTGTTTCCAAGTAAGCTTTGGAGGTGCAGTATGTCTATATGGTTTAGAGGCAAAAAGCCTTAATTTAGACCCAAATGAAGGAGCAGAATATCAAGCCCACCATTTTCTGGAAGTGTCAAATGTTGGACAGCAAACGTGTGCAGCAGAGAGTATTTTCTTTGTAGCAGCAGCTACTATTACCGCTAGACGGCCGTGTTGTTTTAAAATGCACTGCCTATGAAGATCAGTGCCTGGGAGCTTGGGTTAATTTTTCAAATTTGGTTTCTTAAGAGAAGAGGAATTCAAAGCCAAGGACTGGTGAGGGGAAACTGTTCAGAGTCATTCTAAGAAATTCAGTTTCTTCATGTGGCGGTGTGGTGTAACGTTCAAGTGCAGAGCACCCCTGCCAAAGGAAGACTTTCCAGAATGCCCTGCTCCCAGTGGGACAGCCAGGCAGGGGCTGAATTTCTCAGCAGGCTGAGCTGTGCCTGCTGTGTGTGTGAGTTACTGTGTTTGAACGGGTTAGGACGCATCAGATGAGTTTTTCTCTTTTCTGTGTTCCTGCATGCCTGTGAGGAAAGGTGTTGTCCTGGGTTGTAGTTTAGGATGTATTCTATCACCATCTTCAGTTAATGGCCCATCAATGCCTTGTGCATGACTCATAGACAACTCCCTCTGGGAGTTCTCTCTCTTTAATGGGCCATCAAGGACCTCTTGTATGACTCATCATCCCATTGTGAGATGGTCCGCCCAAGGGGAGGAGCCAAGCATTCTCACCTGGATATAAGTTGGGATTTGGGACAGTAGAAGCAGCCTTTGCTCACCGGATTCTTAGAGGATAGGAGCTACCAGACCTTTCTCAGAGATTTCTGCTTCTGGAAAACCACCTTGTCTGAACTGCTTCCATCACCCTGATCAGGTTGTATTCTGAGTCTGTCAGTGGTTTTTCTTTTTGTATTTATTTTATTTTATTTTATTCTATTTTATTCTATTTTATTTTCCTTTTCTTCTCATTAAATTTTATTTCTGACTTAGAGCCTCTCACTTTGTTTGTTTTCAAACCACAACAAGTGTTTGAACCAAAGAGCCCTTTGGTAACTCTCACATGCCTGTGCATTCTGTTCCCAGAGGTTGCTAAAGTTGCTTCATATGCTATGTACCAAGTTTTTCTGTGTTTTGGTGCCCACATGGAAATGGGAGCAACTGAAAACTTGACCTCTGCCGTGAATGCTGAGCGTCATGAGGATGACATTTATAACTGCTCTCAAAATCTCCTGGAGTCTTAATATTTTATCTGTCTAATTTCTATTCCAGAGGTCATTATATTTCTTCTTATCATCTTTTGATAAACTGGTTGGCTTTTATAAAGCAGCCTTTGTAAGTTTATAATGCAGCTACTCTGTGGTTGGTCTCTTTACCATTATGTGTAATACAAACCTTAACAACAGGGCAGAGTGAAGGTAGTACACAAATGCAGTGTAACCAATATAAACACAGTTTTAAAAGACATATTTTGATTATAAGAGCAAAGATGGGAAGGACAACACTGTGCTGGTGCTGATGCCCATGTATACTGGCAGTGTCTGAGAGTGGCTGCTATCAGGCAGGAACCACGTTGTCTGGAGGATGCTGTAAAGACCTCTGTGCAAAGGCATCTTCTGGTTCAAGGAGTTCTTTGTTTTTGTTCTCTGAAACAGTGCAGCCACAGTGTTTTTGTAATGTAATTAGCCATTATACTGAGCATCAATTGCCAGGCTGTCACTGACTGTCTCTTAGTCCATATTTCTTCAGACAACACTGCTAGATTTAAGCTCTCCAAACAATTACTTCCCTGAGAGCAGTGAGAAGGATAAGTGCCATCTCAGCTTTTGCAAACAGCTGTATATTTAGGGAGGAGAGTGTACACTGATTGTTCTTATGATTTATAGATGTTATGATAAAATAAGCATCTCAAATCTATGTAAGGTGTTTTAATAGAGACACAAGGAAAATTTTATCTTCTTTGCAGCCAGTCCAGAAAAAATTTCATTCCACCTTTGATCCTAATGCACTTTTAGAGGTGGGATTGCAGTCAAGTACCCTCAAGAGACCATTCAAGAGAACACTATTATTTCTGAACCAAAAAACAGTCAAACTTCTGTGGTGACACTGTCTACCTTAATTCACTGATGATGTTCAAAGGAAAACAGACAACAATCATAGGCAGATAAGTTCCACTCTCATGCACACCTGAGAGTGGGAAGTGTAATCTCTTTGATGTATAAACCAGCAAGGTTCCAGTGTCAATATCATCCTTTAGACATAACCCTCAGACTTTCGTGTGGGACATTTAAAACATTGCTTCATTTGTGAATATGTACCAAGGACAGGTTGGTGGATTCAAATCTTCTGCTTGTGCCTGCAGAGTTTTAAAACCCTTTTGATTTCTATTACCATGTTTCACTGTGGGTGTTTGTAGAGTTAATTCAGCAGAGCTCTTTTCCTCTCCAGGATCTCTGACCTCGTAACAGTTGTGTGCAGACTTCATGAGGAAATAGCACACAACACCCTAACAAAATATGTTTCACTGTCTCTTTTCTTCTGTTTGCTTGCTTGATGTTTGTTATATGATACTATGTTCTCTGAAGAAATGAATTTTTAACTGGGAATTAAGTCACATTTTCATTCTATTCTCTTGTTTAATAGCAAGGACAGCCGATCATTCTGGGTGTTTTGTGCTGAAAATATTGAAGATTAAGGGACAAATCTTCAAAACTGCATTGGGATCTAATTATTCAGGCAGAGGTATCTCATTTAAGCGAGCTAAGCTCTTTTAAATCAATGAGATACAGTTATCTAAATAATATATTTGAATGCTTTTTCTTTTAATCTGAGGAAATTAATGGGGTTTTGATTGGGTTTGTTTGTTTATTTGGAGGATTGTTAGCTTATTTTTGTTTGCTTTTTTTTTTTTTTTTTTTTTTTACCAATTCATACTCTACAGTGAATTATGCCCCAGTGATATTGTACTTGATGGTAATATGATTGTGATGTCGCTGACATGGTTTGGTGGATACTGACATAGCCTGGAACTTCCACTGGGTCACCAACTATGCCTTTTTATTTGGGGTTTTGAGTGCAATTTGAATACTCTTCAGCTAGAAAGGGAAAAAGTAGGATCTTCCATTCATGATTGATATACCCAGCATTCAAAGAAAGTTCTCTAATTCTTTTTGCCTAGCTTATCAATTTCAAGGCTGAAAGATACCATTATACTTGGCTATTCAACATCTTTCATAACCAAGAGCAATAATTCTGTTCTCCAACTTTTGGAATGATTTTTACCTAATCTATAAATGAGGACATAATTTTATTTTGACAGATTGTAAATTCACTGAAAGAAAATCACCTCTGGAAGGTTGGAGAAAGGAAACATCTTTTTGTTTGGTTCAGTGGAGAAAAAAATACATGGAAAAAGAGCAGAAAGATTTGGGAAAAAACCCAGTTTGTTAAAACACTTCACAAAATCAAATATTTCAAATAACAATTTAAATGTCAAAATATTTCTAGTTTGAAACTTAATCCTTTGATTCTTTTATTTAAAACAGTTTTATTTGGTTTTGTTTGATAAATTGACCAAGACAGAGAGAAAAAAAAGTAATACAAAGAAATGTACTAGTCTCAAATGAAGCAATACCTCTCATTTTGTGTCAGTCCAAAATAAATGTGTTTTGTAACAAAACCCCAAAGCCCTTTTTTTTCTGCAGTTATAGTGGGGTTAATGACTTTCTTGATTATTTATTCCAGTGATTAAGTGGTTTTGCTGTTGTTGGGGTGCATCTTGGTCATGACCTGTTTAATTGCATTGTATAGACTATGGCTTTTATAGGGGAGACTTTTTAGCTGATCTATAGCATTTTCTTTGCTGTAATCAACACTGTGGCTGTTGTAGTAGAGGCAATTTCTGTTAATAACTGTAATTTTAGAGAAAATAATATATTGTGATAAAGGTGCTCAAAATTAATGCAGTACTAATGCAGGCTAGAAATGAGGAACATGGTTCTAACTGTAAGGCTAACTAATTATTTTAGCAATTTGCCTAAAAGTTTGCTGGATTCTTCTCTATCCAATTTCATAATCAAGATTGGCAGTCTTTTTGGAAGATGCCCGAGTCCACAAGAAATAACAGGCTTCCTTCAGAAGCTGTCTGAAATGATATTATTATTGTACATTCTAAATTATGCAGAAGACAAGACACCTTTATGCTTTTCAGTGTTATCTTAAGAGACAGTAACACCTCTTATTGCCTCTTGGGCAACGGTGTAGTTCCCTGGGAGTCAATAGCAAAATTCCCCACAACGTCAGTAGAGTTCACATTTCCCCACTGACTCAACCTAAAGTGCTTCCTTAGTTTAGGTGTCTGTGTGGAATAAAACCTTGCTTTGAACCTTAATTGTATAAGTGGGGATGATAAAAATGTTTTGCCAAGAAATTGGACTTCCTTCCTGAGTGTTGTAGTAATGGAATCTAAATGCAATTCCAATCCAGTTATGAGGAAGAATAGCATTGCAACACTCCTCAGTCTCAGATTCCTTCAAGCCTTAGGCCAGGGACACTTTTAAGTTGTACCTTTCAAGTACCTGTTGTACTGAGGGAGCTTATTATAATGCATTTAGAATTCCTGCACAGAGATTAAGTGGAGTGAGGAGCCATTCCTTTGGCAGAGATGTTAGATAGTTTCTTCAGATCCTTCCTTTAACCACAGCAGGGTTTTGGTGTTTGTGGAGGTCTTTTTGATTCATTTTAGGGTTTTGTAGGGTTTTTGTTTGTTTGTGAGGTTTTGTTGTGGTTTTGTTTGCTTGTTGAAATAATCTTATGTTACAAAATGAAGTAGCATTTCAAAATAAGACTAGTTTGTTTCTTCATGAATCACAGAAGAGGAACTGTTTCAACAGAAAACCCAATTAAAACATGCTGCTACCATGGCTCAAGGGGCTCCTGAATGTATGATGAATACTCTTATGCCCTTTGACTTCTAGTTAATAAGTATTTAATCTATTACCCTATTTAAACCCAGCTTCAGGAGTGCTCTATAATGATGATCACTCACATGTGTTGCTTGCCCTATAAAAGGATGAGAAACTTAACTTGTTTTGAGCTGAAGTTAATAGGAGGGCTGTAGTCTTGTGAGTGTGAGATTTTTGGTAGCAGCTCTTTCTGTGTTTTTTTTTTTTTTTTTTTTTTTTTTTTTTTTTTTTTTTTTTTTTTTTTTTTTTTTTTTTTTTCCTGATGTGCATTAGCTTCTTGAGCCTTGGCTTAAATTGCATATTGCCAAACTAAAGTAAAGTTGACCATTATGCTCCTATGCTCAACTCCGAATAAATATTTCTTGAAAAATGCCAGAGAAGAGAACTGGGCTTTGCCAGCATCTTTAATGTTTACTGCTGCCTCCATCTGTTGCTGCTATGATTTCCTCTCTTAAGATCCTGTTTGTTTTGACTTTTATTTGCCTTGTATGTTAATTATAGTCATGCTGTGCTCTTATTGATGAGGAAGAAGTTAATATAGAAAGGTCAGCAAAGAAGTTTTTTTACTTATATCTGCATTAGTAAGGTGGAGGTATTGTTTGGTTGTGTTTTTTGCACGTTTCTTGGTGATGCTGATCTTGGTAACTATGAGGTAAATTAGGAAACACCTTTACTGAATTCTCTTAATGCTAAGTCAAGTTGGAGTTTGCTATTGGTTTTTGTTTAATTGGAAGAGATATTTAGATACTTCTGGTGTCTTCTCTCCCCAGAACATGTTACCTGTTGGATTGTATGTTTACTTAACAAGCTTTAAAGGTGCTTTGCAAGAGATACTGAGTGCTGTGCTCTAGAAATGTGGGGGTAAAAAAAACTCTGAGGTGCTTGACATTGATGCCTGACTGTTCTGTTTGCCTAATTTATTACGGGCACATCTTTGAGGGAAGTGGTTCTCATACCCACTGTTTTTGCATCTGAGAACATCCTTATTTGTGGGTGGCATTGAGGGATCTAATGTACTTCTCAAAAAGGAAGACGTATTCCTAACTATGTACTCAAATATCATACTAGGCATTTCACTCACCAAGTGAATAGCCATAGATAGTGTACTCAGTGACTTGGGATTACAAACTGGGAAAAGATGCAGCTATGAGGACTTAGTTTTTAACATTTTGGGCACCTTAGCACATGTCCTTCAAAAATATACTCCATCCTTTTGTAGGAAGATAACTTGGGATACAAATACAGTCAGTGTCTGGTATATTTTGAATGAGATGAAAGTGGAAATGAATAGAGACAGTGATAGAAATAGAATTAAGTGGTTTGATACCCATGGAGGCCTGACTTGATCTATCATTTGTTAAATTACCTGATTGTATACTGTAGTGATTTATTGTTACATCTTAGTAACTGTACACCTTTATAGAAATATATGAATGTTACAGCTATATAGAAATATACTCTGAAGATATGAGAAACTGTGTCCAAAGCTGAAGTTTCAAATTGTTTTGAAATCCATGCACATAACTTAAGATTTTTATGTTCTTAGTCCAGGCAATGACTTAAGGAATGGAAAATGCCTGGTACGTTTATCAGTGTCGTCTGAGGTGACTGTTAGTGCAGATGACATGATTTATGTTCAGCATTACACAGGCTTAATAATTTCTATTCCTAAAATCTGATTCTAGTTTGCTTAATATTGACACTGAATATTATAGTAAGTTTTGGTTATCTGCACTTCTATTCAATGGATTTGCTGCATTCTAGTGAGATACAGCAGTCTTCAAAGTATTTGGAGTGTACTTGGTTCTCTGACTTGCATAATTTATCTGATATTTGTGTTAAAAAAAAAATTCTGTAAGACCTGTTTTGGAGTCTGGTGGTCACATTTTTATATTCATAAGAGGATTCCTTTTTCTGGGTGTGTAGATGCATTGCAAAAAAGGAAACTGCCTACATTCTAGAACTAATGACACAAAAATTGCTCTCAAATGTTAGGGAAGGTATTTTCAGCTTGGTGTTTTTAAAGAGAAATGTTTACACACAATACCCATTTGTAGAGAAATGAATATCCAGCAAGTTACCAATGCAATGATGTCCTAATTCTAGAATCTTTGTACCTAACTCTTAAAAACATAATTTTTTTCATGGCTGTTTCATCAGAGAGGTGTCCAAAAGTACTCATTTGTATCTTATCCCTCTTTGGAGTAAATTGATATGGCTCTGCTTGAAGTTAGTAGAACTGTGATGAATCTCATCTTCTGGGACCTGTGGTCATAAAGCTAGAAATTCTCTGAAATTTGAATTGCATAGCAATAACCTTCATCTTACAGAGACATTTATGATTCGAGGTAGCTGGACTTTGAGTATTGTTTCAGAAAAAACATGGCTAGCCAGGGATTATCTTGGACTACTATGGGATTGTTACATCTCACAAAACTAAAATACAGCCAAAAGTTAGAAAAGACCTGTAATTAAACAAAATTTTCAGTGTCGATGTTGAGTGGTGTGTGTAGCATGAGGTATCTTGTCTGGAATGCCTGCCCAGGAAGCCTTTGCTAGGGAAAGCTTGAAATGCTCCAGAGAATATGCTTTTAGTAAGAGACTTACCTAAAATGGCTAGAGTGTGACAGTACAGACAGCTACTTATTTGGTCACTTTGCTCTTGTTCCCGCTGTGTACTCCAAGGAGTCCTAACCACACCAGAAAGATTGTGGAAGTCATCTCATACCAAATAAATACTGTTTCCCTCACTGTTGGAACACTCCAGGGACCTTACAAGGAAGGACTGGTGATGGGCAAAGCTGTTTGACTGATGTGGCTCATTCACAAGCAATGTCATTTCTGTGAAGGAGGAAGTCTTGATCAAATTTTCTTCTTGCTGTGTCCTCTGGTGCAAGGCACTATATTTGGGAATTGCCTTTCCTATCTGCTGACTCATCCATGTCAAAAATAAAAGGACGTTAGGCTTTTTTTAGACCAAGGAAACTTATAATTTTTATAGAACTTGGCATCTCTTAGTAACAGAAGCAATTGTCTCTGCAGTTCCTAGTACTTCTGTAAGGTGGTATAATGTCCCTTCAACCCAGATCATTCTTAGGTGTTTATTTATCAGTAAATAAACAGGTCCAGGCCTTTTACTGTGGGATCTTGAGGGCAACTTGGCCTGGCTTGGATTTTATCTGTAGGGCCATATGCATGTCTATCCACTTTTTTTTTTCCCCATTATTCATGCTGCATGTGAGAAACATGCTCTGTGGCTATGTCCTTACATTGTCTGGGTGACATGAGTCAAAATGGGGCCAGTGTGACAACAAGCAGTGTGTCATGGGAGCGTGTTGATGTCTGTGCCCTTGCTGGATCACTGTTCTAGGCCTAGCTGTGGGAGATGGCAGTGAAGTTCCAGGTTCATGCTCCAGGGCCGCTTGTGCAGTGACATCCCGTCTGCTGTTTCTATGTTAATGTCCGTATCTTCTGTCTGAATCAGAAGGAACTTGACTTACTCTGAGCCCTGAGCTTAGAGCAACTTATCCATCAGCTGTGGCTGGAGGACATAGCCTTTGTGGTCAGAGTGCACTGGAAGGGGTCTTGAAGGACTCCAACACTGTTTTGATGAAGTGTTGGCCATGTGGAGCAGGAGGGTGGTTAGTCTCTTGAGGCCTTTGCATATTTGATTTCTTTACCAGTTATGCTGAGGGGGTGATCTTTCCCTCCTTAAGATGCTGCAAATGGGTCCTGGTCTGGTTTAGTAGACCTGAACACAACTTACTATGCTGTGTACTCCTCAACTGTCTCACTTTGTAGAAACCCACATTTTTGTACTTTCTTCTGTCTCTTGTGCTTGTTAAATTCATTGCTAATTGAGAAATAAATTGCCTAATTTACACCAAGGTTCTGCCTGAGTCCTGAAAGTATTGAAGTTGTAAATTATCTGGTCCAGGCCACAGTGAAGTTGTAATTGCATTTTAAGAGCTCAGTACTTTACCACAGAGATGTCTTTTGTTAGGCATTAGCACCTTCCTCAGGTGGTGAGGCCACAACAGGGCATTTCTCATTTGTCTTTGCATTTCTCATTTGTCTTTGCTGTCTGCTCTTAGATTCTGCACACTTTAACTTTTGACATAGCCTGATACATTTACAGGCATACCCATTTACTAATCTTAAATAATATGCAGGAAATGTAGTTTTCTTTTGAAAATACCTATACTATGTTGTGCTAACTTTTTTCTCCCCTAGATGTGAGAGAAGAATATATAAAAAGAATATTCACCCTGTGGCTTAGCGCCCGTCTTATGTTTTGTGTTGTTCAGTCATGGCTACAGATGTCACCTGGGCTAATGTGGAAGTTCCCATTTCCAGTGATTCAGGGGATGTCTGTGGGAAAACCTGGAAGCTCAGTGTTGTGGTGTTTGTACATCAGGAAGAGTGTGTAGCCATGGTCATGTAGCACCTAATTTCCAAGCTGTGAAGCCGGTGCCAGTGAGCTTTGAGGAGAACTGAAATAGATAACCAGGATTACGTCTGGCTGGAGTGCATCTGTATGACTGCAGTCACACCTTGGGATTGCAATGGGGCACCTGCTTGGAACAGGAATAACTCTCTATTCTAAGCACTGCTTTTTCACGGGCAGGCACTTTCAAAAGGCCAAATCAAGCTATTTCAAACTGGAATATTTTCATACTGGAGTGGGCAAAGGGTGTATCAAAGCAGGTCTGGTACCATTAGCAGTTACCTCATAAAGATTATAAGAGGATGGGTGTCATCTCAGAGAACAGGTAAAGTGTATGTTTGAGGTCTAATTTTTAAAATGCTTGAATAAAACTGAGGAGGAAATGGAAATTGAGGACCTGGAAAAGAGCTAACACAGACAAAGCCATAACTAATAATTTGATGCTCTTTTTCAAGGAAGATGCCATTCCAAAGCATCTACACAGTACAGTCATACCCAAAATAATATTCCTGTTGGCAATATTGGGGATTACTGGAGTCTGATTACTTATGATTAGTCTGGAAACATCCAGACTGAGTGTGTTGGAAATTCAGAAGTAGTAAAACTAAAGCCTAAATATGCCCTTCAAGGGAAGTGTGGAGGAATTGTGCTCTGTTTAAAGCAGTGGCTGAAGTTGGAACACAGGATTTCAAGACTGCTACAAAAATAGGGTAAAATCAGCTGCCTGCTAATACTGCAGAGAACAGGACATAACTGCACAGCAAGAGTTTGTCTTGAGTAATAGGGACTACTTTTTTAACTGAATTCAGCTATGCAGTTAAATATAGCTGTTCTTAAAATCATTATTCCAAAGAAAATCTTTCAGATAGACCACCTCTGTCAGGCTTTATTCTATAATTAGTCCTGCCCTACATTTTTTTTTTCATGACTAACTCACACAGGAGCTATTGGGAGGGAGGCGTGCTCAAAAATCCCCTGAATTACATGCTGAGCTGTGAAAGCTCATACATGATAATGGGATTTAAATGCTTAAAATACCCCTGAGAAATCTGAATATGCAGCCTTCCAAGGCTTTAGAACAATGAGTGAAGAGCCCTGAATTTGAGCATAAATTGTTCCTTTGTTTTCTGAAAATGGAATTCATAAAATGCTGAATATCTCATCAGGCTATTCTAGCCCCTTGAGATCCACCTCTGTCTCCTCTGATACTTGTCCTTCCTGTGGCACAGGTGTCTGAAATGTCTGATTGAAGGTTCTCAGTCACGTGTACTAAAATAAACTGATGTATGAACAATGGACTGCATAAAAGTTAAGATTTGTTGATTCTTATACCTCATAGGTGCCTTCTGAAAATATTTTTTTATTGTTTCTCACAGTGGATTTTAGCAGAATTGTCAAGGACTCTCCAGTTCCTGCTCAGACTGGACTAGTTTTGAAAATACTGGTTTGCTATAAGATTATTATCCTGCTCTTTTGATTAGTCGTCTTTTAGAAACATGTATCCTGCAGCAAGTGAGTTTCTCTGCTCATAGCAAAGATTTTGAGTTGATATTCAAGCATGCTAGTATTTAAAGGTTGTGGCTTTTGCTTCCTTCCCCTTCCCCCCTCCCCCCTTATTCTCAGTAGGGGCTATTATGAACATCACCTATGCCCTTTTAATACCACAGACCCACTGGATTTCAGTACCTGCAACAACTTGCTCAGCCCTTCTATGTGAAACTTCCCAACCCTCCCAGCTGCTCTGCATCAGAAGATTCATTATTTCCAACACAGAGTGAATGGCCTTGTGATAAAGGAATGAGACCTACAAATCTGTAGGCTTCTGATTTTGAGCTCAGAAACCTCTAGTGTAAGAAATTAAAGTGCATAGAGCTTTACTGTAATGCTTTTAGTGCTCACTGGACCTGGAGAGGGATAGATGATGTTCTGCCAGTACTCCATGACCTGTTGCACACAGAGCTCCTGTGGAACAGGGAGTTGTGCCTCCCTCTGTTCCTTTTATGTGAGACGCTTGAAACTATGTAAGTAAAATATGGAAGGAGGCCTTGAACAAATCCATTTGCAGAAGGCTATATGGACATGAGAATATGTGGTACCAGTCCCCTCAAAAGCCATGCTTCATTTCCTGCTTTATATGCTTTAAGCAACTGGCTTCCCACTTCTCAGGTGATAGAAGAAAGATCTGACTTTTAGGAAGTGCAAGTGGATACAGAATTATGGCCTTTTGAAAATTTAAGCACTGAAACCTGGCAGTGCATGACCTTGATTACTGTGAGGTGACTTTTGAGACAAGCTTTAAAAGTGAAATGAGAATGCAGTTTTCCTTGGCAAAGGAAATGTAAGGGTTTTGTGGGTATGCAGGTGTTTACAGCTAGGATGCCTTTGGGATAAAAGATGCCAAAAATGAAATTAAGGATGTTGCAGTGAAGGTACCACAGCTTAGTCTTGAACTGCTCGAGCTGGGTTTAAGATTTCTCATATAGCAATACTCTGACTTTCTGTAGCATAAACCATGCAATCTCCATCCTGGTAGGAACATGCACATCCTCTATCAAAGTCATTTAGCTGGTAGCCTCTCTGTTCTTGGTGATTAATCAGTCTTATGTGTACCAGAGTCAGCCTCAATCCCTGATGCTCTCTATTGAAGAGGCTTTTAATGGAAAAGGTGTTAACAGGAAAGGGCAGAAACAGGAAAGGTGTTAACTTGCACTTTTATGCTCTGAAAGTCAAAGGGACACATGCTCCTGCTGTATTTGCAGAAAAAACAATTAAGAAAGTAACCAAAATCAATTATCCACATGATAGCTACTCCTTAAGTTCAAGGTTAAGTGCACCACTTTCTAAGTTTAAAGCAAATGCATGCAGCCTAAACCTGATGAAAGAGTAGGTTGCAGGCTGCCCAATATATCAAGAACTTGTAATTTACTTGGTTTACATAAAGTAATGCTTAAAATCCAAGTGCTACTGAGTTTGTATTTGCTTTTATATAGATATGCACATTATATAAATATATATAAAAATTATTTTAGGAGTTATACTGAATTCCCAACTGCTTTTGGGAAAGAATACCCAGGAGAAATTTCCTTTCTATCTTATTCCAAGGATATTGGTTTTACAGAAACCAGAGAGAACAGTGCTGCTTAATTCACTAGGATAGTTTTCAGTTTCATTGCTAGCTTTGACAAATGTAATTGTAAGGACTCCTCCTTCAAGTCCTATAGTGACACTCTATTTCCCTTTATTGGTACTTTCTGTTCTTGGAACTTGTAGAGTGCAAAATTAATTTTTGTTGTGATATTCTGGTTCTGTTACTTAGTGAAAATCTCTCTTGTCTGACTGCTAGATTTTGTTCTGTAAAATCATAAGAGGCTAGATTCTTGGAAAAGCATGAAATTGATATTTTAATTATATTTTTTAAATTGTACTTGGATATTACCCCTGAAAAACTGCTAAAGAGATTTCATGTTCTTTGAGGTTTTTATGCACTTCAAGCAAAATTCTGCAGTAGCATTAAGCTGTGTAAAAAGGTTCAGCTTCATTACCCAGACAGTAATTAGTGAAGTACTAGATACTACAGACATACCACTTCTTGCAGTTCCCTTGACACTACATATTCTACAACTGTTTCTAGGTTCTGGTGTCCATTTCACTGAGCATTTGGAGGAAACCAGTGTGATTTAAGTGAAGCTTGTAAGTTGAGGCAGTGGTGTAGTTAGGACCCCTGTGTTCTGCCTCTGCTTGCTTTCCTCTCACAGCTGTAGCAGCAGTGAATGAAGTAGAAGTTATATTTAGTTCTCCTTGGTGAGTCAGAGGCTGTTAAGAATGACTTGAAGGAAAATAGCTGAGAAAATTGAATTGCTGACCAAGCACAAACCGGTAATAGTCCTGTGACTTTACGGGACTTTAAAGAATGATTGACTGTCACAGAACAAGCAATGATAAAGTGAAATCACTGCTCTGCTACTGAAGCCCTCTCTGTCGTTTCGTTTTCAGGACAAACTCTGCTTGTGTATTGGCTTGGAAGGGAGCAGAACACCTTTCTGTAGCGCTGTGTTGGAGCTTTTTATATCCTAGGCAGAAGTTACATGTCCTGCAAAACACACAGAAGGACAAGCAAGTTTTTCTTTTCTGAAGCATGACAAGATGCTGTGGATTGGATAAATGGCAGGACCTCACATTTTGTGATGGAAAGTCTCCTAATTTCCACTGAGCAATGACTTGATGCTTCTCACAAGAAGGGACTGATGAGTAATGTGAAGCTTACGGGGAGCCTGTAGTGACCACTCTGGAATTCAGGAGAGCAGGTTTGGCCTCCTGAGGGATCTGTTTGGTGGAGTACCATGGGATAAAGCCCTGGAGGGAAGAGAAGACCAAGCAAGTTTTTTAGTATTCAAGGATCATCTCATCCAAGCTTGGAAGTGATGCATCCCAATGAAGAGAAGGTCAGACAAAAATGTCAGGAGGTCTGCAGATATGATCAAGGAGGTCCTGGACAAACACAAACACATAAGGGCAGCCTCTTGAGAGTGGAATCAAGGAGAGGTAGCCTGGGTAAAGTTAGGGTCCCTTTGAGAGGTTGGACCGAGCTACGACATGTCCATACTGATGCAGTGATAAATGTCGTACTGACATTCATTGTTTGTGCGTCCATATTTATCGCCTTACAACTTTATTGACATTACAAGGCACACAAAGAATGTACACATTGGCTGCCTTCAGGTGGCTACTGTATTAGCACTATACATCTACATGTGAACACCCGTTAGTACCCGAAATACCTTAAGAAAGAGAGGTGAATTTTTGCTGAGCCACAACCTGAATTTCTACTGCGCCACAAAGGCCCACAGGTCCCGCAGACCCAAGGAGCCCACAGACCAAAGGGCCCAGTCTGGAATTGCTCACACCTCACTCTAAATACAAGTCATGTCCTCCATCTCTTAGAAACTCTGCTACACCTGAGAGGAATCCAAAGAAATTGTCCAAGCAGCCACGAATCAATTTAAGAAAGCTAAAGCCCCAGGAGAATTAAGTCTGGCCAGGGATGTCAAAGGTAATAAGAAAAACTTCTATAGGTGTGTCAGTGATAAAAGGAAAGCTAGGGAAAATGTGGGTCCTCTCCAGAAGGAAAGGGAAGACCTGGTTACTCTGGACATGGAGACAGCTGAGGCACTCAATGACTTTTTTGCCTGGATCTTCATCAGTAAGAGCTCCAGCCAGGTCCTCCAAGTCACAAAAGGCACAGGCAGGAACTGGCAAAATATCAGGTTGGAGAAAAACTAAGGAACCTGAAGGTGCCTAAGTCTGTCACACCTGGTAAGATGTGTCTGTGGGTCCTGGGGGCAGGTAAGCAGCTAAGGCATTATCAACTGTATATGAGAAGTCATGGCAATCTGTTCAAGTTCTCACTGACTGGAAAAAGAGAAACAATTCTATTTTTTAAAAAGGAAAAAAGGAAGACCCATGGAACTACAGGCCAGTCAATCTCACCTTGGTGCCTGGCAAGGCCAAGAATCAAGGCCTCCTGGAAACTCTGCTAAGACACCTGGAAAACAAGGAGGTGATTGGTGTCACGAATTTGAGATTGCTTAAAATAACATTGGCAAGAGTATGAGCAAAAGTCATATTTAATATTCAAGTGACGCACCATGGCAAGTTTGTGGGCAAGATTCACTCTACTACTCCAGGACAGCTAAGGCACAACAAGGGGCAGGAAGCAACAATGAAAAAAACCCAATCAAAATCCAGGCAATCAAAGTAGAAATTAACTCAGAACTACCTAGGGGTGGGTGTGTGTGACCAATACCAATGACAAAAGGACAGTCAGGGCAAGGATAAAAAGGAATATGGCCCAAAAGTTTAACAAAAAATTTAAAAGTACTTTAACCTAAATTCTGTCTTAGGCCTAGTAATTTAGCACAGGGAAAAGACGTAGCTTATATCCAGCCTAACTTATAAATTATAACTTAACCATAACAATCTAAGAGAGGAATAGCGCTTAACAGCATTTAACCTAAGTTATGACTTCAAAGTTATACTTAGCAACTTGTCCAAAGGAGGCTTAGCTTATAAATTATGTCTAACAACTTAGCAAAAGAGCAACACTTAGCAGCATTTAAATAAGCTTATAACTATAAATTAATCTTACTTAGAGGCATGGATAGATGTTTGAGGTATTTAATGCAGCAGCTTGGAACAAAATAAATAGAAACTATCGGCGATTGATGGAGAGATGGGAAGACTGTTTCATGATCAGAATTCGAGTTTACTCAGGTTTTCAAAGTCTTGTATACCATTTCAGTGAGGTTAATAATTTCTATTACAATAATTAGGTTAAAAAAATCATACAAGCAACTCATGCATTTTACAACATCTTTATTGTAGGGGGTTGATTGAATCTTTCCCCTTAAACAGGTTTTAATCCCATCTTCTCATAAGCTCAAAGTTCTGTTTGTCCTTGCCACAGCATCCTAGTCACCAGACTAGTTATGCTAATTAAGTCTGTCTTACTCTCAGACTTGTGTGTTCCCACAAGAGACCACTGCTTCTTCTAGCAGGATCCATCTTTATTACGCACACTTCGGTATTTATAGGTTTCTACTATGGGAAAATTTAGGGAAAGTTTTGGGGAAGTGCAGAAGGATGGACAAAACAGCCACACCACTGAGCACCTGGAACAGAGGTTTCTGCCCTTACTATTCACTCAAACATGCCACCTCCCAGCATTCAGAGTGGTAAAGGAAAAGATTTTACAAATAGTGTTTATGGGTGGAGTCAGTCCTTTGGTACGCATCTTTCCCAAGACTTTATCAAAGTCGAGATAAGCATGACAGGCTGCTGCTTCTACACAGAGCTCTCATGAATATCTGCTGCTTCTATCACAGAGCTCTCTCAGGATATCTGCAGCAGGCTGCTGCTTCTACACTTAAACACCTAAGAAAGCAGTATTTCTCTCAAATTTGCAGTAGCATATGTGTAGGAGAGAAATAATCAGTGCAAACAAGGTACTTATGAAAAATTCCTCTGAGGTCAGTGAAATACTCACTCCAGATGCTTTTGCATCTCCCAACAGGTAAAGGGTTGAGCCTTGAGAAGTGAGATATTGGCTGAGGATATGTTGTCTTTTGGCAATCCTCCAGGTATGACAAACCTGAGGGTTTACTGGTTCTGAGAGGGGTCTCAGTCAGAGGGAGGTTGCTGGTCACAGTTTGCTGTACTCCAGGAGAACTCAAAGGGTCTCATTTTGGGCCACTGTTTATTGGGTCACAAGAAAGTGGACTTTGGTTATAATAATGTTTCATCCTGGTCACAGTTTGGATCACAACTTTCTTTGAAGGTATGAGAACAGGAATGTTATGCCATACAGGCAAGAGGAATATTTTCTGAGACTGTTCATAAGGAAAACAGCAGCTTATTAGCAATTCCTGGGAGCAGACAGTGTTTCTGATTAAGCTTGGAAAGAGCTGAGGCCCAGTGCTGCTTTCAAGGCCAAGGGCTAACAAGTATTTCTCAGATCACACTGTAGCCTGGAAAGGACCAGGGGGAATGTACCACGGCAATTGGTGACAGCCAATACAGTTTCACTAAGGACAAGTTTGGTGGCCTTCATTGATAAGGTGACCCCATTAGTGTACAAAATAAGAAAAACTGACATCACCTACCTGGGCTTGTACAAAGCATTGGACACTGAACCTCATGGCTTCCTTGTCTGTAAACTGGAGGAGCGCTGATTTCATGGTGTCAGGGTTTGATACTGGTGCATTGCCAGGCACCCACGACAGCAGTTCTCCCTCCCCTGCTACACCTGGGCAGAGGAGAAAAAAGAAAAAATTAGTGAAGGATTCATGAGTTGAGATAGGGACTGGGAGAAAACACTGCAAGGGCAAAATAAGCTCAACTTAGAGGTACAAAGTGAGTTTGTTACTAACAAAATTGGAGGAGGTTAATGAGAAGTAAAATAAGCACCTTTTCTTCCCCCTCCCTCTTTCCCACAAACAGCACAGGGAGGCAAGGAATGGGAGTTTTTAGGTCAGTTCATCACTGAGATTTTCTTCTGCTGCTCAGGGAAAAGAGCCCTTCCCCTGTGAGACTGTGGAATCCCTCCCATGAGAGATAGTTCTCTGTGAACTTCTCCAGTGTGGGTCCACTCTCACAAGCAGCAGTCCTCCTAAAGCTGTTGCAATGTGAGTTCATCCTATGGGCAAGCAGTCCTCCCAAAACTGCTGTGGTATGGGTCACTCTTCCATGGGGTGCAGTCCTCCAAGGACAGGCTGCTCCAGCCTGGAAGCAGGGCCCCTCTCTCCACAGGGTCTCCCACTGGATCACAACCTCCTCCAGGCATCCTCTGCTCCAGCAGGTGATTGACCACCGCCCCCATGGGCTGTGGGTGGATCTCTGCATCCCCCGTGGATCCCCATGGCCTGCAAAGGAATCTTGGTTCCGCCATCTGGAGCACCTCCTCCCCCTCCTTCTTCACTGGCCTTGGTGTCTCCATGTTCTCCTCACATGTTCTCAAACTGCTTCTCTTCTCTGGCCAGAAAAAACTGTGTCCCCACTTTGTTGCCTCCTCCGAGGTGTGGCGACCTGGTTCAGGAACAGCACGGTGGTCAACCCCAGACCGCTCGGGCCATCAGCTCACAGTCACCAGTGTGATGGACTGCAAATGGTGTTTATTACTGCGTTACCTGGGGCTATATAACTTGTGTTAATTGCGTAATTTCCTTCTGCTTATGTTATAAACTAGGTATTATTGGCTAATTAGGGGTCAAGTGACCTTAGCTGAGGAGGAAAGGGGGGTTCTGCCAGCCTGTACAACGCAACATCTTCCGATCGCCTGTCCCTAATTATCTCGAATTACCCACACCACTTTGTTTTGATTTTCTTCTTAAATATGGTATTACAAGTGTGTTACCAACCTCTCTAGTTGGCCCAGCTTTGGCCAGCAGCATGTCCATCTTCAGAGCCATCAGAGATTGGCTCTGCTGGACATGGTGGAAGCTTCCAGCAGCTTCTCACAGAAGCCACCTCTAGGGCCCCCCTGCTACCAAAAGCCAGCTGTGCAAAGACAATGTAGATGGATGGGACCACACAGTGTATAAGAAATTGGCTGGATTGCTGTGCTCAAAGGGTTGTGGTAAATGGCTCCAGGCTGGTGCAGAGTGGCATTCCTCAGCAGTTTGTGTGGAGACCTGTGCTGCATAACACCTTTGTCTGCACTGTGGACAGTAGGAATGAAGACACCTGGCAGTGTTGGTGATACTAAGATGTGTGGTACAGTTGACATGCTGGAGGGAAGGGATGCCATCCAGTGGGAGCTTCACAGGCCTGAAAGGTGGGCCCATGCAAACCTCACAAAGTTCCAATGAGATCAAGGGGAAGGTTGTCCACTTGGGTTGGGGTAATGCCATGCACAAATACAGGCTGGGCAAAGAATGGATTGAGAGCATCTGTGAGGAAAAGGACTTGGGTGTGTTGGGGGATAAGAAGCTAAACATGAGGCAGCACTGTGTACTCATATGCCAGAAAACCAGCTGGAAACTCCAATACTCCAATTCTTGGACTTTAAGTTTTTCCAGCTATCGTCTCAGCAAATTGTAATGAAGAGCTGATGATTCTAGCTCTTGTGTACAATGCTCCAATGATAATTCAGCCAAAAACAATAGCTATTGCATTACCAATGAATACAAATAAGCAAATTGTGTACTGAGAAATGCCTTTTAAGAGTTTTGGTCCAGTGCCTAATGTCCTTTGCATAAAACCTGTCAGCAATGAATGACCAGAGTTGACATGCTGTCTGGCACATCTTAGTAGAACAATTCACGTTACAAGCATGTTGGACACGGGAGCAGACATCTTAGTGATTTCTCATGCACTTTGGCCATGCTAGCAGAATTTGGTGACACCCATGGGTGCTCTCAGGAATTGGAGGAGCTATCTCATGTCTGCAAAGTGAGTTCACAATTGCTATTACAGGTCCTGAAGGGAAAACAGCAACTGTCTGTCCCTTCATGGTACAGAAGCCTATCACAGTATGGGGGAGAGATGTACCGTCCCCGTGGGAAGCACAACTAGAAGTAGGCCTTTGATGGGAACCATGTTGAACCCACCACTCTAAAGTTGTCGTGGAAAACTGATAACGCTGTTTGGATTGGTCAGTATCCTTTACCAGAGAAAAAGCTGAATGCTCTCAAAAATTTAGTAAAGGAGCAATTGAAAGAGGATCACATCACACCCACAAATAGTCCCTGGAGTTCAGCAGTGTTCTGCATCCACAAGAAAACTTCTGACTTCTAGAGTTGCTCATACCTGAGGAAGACTAATGAAGTGATCAAGGACAGGGGACCACTCCAGCCCAGACTTCTCTCTCTATCAATGATTCCATGCGACTGGCCTCTTGTTATCATGGATTTAAAGGGCTGTTTTTTCAACATACCACTTCTTTCCGAGGATGTTTAGAGGTTCACCTTTTTGGTTCCAGCTATCAGTTGAGGAGAACCACAGCAGAGGTATCACTGGAAATCATTACTGCAAGGGACGACTAGCTTGCCGACCATTTGCCGATATTTTGTTGCACAAGCTCTGTCTCCAGCACGACTGAAGCATCCATGATCTGTGATTCTGCACTACATGGATGACTTGCTCATTGCAGCACCAACACTAGTAGAAATGGAACAAACTCATGACAGTGTTGTTACTGAGATTCAAAATGCTGGATTGGAAATTTGTATGTCCAAAATTCAACAAATCCCACCCTGGAAATATCTGGGATCGAGGATGACTGAACAATTACACCACAGAATATACAAATCTCGACCAGTGTCAACAACTTGCAAAATCTGCAACAGCTTCTAAGAAAAATTAACTGGGTCAGACCTATTTTGGGAATTACAAATGATGAACTGGCTCCACTTTTTGACCTCTTAAGAGGAGACTGTGGCATCAAATCTCCTAAGACTTTCACATTTGAAGCTCAGAGAACCCTTGAAAAGGTCACCGAAGCTCTTAAAAGACAAGGGCATTGTTGTGCTCCAGAAAAGCCCTTTTTCTTGCAGTGTTAGGAGAAAAAAATGTAACTTTATGGTCTCATATTTCAATGGAACTCTTCTGAGAAAGATCCTTTGTTAGTAATAGAGTGAGTTTTTCTTCCCTGCAGGTTTCTAGAAACAGTCTGTACCATTATGAAGATGACAGCTCAAATTATAATTAGAGCTAGAACAAGATTGCTGACTATGGCAGGCCAAGACTTTGTAATTATCTATTTATCTTTGAAGAAAAGATTATTTTGATTGGGCTTTGCAAAATTCAGAGAATTTGTAAAATATTTTATTAAATTATTTGGGTGTTTATTCTATTCATTATCCAGGCAACAAATTGCTACAAACAAAATTGAGTTTCAGATGAAAACCTATGCTAAGAGCCCTTGAGTGCTATAACTCTCTTCACTGATGGATCAAGAGAAACACATAAATCAGTAGTTGTTTTGCAAAACCAAACAACCAAAACATGGGCATCAGATATCCAAACAGTAGAAGACTCTCCTCAAATTGTCACAGTAGTTGGCCACAGTAGTCAGGACTTTTCAACTCTTTTCATAACTTATTAATTTAATTACAGATTCAGCTTATACTGCTAATACTGTTAACAGGATAGAAGGATCAGTTTTGAAGGATGTTAGCAATGATACTTTATATTGTTAACTTTCATGTCTTTATGCAATTTTGCAACATAGAAGTAAGCAATATTTTGTTTCTCATATCAAGGCTCATTCTTCACTTCTAGGATTCATAGTGGAACGAAATGCAAGAGCAGACAAACTGACAATGGTTATCTCAAACACCTTGCCAAACATTTTTGAACAAGCAAGACTGAGTCATGCCTTTTTCCATCTAAATGCACAAGTGCCTGTGGAAATGTGTTTTGCATCTCTGAGCATCAAGCAAAAGCCATTACTAGTGCTTGCCCTGACTGTCAACTTATACAACCTCCTGTTTCTACAGGAGCTGTCAGCCCTGGAGGTTTGCAAAGTTTACAACTACAGCAGATATCACCAAAACCCCATATTTTGGAAAGTTTAAAAACATTCATGTGTCTGTAGATGCCTTTTCAAGCGCAGTTTTTGCCTCTGCACTCACAGGGGAAACAGCCAATAATGCTTGCCAACATTTTTTCTGCAAGCTTTTCCTTCATTAGGTGTATCTAATGTACCAAGAAGTAAAAACAGACAATAGCCCCATGTACACAACACAAAAGTTGGTTGCATTTTTGATGGAGTAGAGTGTTCACTACACTTTTGGAATTCCCTATTCCCCCACAAGTCAGGTAATTATTGAGAAGATACATCATGCTCTAAAAGGTATTCTAGATCAACAGAAGGGGGAGGTGGCCCAAGTAACGCCTCAGATAAGGTTGAGCAAAGCTTTATGTGTTTTTAATTTTTTGAATAGCTCGTTTGCAGAACCTAATCGTCCAATTCTTAGGCACTTTTCAAATAGCACACAGGCAAAATTGGAAGAAAATCCTCCAGTTTTGATCAGAAACAGGACAAATTGAAGGACCATTTTCCCTAATAACCTGGGGCAAAGGGTGTGCTTGTGTTTCCACAGATGCAGGACCAAAGCGGGTTCCAGTGAAGAATGTGAAACCATATCACACACAAGCTCCCCCTGGCAATTCCATGAGCAGGGACATGAGCGCACAGATGTGAGCTGCATGGAGAGAGTATGGTTCAGACTATGCCAGGTGTTCCCTGTTCAACCTGTGAAAACTACAAATCTTGGGTTTAATGTTGATGTTTGAGCTAAGAAAATTGTTAATATCATAGAGCTGTTTTGGCAAAAGTGTGGTGTGCATTGTGTTTAAAAGAATCCAAAGATATCCAAATTTGTAAAAAATGAATGTTAGAGGGTGAGTTTAGTCCCTTATAATTGTCTAGTCCCTTGAAAAGTGCTAAAAATTTTTTTGAAATTTGAAATATATGGGAAAACTTTTGCCAGAAACAAGAACATGGAGTTTGATCAAGTGATATATTGGCACTTGTTAGCTTTTCTTACTTGCTTTTGCAGTGCAGATAAGCCTGTAGATCAATCAAAAACAAATCTTTAGGTTCCTTTAGCCAAGTCAGCAGGCTCAGACACCATATGTTTGACCAGTTCAAACCCAGACAAACCCTTTGCAACCTGTTTGGTCCATGTGCCAGTCAAGGAGTGGCCAGTACCCAACTGTGACAATTATTGGCTTGAGGCTGCCAAAGAGATAAATCCCATAACCAACTGGCATCATTGAGCCCTTGATCTTCTTAAAGCACCTTCTGAAACTCAAGAGTTGGAAACTCTTGGTTCTTTGGCAATGAAATGTTGTGCTGAGTTTCAGTGCTGGGGAGATTGACAATTAGATGTTACTCCCCATCATCCTGTGTACAGAAACTCAAGTTTGTGGTGCAATTTTACTACCCCGTGCCCCCTAAAGGTGAAATTGCTGACCTGGATGAGTTCCCACGGCAATTGCCAAAAGGATATTGGCTCATTTATGGAGGTAGAGCCTGTCAGGGCATTCCCTCAAAAATTAAAGTTAGCCCATGTAACACTGGACACCTCACTGTGATAGCACCTAGTGTTAAAAAAAGTCATCAAGAAAAAAACATAGAGGAAAAAGATTTGCCCATCATTATGAGGAAAACTGTGATAGCAATTTCAAACCCTGGGGCCCTTCAAAATGAGTTACATCAGGCTTATTTGTGCCTCAACTTGCCTCAGCCATGGCTTTGAAACAATTAGGGCGAGTGGGGTGTTGGCTGACTGAAGAAGTCAGTGCAACTTCCATTGCAATTAGTGACATGATAATGGATGTTAGTGCGGTCAGACATGCAACCTTGCAAAACAAGACTGCCATCAGTTTTCTTTTACTGGCACTTGGACATGGTTGTCAGGAATTTGAAGGATTGTGTTGTATGAATTTGTCTGACCATTCAGAATCCATCCACAAACAACTTTAAAAACTGAGAGATTTAGCAAATCAAATTAAAGCAGACCAAATAATGGTTAGATGATTCATTTGAAGGATGGAGCTTTGCACCTTGGTTAAAGAAGCTTTGCAAAATAGGTATATATGCATTGATTTTTTAAAAGTGATAATATTAGTGATAGTGCTTGTGTACTTCACTGTGCATGTCGGATGACAAACAAGGCCGTTAAAGAAGTCTTTTCTGTTCAAGAGGGGAGAATTGTGGGAAATGGATTTGTAGGGAATTCTGAAAGCCTGACAGAAGAGTCATGTAGTATGTATCTGCATGCAAACTTTGAGATAAGAAATGCTGACTTAGAAATGCCATGGAATAGGAGGGACATTGCTGGGAGAGAATTGGAACTAGAAGAAAGTTTCAAATGATGGCCTTGCAAATAAGACTTTGGAGGAATAGAATTATGAAAGATGTATTGTAGTAGGACCCACGAGGGGTGATTTTAGATGTTTTGATTTAAGGCATTTAGAGGATTGCATGGCAAAATCTGATAGGCCAAGAAACACTTATAATGTATTGTAATTGGGAAATAGTTGGCTTCTGACTGCAATGGTGTGAATTATAATATCTGTACTGTCTCATCCTTCACATGAGACTGAAAATGGAATAAAAGTTTTTAAAACGCCTCTCAGTAGCTCCTTCTCTGGGTCAGAAAAGGATATAACCCAACATTACAGATTCTACCTGGAGTTCTGCATTCAGCTCCCAGGTCCCCAGCATAAGCATATGATTCTGTGGAGCAAGTCCAGAGGAGGGCAATAAAAATGGTCAGAGGGCTGAAGTACCTTACCATGAAGACCAGGCTGAGGGATTTGGAGTTACTCAGCTATGAGGAGACTTATTGCTGCCTTCCACTACCTAAAAGGGACCCACAAGAGAGCTGGAGTAGAACTTTTTACAAGGATGCGTGGTGATAGGATATGGAAGAAGGGAATTGCTTCAAACTGAAGGAGGGCGGATTTAGATTTTGAGAAGAAAGTCTTTGCTGTGGACCAGATTGCCCTACCAGGTTATGGATGCCCCATCCCTAGAATTTTCAAAGCCAGGCTGGATGGGGCATTGAGCAACCTGGTCTAGTATCCTTGCCCATGGCAGGGAAGCTGGAACTAGGTGAATGTTAAGGTCCTTTGGTCCTTTCCAACCAAAACCATTCTATGATATGAGTAATTACATAAATGTAGGTAGATTAGGTAGCTCCACCCCATCCTATGTGAAAGGATGATTGGAAAATGTTGTCATAGGTATGTGTGCAAGTTTTACACTGCTATGGTATACCAGTTTAAATTCATACCTTGGGGTATACAAAACACATTTATCTTGCACATTTTGGGGAGCTGAAAATAAAGCCTCCCAATTATCAGTGATGCTGTCACCTATGGTAATCATGTTGTTCTGCTGAGCAGTCTTGAATGCAATAATGCTAAAATACAGCCATTAGCAAGTCTCTGTGATAAAAGCTTTTGTACAAGGCTTAATGCATCTGTGGACTTATAACCTGTAAATTGGCAGGGGTTTAGAAAGGAGAAGTATTTTTACAGGTGACCAAGCATTCGAGGTAAGAGTAGAAAGCATTCAGATGAAAATAAGTAACATAAAGGCAAAGGCTGTTCAATGATGGCCGAGGTTAAGTTTAGGGATGTGAACCTCTGTGTTCTGGGGCAAAAGCTATCTTAAACTGAAGGAGAGGAGAAACTGTGTAGTTGAGCATTATGTAGCAGCCAGGCATGGACTTTACTGAGCATTTCTCTAAAGTGCATGTAGATCTGGACTTGATGCCCATGCAGATCAAGGCAGGCTACTTCTCTACTGCATGCTGAATGTTTCTCTGTCCCTGTGTGGAACCTCCAAACAGCATGCATATCTGTGTTTTATTGCATTCAATGTTTTCTAGTCTAATTATAGTTTCATTGCTTCCCAAATAAGTCTGGCTCTGCTACTCATCCTGATTCACCACTGTAAACTTAATTATTTGATGTTCTCAGTAAACAGACACTCCAGGAGACAACTGGTGATTGTCTTAAAAGAAATCGCTGCAGGATTTCAAGCTATCAACATTATTTCTATGGAATATGATTGTGTCATCCTTCATCCCAATTTCATACCTAAAGTTACTTAAAAAATACATTCTATCCCCCATACCCAAAATTCATATTCATAACTGGTGAAAGTTTTATGTCATACTTCTTCAAAATTTTCCAGTGTAAAACAGTTTGTGTGTATTCTTCATTATGAGGTGGACTTTTGTACATATTTATCACAATAGCATCTTTGACAGCAATGTGACCCATATATTATTTTATGGCTAATGTAAAGGTAACTATTTTGTTTAATTTATAGTCCTACAATCTTTGAGCATGCCATTAAGGTGCATTCGTATACTTATAAATGTAAAAAGACAAGGCAGGTAGTTTGCCATGTTTACAAATTGCTCTGGCTGCCACAACGTGCCAAGGATCTGCAAAAGAGTTAAAGAAGCAATGTTGTGCTTTTTACTTCTGTGGAACATCTTATATTTGTGATAAATGTTGGCAGGTTTCCATGGTTAGGGAGCTGTTCATGGCCGCTGTCTAGCCCAAAGCTAATTCTATGGATGTTACCATGGGCACTGATGGAAGAAAATTCATATTGAATGAAAGAGAATCATGGAAAAAAGGCAGGAGGCAGAAAAGGAGTGACAGTCATAATTGTGTTAGAGGTCAGGAAGATCCTTTGACTGTGGAAGAGCTGTGAAGCTGTATTGGCATCATAAAGTACAGGAATATTCAATGTATGTACGCTGCGGCTGTGGAAACTGTGAGGAAATAAAGCTTCCAGCCCAAAAGTTAAGACTGTGGATGTTGCTCTAATCCCCTAGGAGCTGTGACTCTTTAAGCTCACAGTGCTAGAATAAAAAAAAAAAAAAAAAAAAAACCAAAAAAAAACCCACAACAAAACATTTTGGTAGGCAATACAGAGTGTATGTCCCTAATTCTCTCCTTTAGGAATATGCTGCCCATATATATAATCACATTTAAGTGAAGCATGGAGCATGTCATCTTGGAAGCATTGCAACACCCAGGCAGCTTCATTGATATGAGCAACTGTCTTGGCTGAGATATGGACAGCACATTTGAGAAATAAGACTTAAAAAACCCCCAAACACTCCCTCCCATTGCAGCCCTCCCCTCCAGACCAAACCAACAAAACAAAAACCTAACAAAACCCAACCACGTACACACAAAATCCATATTCTTGCACATTCCTTTCATCCTGATGCTGCTGTGCATTTTTTATTTCCCAGTACAATTTAAATCACACAGAATTCTGCTAGTATTTGTGATATAAGGCATCAAATCCTTGTGGCGTTGGACCTTGGCAATTCCCTTGAGCACCAGCAATCCTCCTGGGATTGGGTGTTATTGAGAGGATTAAGGCCACTGAATAGGATTTCTGATGTGCTCAGTTTCAAGGCTAAAAATTCACAGAAGCAAGTCTTAGTTCCAAACAGACGATCTTCCATAGCCAGCATCTCTTGTGCCTTCAGCCTTTCATCTGCTCTCGTCCTTGTTTCCTGACTCAAAATCAGTTTGCTCTTTTTTTTGAGTTGTCAGGAATGAGAGTTACTGTTAATTCTTCCTTCTTGAGCACCTGTGAATTGAATTGCTATGAAGAACATGAATTACCCAGTGAAGAATGCTGGAAGCACCTGCCGGCGTGGGTGGTGTACGTGAGGAAAAGCTGGGATGCGATCCAGAGACTGTATATTAGGAGAAGTTTGAAAATTATGTTCTGTGGAGGAGAGGTGGCAGATCGCCATCCTTCACCCTCATGCATTTTCACTCTTCAACCACCTTCCCTTTGTTCACAGTGAAGAAACCTGAGTGGTGTTCTGACTCCTATTTTCTTTCTGAGCATCTTATAAAACCCGTTGTGTGAGCCTTGTTTGTTGTGAGGACTCTGTCTCCTCCTTTTCATGAGTGGCAGTCGACCTACTGCCAAAGGCCTGATGAAAGATTGGGGGAGAAAAAATGATAAAATTATTTGCAATGGTCTGAAAAGTAATGTTGTGGGACTCAAAGTTGTAGTTTTCCATGGTCTTTCTGTATATGACAAAATTATTTCCCCAGCTTTTCAGTGCACCTTTCCTACAAAAGGAATCACGTCTGCTTTAATATTGTTCTAATTTGAAAGTTTGAGATTTTATTATGAAATCTTAACTACTTTTGCGCCCTTCAGTGTAGTATCTTTTTGTTTATTTCTTTCCTCTCTCGACAAGAATTATTTTGGCATGCTGCCCCTCTTATTAAAGTTACCAGTAGTAGGAGCTAGTCAGTATGGACAAGTGCAGTGTTTTCCTGATGAATCAAGTCACGGCTTTTTTCTCTAATTTATTTTGAGAAAAAGAGAGGGGAGAAAAGATTGTTCTTCTAGTTGGAAACTATAGTGGCATCCGAATAGGCCAAAGGAAATCAAAATAATATTTGTGTTTACTTTTCTTGTCTGTTTTTTTTTAAGAAATAGTATGATTTAGGGCTCTTTTTTGTTCAACAAGTATCATTCTGTCTGCACATTGGGGCAATGAATGCATTTTCTGCTACATTTCAGTCTGAGGGAAATTGGGGAAAGTGAACATTTTGCCTTGAGAGGTATGAAGTGCCACTGTAACAAGTCTCAGAGCTGTAAGATGGGGTAGTTATTCTCAAGGTTGTTTTCAGGAGAACTAGAGACTTCTCATGTGAAGTGTTTTTCTTTGGCTTGCTGATTTTACTTCGCTTTTTCTTGCTTTATTGCCGCTTGTGTTTTCTGTCATCTGTACTCATTGTCCCCTGTATAAAAATGAGTCTTGAGATCAAGCTGCCGTCCTCAAGTCACAAAAATGTGTGGAGGGAGAAAAGAGCTCAGAAAAGTGCCTGTGCAAGAAGTGAGAAAGTGACATTCTTATGATTTCTTTTCAGACTAAGACACTTATATCTGCAGATCAGTAGGAGCTGGGGCACTAAGTACTTCCCTCCATGTTGGAAAACCAGTCGATGAAGGCCCAATGCTCTGCAGGAATAAACCTGTTATTGGTTCATCTATGATGTGGGGAACAATTAGCCAACTCTCTTGGGTCCTAGGCCATGGAACATCGGGAACCCTCTGTGATGCTTCTGTTCTGCCCCATCACTTTTAGCACTTCACCCCATCTCCACATTAAGGTTGGAGATTAGTCCTGGGGATTTCAAATTTACAGTGGGAAGACATAACTGTAAACATGTAATATGCTCTGAATTTTTTATGTTTTCAAAAGAGGTAGGTGCTGGAGTGGGGCTGCTCTGTCCTTCTTCCAGGTCCCAGGAGGGAATGTCTCCCTCTGCTTAGGTGAAGCTCTGCAATTCACAATGGATGGAAGAACTTGCTGGGAAGACTTTGGGGGTGGGAGAAATTTTGTTGTAAGCAAATTGCTTCATATGCAGCTTACATAAACATCTTTCAGTAAGTAATAAAGGCCTCTGACAAGCAGGAAACAGAAGAACCTTCTTAAAGGATATAGTTTTAAACTTCATTGTTTTATCTGCCAGTTGGTTTGACCAGGGACAAGGAGGTGTCCCTTTCCCCTTAGGCAGGTCCGCATCATTTTTGCAATGTGTTGTGACTACTTCCTTGTTGGGGGTGGGGAACAATATTGGGATCCTATGTTGGAGCCTGGATATTGGGCAATGTCCCACAGAACAACTGTTCTGAGACTGTAATGACTTTTATTCAATCATGATTCATGATTTTCCTGTCCAGGCAAGATTCATGATTTAGGTATCCATTGTTTTCCTGTTTTGAAAACTACACTCCCAAAACTTTAGACAGACCATGGCTGCTTTGAATTTTTTTCCTTATTTATTTGCTTATTTAAGTGGGGCTTAAATTTTGAAAAGATTTAGGACTCACTGACCCAAAGCAGTTTCCAGACCTCTGTTGCTGGAAATGTTAAATCTCTTCTGTTTTTTTTTCTTGCTTTTTTGTGTGCTGAAATATGACTTAATATTTCCATTGTTTTTGGTTAATAAAAGAATTCTTGGTATTTTAATCAGAGTAGGGATTAACTAGATACCTTTATCCTAAATTATTCTTTTTTCCATTTGGATTTATAATGATTATAATTGTTTTAATGAGTCATGTGTGTGGTCTGCTTCTGGGTCTGAGATTTCATTGTGTTCAACATCAGAGTGAATGGTACCTACAAAAGATGTTGTATGTGCCTCTGGATGAGGTGGTAAACACTTGGAAAATGTGTAGAGATGTCCTCTTAGTATTGGAAATACAAGTAAGCGTGTTTTCTTTCCTTTATTCTGTAATAGTAGAGCCATATGTTATCCATTTTCTTCTCCTACAAAATAATTAGAGCATGACAGTATTTCCTGGCTAATGGGGCAAACACCCTCACTTAGGTTCTTATGTGGAAAGGTTTCTATCGCTGTACAGGTTTTTACATGGCAGCAATAGCTGTTGCTGCAGTGTGGTCAATAGAAGAACCTGCATTAAGATCAGCAGGTAATACACAGTACTTAACAGACATAATTGAGCATTAGAGGTTTTGTAAACACAAACTCACTTACCTGGTGGTGCACTTCTATTGTTAATGGAATGAGCCGTGGTGTTGGGTTTTGTTGTTTGTTTGTTTTGTTTGTGGAGGTTTTTTGGTTGTTTTGTTTTCAATGAGGATTCTCAATGTGTTTCCTTCTTTTGCTTTCTGTCCAGGATCTACTAAATATAGATTGCTCTGATGGACAGCCCTGATATACAGATGGTCTTAAGACCTGTGGATTCAGGATGTAAGTTAAAAGGATTGCAGAACATTCCTTTCCTTTACTCCTTCCTTTTTTAGATGTCTTGAGCTTCTTAGGAAGGGAGGCTTTTATCTTACTTTCATAAATGGAGAGCAGCTGCAGTGGCCCTAGAGCTGGCAGCACGGGGATGTTCTCAGTTGTGGTAGACTAATATTGTTTGGTTTGCAAAGGCCACACTGCAGAAACTACTTCATGCTACTCTTATGGAAGGTAGTGACATGTGGTACATTTTCTGTGGTGTACTTTGTGGAGGACCTGTGGTGTATTTTGTTGGGGTTTTTTTTCTTTCTTTCCATGACACTACCCAGTAGTTTGGCCTTGAGGAAATGACTGTTTTCCTTTTAGAATAGCAAAATTTTCTTTTTAAATGTCTCTGTGAAATATTCTGTTTGTGCTTTTATGTTGCATTTGTGGGACAGTGCACTGCTGCTCTCTGTGCTCTGAGCCAGCATAGGTGCTAACAGCTTCTTGTTCCAAAGCACACTGTTCCATGGAAATGGCCTCAGGTTGCACCACATCGTACGCTTCTGAGTTATGGCAAGTTCAAGAGAGTTGGTTAATACTCCAGCATCTCTTCCTCCAAGGTCAAGATTGCTTGATTCCTTACTCATAGGGATACATAAAGGGGATAGAAATCCTCCGTGAGGATTTCTGTGAGCAATGAGATCATAGCAAAGGAAGTTTACAAAATGTGGAAAAAGAGGCAAACCACTTAGGAGAAATACAGGGATGTTGTCAGGTTGTGCAGGGTTGTGACAAGGACAACAAGAGGAGCTCCTTTGGGTGCATTGGTAGCAAAATGAAGAGTAGGTAAAATGAGAACCTCCTGCTGAATGAGGTGAGTGCCCTGGCAACAAAGGAGATTGGGAAGATGGAGTTTCTGAATGCCTTCTTTCCTCAGTCTTTATAGCTAAGGCCAGCCCTTGTGAATCCCAGACCCCAGCAGGAAGGGAGAATGTCTGGAGAAAGAAAGACCTTCCCTTGGTTGAGGAGAATCAGGTTAGAGGTCATTTAGACAGATCCGACAACCACAAATCTATGGACCCAAATGGGACACCAATCCCCACTGGGATTCACCCATGAGTGCTGAGGGAATAGCAGACGTTATTGCTAAGTCACTCTTTATCATCTTTGAAAGGGCATGGAGAACTGAAGAGGTGTCTGAGGACTGGAGAAAAGCCAGTGTCACTCCAGTCTTCAAAAAGCAAGAAGGAAGACTCAGGAAACTTCAGGTCAGTCAGCCTCACCTTCATTATGACCAGGAAAGGTGATGGAGAAACTAAGCATAGATGTCATCTCTAAGCATGTAGAGGAAAAGGTTTTCAAGAGTAGTCAGCATAGGTTCACCAGGGGAAGTCATGCTTGACTGCTCTGAGAGCCTTCTATGATGAAATTACTGTCTGGGTAGATTTCATCTTCCAGAGCAGTGGGTGTTGTCTACCTTGACTTCAGTGAGGCTTTCCACGCTGTCTACTGTAACATCCTCAAAGGTAAGCTCAGGAAGTGTGGGAGGGGTTAGTGGACAGTGAGGTGGATGGAGAACTGGCTGAGTGGCAGAGCTCAGAGGGTTGTGAGCAGAGGTGCTGATGGTGCGAAACTGGGAGGAATGTCTGACACACCAGAGTGCTGTGCTCTCATTCAGTGAGATCTGGACAGGCTGGAGGGCTGGGTGGAGAGAAACCAAATGAAGTTCAACAAAGGCAAGTGCAGGGTCCTGCTTCTGAGGGAGGAGCAACCCCAGGTGCCATGACAGGCTGGGGGCTGACCTGCTGGAAAGCAGCTCTGTGGAGAAAGACCTGGTGGTCCCAGTGGACAACAAGCTGTTCATGAGCTGGCAGTGCCCTGGTGGCAAATGGGATCCTGGGGTACATTAGGAAGAACATTGTCAGCAGGATAAGGGAGGTGATCCTGACCCTCTACTTAGCCCTGGAGAGGCCACATCTGAGTTCTGTATCCAGTTCTGGGCTTCCCAGTTCAGGGAAGAGAAGAAACTACTGGAGCAGGTCCAGCAGAAGGCTGTAAAGATGGATGGGGACTGGAGCATCTCTCTTACAAGGAAAGGCTGAAGGAGCTGGGCCAGTTTGCCTGGAGAAGAGATGACCAAAAGTGGATCTTATCAGTGCTTATAAATATCTTTAGGGTGAGTTTCAAGAAGAGAGGATCAGGCTCTTTTCAGTGGTGCTCAGTGACGGGGCAATGGGCACAAGCTGAAACCCACTTTCCTATGAGAGTAACAGCGTCTGGAACAGGCTGCCCAGAGAGGTGGTAGTCTCCTTCCCTGGAGATATTAAAAAATCACCTGAGTGTGAAGCTGCTTTAGCAGGGGGATTGGACTAGATGATCTCCAGAGGTCCCTTCCAACCTCAACCATTCCATGTTTCTTTGATCACACTTGGTTAGCCAACATGGTCTTTCAGCTGGCTCTGTTTTTACAATGTGTCTGTAAAACACAGCTTTCCTCATCCAATTTAGGGTGGTATCTTTTGACATTTGTCTTTCAAAAAACATAGTGCTCTCTTCAGGTACTGGTGTGGGGCTTTTTTTCCCCCCCATCCTCTTGGCTTGTGTTTCTCCCCGTTTGTGACTTTTTCAGATGTCTCTTTTATATCTCTTATTTAGCAGTTCTTTTCAGCTACTGTCTTTACATACTAAAAGTGAATAAACCCATCTATATAACAGAAAGAAAACTTACATTTCATGCTCCTGACAGATGTACTTGTTTTTTCCTCCAGCCTACCTCACCTGGCACCCTCAATCACCACTGTGTGACACTGCTTCCTAGGACAAACACTGACTGTGTTCCCTGAAAGCTTTGATTAGTCAAAGAATAATCTGTGGAGAAGTGTGCAAAGTGCTCCTGTGAGAGAATCCTTTTGTGCTGTGTTTCTAGTAGTGCTGCCCCAGAGCTTCCTTATGGAGAGTGAGAAATGCGTCACAGAGGCTTTTGGCTGACTGAAAACCTTTTCACCTGATGGCAGTGAAGGGTACTGGGCTTTGAAGTGCCATTTGGCTCAGATCTGTCAAATAAAAGTACTGTCAGAGGCAGTGACTGTATCCCCTTCCAGTACAGCAAGTGGAAAGCAACTTCCACAGAGGTCTCATCCTTTTCTGAGCTCTCTGGAAGATTAGGATTGTCAAATTGAACAGAAGAATCCTAAACTAGTAGAGAATATAGTTAATTGGGAAGATTTATAGGCTTGTTAGCTGAAATGTTTCTTAATTTAAAATGTCATGTATTCCCTGAAGGGAGACATTACTTCTAGTTGAAGCCTTAATTGGAATGGGCTAATTTTCAGTGCTGAGACTACTACTACTGCTACTACTACTACTGAAAAAAGTCCTTTAATCTTGAACTGAGAGAGAGAGAGAGCTATTTAAATTTCACAAGCTGTAAAAACTGTCAGGAACACCAGTTTTAGCTTTTTCTCCTGAGGCCACAGAGGAGACTAAAAGGTGAACAGCTGCACTGGGCAGTCATGAGAAGGTGTTTTCTTCAAGTGGTTTTGCCTAGAGCTGACTTGGAAATGTCACAACTTTTTTTTCCCGCCTTTCTCTTACACAGGGATGCTCATGGGCTCATACTGAAATTGCTTCAAATAGGTGTGTCTTGTAAGCAGTTCTAATGCTTACAGGCTGGGTAAAATTGAGATATCTTTCTGAAAATGGAATTGTCTACTTGTGTGAAGAATAATCACTAGTATTACTATTTTGTTAATGTTCTCAGATATCATCTAGGGTCAATGTCTGTAACTAGGTCATGCCAAGGGAAGTGCTCTTGATGACTTTAATGCCCCATATTTGTTGGGATGGTATTATATATTCTTGTCTTGTACTTCTTCCAATAATTTTTCAGATTCTTATGTTATCTAATTTATTTTAGGCACTTGTTCCTATCTGCTCTATTAGAAAAGAGCAGTATTTTTTATGTGTAAATAGATGTATGATCCTGAAGTGGAGAGTCTAAACTAGAAGCATAGGTGCAGCAGCGAAAATAAAAGAGGAATAATTGTTGTTCATTATGGAGAGATCTTCAGCTGCAGAGATTTTGCAAAAAACATCCAAAGCCACATGGTTTAGTTTTAGGTAGTCCTGCAAAGAGCAGGGTGTTGGGCTCTGATCTTTATGGCTCCCTTCACACTCAAGAGATTCCATGATTGTGTGCTCAGGTGGAGTGTATGCTTCCCTCTGCCTCTCAGCATTTTGGGGGGTTGGTGTTGCGGGGCTCTTTTGGGGGTATTTGTTCTGATGCACCTTATGAGCTGTCCCTGAATTGTCTCAGTGATTGCCTCTCCCATGATAATGAGTAGTCATTGGATATTATTTCTCTTTCCTTTCTCCAGGAACAAATTATTGTTAATTGTCTGTGACTTCCTACTCTCTCATCAGCACAGGAGGACACTAGTTGCTCTGTTTACTTCTTTGTAATGAGACACAACTTTGGAGGTCTGAGAATGTAAGATGGCAGAAGATGTTCAGTTAAGTATAATAATCCTAAAAAATTCTTTTTTTTTTTTTTGACCTTCCTATGAGTTGGAAGTGCCAGACAGAGTTAAATGTGCTCCAGTCCTGCTAGCAGCTGCTGCCTGCCCAAAATGAGGGACCCAGGGAAGTTGTGACAAGCAGGGATCACTAGGGATGCAAAGGAGATTCTTGGATGGGAGCAAGGCAGAGAGTGGTGTTGTGAGATTTCCATGGCAACAAGGTGTCTGACTACGGGGCATCTGTGACTCCAGTGCAGAAATAACTCCTCGAGCCTTCTGTAAATAAATAAGTGCCTGGAGCTTGATCCTTCACTGGTATAAGTTCAGACTTGTGTGGTTGCTTTTGATAGATGACTCATGCTGTGAACATATAGCATGTGGAAAAGAAAAAATAACTTACACTTCTCTGGTGCTTTTTTAATGCTTTTAGAAAGTCTGTCTCCTTTTAATGGAGATTATTTTTTTAATATAAACATAGGTTCCTGAAAATATAGTCATTTGTAACACAACAGTTTGGTTTATGAGATCTGCTGCATCTGTTATGAAAATCTTCCATAACTTACAGTTCATAAAAGCAAAGGTAGAAGCATATAAAATCCAATGTTTTTGATTCAAAATTTATGTCCTCTGGAGAACATTCCCAAAGTCAAATCCTATTTTTGCATCATGTGTGATGCTTTAAAGAAATCCTGGACTCCACTGCTTAGAATTAGAATGAATGTCTGCTAACTCCTGTGTTTTGAAATAAAGCTAGAAAAATTACTATATAGTGGTGCTGACAGCTAAACCAAGCATAAAGCTATAAGTGCCTGATAAAAAATAAAATGCAGAGGGAAGACAGAAAGCAAAAAATCCTATCTAGTTCTCTTCTCCGTGCTAAGACTCAATGTAGATTTTAACTAAATTGTGACACCATCTTTTCATGGCAAATGTTTTCTGAGGTTCCCAGTGTCATAAATAGTATCCATTAGCATCATCCGTTTGGTTTCCTTAGCAACTGAGACAATCAATTCAGTGATAGTTTCATCAGCACAGAAAAGCACCAGCTACCAGAGTTATGGACAGAAGTACAAAAAGCAGGTAGGCTGGAATCTATTTGTCTTCAGACAAGCTTTATTTCTTTCTCTCCTTCTTTCTATTTTATGAGTTGCAAGCTTTTAATCACAAATTAAGCACAAATCTCTTCAAACTGTGCTGTGCTTGTGCATCAGTGATGGTTGGTGCTGACTCTAAGGGATTCTCAAATCCACTCAGCCCAGCTGCAAGAAGCTTGATATTTTAGCTTCGCAGCCTGAAAACCTTCTTTGTTTTCATATTTTTGATTTGGTGTGAATATATAACTTCCTTTCTTTTGAGTATTGATAAGAATCTTGCAACATTAGGGTCATGCTGGGATTTGAGTTTCAGTGAGTAAAGAGGCCTGGTTGCTGCTGCTGCTGCTTTCTCCATTCCTTTCCAGTACAAAGGGGCCACATGCACTTTGTGTTTTCTGTCACTCACATCCACTCTGAAGAAGAAATTCAGAAAGAAACTAGAAGTTGCAAAAGGCTAGTGTTCATAATATGTTCTGCAGACTCCACTTGTGAAGGAAAATTATATGGTTGGGAAATGTATTCCTTTTAAATATATATTATAGTTATATAAACTTTTTATTTTCTAGAATACTTTCTTTAATGTCCTGCTGAATCTTCTGTCCAACTCTGTATGATTCTGTCTGCAGAAAGGCTTTATCTCTTAATTTGCACTGCATTGTCAGTACCAAATATCAGTAAGGAGGGAAGTAGTGCTATGATAGTGAGTTATTGGAAAAGCTCTATACTATTTACAGGAAAAGTAATTTTTTTTTCTCTTTATTTAATTTTTCTTCATTTCTTTGGAGTCTGACAACTGGATATATTCTGAGGAAATACAGCATGTAAGATAAAAATATGACTGCGTCCACTACTACTCCTAAAACACAGATAAAAGTGTTGTTTTGTTACTTTCATTCATTTAGAAACTTAAAAAAATTATTTAAAAAAAAGTTAATATCAAGCCTCTTGAAGGTGGTGCAGAAGGTCCCTTCGGTTCCTGTGGGGACTTCTCAAGCTAACCATGGAACATAAAAATTTATTAAACAATAAATTCACTGCATGCTTCACTTAGTTCTGATGATTGTTGCTCCTAAACTCCACCAGCTTCTGTATGAGTTCAACCAGTCTCTAAGCCCACTGTCATGAGTAAGATTTTTTGTAGGTTTCCAAGTTCAGCATTGGAAAAAATCAGGTGGACGAGTCAGGCTTGCTCACTGTCATGAGTACTGGAAATAGTGCTCACCCCCTGAAGTAACAGGACACAGTAGGATGACTCACTGGCTTTTTTTGGGATTCTTGTTCCCCCAGACACTTTGTGATTCAGTTCCTATAGCTGCCATGAAGAGCTGTGCCAAGTTCAGGCTGATGGCCACAGAGAGCTATATTCCAATTTAACTGAGGCCACGAAACTTTTTTAGAATGTAAGGATGTCTTCATAGCTTCACTAACGTAGGGGTTGGAAGCTGTTCAACAGTCTTCCAGCACCATTACCTCAATTCTAGTGGAACTTCAGTGTGGCCCTTGCCTGTTGAGATTCCAGTAAGGATGTAAGCTCCTTTGATCTGAGGTGGGAGAGGAAAAACACATGGCCTCTTAGGCATTTTAGAGTTGTTGCTCGATATCTCATATGAGTGCTGACATTTGTCACCAGTTTTGGTTTGGCCATGGTGTAAGGTAGAAGTATTCAGTGTGCATGTAGATTTTTTTCATTCCCTTCCTCAGTGTAGGAGACCAACTAATTTGCATCTACCTGGATGCATATAGGTCACCTGTCATGACCATATGTCCCTCTTGTGACTGTGTAAGTATTTTTCCCCCACACACCTTCTTTTTGTCTTCCTCCCCTGCTTGCTTTTTTTTTTTTTTTTCTTAATCACCTTGATGGTTTTGGCAGAACTCAGCACAAGAGATCTGAGTTCATTCCTTCCTGCTGGCCAGCACTGACATAGGCAGCAGTTGCTCAGGGAATTGCATGTTATGGATCTGATGTTTGTATGTTCAATTAACATGTTATGTGCAATTGCAAACAGATTAATAGTGTGATTCTTGGCTGACAAATACAGGTATCCCCCTACTAATTGCCATTCCCAGAACAGACTTTTGACTTTTGCAAAATCTCAGGATGCATTTGCAAATCTGAAACTTCAAACTACTGTTCTTTACTCAATTCATGGTGTTTGGTGGGGGGTCTGGAGAGAATGCAATTCCGACACTAAACTAACTGGGATATGAGCACAGCATTTTAGATATGTGTGGACCTTTGGAAATTTGTTCATGGAAAAACTCCCAGGTATTTGAAAGACCCCAAATAATATTTGGCTGAGCCACTTTGTGAGTGATCTCTTAAAATTCAGGGAAACTGCCAAAACCTAGTAATTATTTTGAGATGAGATATACTTATCCTCATGAGATTTAACCAAAGCATGGTAGTCACTGCTGACACTTTGGGTTTCTACAGTGTCCCTCTTCCATGGGGACAGAAAAGTGCTGTTTATAGACAATTAAAGCAACAAGGCATATACTGATGAAAGCAGTCAATATATGTTTTCACTAGAAATACAGATACCATAATGACAGTACAACTCAATAGGTTGCCCCTAAGAAATTGTTAGGCGTGAGTTAAAACAGATCTTGACCTTCAGTGCAATCCATATGCTCAGTTAATAGTTTTTAATTGCTAATGCAAGTAGATGGTGAAAGTGTGAGCAGCATGACAGCAAGAGAGTCATTCTCTATTCACCATGGGACTGTGTGTGTATATCTTTGTGAAAATAAAGGCTACAGAAAGAACTTACAACCAAATTGATTGAGCTACTTTTTTTTTTTTTTTTTTTTTTTTTTCCATTCTTTTAAAGAAGTGGTTCATGAATCAACTATCACAATACTCAGGACTTCTGATAATTAGGACAAACCACACATTATGGGAGTTCTGCTATGTTTAGATATCTAGTGGCCTAAAAAAGAATTAAAAGGATCCAAGACAAGTGAAGTTTAAAAGACTTTCAGGGCAGGAGGAAGAGGAGATTTTCCAGAAATGCTTGTGAAAACATGCAGGATGATTTCAAATGTGATGGCCCCAAGTCAAAAATATTTTTGGAAAGCAGGAGGAAAAATTTCTGTTGGAGAATTGTTTGAACTCTGACTTTCATCATTAATGCTTTAAAATATCTTCTCTGTAGAAGTTTTGTATAATATTTAATTCCCTACATTACAAACATTTAGTATATAAAAAATTACATACCATAAAAAATCAGGACATATGCAAAAAACTGGCCATATCAAAAGATTTATTTTCCCCTTTTCAGGTGGTTTTCCCTCAAGAAAATAAAGTGCAATAATATTAAACGACATAGATGTTACTGAGAATATGTTAGGTGTGCAAGGACTTCAAGAATTGAAAGAATACTTTCAAAGTGACATCTTTACCCAGCAAATTAATCCACAAGCATAGTTATATTTGCTGTAACTAAAAAGCTGTGTGAAGGTCTCATATTTAAAAATACCCACAATATCAAGAGATTTTATTGGCATTTCAGAAACAGAGGAATGTTGATATTAGGTTTCATGTCTTGTTCCACTCCACCACCCTTTGTAAGCTACTTTGTAGCGCACTTCTTGTGTCAACCACCTCAATATAGATTTGGTATTAAAACAACATCAGCCTAAGTGCTTTGAGCAGTCATCCTTATCATGAGAGGATCTGTTAACTATCCCGTGAAATGGACATGTTGGAAGCAAACAGCCTGGAATAGGGAAAGAATTGCTTGCCTGCCATCAGCCCTCCTTTGACAGTGTACTCAGATTGAATTCTAGTCTGGCAAAGTGTGATAGAAATATACAGCTTGCTCATGTAAAAGTGTTCACAGCCACTCTTCTCTGCAAATGGCTCTGGTGGGGAAGAACAGAGCAATGATCCTGCAAACAGCTCTTTTCTTGTAAGGCATCTCCCTTGTTCATCTATAAAACATTTTTACTAAAAAAAAGTAAAAAACCAAAGTGGAGTGCATTTAAAAATAACAAGATTTTTTTTTTTTTCCCTACTAGGAAGCCATTACCTGGCAAAAATGGGAGTCATTGCATTCCTACTATTAAGAGCCTGACACTTGTTCTGCTGCCAGGTGAATGAGCTGTGCCCAGGTACCAGCAGACACACTTCTTATTCCTGTGCTCTCCAGGAGTGGCTGTCTTGGAGAAAGAGAATTATTTGCAGGGATGTGTCTGCTTTTAGTTTTCATGGCTTCCTTTCCATTTATCCTGAGCCTGGGTAAAGATTTCCATATGCCACCCTGATGTGCCTGGGGAAGGAGCAACTCTTCATCTCCTCTGCCTCCCTCCTCCCTATGGAATATGATATCAGACACTTTTACAAGCACAGGGAAAACAGAGCCAGGACAGTCCCTTGTTTCAACTTGTCTTGCTGTCAAAATGGGTTTTAAAATACCCTGTCAATTAATCTCACTGAAATGACTAGTGAAGGTTCTGCTAACTCTATCCTTGCAGCTCTGTGGTTAATTCATTTCTGATTTGGGGAGAGGTTAGTAGAAGTGGCAGTAGCAAATTGCCCTCTTATCACTACAACAGAAAAGTTAAAATTGGGTGATGCCCTGTATACTGCAAGCTAGGTAGCTTTCTGCTAAAGAGAAAAAAAGATACTTTAAATTAATATTTGATCCCTTCTGCATGCCATATTAATAAGGTCATTTCATTGCTATCTATACACCGCCTGCATAGTCTGGAATTGATTACTCAGCACCTATTTCACTGGCAGGAACTGAACAGGGAGACTTTCCTTATATAAAACTAGTACAAAAGATGAAATTCATGAAGCATTCAGGCTGCTCATCCAATACTTAGTCATTGCAAAATTCATCTGTTTTGGTTTCAGAGAGCCTGGTTTCCTATGATACTGCTGAATTTAGCATTCATCTTAATTCCGTTTTCATTCACCTTCAGCCCCCAGTGAAATATCATTGCCCACATACAGGTTCATTTGACAGCATGAAACAGCAAAATGATCTCTTTTCAGAGTAAGTATTTTAATTTTGGATTGCTGATAACCATAGCACAGTCATGATGTGGTGATGTAGAAGTGCCTGTGGTCTCAGCAAGCCACAGAGACCGTCAGTGTTTTATGAGTTTACCAGAGTGTTAACCTTTCTGCAGGAAGTTCCTGCTCCCTTCTTAGAGTGGGATTTCAAAGGAGACAGGTACTTATATATTCAGAAACAGCCTGAGAATGAAATATTCTTTCTTAGACTATATCAGGGTTTATTCATGCTTGTGAACATCAGGAATCTGGTTTGCAGAGTAACTTGAAGGAAATGAGGCATTTTCCAAAAGAGGTCCCTAACAGTCCTGTCTGAAATAAATGGACTGGCTGACAGCTCTCATAGCTGTAGCTGATGAGATACAGTTTTAGCTAATGTTATGTTTCCCCTTTTTTTTTCTACCACAAATTATCATCAAACTGAAATATTTTGTCAAGAAATACTTAACAAGTATCACAAACACTGTTTAAGCTCCCCACCTTTCTAAAGAAGCTTGTATTTGTTGTGGCTGTAAAGACTGACAATTGAACTGGCTGATGTACATAGATTTTTTTTGTCTAATAAGAGAACGTTTTTTTTATTGACCATTCTTCATTAGCTTTCTCCACAACAGAACCTAAGACATGTCTACATGGAAACTTTCCTGAGGGTAATATGCACTTTTAGAAGAAGGAGCTGCTAGACACCTCTCAGCAATCGCCTTTGTTAGTGGTTAATTAATTATCTAACCTCAAGTCATTATCAGAGCATTTTTCAAGAGTGTAAAACCCTATGTTGCAAGCAGTTGCATAAGTGCACCCTTTGAATGACAACATCTGTTGCCCTTTTTTTTGCCTGTACATCTGTGGCACCCAAGAGGCAGAGGTGTCTCCTGAGGGCTATCTGACAATGACTGTCACAGGCATGCAAAAACACGACACCCTTGCTGTGCATTTCCTCATGGCATTAGACACAACACCACCAGAGCAGGAAGAATGAAGACATTTCTAATAAGATAAAGTCAGATTTTCTTTTTTTGATGAGAGATGTGAGAGAGCATGTGTACTCTTTGTCACCTTCTAGTATATTCTTGATAGATAATATTATATTATTTCTGTAAAACCTAGAAAACTCAGTTCCTGAATGCTCCAATTCCACTTCACCAAGAATTTGAGTTATAGTCGGCTTCCATATTGTTCCTGCATGTATTACCTCTATTTGTGCATTTGACATCAAGTTTGTAGCCAGAAAAGCAAAACAAAACAAAAATACAATGTGGTAAGTTGTGTAGGAAGTGCCTTAGTGTATGGGAGGGCCAAACCACGTCCTGTTTGACAAAACTGTATTTCAATGTGAATCTCTCTCTCTACCTGTAAGTTGAGGTTAAGAGGACTGATCTCTTTTGTGAAGTATGATAATGAAAGAATGAATGTAATTAGCAGTTATCCTACTAATGAAAGAAGTAGGATAACACATAGGCTGCTATAAAACTCTGGAGTGAAATTGTGTCTCACATTGGAAGTGTTTCTATTGCTTTACTTCCCTAAGTATATCAGTTCTGCTGAGGCATAAGCATCTTTCAAGGAATAGATATGATAGGTCATTACTTGCAAAATTGAATTTCACAGTTCCAAACTTATTTTTTCCATTAGCTTGAGCACCTAGTAAACACCCAAAATGTGTTCTTGAACAAATGAGTTCTTGGAAATTTTCATGTTGCAGTCAATGGACCTGTACTTTATTTCAGAAAGGAACAGCAAATTGCTCCTCCTGACGCTAAAAAAAAAAAACCACCAAACCAAAAAACACCAAAACAAAACAAACCCAAAAAACACCCCAAACCCCCCCCAAAAACATAAAACAGAAAAAAACCCTCTTTAATTGTTTGTTTGAGGTTCGGATTTGGTCTTTCTTCATGCTGTAAAATATGTCCCTAAATATTCTTAGGAAAAATTTTACTTTGTGTCAGAATAAACAGAATCTTGATCTCCTGTATATCTGTGGGGGTTTTGTTTTTATTTATTTGTGGATTTCCTGTCTGTGGTTGGGGTTTTTTGGTTTGTTTTTTTTTTTTAAGCATATAAGAATTGGAGTAAATGATATTTCAATACACAGAAATTGGAATTTTAAATAGTAGGTAGTCATAAGCAAATAATATGAAAGGGGAGTCTTCCTGTTTCCATCAGAAATCTTGACTGACCTAAGCCCTTATTTCTTAAGAGATGTTAGAAATTAAGTGCATTCATAATGTTACATCTGTGAATTGTATCTGTTGAAATCATTTAGAACAGCCTTTTGGCAAATACAGCTTCAGAGAAATGTAGTTAGAGTAGCTGAGAATTATCAATCTTGTCTACTAGAGCTGTTAGAGACAAAAAGAAATCACATTTAACATATTTATAATAAGACTTTTATCAGTGCTTTTATAAAGCCACAGCAAACAATGTAAGTGTGACACAAAATCACAGCCATTTCAGATTCTTTATGCAGGAGATCTGAGCAAATGCAATCCTGAAATGCCCATGGATGTTTAGGACACCAACAAATTGACCTGAAAGTGTTGCTTCTATGTTAGACTTGAATTAACTGTCTTGCAAATGAAGACATTCAAGTAGATTTTGTAGTTTCTCAGATAGGGTCTGTGGTCTGGAGACCCTATTCAAGAGTCTTATTCAAGGGAAGACCAGAACTTGGGAGAAGAGGGTGACCCTGCCTATGGGAAAGGAAAAAAATGGAAATCTACCATGGATATGTATCAGGGCTAATTGGAGGTTAATTAATGGTAAGTAGATGGATGATTTGTTTATCTTTTGTACATTAAAGATGCACAAATACTGACTTAGGCCTTATTGCAATGTTGGGGTTTTGGGTGGCTGATCTTGATTTTTCTGTATCAAGTTAAGTATTATGTTGAGAATAAATCTTCACCAATTTCCAAGGAAATATTTGATCTACAAGTGATATTTGGTGCATATGTAAATTCTGATGCCCTTGATGAGATTAGTTTAGCCCAATTCAAGCCTTTCTGCATTCCAACAGGCTCTGTTTCAATGCACTATTTAATTATATAGTGGGTAACCCCACCTACCTCTGATAAATCAGGTCCAGAAGATTGCCTCATCTTAACACAGTCGGAACTGGATTTTAACCTCTCAATACCTGATAAAACTTGACACTATGTTGGAAAGTTTTTCTTTTAGTTTTTTTGTTATTGCTTAGTAAAGTGTTCAATTCTCTTTGCTGCTAAGCACTGGTAATAATAGAAGACTTGAAGTTAAGAAACTATTCCAATTATTTTTTGAGCATTCTGGGTCCATTATAAATAGAGGATATAAGATTGTTAGATTTATTATAGCATAATATCTTTTCCCATCAGAAGCCCTGGAAAACAGGATAGTTCTGGCGGTGCACATCTTGCACTGAGAAACTGTCAGGATGTAGAAGAAGATTGTTTGGAAAATGGTACCTAATTTTAAAAGATGTACTATTTTTCCCCTAGGCACTTGTAATAGTATCTCCAGGAACCGGATTTTTTTATTAACCATTTTGTTTCCCTTTTCTTTCTCTACTTAGGTGTTTTCTGCAAGTGCTGCTTTAGACAGTGCTCTCAGTCATAAAGTTGCTGGTTTTAATGAATTTTTGCTATTTAGGTTTCCAAAAGTGATTAATTTTTTGTCAAAACCCCAACTATTGTCTCTATCTCAAAGGGCTTGCATGCTAGATTTTTTTTTCCCCCTTGGGTTGTTTTTGGTTTTGTTGGTTTTTTGGGGTTTTTTTTCTGAGTTTTTGAGTTTTTGAGTTTTTTGAGAGGCTGCAGAAGGGGGAGGAATTTCATTAAGCTCTCTCTTCAGGGGAATCAGGGAAAAGGAGAAAATTTTATAATGTTGCCCAATAAAATGGGATCCGGATGTTCTAACTCATTTGGAACCATTAATTAGCAGTAATTTGATGAGGATTAGTTGCCATAAGCAGACTTTAGGATTTTCTTATTTATCTTTCCTTTGAGTGATATCTTTTCAAATATATTAGCCAGAACTTACTTCTATTAAACGTACCCAGTTGTCCAAACATTTGGCTCCATCCTAATCTATGACTATCATTACACTACCAAAAACATAACTAATTTTGGTTACTGTCTCTATGGGATAACTGATATAATATTCTCATGCCCATTTAGTAAATGGCAGCACAAAGATAGTAGCATAAATGTAGTAGCAGCATAAATATGATGATAGCTGGGATGTGTAGGAGACCCTGAATGGATACCACTGAAGAGGCACATCTTGGCTTAAATCAGGTCTCTACATGTTTAGTTCACAATATCATGACTCTTGGTTTACGTTCTGGATTTTGGATGTCTTATTATTATGTATTATTATATGTATTATTAGGTAGAATTCGTTAATTCTTTCTATTCAAATGTGAAATGTTTGTGGGTTTGGTGTGTGTGTGTGGTTTTTTTGTTGTTGTTGTGGGGTGGGGTTTTTTTGGCAGTGATTTTTTTTTTTTTTTTTTAAGTGTGTGGCTGTTTTGCTTTTGTTTTTCTTAGGACAGTTGTGTCCTTTGGGACATAATCTTCCAAAGATTCTGTCCTTTCCAGCTAGGAGGGTAAAAATGTTATGGGCTGGGGTGCTATTCTTAATAAGTATTTTTTGGCTTCTGGCATGGAAACAGTTAATTATTCAAAACCAGAATTTCACTGAAGAAATTCAGATAGAATATTTTATTTACTAGCCCAGGTTTTCATAGCTCTAACTTTTTTGGTGTTAAAGTAAGAAGCTGGGGAAAAGCAAGAAGCCAGAGTTTGAGAACAAGCAATGATAGTGCAAGATCATACTTGGTTCCTTATTTTTATTGTGCTGGGAACATTCTGTTCAGTTATCAGCATCAGGGCGGCTGTGATCTATCATGCAAATAAAATTGGTACTGCTGATAGGACACCTCTGTGCTTCAGAATTAGAGGCATGCACAGCTTGGTGCTGAGCATTTCCTGGTCTGCTTTTGTGACCTGAGCTAGAAATTCTGCCCCTTGCTCTGCTGGGTCCTATAGAACAACTTGCTCCCAGAGTATTCCCAAAGACAGGGCTTTGTGGTGCAGCAAAATTATTCCAGCATCTAAATGCAATTAAAAAAAAGAAAAAAAAAAATCTTGTGGTTTTTCAATACCAAAGTGGCTGCAGTAAGCCTGCTAAACCAGGGAAACTTAGATTTGTATGCATGAACAGTATCTGCCATTTAGCTTCCAGCCTGTGTAGAGGAGATAATGAGAATCCGTGGCTTGGGGGGGGGATGGGAGGGCAAGGCCCTTTTTCATGGCTTATTGCTACTAGACTGTCAGGTAGAGGTAAAATTACAGCTTGACTTCTTATCTTGGTGCTTTCTCTATCCTCTGTCCCTTAGCAACTCTGACACATAGTGCTCCAGGAAGGTCACAAATTGAAGAGCTGGCCTTGGAGCAGGGCTTTGTTGTTTGGGGCTTTTTTTTTTTTTTTTTTTTTTTTTTTTTTTTTTCTTTTCTTTTTTCTTTTTGACAATGTCCATTTTATCCTCATACGATTCTTGCATGATTGAGGGGTGTGTGTATCAGAACAGTATGACAGAAACAGGCTGTGGGACTATGTGATGGTTGTCTCCCTGGCTGCAAACTTTGTCAGGGAGAGTTGTAATACATGTGGGTATGTCGTGGTTAAGGAATGGTATTGCCTAATTTCAGTATTCCCACTGAAACCATTCCAAATTACACACCACTCACTCACTCCCCACCTCCTCTTCCTCCTCTCTCTCTGGAGAGGATAATTGGAGGCACAAAAGGTAAAAATCATGAGTTGTTGCAAGGACAATTTACTGGAAGCAGCAATGAGATGAGAAAATGAACAGGAACAGTGACGGTATTAAAGACCAAAGTATAGAAAATGCAAATACCCACCATGATACCCTGCAGAGCCCAACAATTCCTGACTGTTTCCATGTACCCCCACCCATGTTCTCAGTGTGTTGAAAAACACTGGTCCTTAGCCATGCACCCTCCTGGCTACTGCAAAAACTAATGGTCCTGACTGGAACCACGACAGGATATTATTTTTCTACAAATAGGTACATAAACTTGCCACATCTACTAAGATGTCTGAAATTGTCCTATCTAGTGCCACCTAAGACCAGGGTTATACTAGAAAAGGTTGGCTGGTAGACTTCTGTTCACAAAATCATAGAATATTCTGATTTGGAAGGGACCTGAAAAGATTACTAAGTCCAACTCTTACGTGAATGGCCTATATGGAGATAAGATATAAGATATAAGATAGATATAAAATATAAGATATAATAGATATAAGATATAAGATATAAGATATAAGATATAAGATATAAGATATAAGATAAAAGATAAAAGATATAAGATAAAGGTTTACCTGAGATCTTGATCTTATTTGCACTGTGCTCTGACCAATTGAGCTGATCTCAGGGTCAGCTTTCTTCTTTCCAGCCCAAACCATTATGTGATTCTATGATTCTGTAAAATGACTTGGAGTCAGGAAACTCTGGGCTTCTCTCTGCCCTTAACCAGACCCTTAATATCTTAAAAAAAATCTGATTTCCACTATTCCCTGATGATGATAACTCAGAAAGTTTTCCCAGGAACGCTCTGCAGTGAGGCTGTTGAGCAATGACCCTACAACTCAGCAATGACCAGCCCCTCACTTTGGGGAGATAGAGAAGCTAACTTAGTTTCTTTTATGGTTCAACCAGTAAAAACCTTTTGGTATGTGCAGCATGGGGGTAAAGCCCACCCCCCTGCCGCCCCATATGTGAATCCAGAGCTGTGGTATTTATGCTCACAATGAGGGAAGAGACCTCTGTTTGCTACAATGCCGTGATCTGTAACTGTTCTGTATCCCTGAGAGTATCCCAGGAGCAATGCTATTGAGCTTATGGTCCTGGGCCGGGAGCTGGCCTTTCTTTTTGGAACAGCTGTTTGTTTCTTTCACCTACATGAGAGCTGTAGATGTGACTAGAACTGTGCAAACTGTAAAAACTTCAATCCCCCTCCCCAACTTCTCCTCAGATTTTCCTTGAATTATTGGTTTTTCTCATTGTCTTCAGTCAGAATGGAAAAAAACGTTCCAGTTGCAGGAATAACTGGGGGTTTCTAGGCATTTTATACCAGCTGAGCTCATGATGCTGTTTTAATAGCCTACTGGAGATGACTCAGCCAGCTCAGACTGTGTAAAATTATCAATTATTTATTTCTAAGTTTCGTGCATTGCTGGTCTGTGGAGATCATTAATGTCTGGATAAAAAATTACTGGGGAGAGGTGGTGCCTTGCTCTCTTGCAACATCAGTAAAATTTTCAAGTGGAGGCTGTAAACAAGGATGCTCTTGTAGAGCAATTGCAATCTGAGCATTTAAGGGACTATTCCTAATTTAATATTCTGTATTCTTTCTCTGCTTACCCAGCCAAGCAGCTATGCTTCCTGTTGTAGTTGGAAAGACCTAAATTCATCCACATGTAAATTATTTTTGTGTTGCATATTATGGAGGCTTGGTTTCCTTAATAATTCTTCCCTGCTGTTGCACAAAATCATGTTACTCAGCTATGACTCACTGGATATCTGCTCACGTGTCATTTTGCTATTAGAACTTAATTGAGATAAAATGGAGCACTCTCTCTTCTGTCCTCTGGTCTAGGCACTGTTGTGATTTGCAGTTTTTAAGAGTTGATTTTTTTTTTCTATTTTGTTAGAGGTTTTTTTTTTTTTTTTTTGCTGTTGCAGTTGCAGCTGTGATGTGTTTGAGTAGAGGCTTGTAAAAGTTACCCATTTATTTAGCTAACTGATGCAGTTGCAGAAACCAGTACTCTGTTTTCTGGGCACAGTGTGTCCTTCTACAGCATCCACAAAAGCCACAATGTAGATGTTATTAGATGCAGAGAGTCTTCTTTCATTTAAAAAAATCATCCAAGCCTAGATCCTCTAAAATGAAATCCATATATACAGGAAGTATATGTAACACCTGTCCTTGTGTTCTTATCTGCAGCTCTTTTTCTATGTACTTTTGCCTTTTACAGAGCATCTCGTGTGTAAATACAGGTAGAAATTTGATTTTACTCTAATTAAATGGGGATCAATCTATTTAGTGTTAGCCAGTCTGTGCCAGATCTTGGCATTACAGCTAGGTCTTCAGAAACATCATTTGCAGTCCCTCACAGAATGGTTTTAACACTAGTTCTTGCATTCCTACTAAAGATATTTAGTTTGTCAATAAAACTTTCATTGTAGCAGGCAAAAATACAACAGTACCCAAAAATTACTCTCATGGTTTCTTGGTGGTACAGAACCTAAAGCTATGCTTCGGTAACATCACCCTATGGAACAAAAGGCAAATAAATAGAAAAAAATCCTAAATCTATGATGTGGATTATTTTTGATTATACTCATGATGAGTAGTAGATAACTGAGGCATCAGGATGTATTTTATTAATTTTGACACTTATTTGGGACCAAATTCAGTTCCCATTATGTAGCATTAAAATGATACTTTGCGTATGCTGCTTGTGGTTGTAAAAAAGAAGCTGCCTAGAGGGTTTTGTAGTACCCTGAGAGATGTCTAAATAGGGGTATGTGACTGATGGATTTGAAATATGAAGATATCTGAGCTGTAAACTGGTAATGCTAATTCCTGGAGTGATTTCTCATGTTCCTCTAGTCTGCTCCTAAGGGAAGAAGGCTCTATGCTCTCCAGCAACTTTATAGCTCCAGTCAGGCTTTGTCAAGGATGTATCTTGGCATTGTCTTAGGTTGGTGAATGTTATAAGAGATTTTAACCTTACCTCTGAATTTTGTCATTGGGAAATCTTGGATACTTGTGAGGCTTTTTCACATAGAATGAATCCCATTGTTCACCAGCCCCTTTTCCCTCCCTCCTTAACTTACAGTACTGAACCTAAAAAGCAATTCGTATTTGGCAGAAGCTGAAAGACAGTAAAAAAATGACTGATGATCCTAAAAGGAATGGAGTGACTTGTGAAAGTTAGAACAATGTCAGAGCAAGAGGAGGTATTTACTTTCTGTGTGTATGTGCTTTTCCCCCAAGCCTCCACAGTGAAAAAAAGCTCATCAAAATGTGCATAATCAAGCACTTCCAATGAATCATCAAATGTCATGAAATGTCATAGTAAAAAATTATTCTTGGGCAACTTGCTGAAAACACTGTGCCTACTGATTTCCATGGGTAGGCATCTGGCAGGACAGAAACATGGTGTGGATCTGCAGAAAATGGAATCCCACCTTGTGTGACTTCTGCTTCCCCTCACTTACACCTTCCAAGGCATTACTGGATACCATGCAGCAGGTTGTGTTGTCATAACTTGTTCTTTGGCTTTGCATCCTGGACCATCCAGGAACGGAGAGAAAGGTCACAGAATTGGTCCTCTTAAACTGATTTGTAGGGAGAAGTTGACCATAAATATTTTTTACACTGATGGAATATTGATGTTTCATGTCATGGCCCAGATGCATAGGTTGTGTTGATAAGTCACAAAAGGATCACTTATTAGCAAAACAAAATATTTCTTTAGTGACTTACAAAAAGCTCCCTATCATTACTTGCCAGAATGCTCCCAATGTCATATTTAAAATCAAAGTAATTTCAGCAGAATCTACCATGTACGTGATTTCAAGGTCTCTTCATTCAAATCACATTTTTTTTTATTATAAATAAGACTTACTCTATTACACAATTCATTATTTGCTTTTCTCTTATTAGAAAAACATAACCTCAACCCTAAATGTAACCTAGCCAGAAGGTCAAGGACCAGGAACATCAAGGAGGAATGTAGAAGGGAAAAACTGTGATGATGGTTTGTTGGTCTAGATTGTCCAAAACTGACTTTCATGTGGCTTTGCTGCTGGAGTTCCTCATCTTGTTCTCTTTGTACTTTTGTGCTTAAACTGGCCTTCAGAGACCTGTGTACTTGTACAGTGGCACATTTGCAGCGATCTCCAATGTTGTCAAGCTTTTTGCAGTACCCTGTATTTAAAGAATGTAGTTTTCCATAAGTGCTGTAGTGTGGCAAAAAAACAGAGCTGTGAAGGGAAACCATGAGAGTGGAAAGCAGCTGACTGACATTTTTCATTTTCATCATCTTTTACAGCTGCTTCATACTGAGAGAAAATAAATACCAATGACGGTACTTCTAGCTAATCCAAATGTGGCAGCTGCTTTGGGGGGACTTCTGCATCACAGTTGTTCTTCTGCAAGTTTTCCCACCTCAGATGATCAGTAAACAAGTTATACAAAGGGAGATACCTCGTACCTTTCCAAATCTGACACCTTTACAAATATAAGGCAACACCTTTACAAATGACATTTTTACAAATGTAAAGCAACGCCTGTGTGTTCAAAGAAAGCACACACAACCCCCAAATCTTTCTGAAATCCAGGCCGTGTATATAAATGCCCCAGTAAAATGGCTTTGTTGTCAGTGTCCAAACTTCCCTGTATCTGATCATTAGAGCCTGACCCTGCTGCCTGTGGCAGATGCTGTCAGAGGGGCTGACTGGGCAGCCTGGAGCCTGGTGGAGAGTGGCTGCATTTTGTCTTCTCTGCATTGTCTCTTGCTTCAGCTGCTGCAGCATTTCAAAAGGGCAGGCTTAATGAGCTGGGGGGGAGGGGTGATATTCAGACAAATCTTGGTAATATGCTTTGATTAATTCAAGAGCTGAAGATAGCTGAAAAACCTTTTTTTTTTTTTCTTTTTTTCTTTTTTCCCTTTACTTTGCACCCTTACATTACCTTTAATAGCACAGTGTATGTAAACAACTTTCAGCAGTGCACAAAGGAAAATGATTAACGAGGATTACATCTTTTCACTAGCTTGAAATATGTGTTAGGCTTTCATGTAAAATCTGGTTTTCTATCCCTCAGAATGGGTATAAAAAACCAAACAAGTAAAACCCCTGGCATAAACCAGTCAATTTCCCATTATAATCAGTTTGGGAATTGGGCACTTTCCTGACATTTACAAACTCAAAGGGAATTCAGTTGTGCCAAGTATTTTTTTTCCATGAAATGTTAAGAAGTACATTAACCACCCTTACCAAAATCCAATAGAAAATGAGCTGTTACCTTTCATTTTACATTTCCTGTTCCATCCTCCATTATTATTTCTTGGTTATCTCTTGGAAGTATTGAGGTACACTTTTCTCTCCTCCCCGTGGGCCAAATCCATAGAGGAATAGGAAAAGATGAACCCAAGTTTCTCTTTGAAATTGTACTAATTTTTTTTTTTCCCTGTAAAATGACTTCTTTTCAAGCTTGGTCTGACACAGAAGTGCTCTTACTCCTCTTGCACTGTGTGAGTGGAACAAAATATTTCTGAGCCTATGTGTCCTAGCCTTACTTATAGGGGCAATGTTTTTAGTGGTTTTTTTTTTTTTTTTTTTTTGTTTGGGGGTGGCTGTCGGTCTGTTTGTTTCTCTTGGGTGGTGGGCAGTACCTTTCTACTTCCAGTAGTAATAGTAAAGCAGAAGATGCCTCCTGCAATTTGAATCTAAAATCCACAGTTGCCTTCATTTGTTTTCCTCTTATTCATGTTTCCCCCCTCATCCCCAGGTCTGGTGATGTTGTGGTTTTTTTTTTTTTTTTTTTTTTTTTTTTTTTTTTTTTTTTTGTTTGTTTGTTTGTTTGGTTGGTTGGTTTTGTTTTTGTTTTTGTTTTTGTTTTTTTTTGTGGGGAGGGATTAGGGGGTTTTTTTGTGGGTTTTAATATAGTTTTGGTTTTTGGGGTTTTTTGGGGGGGTTGTTTTATTTTGGGTTTTTTGTTTGTTTGTTTGTGTATTTTTTTGTTGTTTTGACCTAATGGACTTTTTGGTGCTGCTTCAGTCAGCAGCTTTTATAGTCTGAGTGAGCCTTACATTTTTGTTCCTTTAAAATACTTAATCTTATGTAGCTTAGAAAGAAAGCTACAAAGCTCTGTCTTAAGGTACTTATAAGCTGTGGAGCCATGTGATGCCAGTTTGCACGTGCTGGCCAATTGACAAGTGCTGATTTTTGTCTCTGAGCAGTCATTGCCTTCTAAGTGATTATTGCCAGTATAAATGCTGATCCTCGCTGCTCTCATTCTGTATGACCATGTATTAAATTCTTATTTTGCTTTGAGCTCTGCCAGAGAGAGGTGGGGATATGTGACCGTAGAGATTGCGTTGAAGGCTCAGATTGTGTTATTTCTGAAAAAGCTTGATGCTTTAGTGGAATTAATTGTAGCCAATTATGAGATAGGGTGATCTGAATATTTTCTGGATTTTTTTTGCAGAAGTTCACTCATGCCCTGAATAATATGAGCATTTCTATACTTTTCCCCTGCTACTGAATGTAGCAGTTTTCTGTATTCTTATTAGGATTAAATAGTTATATAACTTATCTGAATATCTTCTAACTCTTCACTTAACTGATATATTTTATCACCGTTTTTATAGACAAATTAAGCAACTTTCCAACTTGAAAAAATAAGATACACAATTTTTATATTTTAGCAAGCTTATTCTTCATGCTTGCTTGAATCCTGTAATGCCACTTTTTGTACTGTATCATATCTGTTTTCTATCCATATTTAGAAAGCCATATTTTTTCTCCTTTATGTGTTTGTGGAGCATGTGTTTTTTTTAGTGTTGAACTCTGTACTCTGAAGAGAATTTGTGTTGAAACAACTTCAGTTGTGAGGGATAAACAATGTGGTTCTGGCCGATTGCAAGGCTAGGCACAAGATGTTGCATTTGTCTTCAGTCAGTAGCTTAATGTGTGTCCTGGCAATGTCCCAATCTGTCTATATCCAAATAACACAAGCATCTTTAATGCGTATTTATGTTCAGTCCTTTGGGAGGAGAGCTTTAAAGCAGGTATTTTGATTAACAAAAAGATCTATATGTTATATGGGTCCCGTGGAAGGACGATTTGACTTTTGAACTCAAAGGAAAAATTAGCACACCAGAAAAAGTGGGTCCAAAATTGACACCTCTGGGACTGAATCCCAACAAATAATGCTCAATTAATGTATTTGAGTCTGCAAACTGACTTGTGCAGTCCACTCTCCAGCTGGTGGCAATGCTATATAGAAAAATGTAAGCCTACCTTCAAGGTGCTGTAAAAACCTGAGGATGAAGGTACTGTGAGAGTTTAGTTGAGCTAAACTAGCTGTTTTCAGAGCTCATAATATCTGAAGGGTAGAATCGTTGAACAGAGTATCCATGACAGAGATTGTGTCAAGATGCATCTAAAAAACAGGAGGTGGGGAGAGGGAGAGATTCATCCCTCAGTTCTAATCTTCTCAGATTTGCATTTGCCTTTATTGTAGGGATGTTCTTTGCTTTATAATAAAGTAGCATGCCACAATTAAATGCAATGTGGATTTTTTTAGAATTGATTGTAACAGTCCATAGCTACTGTCCTTGGGTGGAATACTTTCAGGTACAGTGAGAGACGATATACCCTGTTCTGCATAGTTAAAAGAAAGCAGCAAATTTCACGGTGAATGCCTGTCAAGTTTCTCCTCCACATTTATTTAACTATCAGAAAACATTACAGCTTCCTATAACAAGTATTTCAGGGCATGAATTAACTCAGGTTATGGTTTTCAAACAAATATTTCCAGATAAATCATGGTATGGTTTTATGTTATGCCACTGAAGGGTAATGTGGTTGTCTGGTTTCTGTGCTAGTGCCATCTGGTGACTAAAAGTTATTATGGAGCCTTGCCCCCTGCAACTGGAAGGGTACAAGATGGGTCTGGCCAAGGACTGAATTTGAGAATCAGAAGAAACTCCTCAAGAAGGTGCCTTGGATCTTTGCATGAGGGTTATTGTCCCCTTCTGGTAAAAGCAGTGCTGAGACTGACATTTTAGAGAGGCTGTGAATTAATTTTTATGTTTTGAATGATTAGTTGAACTATTGGGCAACTGCAGTTCATAGTTTGTCAGAATTGAATAAGCTGGCTTATAGGTAATTTGGGCTGAGGCAGCAATACCATTTTGGAATCAGTGGTCATCATCTTGAATTTCAGCTTTTTGCTGTCAGGCACCAGTTTCTCAGAATGGACTCCTTGCTACACATTTGCAGTTTGTTTTTGCCATAGGAGGCAATTCTTTTAGCCCTTTCAGACCCCTTCCTTCACTCATCAGTTATTAATGTACTGTCCTTTTAGCCAGTAGCACATAGATGTGTTTTGCTCACTAGCTCTTTGCTAAAGTTATTTTAGAGTTTCTAAGAAAAAAACAGATTTTGAAGAAGAGTTCTTTCCAGAACATGGTCCAGGAGTTTTTTGATACAGTTTTAAAGCAGGAGGCAAACATAACCTCCAGTTTCCCATCCTCTATACTAAACTGCTGTCTTATATTTCCCCCCGCAAAATGCTTGTTGCAGAAAAAACTGTTCTGTCATCACATTGCAGTGATGGATTGGCTTATGGCACTATGGCATGCTCAGTAATTGAACCTGTGATTCATCAGTGTTGTTCTTCCTGTCTTTTCCTGAATTTTCCTGCATAAAGGCCAGGAGAGAAGAGAACAATGTATCCAGTGAAGTGAAAGTCTAGCAGGAAATGAAGAACCTTACACAGTGAGAGTGTAAAGAGTAACTTTCTAGAGGTGGAGTGTCATGCCAAACTCTTTGTCACAATACTCAACAAACAGCTCTGGTAGTCAGTTCTCACATTCTAGAAACCCAAAATTTCTCTTCAAAGGTGCAAAGAGAAGTCACCCTTGGGCTAATTTTACTGTTTTGCTTCTGGCCTTGAAACTGTGTGCAAAAAAACCAAACCAGCCTCTTCTCACAGCATAGCTGAAACCCTGCAGGCTTTGCTGGACAAGTGAGAGACTGAGATTATTCCAACCGCTTTGTTAATCTCTTCTTATTGTCTTCAGGGAAAATAAGTGATTTTGACAGCTCCAGAAATATAAAATAAAAATGTGGAGGAGATATATATATAGATATAGATATGAGTGTATGTGATAAAATGCTGATAACAACTACCTGCTATATTACTATGAAACTGAACAATATATTGTAAGAAGTGACATCTCTCTCCATTAAAATTTTGAGAATTGCAGTTTCTTCCTGAAAAAAATACTTGTGAGATTATAGGTGTGTATTGTGCAAGTCCATACATGACTATGCGCATGTATGGGCACACACAGGCTCCTAGAGAAGGCCCAGAGTTTCTTAGGAGAAAGCTTTCCCTCAGCTGTCAAGTGCAGATGCTCAGTGCTTTTTGTAAACTGCTTCTTCAAATTCCCCAAGCTGAAGAGTCTTGGTCTGCAAACACTCAGAATCCCTGTGCATCTTTGAAAATTCATGGTCACATATCTGTAGGGTCTGTGCCTGAAGAGAAATTTTGAAAACCATATATAGAATCTTGAATGAGTAGTTATGTGTTGCTTCAGCAATATATAACCAAAATGGAGCCTGGAAAAGGTGTTAACTGAAGAGGATACTCCCTTCCATTTCGAGTTCAAAATTAGAAATATTCACTTCCAATTCTACTATAATTGTACCCTGAGATAATGCCATGAATGCACTAGGTTTCCTGACTTTTAAAATCAGTTTATGCTAAAATTCAAAAGAGATTTCTATTAGTTTTGTGTAGCTTTTAAAATAAATCTTAACAAATGAATGAGAATACCACTTATCCAAGAGTAACAGACTATGTTTCTTAGTTATAAAATTCTGTTCAGAGAACTTCCATAAACAGGGCTTACTGGATTTAATCAAAAAACATTATTCAAAAAATGCATTCAAATGTGCTGCTTAAGGCATTTCAGTGAGACTTTTTATTGCATGCTGTATATCTCAGCTTAGTCTGATCTTAATTTCTTTGTCCTTCTGGCTTATTTGGATTGAAGAGAGACAGAGTCATCGGGGGTTGAATTTTGGGGGTTATAACTGTCGTGTTAGCTATAAATGACATTTGTTTTCTAAGCATAGCTCAGTTCACCTTCACAGAGGCAAAGAAGATGTAAGAGTGTATGAGAGAAAGGCTGTTGTTCCTATGGAAGTAGCCACCCCTGAAGCAGCATTAATCATACCCACTGTCTCCTAGAGGCGGCAAAAGCCATGGTTCCAGCTCTCCATGCTGGTCCTGATAGGCAAAAGCAGTTCCAGGGTTTGTTCTTTTTCATCCCTCAGACAGTGGCCTGGGGAGAAGAGTAAGCTTCTTCCAGGGTAGAGGAATTGTTGTGGAGAAAAGCCTGTGCAGGAGCACGGTCCTTAAGATAAAGTAATCTACAGCTAAATAAGGTTAATGAAGGGAAGAGGGAAGAAAAATGCATGTATAGCATTACTGTGATGCCTGAGACTTTCCTCATGCTCCCAAACTCTGAGCATTTAGACAGAGGAAATTCCAAATTCACAAGATTATTTTAATGCAAATCACTAGGCAGAGGCTGGGCTGTCTGAATTTGGGCTTTTGTGCATCTATGTCTGCTCCCTTCAAAAAATGTAGGAATTTCTTGCCTGATGGCCAGACTTGAAGGCAAAGGATAGCACCAAGACCTGTGGCATTTTTGATTCAGCTGTGAGATTCACCTTCCAGCCTTTGGACAGGGATCAGTGGAAATGCTACTGAAGTCCACAGCAGCCCCCTTTCATAGCCTTTCCATCTGGACCATGGTGTTCTTGAGTGTAAGTAACTACTTGTTTGTACAATTAACAAATCTGCAAGACAGTGTGTGAAAATGATCAGGAGCAACACTTCCTCGGGTACTTTGGAAAAGGAGTGGGCAAAATTTTCAACTTGCTTTTACCCAGACTGTTTGAACCCTACTAGTGGAAAACAAGCAAATAAATTTTAAAAAAGGCGGCTTCCACAGTGTGGTTAACTTTTTAAAATGTCTTTGTCAGGCTGACAAATACCTGTCACTACCATAAGTATAAGTGCAAAGGAGTGACTCATTAGACCCCAACATATTGTGGGTCAGAATAGATGAGTTGTATTTTCAAAGTATTTTCTTAGAGCTGCCTTTTTTTCCTTATACAGGCCTATCTAAGACTTGAAAACCCAGACGTTGAATCAGAAGATGGTTTGTGTTGGAAGGGACCTTAAAGATCATCTAGAAAATTTTGTGTATTTGTTTATTTCTAGCTTAGTGCTTGATGATATTTTCATTCAGACAGGCTTGAACTTTACTTGTGTGTTGTACGTGTGAATGGAGTTGCTGAAAGTGACAGTCAGGAGCAAGAGAGCGTGCTGCATCTGTCAACTTTTCTTAGGTGTCAGATCTAACAAGAGGGGAAATTCTTTACTCAGAGTTTGTCCAGTGGTTGGCAACTTATTTTCCATGGCCCTTCCTTAGATGAAGCAGGGACTTACGATGTTGAAAGCTTGTGTGAATATTTCACTTGAATGGGCTATATGCTTCCAAAGGTTTTTGGGGAGGAGAGGAAGGTACTTGGCTGTGTAATCATACAGTTGTAGACTCAAGATCCATATTTTAACCAGCAAACTAGGATGTAATTTCAAACCATATGTGATAGGATGTTGCATACTGGAATGACCATTCTTCTGACAGTCATCTTACACATAAAAAACAATTTTCCTCTTGCACAAATGAAGAACATGTCTTTTACACAGGGCTTCCTTTTGCTCCCTTGTAACTGCCTAAAAATAGATAAAGCACAGAACTCCTTACATCAAAAATTAGTTCCTTGTGAAAGGAAATGGACTGAGGATATACAGAAAGCTGTACCTGATTAATGGTAGAGGCTAATTATTTATAAGGTGCCTTCCTTTCTTTTTTTCTTTTCCCCCCTCCAACCCCTTCCCACTGCAAGATTTGCAGTTTTTCTAATATTATGTGTCCTCTTACTGATCATGGATGAATGCAGAGGATGCCCTTTCCCTTGTGGATCTCTCAGTCACTGCATTCAGCTGCCTGCTTTTATTAGGCTATGCTTGCTGTGGCAATGTGGGGCGCAGCCTGTGTCTGCCAGATGAAATTCCTTCATGGTTCCCTGAGGAATCGTCAGGTCACAGTGAGCATCTGTAACGCTGCCATCCCTGCTGTGCTGACTCACCCCCACTGCTTATCAATGGAGAGCTTCAATGACAGTCAAAGGGGCATGGGGAGCTTTTGCTATTTTAAAATATTTCCAGTATAGGTGAACTGTATGAATAAATCAATATTTATGCAAAGAAAGAATGAGAGCCAGAGTTTTAGCCCCAGTATTTTATGTATGTCCCATTCTGGATTTATCTTCCTTTTATCCGTGCATAGCCAAACAACAAGAAGAGGAGAAGCTCCAATAGACAAGAATGAAAGACAGACACTTTCTGCCTGACTCTGGGCACATGTGGAAAGCAGTTTTCTGTGGTGAAAATGCTGAACTTTAATCCTGTTTTCTTTATCTTGAGTGCCAGGGGGCTTGAATTACCTTATTTAGTGAATGTATTTATCCCAATGCTTATTGGTGTTTCTCCTCTGTGTTGCTACACAGGCTGTAGTAACAATATGTAGGACTGCCTCTCATACCTGATATTTTGATCCAAAACTCCTTTAAATCCAGGGGAACACAGGAGACTTTTGTTTTTGACTGAAGCCTTCAGTGGGTTTTGGCAAAATGTGTAGCTGGATAGAATCCTCCAGGCTTTCTGGATGGATAACTAGATCTGTAAGTCCACAGACAAATTCTTCCTTCTCATAAAAGAACAAATTTCAGCTTAAATTCAGAAATATGTTGTTTGAAAGGGCTGTTTTTTTAAGCAGTTTAAAAAGTACAGTTTTGTGATGATTAACTCTTAGATTTACTTCAGAGCAATTTAAAAAGAGGCAGAATGTGGGCAGGTAGCAATTACCTGTCACAATTAGTGTGCATCTTATTGTACATATTTAAGAAATTAATGACAGTAGGTGATTAGAACTGTCTCATTACTACTAATTAATATGATAAGTCTTCAGGAGGCCACTGGCAAAATAAGAATACCAATTAAATGTGATGTCAATAATTATTAATTATAGGAGAACAGATACACTTGAGGTCCAGTAACAGTAGTTGGAAGCTGTGCTTTCTTTCAGAGACATTTCAGTTCATCTACTACTTGAAAAGCAAGTGTATATTTTATCTTAAATATTTATTCAATGGAAATAATGCCTAAGAAGTGCATTCAGTTGTCCTTGAATACTAGAAACTGAAATTTTGTGGCTGCTCAATAAGTTTCTCATCAGCCTCCTTGTATTTGCACCCTTTTAATATTACCAATAGGATGGAATAGTACATATGGAGAGTTTATGTGCCTAAGTGTCTAATTGATATAGACTCAAGATAATGTTTCTCAGTGTATCTTCAGTTATGGTGTATTTATCTCCTCTTTCTCTAGATTAACAGTTATTCAGGGTGGATGGAAGATAATGTGGACTTCTGGTAGAGTATATCTACAAGATTATATAAATTGACAAAATATGACAAGACTACTACAGAGATATTAAAAATCAGAGTAAGAACAAGGATACTAGAAAAAATAAATCTGTCTGATCTGCCTGGTATTTACTGTTGGCTCCTGTTTGCACTTGCTTAATCAAACCTGGTGGTTTGACTCTGCTTGATGCCATGGACTCGTAGCAGTGCCCCTGAGCTAGGGCATGAAGCCTGAGGGAGCTCCAGGGGAAGGACACTGCCCCACAGGGCTGGGGACAGAGAGCTGCCCAAGGCCTCTTGCTGAAGTTAGGGCAGAGGGAGATGCTGTCCCTGCCTGCACAAGGTATGCACTGATAGAAGACCTGTGTCACCACACTGAGGTCAGTCTGGAGGAGGTCAGCTAACGTGCACCTTTGGGGAAGAAGAAAAAAGCAAATGAGAGGATCTTTGGAGATCCTGTGGGGATGAGAGCCTGGACTCTCAACTGCTCAGAGGAGAGGCAGCCAGAAGCTGTTTGGTTTGATGGAGAAGATGGAAAGCTTAGTCCTTTTCTTTGTACCAGGAGAGTGGCTGGTCTCCAACTACAGATCTGCGCATGCAGGGTGGTTCCATGTCCTACTAGCTAATGGAGGGCAGAAAGCCTCATCTCAGTAAGCACTGAAGTCACCTGAGACTGAGCCAGGCAGAGAGGCAAGCACTGAGGGAAGTGATTACCCTTCTCTATCAGCATTTGCTATGCAAAACAGTCCTGTTTTCCTGCTGCACCTCGAATATAAGAAAGATGACCTGGATCAAATTTTAGCAGGTGTCCCTTAAGATGCTGAAGCAGTTGTCCTGTGTAGCCTGTTACAGAGGACTTAATGACGACCTCATAGCCTGTCAAAACATGTGAGGAGCTTATCAAGACAATGGGATCTTATCAAGCTTATCAAAATGGGATCTTTTTTAGTGAGTCACAGAAGCAGAATAAAAAAAGATTTAAACTGACTGAGGACTTCCTGATCTCTCTTCTGGTATTAATTTCCACATGATTAATTTTCTGTGATCATAATAAACTTCCCCTCACCACAATGACCCATCCTTGTACTTTTAACTGAGTCTTGTGCTGATGCACATTGAGAGATGGTGCCTTTGAGTGTGTACAGGTAACTGCTGGTTTGGGACAAAGGAGGAGAAATGTCAAGATGAGTGACAGAAGGGTGAAATGTGATGTTACAGAGAAAGAACTTTCAAAGTGTTCAGGATTCTGGAGTTAGGAATGAAGTGGAGTAGTTGAAAGCCATCCAACAAGGGACTTGTTCACAAAATTCTCTGGATTGGAAGGGATTCACAAGGATTGTAAAATGCAACTCTGAACTGAATGGTCCATATAGGGATTGAGGCCATAACCTTAGCACCATGCTTTAACCAACTGAGCTAATCCAAATGTTTCCTTTTGAAGAGCAAATATTGCCAAGGAATCCTTTTGTCTCTGTGAGGGTGATAATAATGTCAGTTTTAATATGTGAGACTGTATTGTTAGTATTCTGCTGGATGTAAGTGATTGAACACGAGAGAAATAACTGCAAATGTTTCCTGATGGAGGTGGAGAGGCTGCCCATAAAGCTGCATTCTGGATGGCCTTCCAGATTTTATGAGGGTGTAATTTCAAATAATGGGAAGATTTTGGGATTTTGTCAGTTTAATTTGTAATTTTGTTTTCATGCAAGAACCTTCCATTTAGCTTGATAGCAGACTAACCACCTCTCCGCTTGGGTTTCTTACTGCATGTGGTCTTGAATGCTGCTGCTCAAATGCTGCTGCCTCTTGTATAGAGGAGCTTTCTGCTGTGAGGGCAGTCAAGGTGCTTTTTAGTATTTACTTAATTGTCAATCAGGGCAAAAGCAAGACTTTTTCCAGGGGAGGGGTCAATGTGTCATTCCTTTTCAGTTTTAAATTGCAACAGAACCATTGTTATTGAAAGAAGATCAGCACTCTCCTCCCAGAATCTCAAAATTTTTTCTTTACTGCTCTGACCTCTGCTACCACCCTCCATTTGACAGATTGTAAATGATCAGGTGCTGCACCACTTTGACTTCTGCTGTGTTGTCTTCAGTCTGATGGCTGAAAATACTCCCAAACACTTGCAAGACAGCTGAGTAGTTCCATGCAAGTGGTTTCAAGTGAGAGAAGCAGTGAAAACAAGACATGATTAATTTAGGGTACAAATTAGAGAAAAAGATGGATTATCACTTATTCCTGTGGCTGCCCTTCTGCCTGCCTGAACCTTTGAAAGTAGTTCAAATAAAGGGATCAAAAGTGGAAAAATACAACATAGCAGCTGTAGCTTTTGTGATCACTGTGGAACTTCTTTCGTAATGCAAATAGTGGGGTGGTATCAGGAAGCAGGGCTGGATGCACAGAATTTCAAGCAAAAAGTCAAACTCAGCTGAAATTATATCTTAATGAAGACAGAAGCCAGTGGACAGCAGGACATGAAGCAGTCAGTAGATAGCAGGAGATGAACAGACTGAGACAGCATCTCAAAAGTATTCTGTTGTTGCTGCTCTCTGGGTCAGCTAGAACCAATCAATGTTTGCTGAAGTCTTTTGACTTTTTTCCTTACTTCCTCTCTTCTCTTCCACATGCCTTCCTCCTCTTGTAACAAATCTGGTATTTTGAATGTCATATCCAAACAAGACTTGGTTATGATTTTGCATGATTTAAGACATTCCTTTTAGAGTGTGTATTACCAAATGTTCTTCTTTTTTCATTAGAAATTTATTTTCTTGTCAGCTCAACCTCAAATATTTAGACTGAGCTTTAGACTGGAACTGAACTAGAAAGATGATAGTAAAAAAATCTAAGACCTTGGGCATGGTGAGTTGTTTTTTCTCTTGGGCTCCTTTGTTTTGGTGATTTTCTTTGGTTGGTTTGGTTTAGGTTGTTTAGTTTTGGTTATTTTTACCCCCAAACTAGAGATTTGAGTTTGGAAATTTAGTCTTAAATTTATATATATGACATTTTATTTTTGTTTAAATAGCCTCGAATAGTTTCTTCAGAGATTATATATCTCTGAACAATGATATCACATAGGATTAATCTATTCTATATAATTCTAGTGTATGTTCTTCTGCAACTCTTGTCTTATGAGTTTGCAATGATAACTCTTCATGGTGTTCTTCAATTCACTCTTCCTCCACTTTTTCTTTACAGCTCAATACATTTTCCAATCATACTAGTCTTTTAGGTAGACAACAGTGTATTTGGGAAAGGGCATTTTCATGTCAAGATTGTCAAATGCATTCTTTATGCCAACATAAGATGTTTCTGTGCAGTAATTTGGATGGGCAGCATAATTATTTGAATTTTTAAACAATGTCTAATCACAGAAAATACCCAGAAATATAAGTTAGGGACATCCAAAAGTGAAATGCAAAAGAGGTCTTAGTTGTCTCTTGGAATTTTTTTCCAACATTCTGGACAATAGTGTTTGGTCTTTAGGGAAATTTCTAAAAAATTATTTCCTTAGGGAATTTAACACCAAATGCAGTTACACAGATGCAGCGATTATCTGGGCTTACATCAGTTCACTACCAGTGGGAGGAGGGGAGTTGGAGGCAACTTTCAGACTCTTTAAATATCAGACTTACTCAAGAAAGTGGAATTGTGACTGTGACAACTGAGTCAGAAGAAGAACAGCTCCCTGGGGTTTGAAGGGAGCCAAAACTTACAGATGTTACCAGTCAACATGTACCAAGCACACCTGCAAGGGTGGCAATGGGGTTTTTATATCCCTTTCCCTGGCCAGGGAAAGATGAGAAGAGCTTGTACTCAAGCCAATGGAGAGGGAGGGTTGGCAAGTGACATGGGAACTTGTATTACTACAGATACAGAGACACCACTGTATCATCACTCTGTAGAGCTGGCTGAAATAAACAGGATTTATTTGCTGGAAGGGAAAGGGCGGAATGTTTTCAGGAAATGATTTCTTGTCTGGAAAGGTGATTGTGTGAGAAGATAGGTAAGTTCAAGGCCATACCTGGAGAAGTGAGAGAGATGCTTAGTGATGGGGCAGGCTAGGGAAGCATCTTCTTTTCTGCTTGAGGAGAAAGAAAGGGAACAGCTTCTCCTAGCAGCTGGCAAGATTGAGATCTTGAAAAATGATGGGGAGTCTGATATAGACACCGGTGCTCCTGAAAAATGAGAAAACTGTTTGCATATTGATCCCCCTCACAAGTCTGTCTCAATTCACTGTGGATGGTTCTGATTTTTAAACTTGGTTTTATCTTTCCTTCTTATCTGTAGTTTAACAGATACTCGGGATGAACTTGTAGGATAGTTACTTTAAGTAGAACTGTTCCTTCCTTGTTTTCAGCTCAGAGTGGGAGGTCTGCCAGTCTGTTGTATGAGTGCAACTACAGCCTCTAAAGAGTGTTTGTCATGCTGTATGAAAACTTTACCAGAACAACCTTGGTACCACCAAGCTTCTCTGGGCAACTCTGCTCTGTGCTGCACTTGTCACTCTATCCATTTGGCACTCTGCACCATAGTCACAGGTTGGCTTTGTCTCCCTGTTTTATTTCCTACTTTTGTATCTTCACTGTACCTGCTTGAGCTACAAAGATTGCAGATACAGCAATGTTACAGGCTACTTAGTCCTTCCTGTTGCCTGGAGCACCAGAATTTCTTCTCACAGTTTTAAAAAAATCTTATGTATGTGTGTACAACCAACACATGTAATGTCTAGTGCTGGCAGGACCTTGACCCCCCCATCAGCACACGTGTGCACACAATCTCTGGGTCAGTTGTGAGCTTCTCATAGAAATATCCTTCTAAGAGGTCTGCATTATATTTAATGCAACTTTTTCTAGCACTGCACAGTATTTTCCATTTTTCATTAATTAAATACTTGCTGCCATCTACCTTTCATCACCGTATTTCTTAATTTCTTAGTATTTGCTTATATAAGTCAGTCTGTATGCTGTTCTTTTGTGTGAATTATGTTCAAATTATTGTAAAGCCTTTCCTATGTCTGCATTTTTTTCTGCTTTCCCAGAAGGTTATTCTGTTTATAGGCTGAGTTCTTAGAAATTGCTAGTGCTCAGTCTGACCTGAGCTTTTAGTATTTTGACTCTTAATAAAGTCAAGCCTATACTAAATGTCTGTCTAACTTGTCCAGTGATGTATTATGTCTTCAATCTTATAATGTAATCCAGAAGCCTTTAATCTATTTAGCTATTTGTACTGACAGCCAGTAAAAGATATCCCTGGTTTGCCTTTTTCTCAATCTTTGCCTCCCTACACAGAATTGCAGTGCTGAGACTGTGAATGCTTTTGATCCTTGCATCCTATTATTTTGTGCTAAGGTGAAGCTATTAATGTATATTATAGAAGTATCTATTATGTAGAAGTGGAAAAACAAATTTTGGACATCTCATAAACAACACATTTGTTATATAAATGAAGTTATCTAGAGGTTGTCTCCCAGGTTGTCTAGGAAAGCTTTTATTCTCTGGTTCTGTATTACACTTGTCCAGATCATGCCTGATGCTTCTGCCCATGTAGGTGAGGGAGCCTCACTGGCATAGAGTGACACAAGTCTTTGGCAAGTGATTCTGACAAGGTTTCTCAACATGCCTGGCATTTGCTCCCCTGTCCAAATTAGGATGGTGGCAAGGCAGCCCAGCTCAGGATGAGCTATCTGAAACTCTAACCTCCTCTTTGCAGGGAGACCATGAGAATTTTTTCTTCTTGCCAAGCACCTTTTCATTTTCAAAGAGTTTCCTACTTTAAAATGAAAGATGCTTTTGAGTTTTCTTTTTCTTACCATCATCAACCAAAAAAAAAGAAATAGTCCCAAGAAGGAAAATTGTACTAGGTAATATCATCCTCTAATGGTGTAAACCTAGTGAATAGTTTAGGGTGGCATAGTATTTTATTTAATTTCTACATCCAGTGTCATACTGTCAATCATTTAACTGGTGGACAAAAAAAGCTTTACTAAATTCTCCATGGTGTTCTGTCTTTGATAAGTGTGGGGGTTTCTAATGGGCCTAAGTTCTCTTGCTGCAGACATTTTTCTCTGGGTGATTAAGATATAATATTAGGCTAATATAAAAATGGGATAATTGTGTCAACATTAGCAATGAAAAATCAGTTTTCAAACAGCTTTAAAGTACCTAGCGAGTTTGACTGCAGGGAAGCTGGTGATGTTATTGGCTAAAACTTGGAAACTTTGAGTGCCTTACCTTTGGTCAGCACATCTAGTGCTAGCCTGAATTTCCTGAGTACTTGATAGGATATATGAAACTGAATCCATTATAGACCCTTTTCAACAGCACTGTACTCCAAGTGTTGGAATTAAATTGAAGATTAATCTAAAACCCATTAGTATTCTACATGATATTAGCTAGTTAGTATTGTTATCATACCCTTCTCTATCAGCTCATGGTTTGTTCTTTCGGTGTTGTATTCTGCCCAAAAGCTCTTTTGACTTCTCCCAACTCAAAATGTTCTGTAAAGGGCAAAAAAAACTCATATCCTGGGCTCAACACTCCCCTCAGCAATAATTCACTGCGTAACTCTTGTGATGGGTCTCAGGGTTAAAAAAGCACTTAAACATTATTTGTATGCTTGAATACTTTCCAAAGCAAAAATGCTCATCATGAGCATCTGAACTGAGAAGATAGTCTTTGGTTTGCTGTCGAGCTGTCAGCACTTCATCAGCACCCCGGGTGTGGGGGGTGTAGCTGGATGCACGGGGTATGTGCTGCTGGCTGGGGAAGGTGCAGCCTGGCAGCTGCCTCATTTCACTCACTAAGCTCACAAATATTCTCTGGTGTTAACTTGAATGATGGCAGACATGGCAGGGAGCTTGGCCTTCTGCTCGCTGTTGGGAATTCAGCAAGGCAAAACTGAATTCAGTGGTGACTGATATGCCCAACTGATCCTGCTGAGTTGGAGGGGAGAGGCAGGGGTGTTATCTCCATGCTGACAACACTGAAGCAAGAACCAAGTGTGTGTAAATGGTTATTGGATTCATATGGGTGCTGAATACAATGCTTGACAAGATTAAAGTGCTCTGTTCCTGGAAGGCAGCTGCTCTTAGTGCAGATGTCAGAAATCAGCCAATGTAACCTTTTCTTAGGGAGTAAGGCCTGCAAACGTGGACAAGTCAACTAGGAATGCACTTCACAGGTGATTACATATTTGTCATAGTGAATAACTGGTATTCGTGGCTTCCATGATAGAGGACTACTGGAATCACTGTACATTGCCAACCATTTTTAGGAATTCTACTGTAGATATACAGTATATATATTAAAATTCAATGTACATAATATCTTCATCTGTTACTGTTTTCCTTCCTCTTTCTTTTTATTTTCTTCTGTAGGAAGAAGTATGAAGTTCCCAGAGAAGTAGAATGAGATTTGGGACAGGGCAAATCAACTTCACTCTTTTAATCAGTAGATGTCAGTCACTTTTGTACAATGTTCTCTCTTTTTAAAGCTAGGATTATTAAGTGCTGAAGTTTTCTTGACTGTCCCAACTTAACTTGATGAATACTCTTTATAGACTGAGAATAAATAATGGGCAAAGAACACAGTCTACATGCACATAATTGACCTCTGTCTGGTATTAATTAAAACTGGTGACTGAGCTATTGAAATACTATAGCTTATAGAATTCACATTAATCTCTTTACATTAATAACTTTGACTTCTATACGTCAGAAGCAATTAAATCTCTACATAAATACTAACAATTTCTATGTGTACATATGCAAATTGTACCAAGAGAGTTTTGTTAATGCTGTGTGCTGCAAAAAAAATCTTAACCCTAGAAACTTTGGACAAGAGAATGGGTGAGTTGTGACTGAATGGATTTATACCTTTACTGTGACATCCACAGATACCTAGTCCTCATAATAATAGTGTTTCTTGCACAATATTCTTGATACACATTCAAAAGTACTAAAGGAAAAATGATTGATTGTTAACCAGGTCAACACTAAGTAATTATTAAGAAATTAAAAAAAAAAAAAGAAAAAATAAAAAAAAAAAAATAAAAAAAAAAAAAAGAAAGGAGAGGGAGAAAAAAATCCTCACAATAGTGATATATCTGGTTAAAGGTAGATGGAAACATGATCTGCTTTCAGAATAGAAATTAGAGAGATGATAACCTTTCCAAATGAAATTATGTTCCTTGTTCCGGTATATTGCTCTCAACTTGACTCACAAAGGAATTTGAAGAAATCCTTCTGCCTGGCAAACATTTGCAAGATGACTGGGGAGGCATGATAGAAAATGGTGACTGCTTTTGCTATTTTTACAGTAGGAGCTTAATATCAACCAAAATCCATGGCAGCTTTCGGCTGGGAATGGCTTTGTGGCAGTACGATGACTAGTTGATAGTTTGCTGAAGGTCTCTTTGCTCCTGATATGTATGCACATGCTGAAAAAATAGTCAGAATTCAATTTCAAGGGAGCTTTTAGCTGTGACTTTGGAGTTCTCTTTCTTTTTCCTTACTAAGTGCACAGAGAAGAGGTTGCAAGAAGGCTGCAGGCATTCAGGAAGAGGTTCCTTTGGCTCACCCTCCTGTAGAGGACATGAGTATATAGAAGTATTGCAATCTGTGACTTTCATTGAGGGCTTTGTCCTTGAGCAATCCAAATGCAGTTTTCTGCTATTTGAAGTACTGCAGAAGTGTTTGAAGTACACTTTTATGTCCAAAAAAAATGTTATTCTACCAGGGCATATAGTCTTTTATTGGGTCTCTTACAGCCCTTTATTGGGTCTCTTACAGTCCTTTATTGGGTCTCTGTTCATAAGTGACTCAAGGCATTTGTTTTCACTGGGAGCATCCTGAACATGCTTTTATTTTTAAAGCATCTACTCCTGTAACAGTAATTTTCATGTGCGCTGTACAACTCTTTTGTTTAGGAGATGGAAAGAATGTAAGAGTTACCATGGCAGAGAAAGCCCAGCTTTCCTTTGTTTATAAGGGATGTGCTCATTCTTCAGGTGTTGATGCTTGGGATGGATCTGTATGTTTGTGGCTGCTTCCCCCATCTTTGTCCCAAAAATCTGCTTCCCTTGTGTGGTGAGGGTGGAACTAAAGTTTAATCAGTTTTGTTTCCCAGATTTTGAAAACTATGTGTTATTGCTCTGGGAACTGAGTTTCTCCAGAGGCCAAGCCTGAAAATACAGCAACTTGAATTGCTGCATAAATCAGAGAGAACTAGTTTTATTCTCATGCCTCAGTGTACTTCTGTTGACTTGGTGGTTTTTTTTTTTTTTTTTTTTTTTTTTTTTTTGTAATTTCACTATTCCTCATATTTTACAGCTTCTTTTCTGCAATCCTCTGTTCTGTTCTTTCTTGTGGCCTCACGCCTCTTTCTTACTCAGACCATTATCTCACCCTTTAATATTAGAAAGAGGCTGCATATTGTTGGGGTATATTTGAATATGTATGAAATGATAGACATCTGCAAAGACAGACTGTCATATGGGAGAACTTCTTATCAGAACCCCCTGGCTTTTCTTTCCCACCCTTGTCTTCCCATTCAGTGTCAGTGCCACTGCTGGTGGTACTTGTCCACACATTTGTGATGAACTAAAACCTTTTGTTTTACTTTAAGGTTTTACCACAAGCCACTTCCATTGTAGCAATGTAAAGCTTCTTTAATCTGGCATATTTTCTGAACACACCATGTGTGCTGATGGAGCTAGTGGAATAATTCAGGCTTCACTCTTTTTCTTTCTTGTACCAGATGTGATATAAGATTGTTTGACTTGCCTTGTCATGCCCAGGTCTAATAGGATGCCACCTTGGAGTCCTCCTCCAGCTTCAGTACAGACTCTGTGGCTTCTGTAACTCAAATGCCAGTCATGTGGTCATGTGTTAAAGTTGGAGCTTGGGAGTGATCCACCTGCCAGGTCTGCCAGGATGGGGTTTCCCCTGAGCATGCTCATCCTTTTTCCTCACTCCCTTTTGAATTTGTGACATAGGCTTCTAAGCTCTATAACTTATTGTGTCTGTTTTGCTCTTATCTGCTTTGTGTCTCCTCCAAAATGAGTTGTTTTCCGGTAGCATGCAGACTCCTCAAATTCCTGTAATCCTGCTGCATAGTTTTACCTCTTGCATGACTTGAAAAGCTATTAAGATAAACAAGACAGAGCAAGCTTTATGCACCAGCTAGTATCAGAAATTAATTTATCTTGGTTTTGTTTTTCTTCCTGCTTAAGAACACAGCACTGCTCTCAATCTGTTTCTGTTCTCCTGCATGCTTTCAGAGACCTTTGACTCTCATGAAGCATTTTACTGGTCAATTACTCTAATCAAGCTGTTTCCCTAGCTTTGTCTAGACTCTGTGGCAGGAATATGCCTTGGAGTCTGCCTCTCAGAGTGAGGCTGGTGACATGGCATGCACCATGTCTCTTGCTTGGCCTAGGAAGAGGAGTTTTTCCCAGCTTCAAAAATAAAGGAGTTGGGGGAGGAAGATGCCACCCACTCCTGAAGGTGAGGGTAACAAAGGTCGTTGTTAATAGAACCCTTGGGGGGCAGAATAGAATGAAATGACACCCAATGACGAGTGTTTGTGAAAATACATACATACATATATATATACATATATATATGGGAAAGAAGGTGAAAGGGATGAAAAGAGTAGATAGCAGACAGGAAAGGTATCACTGCCTATTGGATCGAGGGATGAGACGATGGCTGATTTTGATATTGGCTGGTCCAAGTGATGGTTTCAGTCTTGATCTCTCGGGTGAGGGAGGCCCATGAAACACAGTATTCAGTAGGTTAATGTAGGTTCAGGTGGGAATGCCCAGGTACCTCCCCTGGGAAGGGCGTGTGTGTTAAACACCATTGCACCACTGTGGCTCATGCACAATCCTCTGGCAGGAGACCCTAGAAATGAGTCTGGGTACACTTTGGAGGTTTCTGATGGTTTATGACCACTTCTAAATTGTCTATCTACCTTCTACAATATGCAATTTACCCTCATCCTTTCTGCAGCAGCCCTTGTGCACCCTGGGTCCTTTGCTGATTTAATTTGACTTACTGAAAGGGCAGGAAAATACCTGTTTTTCCTCTTCCTCACCATTCGGTTGTCATTAAACCGTTTGCTTAGTTGGGAAGAGAGGAGAGGATGAACAATGCCCTATCACCATATCTTGAATCCTCTGCAGAGGGTTTCATTTCCAAAGAAGTGAAGAACAGTGAGAAAGCATATACATATAATGCATATAGAAAAGGAAAAATTTTTAGGTTGTGAGACCAATTTTCCAGGTGTTATGGTATTTAAAGTAGTTTAGCCTAAATTTCAAAACTTTTCTCACTTGTGTGTTTGCAGTGATAAAATTATGTGATCATATATTGTCTATTCTGAGGCCTACTGTCTGATTCAGTTCAGGGCACAGGCTGGGTGAAAGAGAGCCATGGTGCTGCTGAACTGCTCTTCCTACTGTAGCAGCTGTATCCTGACAGGAAAGCTGTCCCTTAAAACACACACTGTCCCTCCCAAACCTGAGTTTGTTTGTACCTGAGTCTGCTGGAAAATTGGGCTAACCTTTATCACATTGTATACCAACTAAAAATGTGTAAAGGCCTTCTTTTCCTGACTGCTCATTGTATTATTTTATATCTTTCATAGAAAGAAGAGAACTGCTGCTTAAAGGTAACAGTTTTCTTCCAGTAGATCACAAACAGCTCTACTGGGGAAATCTCAACTATAACTCCCCTGCAAAAGATGCAGGGTATGTTTTTTGGAGACTAAAAGTATATTGGAGCAGTGTGCACACATAAAAAAAAATTACTAATTCTCCTTACTTGCATATAATTTGCTAATGTATAATTGTGTTCATAAATTAATCGCGTTAGAAATTATCAGAAACAAACTTGACATTTGAATGATAAAGGCCTTTTACAGATGTTTTGCATTTCCTATTTTTGATCAGAAGATCATTTTTATATGAAAGTGATATGTGTAATTATTTCAAAATTCTTGAGTAAGGCTCATTCGATATCTCTGCTGTTTTTAGCTTTTATGCAGTTTTCCAAAGGCAATGAACACATTTGGCATTGGGGTGTATTCAGGCTTGATTCTTCTTCTCTTCTTATTTTCATTTGGCTTTTAGGTGCCCACCTTCAGGAATCATGGCACAATGCCATATATCTTTTGGTTCCTTTCCATCTGCTCTTGTGGACCCGTTTGCTGGCAGTGACAGAATCATCCAGAGAGGTTGGTACAACATCTGCCCTGTGGGTCTGGTCATTTCCATTTTCTGTCAATGCTTCCTGCCTGGCAGCTGCTCTAAGCCATGTGCTACATTGATGCTTAGATGACTCTACCAGAGCACACCTCTAAAATTTAGGTGAAAAATTGCCTGAATTGAGAAGACAGGTAAGAGACAAGTTCTCTCTCTAGCTCTCTTGCTAACTCTCTGACTTGCTGCTGTTATTCTTCACTCCTCACCAGAAAAATTCTGGCCCTGTTCTTCCCATTTCCAAATCTGCAGGAAGAGGAATAGGTCATGCCTTGATCTCCCATGCTCACCTCTCTTCTTTTCCCCACCCTCCAAACAAAGTGCTCTTGCTGTGCCTGGATCACCAGCAATGCCACAATCTGATGTTTTAATTGAGTCAGGGATGGTGTGTGGATTGTCAGTGGCTGCTTCCAAACCATGGGGAATCACTGCAGGTTTATGACTTTCTTTTGCTAAACAGAAGCTCCTGGCACCAGAGACTCCATATTTTCCTCACTGGCCTCCTGCAATGCATCCATGAATGTTAGTATACTGCTATTAGAATTGGGCAGCAGGTGGTGAATTAAAGGACTCATCTGCCAAGAAGACAATAAATGTTTGGGGTGTTTTTCTTTTCCCTATTGCTTTGTTTTTGGTGAGGAGAGAAGATGCAGCAGGTGCTAAAACCACTACTGCTGCCTTGGGGGCTCTTGTCCTGCTTCTGTTACTGCCTCTCTCCTGTTGTCTTGTTCCTGCTGCTTATACAGCATGGCCTTATTCTTTGCTAGGAAATGGTCTAACACATTTTTGGGGGTGGAGAGCTGACAGTATTTTGGATCTGACTAAAAGGCAAGAAGGGTAGTAGCCTTCTTTTGTTTCTGTTTGGGTTTTGGTTGTGGGGGTTTTTTTTGGTCTTTATTTTCACCCATATGTCTCCTCTTTTGGTTTTTGTTGTCACTAGACTGTCTCACGCTGTCCCTAGCCAAATTCATGTTCTCTTAAGATTTATCCATCCAGACACAGTAATACAACCAAGAAATGATTCTTTATAATTCTGCTTTCCCTCTGAATTAGTGTCTAAATGCTAATATCAATGCTGTTACTAGATTAAAAAATTAACTTCTATGTTTTCACTTCTTCTTCAATGCATGTTTCTGCAATGTTCCCCAATATTCTAAGCAAATGCTGTCTCTTTTCCTTTTTCCTCTCTGATTAAGCTAATGATTAAATTTCTGAATTCCTTCCTATCCAAGCATCTCCAGTCAGATAAGAAGACTTCTTTTTTTTTTTTTTTAAGAACAGCTGTCCAATTATTTTGGCGGATGATATCTATAATTATATTCTGTGGTCACAGTGACAAGCAAGTGTAATTAGCTTTCCAGTTTCATGCCATAAATTCATCACCACAGAAATGAGGGAAGACTTCCTATGTGTAGGATATTAGGACATTGATTAGAGTAGTATTTTATTAAATACTTAAATGTGGCAATTCGTGTCCTGTTGTTATAGCTGGTGCACACATTTTTGTTACATCATCAGATACTATACATGTTTGTGGTGGCATATTCCTCTCTGGAACTCTTTTAATTGCTTTTTTTGATTGGGATTTTAGGCTTTGTATTAATTGATGTCTTTCTATCATCATCTTTCCCAGGAAGTTATCTCTGATTAGTAGCTGGTTTAAGCCTATAAAGAAGAAACAAAGGATATATGTGGGTCTGGAGCAGAGAGATGGAAAATAACAGGAACTTACATATCCTTTGTACTGTACAAGCATAACTTTTCCCTTGTGCAAAGACAATATGGACTTCACACAGCCCCGTAAGCTTCAAGAATATAATGCATATTTAAATCAACCTTCAAATAGTTCAGTAGTTCTGGCATTGTTCTAGACTTACATATCAAAATCCCAGTGATAATCAGATGAAGGAGTCAGGCTTTTGGGTCTATGGGCAACACTCAAAAGCACTTGATCAAGTCCTTTTTGAAATTGAAAAGTAATAATTTTGTAAGAACACTTTTTTTTTTTTTTTTTTTTTTTTTTTTTTTTTTTTTTTTTAACTAGCTCTGTTCTAAGCATACTATTGCACAACATTGCCTTTGATTTGCTTCCAATACTCCACCAATGTGAGTCTAAAATATCCCTTGAAACATCAGGGGAACTTTTCTAGTCTTCACCCAATGAAAAGACAGAGGAAATATTTTTGAGCCCTCCAGCTTAAATGCAAGACAGTCTGAAGAGGGGTAATATATATAAAATATTTAGTTTATTTTAGATTTGTTTTAGTAATTTAAGTTTTCAGACTCTTAGGAGAGTTAAAATGAGCCCTGAAAAAAGTAAGACCTCTGTTTCTCTGGTGGGATGAAATTTCCTGTCTTTTTTGGCATTGTTTTTACCAAGGTAATAGTTCTCTGTGTGGCTGTGTGGTGGCAAAATGAGGAACCTGAAGCCGAGCCTCCAGAGCTGCTCCAAGCTGGTGAGTCTTGGGATTTCCTCCTGTTGCAGTGATACTGTTTCTTATCTATTCCTGATATAATTCTATGAGCTTTAGCATGCCAGTGGTAGTAAAATTAATGGTTAATGACAAATTGTATGCATGAAGGATTTGTAAAGCCCTAGAGCATGATTAGACAAGACTGTTAATTTTAACAATACAAAGTGATCTCTTGATATAAAGGTACCTTCCACTGAGAGTATCAGTGAAAGTAAAATACTTTTTGGTTTAACTGTAACCTGTTACACTCAGAAAAAATTAAAACAAAAAAAACAAACCAAAACAACAACAACAACAAAAACCCAACAAAAAACTAACAAACAAAAACAACATTATAAGAGTCCCTATGGGTCTGTGCCTGAGTTCTGAGGTCTGCTTCAGCATTGCTCTGTGCTTTGCAAATATGATAGATGCCAAGATGTGGGGACAAAGGCAAGAACTGTTCCTCCTTTCCTTTGCTTCAAGATACCTTGGCCAGCTTTGCTTTAGTGGATTGCAGGGAGCAAGTACCTATGAATGAAAGTTGATATCTGGTTAGTGAGGATTCAGGGAAAGAGGTGCTAAGTTTGGCTTAGCAGGTCTGCTCTTCAGCCATGTGCATTTGTAGTCTCTAGTGGATAAAGGGAAATGTTGATCCTCATCCTCCCTCCTGATGCTTGCAATTTGCAAGGTACATGGTGCTGCTGGTGGCTGGAGACCTGTTCCCACGGGCACTGGCTGTGGTGAAGGTCACCTTGAGGGAACCCTTCAGTGTATAGAGAGAGAGCTCAGAGCAAAACAGTTACAAGCAGCCACAAAGAAATAGCCTCATTAGAAAAGGGTGTTTTGATTTGAGAGTTTTCAATAGTCTGCAAAACCCTCCAACAGTACTGAGCTCATCCACATATGCTGAAAATGGCATTTATTCTCGAGGCTCAAAAGTTTTCGTAAAACCTAAAAAGTATATTAGTGTCAGTCTAAGGAATGGGGATCTAGGACATCTTCTCGGAAAAAATGTCTTTTGTTGTAGGCTTAATATTTCTAAACAGTTTCTAGGAAGATGTTTTTAAATTTTATTTTAGATTGTTATTGAGAGTGGAAAGAGTAAGGTCTTTTAGGCTACTCAGCTGCAGATCTGTGACTAGAAGATATAAAAAAAAGCTGATTCATTCAAACATGGTGGTGATGTGGGATGACTAAACAAGAGAATGATCCCTCTACAGGAAGACTTGTTTTGTTTTGTAGTAAATATTCAGTATTTTGTCCTGATTAAATCTGTTATTCTTTCTCATGTCATTATATGTAAAAATAATAAGCTGGAGTTAGCCTTATGTTAAATAAACTAAACTACAAAGTGAAACAAATCAAATATAAAAGATATAAAAAAGACTTTAGCCACCTTTCAGTAGATGTAAGCTTACATTATCAAGGAATAAAACTCCTTGAGAAGTCACTTTTGATTGATTAAGACACTTGCAATTTAATGTGCTACTGCAGCAAAATTTAAGAGCACAATAGATTGTAAGGAACAGATTGTTGTTCAGTTTATTGGCAGGTCTGAAAAAGAGAAAAAACATTTCAGAAATGAACATTTCAAGTGCATTGCAATTTGTTTCAGGTCCACCACCACTTCTTTTGATCTGACACGAATTTTTTGATTCCAATTTTTCTCTTGAGTACTTTTAAAAACGAAAACTGACGTGTCTGATGTGAAGAAACTTATTTTTTGACTGTTTTTCTTTTTTTATATGGATGATTGAACAGAATGTTTGTACTGTTTTGTTTTCTCTATTCAAGTCTATAAATGTGTTCTCTGCTCATTTGCTTCTGTGAAGGAAAAAGGTGAAGTCAAAGTGAAATAGTGGTGCTTCATAGCAAATGTTCATGAAGGATTGATTTATTCTGTACTGGCTATGTAAAAAAAGAGACAACAAGCAATCAAAAAAAAAGTATTCTTGTTAGGTTTTTTTTAACCTGTTTGAAGGCTGTTAAACAATGTCATGTTAGAATATACTGAAAGGATCAATGTGAGAAAGATAGAAAAAAAATGAAAGAACTCAAGGATTTTAAGAATGTCACAGAGAAATCCTCTCACTGGGAGAGTGGTCACTAGTGTTAGGTTTGTAGGTCCACTCAGTGCTTGGCAACTAGGGAGTTTGGGGTTTGCTCCTGAAATAATTTGGGACAACAGTCTTTTACTGATGAATGGAATGACGATGATCATATTTGTGTTTATGTAACAAATCAGCTTATTTATACTGCTTTGGTTTTAGTTCTGCTTAAAAAACTCCAAGCAAACCATTCATTTTCTCGGCTTAAACCCCTTTAATTTATGGATGTCCTGATTCTCAGCTAGACTGCCCAGGTTAACTGTTCCTGAGCTATACTGTCAGTAACATTTACCAAAGTACCTATAAATTTCTGAAAAAAAATTCTATAGTTCGTAAGACACAAAATGCATTCCTATATGGGCTTGTGAGGACATGTTTATAACCACTCTGTTTGATTTGCCTGTTTTGCTCATGCCTGTAGCACTTGTGACTTATTAAGAGATGGTGAGTCATCCTGTTCCACATGGCAATTAATTACATCTATGGAGTGCTGTGCTCTGTTACAAGAGCCAGCTTAAATATGAACAGCTGTATGACTGTTTTACAGAGCCTACCTTAAAGCAAAAATAGTCAGATTTAACCACAGGTTAGCATAAGTTATGTAAAAAAAAAAAAAAAAAACACCCCAAAAAGGTGTGGAGTTTGGTGGAAACTTTGGCAAGCCTGAGTGGTCTTAATCTCGCTTGACACATCCATTTGGATAAACTCAAATCTCAGCTGGAGCTTTCACTATATCTGTCCACATTTCTCTGGGTATTCAAGACAGAGGAGGAGGAGAAATTTATCTCCCAGATTGTCTGCTCTATAAAGCAGGAGGAGGAGGAATTGTGGGTTTGTAATGGTCCTGTCCCAAAAGAGTGCTCATATTGCACAAGCAAGCCTGCATATGCACATTTATCCATATACACACACACATTCACACTTTATATATATATTTTAAAATGCACTTCAATATATTCCATTAAAAAATAAACCATTTTTATAACATAATTTCAAACATCTGAATTATACTTCACTGTATTCAGATTGTCAAGTGGAAAATCATGAAAGTCTTCTGATATGTCAATGTTACCAGTAGTACATAATTTCTTCAAAGGATTTGTGATTTCAGATGCTGGGGTTGGGAAGAGGGGGATCTTTTACTGGAATTCTAGGGACAATCTTGTGCAACATTTTTAGGTTTCACAAGGAAGAAAAAGGATCATCCCACTGGGTTTCCTCCCCTATGCTTTCTTTAAATGTACCTGCAGATAGTTAATCATTGTTATGTATTGTTTTAAAACAATATGTAATTCATGTACTAAAGGCTGTTTTTTCTCAACTTTTATATTCTGTGTCATTTAATTTAAAACCAATTTCAGTATAATTATTACAGATGTTTAAAGTATATCCCTTGCAAAATTGAGAACAGATACAAGAAAATGAAGTTAAGTGCTGCTATTGCATTTTCCATTTGGTTGAAACTTAGCTGTGTGCATTACTCCCATGGGAGCACAGTAAATGGAGTGGAATTTTCATTTCATTTGTTCTGAAAGACAGTCAGTTCCTCAGATACTTCTTAGTCCACAATGTCTTTTGTTTTTCCAGTTGGGGCTACTTCATTGCTAGAAATAGTGTATTTCTTTGTACTGTGCAATGCAAAAATCATAGTTGAGGTCAAACATACCACTGCTGAAATGACTTTTCTCTTAAAATCCATTGTCATAATGAATCCTCTCTCTCTCACAGGGTTTTAAACAAAAGCTTGAAAACATTTGTGTCCTGAAAGTTGAGGAATATCCCTACCTGGATTTTGCTGTGACAGGCTCAATTCCAACTCTGTATTAGCGGGATGAGAATTTGTCCTTTTTGGTCAGGTTTTAAGTTTAAATTGTGAAGTTAAATTAATATATTGTTGCATTGGGAAGAAATACTGGCAGTTACGGAATTTATTACCTTTATTTTTCTAAATGGTACATAGCCTCTATAACGTGGATTCACACTCCAACTACCCTTGTGTGCTCTAATTGCTCTGATGAAGAGGCATTGTATAGATGCTGTACCATTGCAGGAACAAAGCACTTTCCAGAGAAAATATTATTCTGTCCTAATGAAAAAAAAATCTCAAAATTCAATGGGAAACCTTTATGAAAGGTTATTTTGTAACAACTCTTTTAAGTGGACAGAGGATTTTCTCTCTTCTGTGGCAGGACTCCAAAGATTTTTTAAAAGGGATGAATTACACATAAAATTCTTAACCCTTGGTTGATGCTTTTATCCCAGTGGAACTTCATTGTCTTCAGGAGTTATTCTTATTTATGTTGTGGTAGGGATAACTTCCTCAGAAAACTTTCATTTCTGTGCAAGGTGATTAGTTACCTCCTTGTTAAATCTGCAGGGCTTTTCCCTAAGGCATGGAGAGAAGGAGAAGGAGAGGACATTAGTAACTCCATTTCACACTTGCAGTATTAAGATATGATGCTCTGGAGAATATAAAAGAAACATGTTCTGCATGTCTTCTCTATCTCAGAAAAGAATAGCTTCCTCTGCCTGGGTGACTGTGACCTGTCAGGTACCTGCCTCGGTCAACAATGACAAGGGAGGACCCAGGAGCCTGGATAAATAGACAGACAGACTGCCACAATGGCATTTTGACTGCCTTGTAATACAGACATTTTACTTCCATTTTGTGTAGAGAGTCTCTGGATGCAAAATGAAAATAATCTGGTTGATTTCTCTTTGGTGTTCTGGCATGTCAGTATTCTTACTTTTTAATGTGAGAGCGAGAAAGATTGCACTCACAGGAAATGGATGCAGCTTGATAGAGTCCCACACTGTCCATCTGATAGACAGTGCAGGAGACTTTGCTGTCCTGCAGTGTGCTTTTTTGGCCCAGGTTTGTTTCTGATCAGTCACTGACCTCTCCCATAATTTTCCTTCTGAAGAATAATTTAAGGAGCTGAAATTGGTGGGAGCAAAGGGAGGAAATGGGCTGAAAGGCTGGTTGCATCTAAGTGACTCCTGTGTAGGATTCATGAATTAAAAATTTGCAAACTGTGTGCTTTTAAAGCAACTGTGCCTTTCTGCATTTGCTCCCTTTCCTATGCCTTAACCTCACTGGAGCCACCACAAGCTGGGCAAGGTAACACAGAGTGGTGACAGCACAGAGTGGTGTAATTCTGGGCTGTGATAAAGAGAAGATGATAATGGTGTGCACTCCCTTAGTATCCTGGAAGCTACCTGCTGTCTCCTTTTCCCTCCAGCTCTCCTGCTGTTCTTACATATGAGAAAGGATCCTTCATGGGCATTGCTCTGTGTTCCATGAGAAGCTAAGGAAAGCTGTGGGGATCGGGTATGGAAAGGGGTGAGCTTAAAAGAGCATTTGTTCTGGGACAGTTGCATCCACAAGTGAAGAAGATAAAGGGAGGACAAATGGCAGAACTGTTGTGGCTCAGGTGTGGCAGTTATTGTTGAGGATGGGAAATATGCTTCTGGTGGGAATCCAGAAATTAACATGCTTCTTACTGAGGAACAGAACTCGTGATGGAGGCAATTGAGTAGGGAAAAAAATACTTAATATGGATGCCTTGGGCAAGGTGCCCTTTAAAGAGGGACTTCTGAAGCCTCCTCCAAGCTCCTGTTACTGTAAACACCTTCCAGTGCTTTATTGCAAGAACTAATGACAGCATGATAGCATGAGGAAAATGCAAATCTTTGTGAAATAATTTTAAAATGTCTTTTTCTATTGTGGGAACTGAGAAAAAAATAGCAAAAATACTAAGGTGTTAAGAAATTGTGGCCTCATAGGAAAGATGAAAAGAATGGTGTTTTTAACCTAACAGTTCCTTAGCTATTTCTAGCTATTTTTATAGACTATATAACAAGATGCAATGCTCAGTCTTTCTTCCTGCTTGTGAGAGGGAGAAATTGACTTATGTTTATACCCTGGAAACTAATTTATTTAATTCCATTTAGTTCTGATAGCAGGAAAGAAAACTTGAACTGTTAGCCTGATGAAACACTTGGGCTACATGTGGAGTGTTTGCTGGATGCCAAAAAAAAAAGATAAGGGTCAGGTCAGACAAATATTTTCTGTGTGCTGGAAGCTCCTTCAGAGCAAGGTGGTGGCTTGGGTCGTGCTTGAAAGCTTTTCCATTTCACTGAGTCTTTCTTTGCCATCTTCATTGCTAGCTTGAAGTGGTTAAATCATTACTTGACAGCTGTGGCTTTTACCTTCCATAACAATTTGGCTGAAGGCAGAAAGGGCTGTAGAAAGTCTTACAGACAAGACACATGAAATGAATTCAAACCACAAAACCTGAATAATCAAGCAGAGTCTCAAGATCAAACTTCTCCATCTGAACTGCTGTTTTGTTTAGGATACACTGCTGCCAGATAAAACATAATCAGTGACATTTTCCTCACAAAGTTAAGTAAAAAAACAGTCTCTGTGTAGCATTTTTTTTCCCTTTCCAAAAAAATTTAGATGAAATTTGGATTAGCCTTCATTTCTAGTCTTCCTTTGTATCCAGCTAATTGGGCTATCTGACTTGTTTGCCAGATGGTGAAAAAGAGGCAGATTGTGTGCTTAAACTCATCCATTAAAAAAACCCCAAACCAACAATGTAGAAAGAGAATGGACATTATCTGGTCTCTCAAGAAGACAAAGTAATATAAAAAGATGCCACCTACCTATTAGTTTTGAAAAGTGAGTGCCTGACACCTTCCTGGCAGATAAAGTTTGATAATAAGTTGTATCTAAGGGGCCTTTGGCAAGGCTTCCTTGGAAACATTATCACCAGGTATATTTCCCACTGCACACTCAGTATTGTGCAGTGAGGAATATATGTGGGGATAATCTCTGTGTCCTCCCTGGGGCATGGAGTCAGACACCTGGGAATGTGTGTCAGTATGTGCATTGCCCATGGTGCCAGAAGATGGGGTGGAAGAGGGGTTACAGGCAGGGATGGTGCAAAAAAGGGACACAATAATAAGTGTGCAGAGGCTTCAGGTAACACAGTGGAGTTTAGATAAAAACTGAAGGAGGAAAATTGCCACTTCTCTAGAAGCAAAAACAACATTTTGAAGAGGCTGCTGGGATACAGTCTGACATGGGTAAAATGCAAGCTGAGATAAATACGCCTGGAACTATCAAAAAGAGTGCTGTACAGCATGCACAAGGTATGATTAGCCATCCATTACAATTCATGGCAGTCCTGCTGGTGTAAGTACTGGAGCAGCAAGAAGAGCATGCTGCTTTTGCATTCAGTCTTGTTAAGGGGAGCCAATATAAGTGGATGCTTAGTTTGTAATTTTAGCCTCTGTCTATGTTAAAAAATACAAGGGTTTCCTACAGTGTTGGCAATAAGGCAATACTTATTCAGGAAAGCACAAGTGGCTTTTGTCCACAAAGTTGAAAACAGCAAGAGAATATAGTTCATACCTTGATTCAAAAAGCCTGTGCTCTGACAGGGCCAGATTAAACAGATGAACTTTTAGAGCAGCACATAAAGCTTGTACTGTTTACATAAAATATGGCACTTTATTACAGAAAGCATCATTTAGGCATAAGTATCTGGAAAATGATTTGGATTAAAGTGATGACTTCCACAGCTTTGTAATCAAAAGCAAATGGACTCACAAAAACAAACTGCAGAAAAATCTTTTACTGTTTCATTATATGCCTAAAAGATCCTGGCCCACTCTTCACCACAGTGTGGATTACAGTGGAAGGAAAATCTTGGGAATTGTTGCTGAAAAATGAGTGTTGGGAAAAAAAATAGTGGAGTAGAAAAAGCATCAACTGTCATCTTAAAGGAAGCTGAACCATTTTTCAGCCTGAAATACATTTCTGACCAGACGTGATGCCAACTAGAATGAGTGAATCATGGCCAATTGTAGTGCTTTAAACCATCAGTCCCTCAGATTCATTTCAGTAGAAAAAGACCCAAATCCCACAGCACAGCAAAGCTGGGAGCAGATCTTGCAAGCTCCTGGCAGGGGATCCACCCAATAATTTAATTCCATTGCTCTACAAAAGTCTCTCCTGTTTACTTACCTCTTCTAAATACCCAAATCTCTGCTTCAAGCAGGTGATTACACTGTTATGCACAGTCAGATTAAATAATTTTATTTGCTGGGAATACCAGCAGCTCTGCTAATGGATAGTAGGACAAATTCAAGGTGATGATCAAAGATGGCAGACTAGGAATTATAAGACTTCAGGAAAGTGGAACCAGATTACCTGTGGGCCAAAGATTGCCAAGCTGCTACTGAAAGCATTAAATAAAGTTCAAATGTTTGGCAAATCAGTGTCTGGAAAATCTTCTTGTTCTGTATTGATGCTTGCAGAGAATGAAAGGAATCTGAAATAATCTAGACCCAGTGCCTTACACAGGTTATAAAACTGCTGCTGCCAGACAAAGGAAAGGTTTATCAGGTTCCCTCTGGTACAGTAACCAGATGCTTTGGTTCTCTAGACAGAACAACTCAATTTTTATGCTAACACCTTAGGGGTATTTATTTTTCTATTTCGTGCAGTACTTAAATCTGAAGATTATAATTTGTGTGGGAAGAATCCATAATTAATTTTTCTCTTAATTTATGGAAAATCATATCAAATTTTTTCCAATCAGATGCCTACAAATCTCAGGCTATGTATTCCTTTTGGTGCAGTCTCTTATCTTTTGCTTGACCCTTTGTGGTTGGAAAGTATTGCCTGGAACAAACATTAAGAATTTAAACTTCTTTTGCACTAGAAGAATGGTATCTTGGCGACAGTGGATAAAAATCCACCTGATTTCCAAAGGCTTAAGGGATTCTCAGGGTTTGGGGATCACTCTGGTACTTGTACAGTTAACCATCAGTGGAGTAGCAATTGCTCCGTTTTATGCAGGTGCAGATGAGATGTATGTCCTTGTCTCTCAGGAGCTGATATAGGCAGCTATGGACTCTGGCAGAACTACTTTTATGTTATCCAAGTGGCAGAGTGCCTTACTGTGTTTATCTCGTGCTTTAAATGTCTGATGTTTCACAAGTTTCCTTCAGTCTAGTTCACGGAGCTGAAACTGGAATAGCAGGATAAGTGAAATCCAAATATAGTCTCTTTTTGACCTTTCCAGTACATTTATAAGAAATGCTGGAAAAAGCAAGGAGGACTGACACAGTTCTCTTGCTTTGTCATATGGCTGTCCTTAGTCATGTTAGCAGTCAGGCATTGTAGGTGCTACTGTAACCTGTCTTAACACTTCAATCCTGAAATAAGATTTGCCATATGTTGCCTTTCCTTTAAATAGCAGCCATTCATAAATGTAAGGCGTATTTTTCTCAGCTCGCAAAATCCAGTGCTGGCTGAGATGATACTCATATCTATAGCCCTTCTGAGAAATGTTGACTTTATTTTAAGCAAAATTTTGCAACATGAGCACATTGCCATTTACTTCCTAGGGCAGGATACTGACTTTTTTCTTCAGTGCCCTGTACTCTGCTTAGTACAACTTTATGTTTAGGAGAGTTGAGCTCTAAAGAATCTTATGTGGTAATTTCACCATCGAGCTGTGAGAACAAATTTTCTACTTCACAAGACAGGGTCCTGCTTCTTCCTCTGTAAAATGGTGCTGCAAATGAGATGCTGACTTTGTGGGCAAGAAAAAAGGGGATAAATTCTCTGGTAAGCATGGATTTCTTAAGGTGTCCATGAAATGGTTTTAACTGTAGCTGTCTGGATCTTTTGGTGATTGTTTTGTTGCAAGGGCTACGGGATTCAAATTATAAATAATTTTTAAAAAATCAAGTTTGTTCTGTTATAATTGTAGCCCGTGCCAGTGTGCATGCCTGCACTTCAGTCTTCTGAAACCTGGGGAGTCCCAGAACTCCTTGGTTATCACCTGTGCCCAGGAGGTGATGCACAGGTCTGGGACACTGAAATTATTTGAAACTTAGTCATTGACTGAACTACTAGATGTCTTCACAGTTAAGTATTTGACTTGGGGTAATATTTGACCGAATATTTGGGGCTTTCCAAGTGGACATTTGTCATGGTTTCATATTTGCCAAATTTTATTTATCAACTGGGAGATAGGACTTTGGGAGAAAAAGGCAAAACAGGTACAACTTAAAAGTAAAAACAGATAGATTTTATTAATATACATTAAAGAAAAGGGGGAAGAAAAAAAAAAACAACATTGAGACATTATGAGACATTCAAACACCTTCCCCCCACTCCAAACTGTTCCCTTTCCCATTCACCACAGAGAGAAAAATCATGATTTTCAGTCAGTTGCTACCAGTTAAACATGATCCTACATCACCTTGAGAGGAGCCTCTCTAGGCTTATGGGGAACAGCCACAAGAAAAAGGTCTGGTGGCTTTCAGAGATCTGCAACCGCCTGGAATTTTTGCAGATTCTGTGCAGTCTCACCCATATAACAGTTTTCCATTCTGTTTGTGGGCTTTCCACATGTTTGGGGTATCATTTTAAGAATGCTTTTCTAGTACAAAACAGGGATTCTCTTCCATCTCTAAATTAATTTCTATCTCAAAAGAAATAGAGAACCTCCTTGTTCTTTCCCAGGAGCCAGGGACATATCCTAATCAAAATTCTTAATTAAAACCCATGTATATCGATACACACAACCCTTTGGCTAGAACTTGCATTCCCCCAAGCAGCATTAGGATATTACAAAACCAGTCCATTTTCCCATAATTCACATCTAGAGAAGTCCGGTCAGAAATGTCCACTTCCTCCATCCCATCTTCCAATAGTCTTCCTCAGTTCTTTCACTGACTTTGTCTCAATGCTGTCTCTCTACATTTCAAATCACTCTGTCTTCCACGGAGGAGGGAAAAGGACTAAAGGTTTTGCCCAGATTTTTTTTTTTCTCCAGCAGAGTCCAGGAACTTCAAGGCCACAGGTGATGGTGGGGGGAGGAAGGGGGAGAGAGAGAGAGTGCATGCTCAGGAACGCTGATGGATGAAACCTCCTCCATCCCTGGTCAGATCTAAAGTGACTCAAACCTGGATCAGCTCCCTGGAGCTCCAGAGAAAAGTTCTTAAAAGTCTCTCCTTCTTCAGACCAGTGGTTCTGGCAACCAAGGCCCAGAGCACGGCCACCGTGGTCCTGGTGCAGGGTCACACTGCTGGTCTGCAGTCCTCCTCCTCCTCTCCCCATTGAAGGAGCCGCGGTGGACAGAGGGGACACGGCCAGCCTCACCCACTGTCCCACAGGCAGGGCCCCCGCCAAGGCCTGGCCCCGGGGGGACCAGCCCGAACCCCAACTCACAAGAGGTGTTACCTTTCTGGTGGCCGGAAAAGGAAAGGAAGAAGTCACCAGAACTTGTGATTCAAGACTGTGTTTCCAGAGGTGTAGAAATACTCCCATTTGTCAGCCAACCTGTCAATCACGATCTAGAACTTCCTTTAAAAAAAGCTTTCACGTTCATGCTAAACCACCACAACATTTCAGACTTCCCTGAAGATTTTCCCTAGGTAGTTATTCCTGTGTTTTGGCCATTTATTTGCTTAAGTGCAGCTATTACCATGCTGAGTGAAGAATCTCAGTGCCCCAGTGACACCCAGGTGGTCCCTGCTGCAAAACAGACAAAACTCTGCCTTTATAAGATGTCTGTGAATCAGTAGAAGCTGTTTCTACAGATGCAGAAGTGGTCATGAAGTACAGTGTTTTTTAGGTAGGGGAGATGGCTAGGGGATGTTTTCTATGGAATTTAAGACAATGGCAATGGATCATTCACATCCTGGAGGGGTTATCTAGGCCATGGAGCAGATGAATAGAAGGAATCTACAGAGCCAATCTGGGGAGTCTCACCTGACCCAGGTGGAGGTGTCACCTGCAGCAGATGCTGATCACTGAGGCCCCATCACTGTCCAAAGCAACTGACCAGCACAAATTCAAATCCCCAGATGTGGGTTATCCTATGCCAGTAGTAACCTATTTTTGCCCCTAACGAAACAGTCTGTGGGAATATGTGTAACAGTTTAGTTTTTTCAGAGTCCTTAAATTTCTGACATTTTGGATCCACAGTTGATAAATTTGGGATTATTTTTTCATCCTCTGTTCTCAAAAGGAATTTTAATCAGTTTTTCCATCAGCTTCAAAGTAGCAGTGAATTGTTTTAAGCTTCAGGTGGTGAGTAATTTAAAGAGCAACATTGTAGAAATATAGAAGAGGAGATATAATAAGAAGAGAAGATATAATAGTCACTGTTTGTTTATAGAAATGCTTGTTTAAGTATTCAGATAGACAGGTAGCTTCATAAAAAGCACAAAGAATATGAATCCACTTCATAAGCACGATTATTGTGCTCACTGTTGCAGAGAGTCATGACTGCCTAAAGATAAAAGAGGAATTTTCATATCTGCAATGTATTTTGTATCTAGACTCTAAGGAATATGTTTCACAGTTTTTGTGAAAAGACTTCCTTATTTAATTTATTGCAATATTAGTTTTTAAAATTGCTAAATATGTCTCTGTCCATTTTTAAGATTTCCTATACCTTCCTTATATTCTCAGAGTTTAGCAAGGCTCTGCACCATTTTAACTAGAGCTCTAGCATTCAAGCCAAAGTAGGGTATGTTCTTATTTTGGTTCAAACATTGTTTCCAGTTGTCCCATTTTAAAATTATTGATACTAAACATTAATTATTTCTAATGACTCTAAACATGACAGAATTAGTCATTACAATGGAGCTTGGCAAAGTTTTTGGAAGCAGCAGCATGGAAAGTTAGACGTTGCTGGGCTTTAGATGGAGAAATCCTGGAGAATATACAATCCTCTGTTGCTACACTTCTCGTGTGATTTGCTTTTCTTGCAGCAAAAAAGGGGACTTTAATGTTTTTGGCTTTTGCTAAACTCAGGTGAATTCCTAAGAACAGGTGGAGAGACTCAGAAAAGGCTTAGGTTTTGCTTTAATTTTCAAAGCTCTAAGCTCCTCAAATGGTATACAATGTCTTCAGCTAGAGTAGTCAAGGACTGTTTGTAGGGGTAGGAGTTAAGGGCAGGACTGGGCTGGAAACTGTAAATCCTGTTTCTGTGTCTTTTCTTAGTGTTCTTATAGTCAGTTGTTGAGACACATTCAGTAATGCTCTGATAATAACACTTGTCTCCCAATTGTACACTTACCCTATTCTGTTAACCAAAGTCCCTGCAACAAAGGCACTTGAAATAAGTTGCAAAGCGATTAAGGTATTTTTAGAATGTTTTTCTATGTGAATTGTTTGTAGACAGACTCCCAGGATTCCTGCACAGCAATCATAAAGCAGATGTGCTCTGGAATTGATGGGTATAGACTATAATTTTTTCATCAATTTTTTTAGTATTGCTTTTTTAAACCATATCAAATATCAGCTTATGATTTTAAATTAAGCCCTATCTGCATAATTCTATGAGGTAGGTTTTTCTCCATAATGGGAATATCTAACTTTTGAAAGAGTACAGATCAATAATCTAAACCAAAACATCTCCACAGTGGTTTAAATTTAAGAAACGGATATGTTTCATTCCTGAATTTGTTGCGTAGATATTGTTGCGTTATAAAAAGAACATGCAGTTTTCAACCAGATCAATTTTTAATGAGAAAATATGAAGATAAATAAAATATTTTTACAAATGCTATGGCTGCTTCAGTGTTGGTAACTTATCTGAGACAAGAAGTCTTTTCTTATCCAGTAAAGATGGCACCTTACTAAAGAAACCAGAAACAAATGAACATCTTTTCTGGGAATTCTTCCATCATGGGGGCTGGGATCAAAAACCTACTGCAAGTGTTGTCTTTGTCCATTGGAAGGGGTTTCCTTCCTCTGGCCAGTCCTGCTGAACAATTTACTGGAGGTGCAAGCTGCATCATTGTTTTGGTTTGGGAAGACAGGCATCTGCTAGGGAAAGCTGGAGCTCCCCTTAGAATGGAGAAAGTAAACTCCCTCCCTCCAACTGATTATAATTTTGCAATTAGGGGTTTTCAGGCAAAGATATGGGAATAGGAATTACAGTTTTTTACTATGAATATTAAAAATACAAATGTACTAGTACAACCCCCACCCCCCCCAAAAAAAAACCAAAAATAAAACCAAACCAAAACACTCAAAGAAACAAACAAAAAACCCCCCAAAACACCAAAAACAAATGAAAAAAACCCAAACAAGCAAACAAACGAAAATCCTAGAAAACCCTGACAGAGTTAGAGATACGACCTGACACCTTGTCGGTCAGGTGTTGGAAGCAGTCGAAATAAATCCTCCTGGAGTAACAGATGTGGTTCTGTTGGAGTGGAGATGATCCTGTAGAAAGTGTCCAGTGGTGGTGAAATGGGTCCAGTCTTCTTCTGGAAAGCAGGCTGTCCTGGTGTTTCTGACTCCCAATTTTTATCTAGGTAAGAATAGTTGGCTCCTCCTACTGGGTGGAGTATCTCACAATGGGATGATGTAATTTTACCAGTTATGTGGTGAGCCTTAAAGGCCCATTAACAGAAGATATCCCCTGGAGGGAGAGCGGGTCATGGAAGAGATAAGGAACATTGCTTCGCCTGGTTTTAACAGCTGGCCTATTAACAACAGGCACCCACCACTTCACCCCACACCCCTCTCCCCATTGAAGTGATAAGGAATGGGTTGTACAAGAGATAAAGGAAACACCTCCCCAAACATTTTCAACAGATGGAAATAGAATACGCATTTTTGGTTACATATCGCAAACCAAGACAATCATTCAGACTAGCCAGGAATTTACTCAGGGTGAGCCAAAAATGACCAAACCGGCAGAGCTGATGTCTCACATGGGACGTGTTAGCGACAACTTTTCAAATACAAGACTTTTTATTAAGTTCTATCTCTTTTTTGTAATTCCTTAGCGATTCTCATTCTGTAATATAACCTTATCAACATGCAGTTAAATTGTCCAACTCTGTATATAACACAAGAACAAAGAAAAAGAGATATCAGAGTTCCTACATTTATTTTTGCCTCTTTTAGAATACTCTTATTCCTATAGTGTGGAATCTCAAATTACTTATTTTTTTATCATCTCCAAAGAGCTTATAAATATGAGGGAAAAGGAATTCAGAATAGGAAAACAGTAGTATTGCTCAGACCAAATTATCTGTTTTCAATAGAAATTAATGCTGGATGCTTTGGAAAGAGTCTATAAACTGGAGCAATATATAATAACAACTCATCAGTGTATTCTACCAGTCTTGCTTAAGCTCCAGTTCCAGATTATTTTCTATTTGTTACATGCTCCACTATCTTTGCTCTGATACCTGATATCTTGGGAAGGAATGCATCCCCAACCCAATAATACAGTTTGGAATTGTCCATTAGGATTTCAGGTCTAAGATTTTTTAAATCTTTTTCTTTCAGTTGAAATGGATTTTTTCGGGGGTTGGTTATTAATGAGTATTTTGAAATAAGAATCTAAGACAGAAGCATTTTTAATAGTAAGGGTGTCTGTTGGTCGATTTCCTGTTTCCTCTATGGTACTGTCATAGATGTGAGTTGTTTTTTGAGTCTTCAGTTGGACTGTATGAATATCCTGCAGTGCATTGATTTATTGCTTGCAGCCCTGGGCAAAGCATTCCTCCAGACTTGGTCTTCATTCTGTTTTCTCAGTTCTATTTACTTATTTATTTTAAAATCATTAGTGTTTGCAAAATGCTTGGAAGGATGAAGTGCTATGAACTGAAAGTGAGAGGCAAGCAAGGGCACTGTTGGTGGTGTGCAAATGCTCTGTTACCTGTGACAGGAGTGCTTACATGTGTGGTATGACTTAGTAGTGTCAGAACTGCTCTGAGTCTCATGCTGGTTTGCCTTGGCATGTTTCTATATAGCTCAGCAGAAACATCCTGGGAAGGGGGGAGTCCACGCGTTTCTTACTCCATCAGTAAGAAAGAATGTAAAATACTGCTTTTACTGGCTGTGACTGTGTTCAAAATGTGAGTTTTCCACTGCTGGCAGTGCAATTCCCACAGAAAGTCTATCCCATGGGAGTGTCTTTTTCTAGTTACATGATGTGACAGTTACATTTCCTTCATTACTTTTTATAAAGAATTTTGGTAAATAGCAATTATAAACTCATTAGTCTCATTATTCTAAATGGAACAGATAAGTGTGTATTTCTTCTGACAAGGAGGCATGTAGTAAATGACTGATAGATGGAGTTTAGGAGAGGTTTTGGTTGAGGTATTTCATAGTAATTAGTCTACTCAAGGAAATAATTTACTCAGTCGTATTGACAGGAAATTGGAAGTTTCCATTCTATTAATCTATTATGTAATACACTTAGACATGTTGATTGTGATATTTTGCTTCAAGTGTTTTCTCTAAGCATCTATGATTAAATTGTGCAGTAATGGGCTTAATGACAGCCATTGAAAGAGATGACCTTTTGCAGGCCAGTAAACAGAATGTTTTAACAATCTGGGTCTCTCAGCTCCTGCAAAATTGGCAGAAACTGGCTCATGCAACCCGCATGAGTAGAGGGATGCGCAAAAAATAGGGAGCAAAAAGTCTTTCAAGAAATATATATCTCTCTTTTCTTGAACCGTGCTGGATTTTAATGGCTTTGGATAGACCAGAAGGACAGTCTTCTCATATTTTGATAATTCTTTGTACTTTTAAAACATACCACCTCTGGGAAGTGTAAAGTCATGTCTAATCAAAGAGTAGACACACAGTAAACAAGAGTGATAAAGGATTTTGCAAAATATCTAGCCAGCAGGGAGCTAACTGTTGATAAGGGTGGAAAATATTTTTTAAGGGGAAAATGGTAGAGGGACTATTTGAACAAAAAAGGCATAGGGAGTGGTCAGCAGTAGATTTAAACCCATTTTATTCCATTATCTGTCATGTATGGAATACACATTCCTTTACCACGTATTGTGAGCGTGTCCCCGTGGGTCCAGTATGTAGATGTATTAAACTTGCTTTTAAGGCTGAGCCTTTTGGTTGGTGATATGGTTGATTTAAATGGAAGTATTTATATGGACTTTGCAAAACATTTCTTGAATTTACATGCAGGCCTGCCATTTAATTTAATGGGATTACTGAAAATGGTTTATACTGGAAATTAAGTACATGAAGCAGAACCAAGATGAATATTTACTGTGAGGCAAGTACTTTTCTATCTTAACATTTTTCATGGGCACATGTGGAGGTAAATGTCTTTTCTATGGTTCAGTGGAACATTTAGACTTCAGTATGGTATGAAAGGTGGAATTTGGACATGGCTTGGAAATCTAGACTTAGTACTTTACCCCACAGCTGACATTTTAACAAAAAACCCAGCCAGCCCTCCAGTCTGACTCCATCCACTCGCACTGGAGAATTGTGTGGATGATCAGTCAGCCTTTTGCTTGTTGTGGTGAGGCTAATCATCAGTGTAGGACTGGGGCTGCAGTGGACAGTTGTGTACTCAAGTCTGTAAAGAGACTGAAAAGTTGAACCTGTGAGAAGACTTTGCACAATGGGGAAAATGACACTCTACCCTCCCTCTGTGTCCCCTGGTTTTAGTCCTGATAGATTACTGTGTCCTAAAGAAGGGAAAAAATGGAGTGTCCCATGTTCCATGGGAGAAAACCCGGGGGCAGGATGCTGGGTGCAGGACATTGGGGAGCACTAGCCTCTAGGAGTGCCATGGAAAGTGTTCCAAATTCACTCCTGGAGGGAAGAAAGCAGGGAGAGAGAGCTGCGCCTATCTCTGGAAGCAGATGTTTTAGCTAAAAACCCTGTCTTGAATACAGAGTGAAGTTCATGGCAAGTTTGGAATTTCTGGTAGAGGAGATTCATGGAGCAGGAAGGTGACAAAAACCCAAGCTGCAGACATACCCTGGATGTACTATACAAGCATGTACTGCTAAGGGCAGAGCCAAAACAAAGGCCCACAAACATGCAAAATTTTCATACACAGGTTGGTGCATTTGTCTTGCATGGATGTGTTTTTGAGAGGTGGTGTTATACAAAATCACTTTACCCTAAGATAAATAAACAACCACCTTTTTTTTTTCTAAAATTTGAATATTGCTGACCTTCCCTGTGATTGTTTAAAAGGATTTGTTTTGCTCTTCCCATTCCAAAGGCAGCAACATTGACTATGCAACTACTTGTTTATACATACAGTTTCTTGACATGGGACTAATATTTTCAAGCTTTTAACAAAGTGATGGAAAGGTCTCCAAAGTCTTCATGGATTGTGAAAACCTATATAACTCAAACTATGACTCATAGAGTGTGGACATTTGTCCTCGAGTAAGTTATTGAATAATGTTAAATATTCCTAGGGGAAAAAACCCAAATCAGTCTTCTATAACATGTGAGCAGACTGTCCTTTGGTCTGAGAAACTGATAATTTTGGGATGCTGGGAAAATAATTCTAAAGGACAGAAAAGGAAGTAATTTGCATTAAAATTTGGAGGGTGTTTTTCTTTCTAATTACATTTAAAATTAGATATTTGAATTTTTAGTCAATTTTTTATACAGTTCCATTTAGATCATTCTAGGGAAATAAAATCAGGGTTTTTCAAGTGCATCAGCTACAGAAAGTCTGTTTGCTTGCTAGCACTCTGGATTCAGTAAGGAATAATCAATGTGCTTTGCAGGATCCTTAGAGTTATCATATCTTTGATTTGAGATAATCATGTTTGGCAATGAGAGTCAGAGTACCAGCAAGTCTTAAAACTACATCTCCTGAACCCCCTTTGCTGCTTCTCTGCTCCGGGAAGAAATACTGGGGGAAGGATGTGGGGCGGGGGGGGGGGGGGTGGGGGGGTGGTCTTGCTCTCCGGACCTTCACAACTCCCAGTCTCTGGAATTCTTTCTGGGAATGCCGCTGGATGGCAGCATTTTTCCGTGCAACTCTGCAGAGAGGCAGGCGGGGAGAGGATCATTAAAGGGAAAAAAAACCGATTAAAGGAAAAAAAAAAAAAAGTGAGCCATGAAGGAAGAAGAAGCCACGACGATGAAGGTTGCTACTTTGAAGACCAGCATGCATCTCTGCTTCAGTGTAACTTATGCAAATCTCCAGTATTTTCCTTTCTTCTTTTAATTCCCTGGAAGATAGGACACATAAAATGAAATGAGGAATTCAAAGGAAGGATCTGACTATTTTTTTCCTCCTTTGGTACTTTTCTACAGGAATCTGTTTCTACAGGAATCTATTACAGGAATCTATTCTAAAGTGGGAAGCTGGCTCCTCTCTCTGAGAAGATGAGCAGTGTTTGTGAGTTTTCTCCATTCTCTTTCTTTACTGTTAGAGCCATGCCTTGGCTATTTAGGCTTGTGCTTCAGAAAGCAAGTGGACTTGCTTGTCTTGTGGTTTGCCGGGAAAAATATGCATGACCTCCAAAAAAGCAACTGAGTTAATTTCCATCTGCTCTTGGGCTTACCTTGAGAATGATGCCATACCTTCTCTCCCACTCTTGGCACATATGGAGGGCATGATGTTCCTCTTCTTTCTTCCTCTGTGCTTTGAGAACAAATATCTTCACTATGCCCTGCTTCCAGCATCCCCTTGGGTATATCAAAGCTGTTACCAAAGATGATCCAAATCCCTGACCTCCGATCCATGGCAGCAGTTCCTTTGTTGCTGATTCCTGGTCTACCTTCCAAGGCTGACCCAGCTTCTGCCCAGCTGTGTTTAGCTTTGCTGTAAGCTCCCCATCAGGTTATGTGTTGGAAGGCAGCCTACAAACTAGGACAGAGCTCAAGCTAGCTAGCTTAACAACAGATCAGGAAAATAGCTTGTCATAAACTCTGTGGCATTATATTCCACTGAAGATTTATTGAGAGGGATCTATGGAACCTACTGTCATAAGTGTGTGTTTTATTTATGTATATATACACACACATCCATCTATCTGTCTGTCTGTCTGCATAACTCAAAAACAATGGATCACATACACTGACCCAGGCAATAGGAATATAAGTAGCCTCATGAGGATTTAGCAAAGTTTCATGCTTTAGAGGTTTTAGATACATATATACATATATATATATATATATATATATATATATATATATGTACTTATTTTTTTTTTCCTCTGTATCTTCTTGTAGTTAGGAAGATGGCATTTGTACTAGTCCAGAGGGGAAAAAAAGGCAACAGTCAGATCAGTTCTGCTGGCCATGACACGAAGTGGAAATGGCTGTGCCTAATTATGGCTAAGTATTTCAGCATATATGATCTTCTCTAGCTTAAACCCAGGCTAACTTGCTCACAGATGTTTGAGCAGAATTCAGTTGCTTCTCTTTGGAGACCTGGAGCTCATAGTAAGTATTACAGGAAAGACTCTTGCACTCTTTTAAAGCTTGTTTTGCTTTGGCTGTAGCTGCCCCCATCCCTCACCATGGCCTATGCTTGAAAAAAAATTGATGCTAGATAATGTGGTTTCATTTGGGAAAGATTAGTGGTTTAGAGGAATGGCATTGTTTACTTCTTCAAGGGGAATTGGAAGGTCAGAGTGGGGAAATAAATTGTCCTTACATGCAAAAATTTTAATTTGATTTTTATTAATTTTGCTGTGTTCCTGTAAGTTAGCTTTGCATAGCCAATCTCTGATACCACAAGTGTACACTACTGACTGGTGTCTGCCAAATGTTCACTCCTTCACCATCTCAGAAAGGCTCTGTTTCTTCATTCTGGATACCTACTCTTATTTTAAACAAAGCTCTGCATGTATTACTGGTTTCCAGGTTGTGCTACTTTGTCTCTTGCGGGGGGACCACTGCTAGGATTTCTGCTGAGCATTTAAGACAGCATTAAGAATGCAGCAATGCAGTTCAGGACTTTTAAAAGTAAAGAACAGCCTGGGGATTTTTTATTTTTTTACATTATTTTTAATAGAAATGTCCCTTGAGAATAGGGAAGCCTTTGAATTATGGGTCTGCTGTGCTGCCCAACAATAATGCTGAGAGCTGGATGACACTGTAGGTGGCCCTCAGCTCCTAAACCACTGCTGGCCAAACAAATACCATGTGTGAAGCTGTTCCTCCTTTGCCACAATATGTACTGACTATTGCATGGCTTGACTTGCTTTCTGAGCCACCAACCAGCTGATTTCTGAGGGAAGCAAGAAGAAGCTGAAAAATCTGGGGAATTTACACAGCTTAAAGGGTCCTTGGCTGTTACACCCTTAGAGCAGGGTGGGCTGGTGGAGGCAAAATTAATGATCCTTTGGCTGGGCCATTTATAGAAGTCTGGTTTGTGGTGAAAATAAAACACCAAATTAATAAGAAAAGTAAAGCTGTAGAGTTAAGAAACTCTGCTTGTCTGTATAGTGAAAACCTGGTCTGTGGGGTGAAAATAAAAAGTACTGATACCTCCTTGTCTTAAAGGTTGCTGTCGGTGTTTAGGGATCAAAATTATAAACCAGTATACTTGACATTTTAAGAGAAAAAGAAATTATGCTCTATTCATCTACTCAGAGCATAATTTCTATCAGCCATGATGCCTTATAAAACAGGTAAATTTGCTCACAGTTATTTAAAGATGGCTCCACCTCTCCTCATCCTCCACCTGTTACGTTCAGGAAGTGCATGTTGCTGCCTCCCCTTGCAAGGCTGCTCAGGAAAACTCTAAGTGCAAAAGCAAGCGACTTCTAAAGGACTGTAGATTTTAATCATAGCAGCACAGCTTCAGATCTCAGAGAGCTGTCCCTGGGAGGGTGGTCTGCACATGCAGTCAATACTGTCTAGACAGCGTACATTAAGTACAAGTGTGATATGGTTCATATTTTTGAAGCAGACTCCTCTGCTCTCCACATTCATGGCTAAGACAGGGTTAGTGCATGTACTTGCTTCACCTGAGAGCTCCCTGCTGGACTGGATTATAATTGTTCACCTTGGTGTCATAGTCATAACCTGATGGTATACAACACTTTGGAGCAGGGCAAAGCTCTGTCTGTGCCCCTTGTGAGCAGGAGGCACTGAGCAATCTCAGACCTGACCAGTGTAATGCCTTGGCAGGTTTAGGTTTATGGCACTAGATACCATGTAATTTGGACCCAGGCTTATCAGTCAGAAAATCATGCATGGGATAATGTCCCCTGTTTTGAGGCAGTGTGGGATAGTTCCCCTGTTTTTCCCTGGTTATTTATCAGTCAAGGTGTATGTGTGTGCTGGTATTTAGGCAGAAATTGGTAAAGCGTTTGTATTTGCTTTAATCTTAGTTTTCTCCATGTTTTGTTTTTCTCTGTTGTGTGCAATATAGAAGCAGAAGAGACAAGTATTCTTAAATGGTAGAAAAATGTAAACAGGAAAGAGCCCAAATATAGCCATAACTATGCTTTCTATTTGTCTTTCTGTTTTTTTACATATAAATATTTAATTGTCTACATCTAAGTGTATACATCTTCTAAAGGTTTTCTGGGGTAGAAATCCCATTTACTGATCTTTAACATATTTCCACTCTTGTTTTAATACACAGGTATGTTAGCAAACATCCTACTATGCAAACATTGCAACTAGGAGCCAACAGAGTCATTAGCAGAATAGAGATGAGAATAAATCTGAACAGGAAGGCAGTGTCACAGAATTTACAACTTGCTTCCCCTCACCCTCACAGCTGTATTTTAAATTACAAACAAAACAAAAAATCCAAAGCACAACAAAATAAATTAAAAATGAACAAACAAACCAACCAAAAAGCTCAAACAAACAAACAAGAAAAAAAAACCAAGACAACCCAAACCAAAAAATCCCAATTATTCTGATGAGACCTGACTCATTACTTTGACTAAGCAAAGTAAACTACACTGGAGCAAGGAGGAGCTTTTCTCATAATATCCATGTTCCTGGAACCCAGGTATCCTTGTCTGCCAAGGACAGTGCTCTGCCTTTGCAACCACCTTGAGCCCAACTGCAGAGCCTGGCAGCTCCCAGAAGCCTTCACAGTGTGCAGCAGAGGTGATGTTACAAAAACAATGCCTTGTGTTCCTGCTCTTAGTGTTAATGGTGCTCTTTGCATCTAACACATTTTTCTAGCCTTTCTGAAAGCATAAACTCAGTCAAAAAAGTACTGAAGTGACAGCTGACCTCTGTGGTTTTATGTAAAAAGGCAGAGGTGTCTTGTGTAGCCCCTTTACAGTCCACCTGTAGTCTGAGCTGGAGAGTAAATCAATAAATGCACAGATGTAGTAGCAGAGCAGGAACAAATTCTGTCACTTATTTTCAATTTCTGTTTGCAGAAAATTCCTGTAATGCTCTGTTTTCCCAACCCTATTGGCCTCCCTCCTTCACTCCCTTTCTGAAAAACTGAAGAGAGGGGTTTGGAGCTTGCTGAGAAAGATTTGTCAGAGGGCAGCATGTCTGTGGCCAGTGTCTGGGAAGCAGGTACAAGTGGGGGCTGCCCCTCGGACTGCTCTCCATGCAGAGAGGCAGCAGCAGCCACCGTGCAGCTCTTCAGGAGCTGTCCTGGAGCTAACACTACAAGATGAAATGTCTTTCAGCCTCACTTAGGCTCCTAAGCCTGCAGTAGGTGTCGGCGACTAGTGAGAGACAAATTACATGTTTTTCCAGTGCTGTCCTTTATAACAATTACGCCTTAACAGTGGGAGGAAAGGGGATAGTTGGAAGGCGGCTTAATCCCAAAGGGATGGTTTATTTCCTCTAACTACCACACTCGCCAGAAGCTCTGTTCTCCTTCCCTCCTCCTCTCTCTTTCCCCTCACCCCATTCTCTGGTGAAGTTACCTTTGCAGTCGTGGCCTGCTCATGGCAAGGATTAATGGTTTATTGGAATTTGCACGTCTTACACTAGTGGGGCACATATTCCTATGAATTTTATTGCAACGCACCACGGTATATAATTTCATTAAGCTACACATGTCATGGTTATTTTGCCATTATTCCCAAGCCCTTTATGTGCAGTTTTATCAGTCTCAAATGGCAACGGAATAAAAAATGAAATAAAATAGAATAATGCCTAAATACGTGCAGAGAGGTCAAGGGACCCTCTATGCTGACTACAACAACAAATTTATCATCTCATTTATGTGTGGGCAGGGGAAGAGAGCAATTTCTTCACTGTATTTTAATTAACTGTGTTTCACTGCGTGGTAGTAAAGATAATAACCATAACATTAGTGCAACTACTACACTATCAAATGCTTGTCACAGCCTAATATTCTCCAACAACATAGCTTCACAATGGAAACATGCACAACAAAAGAGCAGCTTGTTTTGTTAATTTACGGGGGCTCTGTGTTTTTGGAAGGCCTGTATGTATTTCTGTGAGACTGATTAAAATAGAAAGAAGTGTACATAGTGGAGAATAATATTTTTACTGGTGTGGGATTCATTTAACAAAAGTGTTCCTTCAGGAAAACAGAACCAAGATGCTAATGTTATACCTCATTTATTGCCAGCATATTCAGTGACATTTCATAATGTACATCTGTCAGCCAGAGATATAAATGAATGAGGTGAACCATGCAATTTACCCTCAGGAAGTTCCATTAGAGCCCCCAAAGTATAATATTTATGAGGTCAGAATCAATTAATCAGATAGCTGTATTTGCTTTTCAGCTCAGCATGCTCTTCTGCACCAAGCTGTTGCACTGAGAAAGTCTTTCCTATTTGATAAGAGGAGTCAGTTTGTATGTGCTGCATGTAGTCTGTTTTGTAAATCAATTGGTTTCCTCACACAGCTTTTCCTCCATACAAATACAGACTGTAAATTAAGAGAATGAAAAAAAAGTCTCTCTCAAAACACATACCAGAATGAAGAAGAAGAATACAAGAAGACCTGTGTGTTTCCTGCTCCTTGATGTAGTCTCAACAGCATATCTGTTGAAAATGAGAAAAAAACCTGGGAGTAAATGGTGTATTTTAACCAAACATGATTCCAGTAAACAGAAAGTCTTGTGGGGAAAGTAAAAACTCTGATTTTTAAAACTCTAAAGCTACTGATTTGATCAAAGGAACTCACTCAACTTTATGAAGAAAACGCAGTACATTTTGAGATGTGTTACCAAAATGGTTTTCCTTTGCAACCATGTTCTGAATGCTCATTACTTTATTTTCCCCTTCTTGGTTAGATTGACCATTTGTTTGTCCCTGTGACAATGTGTGTCTTACCATTTTTGTTATAAATTGCAGTCATTCCCTGGACTATTTTCAGATGTGTTGGGAATTTTCCTGGCACTCTGACACTAGTGGAGGAGCAGGCTCATGGCTGCCAGAGCTCCTGGAAGGTGGAGGTGCAGCCTGGTCACCACCCCAGGTGGGGACTCCTGGTTCCTAAATGGAGCCAATCTTTTAAAGAGATTTTTAGAAACTTAACTGTAATTTTGATCATATTGTGACTTTCTTTTGTTTTCTTTTTTTTTTCTTCCTTTTTTTTTGTAGACAACAGATGCAAAATATAAATTTTGTTAGTAAAATCTCTGTCAATATGTTTGCACTGTCATAAATGATGCCAAGATGTGATCCAGCATTTCTTTGTTTCTTTGAAAATAAGTTTATTTAGGATGGTTCAAAAATTGCCTGTTATCTAACAAAATTACTTTTCTCAGAACATTTCCCAAGGATGAAAGTGAAAGCAGAAAGTGCACATCTGAAATCACTTGTAGAATTATTATGAGCGAAGAATTAACTGGGAAAAAGTCCTACAACAATGCTTTGCCTTCACAGTTTATGATTAACATCCATAACAGCTAGCATTTTGTATTTAAAGCTTCTCATTTTGTTGTGGGGAGTTGAATATCTCATACTTCAGCTTTGGTCTTTTGCTCTTGAAGAATGTGGATTTTTTTTTTTAGACAAAATGGATTTTTTTGTCCGAAACTACTGTCAGAAAGTGCCAATGCATCCCAAAACCAATACGTCCCATAGTGGGAGATCTGAGCAACAGAGGAAGAAGGGATGAGGTCCTTGTGTACCGCATAACCCTGTGTTTAAGTACTCATTTCAGAAATAGAAAGCAATGCTCAACACACTATAAAGCCAGGAGACAGGTTTGGAAGAGGAGCTAGATCCTAAACCATGGATCTAGTATAAATGCACCCAATTCACTTCTGGCCAAAGGGAGAGTAGGAGGCAAGAAGTTTAACGGTTTAACAGTTTCAGTAGCTGAGTGTGACAGAGAGCTGTCAGCCATAGAAGAGATGAGTGAGCTAATTTATCAGGAGTATAGAAAAATGAGTTTGAATACTTGTTTTATAGACATTGGTACCAGTGACTTAAATGCTGCTGCTTCCAGTCCCAAGTGAGCATCCCAAGCATCCCTTAGGGAGTTTCTGCTTTCTTTCCGGGCTCTTGAGCATTGGAATGAAACAAATGACAAAAGCCTGAAGCCAAAATCTGCCTGCCTGTGTGGCAGCAGAAAACAGAACTGTGTAGGTGTTCAAGCATTCTCCACTGTAGTAGATGTCACTCTGTCTTTACGAAACAGCCAACTTATCAGGAAATGCAGCATTTTTATAAGCATGGTGTGTGCAGAGTCTGATTTGTGTATATTTATTCTCACTACCTAGCTGTATCAAGGCACTATGAACATCATTGTGTTTTGTTTGCTTGTTTTTATTGTCTCTGGGCTGGTAAGCATTATTGGTGGGATATCACTGACCAGCTGGAATTCATGATATTTTTCTGCTGTGTGATTTTGCTACTGAAGCCTTGTAAACAGAGTGCAAACACTTCTGGAACAAGAGTGAATACCCTCTTTTGCATATGAATGAGTATTTGTATGGACCCTTATTCTCAGCATTTATGCAAATGCAAACTCATACATGTGAAGGAGTGTGGAAAAGGGAACAAAAAAACGAATCAAAATGAGAGGCTGGACTCATGGAAATGCTTGTTTTCCATTATTTGTCCTGTTCCCTTCATCTTTTCTATTGCACAGGGCTTCAGAAATGGCCCACACCATGTGCAAGAGTGTTTTTTGTATAAAGCTTTCTGATTTAATTAGATAGCAGAAGGAAAGAATAGCTCATCTGAATGGAGGAAATGTCATAGAATTGTTTCCAGTCAATATTCCTAGTTTTCCTAATCTCCTACCATTGTAGGGCAACTCGGGGGACAAAAATCAGTGATGACTTTAGAAAAAGATGAGGAGGTAATAGCTTCTTTGTCATGGCAGGCTACTGCAGGTTACTCTATGCTAACAGATAAGGTAGTTTAGATTTTGCCGTCTTTTCCTGAAACTGAAATATGAAATATTTTTTTTTATCTGTGCAGGGGAACTCTTCTGCAGCCAGCTAGGGCTATCTCATCTTGCTGTCCATTACAACAGTCCCTGTCATACACTATCCTGCTGGGAGCTGCCTGGGATACTGCAGGCTGGTTGAGGTTCTGGCTGCAGCATAGTGCCAGGGGGAAATGTGCTTGATAAACTCTTTCTGCAGATAACTGCTCTCCAAAAGTAGAGCAGGAGCAACAGAATTATCAATTAGCAAAGGAATAAGAGAATCTACATGTGACTATGTCTGGTATTTATACAGTGCTTTGTGGCAAGACCTGAAGTGAGCAGGGTAAGGTGCTGCCTCTTAATTTAGTAGAGTTCATTCATCTCCCACAGGACCTCATCTTGGAGGCCCCTTTTAGCCTAGTTTATACGTGCCTCCCTTGGATTTTATGCACATTTATTATGGAAGCATTAAGATTTTCTTATCCAGGCCTTCCTTTTAGGGTTCTGCTTTTAAAATTTTGTCTGGTTTAAGCTTTCTTGTTAACATGTGCTGCAATTATTTACTGAGATACTGTGGGATTCCATCCAGTAAACGAAGATATGCTTCCTCTGTTTAGATTTATTCCCCTTCACCATGTCAAAATCCCCTGTTTACAGTTGATATGTCCTGTGACTAGAGATCAGATGTCCATTACTCATGTGTGCCATGACCCCTTTTAACACTTAGAATTTCTGGTTAGCTGCCTGCGTTACAGCTATAACACAGTCACCTTCCCAAATGTCCTCCAGAATCCTTCTTGCATACTACAGGCAGTTCCTGGTGGTTCCTGCACACTCTCTCAAGCCATATCTTAAACTAATATTTGACTTATGAATGACAAAGAGGAGAGGCAAAAATGAAACCTCTGTAGAGGGGGAGGAAGACGGGAAAATCTGATCATGACACACTCTTTAAACAAGACCCCATAAAAGGTAAATGATTGCATTTTGGTTGACTAAGAAGATTTATGGTCTTTGTGTAGAGGGAAATCTAAAGAAGACCTTGGAATTTAAGTAAGAATGGTATTTCTTGTTTCACCCTGAAAAAAAGAGAATGGTGCTAGAAAATTTGTGAAGGTAAGCAAAAGAAAAATAAAGCAACAAAGTTATTGTAAATGAACATATTTTTTGGCCATCTGGGGTGGGAATGGTATCACAGAAAAGGAGTATTTGAAGATTGAAAATCAAATAGTATATGACAGCAAGTTGAAAAGAGGAGCCAGGAAATTGTAAAGAACAATGAAGCAAAAGCAGGAAATCTAGTTACTGCATGCAGAGAAGTAGACTGAACAAACAAACAAACAAACAAAAAGATACTACTCAAAGGTTCTTTTAAACGAGTAACAAAAAATCTCCTTTCTACATCTAAGACAGTGAACAGTGAGCACTTGAGAGATGAACAGGGGAAAATAGTTTAATGAATAAATAAAGCAAGATAAACTCTAAAACGGAAAGATCTACCAATACTACTGTGAGGAAGAGAATTCATCTGACTGTTCAATAATCAAACATAATTATAGTTTAAGGGATTATATCACCTCTTAATGTTACTAAGGATGGTCTAGGGGTTCTAAAAAAACCAAAACAAAACAAAAAATCATGGAAAAGAACACAAACTGTGTGTTGTCTGTCCAAATTGATGGACACAAGGGAAGGTGCCCATAGGTTTAGTGTTCTTCATGTAGTTTGGTAGAGAAGTCAAAAGGCAGAAGAATGCCTTTCCATTTCAGTGACCCTGGGAAAGGAACATGAAGCTGGAGAAAGTAGAAATGAAAGAATTATAATAATAAAAAAACCCCAAACCTAAATGTTGTTAACACTGTGCTTAGAACTAGAGGGACGTAGCTGGAGAACAGTGCTGCACTAACATAGATCTGACACAGATGTGGGCTTCTGTACTGGAGGCAATATGTACCTGGCACAGAGTGCACTTAGTCCACATGTACAGTCTGCAAATACTCTATGGTATTTATCAATTTATCTTAGATAATTCTAAGAGCAAATTACAAGGGAAGCTCTGTGAAAGTCGTGAAGGAAGTTTGTGTTTAACTCTTTTAAGTTAAACAAAACTTACTGAAATCTGTCAAAATTCTACTGTAATGAGAGTAGCATATTATATCGTAAACTAAAGTAAATTTCTCCCTTATACTGATTTATTTGAATTGGAATGTAAATGTGTTTTCTGTACAGGGAGGTGAGTTCAGATTGGCCTGTAGTTTGAATTTATTCCATGTTCTTTATTAATTTGCTAAAAGAATGGCCTTATTCCAAACCAGCTTAATTCTCTGAGGTAATTCCACAGCTGAAAAAGCTTGTATTAGGTTCACCACTTAATTTTTTTTAATTAAATATATAGTGAATTTCAGTTGACAGGGATCAGAGCAGGATCATGAACAATGAGCTGATTTATTGCTGCTCTTCCGGTTGAAGATAATGTGAAAGGATCATAGTAGCCTAATGAAGTTTTTATACACAGTTTAAAGCCCATCAAAAAGTGCCATTATGTGATAGCTGGTTGAATGCATTTATTGTTCTGTAAACACTGTTGTTTATTAAGCAATCAGCTGGGTTTTCTGAATGCTATCACCCATCACTTTTCCTTGAAATCATGTTGGGTTTAATAAATATTCTTATTCGACAACAATCTCTCTCCTAGATTTTTAGTATTTACAGAAGCAGAAACTCCAGTGAAATCTAACAGGTCCCTGTATTTAATCTCATGCAACTATCAGAAAAGAACTGGGCTTGATATTGTGATGTGTGCATCATCCAAGTCCTATACAGCTCACACCATTTTGTAATACATCAAAATTTGTCAGAATGTTGGTACTCCTCCTCTCTCACATAGTTTTTTAAAAGAAAAGTTGGTAACTGAGCAATGATGAGTTGATATCTGAGCAATTAAAAGGACAGTTAATTATTTGTGACAAAGGCAAGGGAATGGAGAAGCTTTACAGCAAATTTTTTTGCATGTTTAGATTCCACTGAAATCGTAAGTTCTCTCTCTGTTTGTATAATGCTCCTGACTGAATAATGCAGCTAGCTGGTTAGTATCAAGTCTTCTTGGCAGCTGAAACTTCTTGAAAAATGTAAACTGCTTAGAAAATTTTGCAGAATAAAGATCTTTTGAGAGTTATTGTATACTATTCATTAACTGGTTTGGTTTTGATTTCTGGGTTCTTTACTTCTTATAATATTTTAAACCATTTCTTAAATAAACCTATAATGTCCTGTACCAGAAACTTCTCCTTTTACTTGACTTGTAATATGTATTTTTACATGCTACTATATGTATCTATTTCTTTCACAAACAGAAACTATTCCTTTGACTTTCCAATACAAGCGGGGGTTTTAAGTAGATGGAGCTTAGACACTTGAAATCACTAGGAATCTACGTGTGGATTCTGCCAAGCTGAATCTTCAAATGTTGATTTAAACTGTTTACAGGTTGTGGCTTCTCCTTGAAGCTAAGGGTAGTGTTTGTAGTCCTTGTCTGCAGTTCATGAATGGAGCCTGGTTCTCTCTCCTTTTATTTGCATTGAGATGTGTGCTTTACCTAAAGCAAAAACTCCCTGATTTCTAAAGTGACTGCACGCAGAACAAAGCAGATTTTTCTTTCTGCAATCCGGTGGGATGGCGCTGTTGGTGACTTGCTTTTTGTGCAGCCTCCAAGAGCACCACCTGCCTGCCTCAGGCTCTGGAGCTTGGGATGCCACAGCACACCACAGTTAAACTGAAATGGGCCAGGCAATTCTGCGTGTGCTGCAGTGATACCAACAGCTGGGCATCATTCTGTGGTCTCTGTACCTGGAGGAAGCAACGCCTTGCCCTCTTCGTCATGAGGGAGGGAGTAACACAGAAGTTGATAGGCAGGTGCAGGAAGGATTTCCTGCAAGCTTTTCAATCTGGGCTGTGTGCTGAAGCCTGGGAAGAAAAGTAAATTGCCAGATGGTAGACTTGTCACCATCTTGTCCTCCTCACCATCTGATGGAAGTCTTTGCAGCTCCTTGCTTCCTTGATGACAGGCTCCTTTGATTTGATCCAGCCTGTTTTAAGGGAGTAGGATATCTGGGAGGAGGGGTGTGCACACCTGTCACCTGGATTTTAGAGAACCATACACAGCTTTATAGGAGCACGTGTGTGCAGAGCCTTTGCCCCTTGAACAGCAGTTTGGTCATCTAGATAGGATCACTTGCAAATAGCAATGTTGCAGTATTTATTTTGGGTAGTTTCTGAAGCTTTCTTAGTGGAAATATCCTTTTCCCCTCTTGAGCTCTCTGTGATTTTAAGAGGAATATTATCCCAAATGGCTCCCTGTCTGAGGAAACTGCGGTGGTAGCACCTTACAGAATCTTGTTAGGCTTTAGGTAAGGCTGAGGGGCTGTTGTCTCCTCATCCCATGGCAGCTGGGGCTCACTGATCCTTCTGTGAACATCTCAGTCTGGGTACTCAGTGCCTCATCTCCTGCTTTCTGCCCTCCACTTTCATAGCATTTAGGCTAAACTGGGTACGTCCTGCTGAATCAAACACGGAGAAGGAAAGATCTAGAAGCAAACTGAATGGTGACCAAGCCGTACTGCAGAGGTTCATGGAACTTTAGCATTTAAAATGAATTATATGAACATCATGAGTGGTCTCCAGCCTTTCTAAACTTATTGGAATAAAGGTTTTTGTGTGTGCAGTGGCTAGGGGAGGGGGTCCTCATTCCTGGCTCAGTCTGCTGTAACACAAACAAGAGATATTAATCAGAGAAAAGCCAGACTGGATGTGTTTCAGACACCCGTCTAGCCCATCCCTCACTAACCAGTTCATAAAGCTCCCCTGTGATGGGGATTCCACATGTCAGACAGGAGTCTACAGTCTGGATCATCTGCCCTCCTTGCTGCTTTACCTTCCCATCTTTTGGCATACCTGTTAATTTTTGCATTTCAGTATTTTTTTCACATAATGTTGATTTTTCTCATTCACTTGCAGGGATACTTGATCTCTGCCTGATTTAGGAGACCCAGCGTACATATTTTATACAGTGTGAACAGCTCAGTGCACTTTAGTGGTCAATATCAGAGAGCTTTTGTAAACTGAGAGAAAAAAAGAAAGAAACAAAATAACCTCAGAACTTATTTTAATTTCCTTGGAATGTTCCCTTAAAAGGATAATAATGCTTTTAATGCATATAGCTACCTTATAAAAAAGTAAAAGGAAAACACGTTCTTTCTAATCCCTACTTTATCCTTGGAGCTGGATGATGAGTATTTCAAAGTGAGTTCTGTCAAAGCTTTTCTGACAAGTAGTGATATTTGCTGTGAATCTTAAACTTCAAAAGATAGGAGTATTTAGTAAATGATTTAATTTCAAAGGATTAGACTTACACTGCAGATGTTTTTGTCTGCTTTCTTTCCCTTGAATCTTATAATTGCATCTTTCTCCTGTACCTGCAACACATTAATAATCTTCCTTTGCTTTCATCACACTCCAGTAGCTTTGGTTTGTTTTTATCAGCTGCTTCTAACAGTTTTGATTTTCTTTACTTAAATCTGAAATGGAAGTGTCAGTGGCAAGGTAATATAGTAAGTGATAATATGCAATGATGCCTTAATCTCCTTTTTTCTCACCTGCCCCTCCTCACTCTAATGACATTCAGATGACAGCAAAAGTAAACAAAGAGCACATGTATACAAAAAATGGGGAAAGTTCTTTATTTTTTGCTGACTTTTTGTATTGCTGAAATGCTAAATGCTAAACTGATGCTGGTCTCTGTGGACGGGCCCATGGCATGAGATAGAAAACTCTACAGATCAAGGGCTGCAATCCAATGCTCATAGTCTGTAGTCTGACTGCCCAGGTAGCTGAGATCATATTGACATCCTTGCACCAACCTGGAGAAGGCAGTGACTGGGAGTATGTGTCACACATTTCAGAGTTTTCTTTTCTAGGTTCTTGTTCTGGAGAGGCCAGATGTACTCACCATCAGGCCACTTTGCGGTGCCTCTCACGAGCAAACATGCTGTGGCAGGAGAGGGAAACACCAGTGAAGGTGGGCTGTGTTTTGTGCCAGAGTGACTGGGAAATCTGTGCCACAGAAAGAGCAGCAGGTCCCTTTACCAACGAGCGCTCAGAGGGACCACAGATCCTCCTGAGGTCCCAGGACTCCGGGCCACTCCTGGGACCCGGGTGGGTCCTTGATTTCTCCTTATGTTTGCTGCCAGCGCCTTCAGTTTTAGCTTCTCCTTTCTGTGTGTCTTTTGTGAATTCTCTGGTGATTTCAGTGAGTGGGTTTCTTTTCCTTGAAAAAAGGGGATCTACCTCTCATTTTCCAGCCACCTGGAGATCCAAGAGTCATTTGCTAGGAACACTGAATAAAGTGTGCTATCACAATAACCTGGGACTGCGCCAGTTATAGGTAAGGATGTTACAACCCTTGATCTTAGTGATGGTGTGTTATGGTTTAGCCATGGTGTTCGCAGATTTAGCCTTCCCACAAAAAACCCACCCCTCTGCTACAGGATGTTCTTTGAAGCTTTGCTTTGGCAAGTGCTATTACCTGTCCTGGGAAAGAAGGAATAAAGGCAGACTTCTTTCTACAGACAGTTCCAACACTCTTATTTATAAATGGTTCCATTATTTATTCTTGCTGTTTTTCTTACTGCAGTTCCTAGAAGCTTGGGTCATTCAAAATAAACGTAAATTTAAAGACAAGGATTTTAACATCTAGCTCCAACACATTGAAATCTGTGTAAAAACTACTAGTGATTTGGATGGGACTTTTGCATCTTAAATCCACACCTAGGTAAGAATGGACATGATTTATGATTTATGTATCCATATCAGCTATCTAAAGTTACAAAGTTTGGGGGCTTCAGGAGAGAATGGAGTGAAATAGTAAATGGTGCAATATCGTAATCAACTTAACAATGCTCTGACAATGTTTCATAAAAATTTTTTATGGCCAACACAGAATTTACTTTCTCCTGGTAGTGATTTTTTTTTTTTGGGGGGGGGAGGGTGTGTGATTTTTTTTTTTGTTGGTTGGTTGGTTTTTTTGGTGGACTGCAATATTCTGTCTCTGAATGGATTGTGCTCTTTTGTTTGGCTGAGTACTTGTGTTTAAACCAATCCACAGGTTCTGTTTGTTTTACATGGACAGTGTGTTAGGCAGTTAATGTCAGCGTTAGTATAAAGTATTTACAATAAATCTGAATGGATTTTAACATTATCTAATTAAGGGAGATATTACTTATCCAAGATACAGAATTGCTCCTATTGCATTGTCAAAGAGTGGATTGAAAGTTTTTATGTGATATCTCGGATAATTTTTTGGCTTTCTCTGGAAAGTGGTCACTCCTCCACAGAGACAATAATGACCAAAATATATCCCTTAAGCTTTAACTTGAGGAGAGAGAAAGAGAAACAAAGACCACTGGTTTTTGAAGACACGTGGAATATAACAGACATGTCTTCTGTAGTGCTGCACAGGCAATTTAATCATGTTAAATAATGGATGTTATAGTCTGTCATGTGATAGTTTTTATATGATGTGTTACCATTTTTTAGATAATAAGTGGGCCTGGACTGCAGAGAGGACTCAGGACTCATAGGAATATCAGTTTTCCTCTTTTTAGTACACTGCAGGAGGTCTGAAGCTCAGCAGGCAGTAGAATGTTATTTTTATTATGATGCTGTTCTCTCAAATATGTTGCAACAACAACCACAAAATTAAGAAAACACATTGTGGACATTGTTTTTTCTTCATGTTGCCTCTGACTAGGCTCAAAGGCTTCAGCTTTCAAGGCCATGAACAGGAATGTTTAAGAAACACTAGCCTAATTTAAAATTTAAGCAAGTTTCAAAAGATGAATGAACACATTTGATCAGATCATCCTGTACTTCTGAGGGTTCTCTTTTCCTCCCTCAGAGCTCTGTAGTCATCCAGTCAGAGGAACAGCCCATACACACCGTGAGTGCCCTTTGTACATGTAGGGAGCTGGGCTGCCTCTAGGGTGTTTTTCAGTCTCACCCATGGATCAGTGGGATGGATCTCTTTGGGCACTGACTACAGGCAGTGCTCTAGCACTGTGCTTTCAAAGTCTGGTGCTGTATTGTTTGTAAATGAAGCCTTTTGTTCCATGAGATCTACAGACATGTTTGGGCAAATAAAACATCTAATTTGAGTGATCTAATTGCTGACTCTAAAATGCTGTTTGCACATTACACTGTTTAATTACTTCTGTCTAGTAGTTGTCTAGCAGTGTCTCAGTCTGTTATATCTGCTAGAATTAAAGGAGGGGAAAAGGAATTTATTTGGGTGTTATTCACTGTGCAACAATTGTACGAAGCCTTAAATGGAGAAGCAATGTTTGTCCATTATAATACTTTTTGTTACAGTGCCACAATAGCATAAAATAAGGGGAAAAAATCTGTGCAGCTTCTCTCTAAGGTTTTGTGGTTCTTGACAGCAGTAAAATGTAGTCTGAGAACGCATTTCATAAAATAAATGCCAACGAAATACAAACTAGCATAGTCTCTACATTTTCCAACATAGCTCTTAAGATGAAATGAAATTGTATGCGAGTATAAAGGGAAGAATAAATGCAATTAGCCACATTGTGCACTCCACTCTATTTAATTCAAATTGTAAGAGCACAACTTGTATTAGCTTTATATATAGCCCCATATAACTCACAACTCTCAGCAATCTTACCAATTATGTACATTTTTTGTACAAGAAATTGTACAAGAAATGAAAAAGTAACAAGGCTGGCTATCATTTCAGGACATCACACTGCCTTCTAAACACATGCTTGCATATTTGTAATCTCTTGTCCTCTTGGTAAAGCTTGTCTAAGGAAAGTGCTGGAGTGGGAATGGAGTCTCTGTATAAAGTTGCACATCACAGTATTTTTAAATCAAAGACTACCTCACCTTGGGGGAAAATATACAGATCATTACTGCAGTATTTTTCCTTTGCTATCCTCTTTGTTATAAGTATTAGATGTTAATTTATTACTTTGATCATTTCTAATTGTTCACACTTGTGGGAACCTGTATCTTCTGCAAAGGTTTCATGAGACATTGTACAGTGCCTCAAAGTTTACTGGGTTTGGTTAGTAGGGGGGGAACTGATTCTTTAAAGAATGATTTCTTGGGGAACAGTGTCTCACACAGGCCATGAAGCTATGAAACAGGATTTGCCTGGAGTGACTTCTGTCATTTAATGAGATCACCATCCTGAATAAGCACAAAGAGACCCCAAGGTAAGTAGTTTGTTTTTTTTTTTAACACTGAGTTGGGCCTTGGTGTCTCACCCTTCTCCATACATCTGACTTCTGTTACTCCTTGGGAACTTTGGATATGAGACTATAAATGCTGAGGGAACACTGTTATTTATATATTTAAGAGTGCCATGTGGCATCTGTTTGTTTTGAAAGAACTGCTTTTGTAAGGTAAGCATCTGAGTGACCTTTCTATAATTTCTCAAACCTTGACTTTCTTCCTCTCCTTCCTCATCTGTTCACAGCTGAAATCTTAGTCTTTGCCACAAGGCACAGTCTGTGTTTGTTTCTGAGGGATCTTTCCTGTGTTGCAAGATGAGAACTAGCAGAGATGTAAGCACTGTAGTATATTCCCTGAAGCTTCTCTAAAATGTTTATGCCAGTGGCAAAGATCCTGTTTGACATTTCAGCACAATAGGGTTGAATGTGAGAGCTTCAGGCAACTGCTATGCACTCTGCTGACATTCACTTGTCTGCAGTGGTTGGAGGAAAAGTCCCATTGGACTTTTTTTCTGCTCCTAACTTGCCACACACTAGTGTCTTGTCTTTGTTAGGCTCTGCTCTTAAACTGAAACTACTTCTTCAAATCACTTAGGCTGCACCTCAGGTAGCAGACACATGGGCATGTCTGAGTCCATGACTTGACTGCTGCTGGCCCTTTCTGCATATATCTAAATCCCTTCTAACTTCCCCCTGCATGAATCATCTCTTAACCTGTGTTTGGAGGGTGTTGTGGTTTGAAAACAAACCAAGTGAGAGGCTCTAAGTCAGAAATAAAATTTAATGAGAAGAAAAGGAAAATAAAATAGAATAAAATAGAATAAAAAAAATAAATACAAAAAGAAAAACCACTCACAGAGTCAGAATACAACCTGATCAGGGTGATGGAAGCAGTCCAGACGAGGTGGTCTGCCTGAAGCAGTGATCTCATAGAAAGGTCTAGTAACTTCAGTCATCTGAGAATCCAATGGATGAAGGCTGCTTCTATTGTCCCAAATCCCAGCTTATATCCAGGTAAGAATGCTTGGCTCCTCCCCATGGGTGGAGCATCTCACAATGGGATGATGACTCATGGAAGAGGTCCTTGATGGCCCATTAAAGAGAGATAACTCCCAGAGGGAGTTGTCTATGAGTCATGCACAAGGCATTGATGGGCCATTAACTGAAGATGGTGATAGAATACATCCTAAACTACAACCCAGGACAGAGGGCATTTTCAGTTTGAGTTGGCTGGTCAGCCCATGGGAACAAACTAATGTTTGACTGGGCACTGTCAGCAGCTACTGCTGTGACCACTCCCTTCCAGGTATTATCCATGTTCATTCCTTCTAAAATGTTTTTGACAGCTGTGGATGGCCTTGGAGCTAAAAGTAAAATATGTGCTGGTCATGTTGCCTCTTCATCTCACGTCTAAATAATTTTTGAGAGATGTAGAAGTTTTTAATTGGCAGCAAGCTGAAGAAATTAAAATCCCAAATCAGACCATGGCTTTTCAGACATGAAAATACTGATGTGTTGTTTCTTATTTTATGAAAGACTTGTAGTCTCTTTGCAATATTAATTCTGATAAAGGTATAAATTCCAGTATTGATTTTGGACTTTATTGTTTCTCGTGTACTTACATTTTAGTAGGAATCTGTTTTATTGTCACACTCATAGACCCTTGGGGTTGCAGGGAATTGTGGTCAACTATATTTATTTTTATTGCAGTATTAGGATTACTCTGGCTAAACCTACTACAAAAATCCACTATTTTACTTAAAATGAAAACTAGTTTTTAAGTTTCCTGTTGTTTATGATATTCTTTTGCTTTCCTATTGATCATAATTTTAGTAAATCGCTTGAGATTCTAATAATGAACTAAGATATTTTCCAGTCAGACTAGGTCAATTTTGAGGTCTCATATTCATTATTAGAACATCTATAACTCTGATGATGTACAAAGAAAACAGGTATCAAAACCTCTTTAAGTGTTTTTGAGTGGGTACCAGTAATGATGAGTAGAACAGTCTGGAAAAAATATAAACTGCTTTGTCTTTATATCTTATTGCCTTTTACCTTCTCCCCAGATATTTTGGAAACTTGAAAATTTGTTAGTCTTTTGATTTTGTTTTGTTATGTGCTCCTTCTATTCTTTTAGGCCTAAAGAATCCAAGTTCTCCACAGCAGCTGTTTTCACAAAGTCTAGATTTGGAGATTTGAGGTAGGTTGTGAAATTGCTTAGATATTCAGTCACATCCATCAAGACAATGAAAGTAACTCCGGTACTTTCGGTACTTACGGTGATAATATTGATGATTTGTCGTTCTGTGTCTTGGATAGATCAAGTCTGAGAAAGAGTTTACAATAGATTTATGAAAAAGAAATGTTGAGAAGAAGAACATATTTTGTTGTAAATATTGCAAAAAATTTTAAAAAAATTAAGTGCTTAGTTTTATTTAATTAGACACTGTGGAAACACATATCTCTTCCATTTCCTATAAATAGATTGCCTTCCTGATTAAATTATTAGTATTAAGCAAACATAAGAGAGAAAGGGAAACAAGCAGTGACTGGTAAAATACAATTCACAGATGTTTATTTAGCTAATCCATGAAGGAGTTTCAATCTGCTGATATATTCTTTGAAAGTTTTGGTCATTTTAATAGGATTATGTGATAAAACAGACAAAAGTCAGTAAACACATTAAAAAGAGAGAAGATTTGATCGGATTTCCTTATTAGCTGTTTTGGTTGGGTTTTTTGGTTGGTTGGTTTTTTTTAGTGAAATGTAGGGTTTATGGAATTATAGTGGCTTAGGAATGTTAGAGCATAACTTTTTCAGTTTTATAGACTTGATAGAATTTTCTATGAATTTAATTTAACTACTATTACCTGCTGCTTAACATAAAGGTGGCAAAATATACATAGATTGCGATAAATAAAATAACCATTCAAGTATTGATTCCAAAGTCGTGTAACCAACATTTGGGTGCATAACTACCATTAAAATAAATGCTGTGTTTTGTAAGTGTGTTATTACAGGGGTAAGGCAAATAATCCACAAGAATTATAGCTCTCACTCACAAGAACTCAGGGCAGAGGTTACATTTATATCTGGGTTATTTGATTTAGGGGTTTGGGGACTGAATCTTGTACTGTTGAAATCATGTGCCTTTCTCTTCTTGGTTTTCTTAAAAGCAGGTCCCATATGAACTTTTTAAATACTGATACTGGTCATGCACAATGTAGGTTTTTATGTGGAAAGACAAACCTGGTGCTTTTAATTGGGCATTTTATACAAAATTATAAAAAAAATGTGTTCAAGACTGAAGTGTCTTGAAAAGATCTTTCTTTTGATAGCTTGAATTATAATCCTGGCATGCATTTTAAAATCAGGTAGCAAAAAGATAGCAACTCACCTCTCAGAGCTTGCCTCTGCTGCTCGTTAATTTGTCAGGGGTGTGGTGGTATGAAAATTTACCATGAGCTGAGGAAATACATAGTGTGTCAGTGGTCCTCAGTCACCAGTTGTGCTGTTTGCATATTCCTATTGTCTATCTTGAAGATTCATAAAGATAGGCTGGCATTATTAGAGGGATCTGAAAAGAGGTGAAGGAATGAAAAAGAGAGAGACATCTAGTTTCAGTTTTGAAATTAATACCAAAAAAGGATTAAATTTTTGTGGTTAAAAATATACACAGCTATTGAATTCCTGTATTGAATTGTAGTTGACATTTAGAATGGAAAGAATAATTTGGAGGTCTCAAGAGTGAATCAGACTCCATAAAAGATAATTTTGGGTAAAGAAATTATATTTATAATATGCAATTAGGTGAGATGTTTTTCCTCTGATAAAATAGTGAATTCTGCAGTTTTCAATGTAATAACAGTGAAAATTGAAAGCAATCAAAAATTGGAAAATTTGGTGAATGACAGGAGGCTAAAATGCCTTGTGGACAGGAAAGAAAAGGTTAATTTGAGTAGTAGTGTAATATTTATCCAACTACTTTTTTATTTATCAATAAAAAGTATCTATGTTGAAGCATCTTAAAGCACCTTTTAGAGAAGGAATGTGAGGTGGACCACAGAGGTACAAAGCTCCTGCAAACACCTACAGAACGTGTCTGGAAATAACTGTCCAAAAACTAACCAACTAACTGACCAAAAATTCTTTGTGACATTGTTCTTCTCAAGATAATAGGGAAATGATTTTTAGAATAACATTTAAGCTACTACTTGATGTTTGTTTAACTCTTTTTAGAAATGTTTTAAAGCATTTTCTTTTAGAAAGGATAAGCACTCACAATTTCCATATACTATGGTCAATTCACCATCGCTTTTGATTTTATGCATTATGATGAGTACATAGTACATATGAAGGCAGAATCTGTTTTCTCAGACGCTGAATCTTGAACTAAAAGTTTCTTCTATACCAGGATTAGCATTTGGATCCTGTTCAGGTGATACTGTCTGGCTCTGTGTAAGTCTTCCTTTTAGCTGATAAATTAACAATGCAGCCATTTTCAATGTTTTATTTTTGTGCTTCTTTTAGAGACATCTCTAAAGAACAACCCCATACTTCGGCCTTTCTTGTACAGCATTGCAATTTCTTTCATATTTCTCAGAGTTAGAAAAAAACCCCCAAGATGAATATTCTAAACTTATCTATAGCATACACTGCATACTAAAGAAGCTGTGTGCTTATGTTTTTTCTTTCATGGATTCATTTTATTAAATGACTAAATTACTATTACTACCTGCTTTTTATCCTGATTTTTCTTTGTTTTGGGAGGAAAGACTCAACAGAAATTCTTTTTTTCATTACTTCTGTCACTGAGAGTGTTTCTCCCTTAAGAATATGAGGCAATCATTTTAGAGATTGCTTGAAATTTCAAGAAAATTTTGCCAAGTAGGGTCTGATGTCTTGCAACATGACCTAGTTCTAATTAATTTTCTGTATTTGGGACACAGCCTTGGAGGTTGGAGTTGAATCCTGCTGCCATGGGTGGAAGGCATCCATCATCTCTGCAACACACAGGTGCAGGAGAGAATAGTGTTTGCCACAGATGTTTCTCTGATGGTGGTTTGCTGGACATTCAGCTTCCAAAGGTCCTGCTGTCCCCAGGCTGTCTGTGTGCTTCCTCTTGGAGCTGCTCATGTCTTGGCTGCTGTGCTTATGTTCCTGCCAGGTCCTGATGCTCCTTTAATTATCCTTCTTACTTTCGCTCAGTAAAGTGGGTGAGCAAACTGGTTCTGGCTCTGAGACCCAAGGTCTCACAAATATCCTGGTGAGCAACACTGGTTTTTTACATGGCTGGTTTGTATATGTGGCTTGTCTAAGCTGCAGAGCTGAGGGAAGGGTTCAGCTTTGCTGTCTTGAATAATTCACAGGCTTGCTGACCCAGGTGCTTCTATATTAAGTGTGGAGAGAGACAGGCAGTTCTAGTGCCATGCTAAGAGGAATGAATCACCTTTCAACATGCCAGGCTGGTGCCTGATGCACAATCAGCACTGCTGTTTAGGTGCTGAATGAATGAAGTTTTGTAGGAGGACTCTTGTAAAGAAGGCTGTGTCTGCAGAAGTGCACAGTGAAGTCAATGTGCAAGTGAGCTCCGGTTTTATTTTATTCTCTGTGTAACTGTTTGTGTTCAAGTAGAATGACTACAACATCAAAAATTGCAAGTAAATCTTGGCATATGTTTGCCATCAGGTGGCTTAAATCTGCCCCCCTCACCTTTCATACTTTGGCACATAAACAGAAAGAGCAGAGTAATAGGTCAGAAAGTTAACTATTAGCCAAGTTTCAAATCTTGCTGATGAGTGATGGTTGGTGTTTCACTGGCCTGGCAGCTCTCTTGTGGTGCTGGTGAGGCAGGTGTTTTAAGCCAGTCATCAGTATCAGATATAGCTTTTAAATAAACTCATCTATCACGAGTATTCATGTTTGGGCAGCGGTTGCCCAGCTGTGCTTAGACTGTGGCACTGAGCATGTCATGTGTCACCTTGCACAGACAAGCTCAGGAAAAAGGTTTCCCCAGGGTTGTTAATATCCTCGTCAATGCAAGTCAACAGACATTTTCTGGCATAGTGTGGGCAGAGAGTGGGGGGAGGAAAATGCACTGTATGAACTAATATAAATTCAGGCCGTACAAAATCCCTATGGACTCCAAGGCAGAACCAGTGTTTGAGGAGGATTGTAGGTAGTCCTGTGGTGGTGGAGGATGAGAGGGATTCATATCTGACCAGGTATAAAGGGTTTAGCAGATCAAATGTTTTACTTCTGTCAAACAAAACCAAAACAAAACAAAAAAGGCTTTTAATTAAGAAACGACTTAATGAAGAAGCGGAGAGAACAGAAACATTAGCATTGAACCTCTGCCCCCTCACAAAGGGTTTTGAGCTTGTCTGTGTTCTTGCTTTATCTCTTCAGAACAGACACAGTTTGTTTTTTTTCACAGAAGGACTCTGGAGATGAGCACTGACTGCATTAAAATGTCATCTCACAAAGCAGGGGCTTTAAAATGGGATTTTAACAGAGTATTGCCCAAGCCGGCCATGAGCAGTAAGCAGAGATTTAATGCAAAAGGAGACTATCTTACTTAAATGAGTTTCATTAGCCAACCTCTAAACACACTAGATATGGGTAGACTGAAGTTACTTGTGATATTCACAGGCTTGATTTTCCTAGTAGGTAATTTTGAGTTTTCTGCTACAGAATCACACTTAATGTGAAGTTTTCCGAATCACCATAGCCTTGGAAGATGTAATATTTTTGAGGGGCAAATAGATATTTTTTTTTTAATTTAAAGGGAAGTATGTCCTATTGGTGTTAAATATAAAAATCAAATTACCATGGAGGTGATAAAAGTGGCATCAAGTGAAATAAATGTGAGTCTTCAGTCACTTTTATTTTAAACCACCTGTATCTTGATGAATTTCGTGCACGGTATTTCAGATCAGTTTTCTGAGGGTGTTTTTGCACATAAACAGAAATCTCTCAAGTAGCAGCAAAAGCAGACTTCACCTGTACTGCAGTGGTTTCTAAACTGTTGCCTGTGTAGGCATTTGTTTCACTCTGTGCTCTTTCCACTACCCTCTGCCCTTGCTTTATTTGAAGCTTTTTTACTATAGCATTCATGTTGCCAAGGATATGGAAAATGTGAGGTTCAGGGGAAGAAGGAGAAGTATTATGCTACTTGACCAAGTGTGCCATGCTGTATAGAGGTAAATGTGCTTAGCTGTCATCAAAAAGAGACTCCCTGTGTAAAATTTTTTGCATGAAAATTTGTACTTTAAACTTTTCTGTCAGTAGCCCTCCTCTACAACTATTTGTCTGCTTTTTTTATAGTGGGTTTTATCTTTAGGATTTGGGTATTTTTTTTTCTTAAATTCTAATTCTGGAGTATTTGATCTATTATCTCCTTTTCACATATGTAGTTGCATGGAATATATAGGCCTGTATCTCTAAAGTGCACCTAATTTGGGACCATCTAGGTCAGATCACAAGCAGTAAAACTGTCCCCAGAATTTAAATCAAAATTTGGCATCAGATTCCAAAACATCTCCAGAATAACACTCCCTGGATTTTAAAAAACATGCTAATACTTTCATATTAATTTGAATGGCAAGTTCTATTTCTGTCTTTGGGTTGAGCTATAAACCAATAATGTAGCTGGGGAATTATTGCTAGTTACAGAAAAAGTATTAACTACAGTTACACAATTTCACAGTTCTCTGTGAAATCTAGAGAAAAAGCTCAGTAGAAGTATCATTTTGGAACAAAAGGGGAACAGGAAGAAAAAAAGCCATCAACAATATTCATGTATTCTATGCATGATGCCATGTATTCTGTTGGCTTCTAAAAGCTCTCTCAGATTCCTGCTGTTCCATGGCTTTCTCTTACCCATATGGGTGAGATGCTCTGATGTTGCCTAACTGCAGCTATCAGTTTTGATTTACTGATTTCACCAGATGTCAGACAGCTGAGAAGTTGGCTCCCATTTCCAGTCTGAAGGCCTCTCTGGGTGACTGACTTCCACGGACTTCAGAGAAGATCAGACCTGTCTGTACCTGCTGGAGAGGCAGAAAAACAGAACTTGCAGTTCTTCTTTTCTGCTGATGCAAGCAAGACCTAACTCTGAAGCTGCAAATGAAATGAGACTCAAAAGCAGCTATTTAGTGACAACATAGATAATGTATAATTCAAAGTATGACAGAGGTCAATAAAGGGTGAATTCTAATTACACAGTCTCATAGAAATAATAACCTTTTGTGATAAATGCTCAAAGAAAGCACAGGGAGATTAGTTGCTTGCCTGTCTGCTTAGATATTAAGATCTTTTACTGAAGGTGTAAACACTGTAGATACAGCGCAGTTTGCATAACTGAAACAGCAGAGGGGGAAAATTTTGTTTAAAGGAATTGGCGGTGATACAAACTGTTCAACCCTCAATGTTTAGAAGGTCCTGAAATAGGCTTAAAAATGAGACTTGACAAATAGTCACTGTTTTCTCTACACATTTGCTTCCTGATTTGCATTAGATGTGGGTCACATTTTGTTTTCCCAGTTATATAATTCCTGGACTCTAGTCCTTGCAGCCTAAAAAATATCTGTTATCGTCGGCCTGGCAATGAAACTCTGAGAGCTAACAAGAGCCTAAAAGTAGCACTGAGTCTTAAAAAGATATGTTCAAATCTGTAGTTTGTTAAACAAACAAACCTGTTAAATCAGTGGGTCTGCAGCAGCTAAAAAGGGGGCAAAATAGTTTGATAGATGAAAACTGTATCTGATTTTTAGAAACAGAGGTATAAGGGGAAATTTCAGTTAGCTTTCAGCTGCAGCCTGCCTGCAGCCCATTTAATCCAGTAGCTGCTATTTCATTAGGATAACCTCTGAGAGGATTAGCCTGTATGAGCCTGTACAATGGCCAGGAGTGGCACTTGGTGCCGTGGTGCTGCCTGCCAGTGAAGGCAGAGTGACCACAGCTGGGGCGGGTTTCCAGGGCACCCTGGGTGCCAGGGCTGCCGTCTTGGCATGGAGCACATCGGGCTTCCCTTTGTCTCCACAGGGGCTGCACGCTGCCAGCATCACTCCAGGATGAAAAGCCTGGTACTGGGCCCTCCACAGAATGTGGTAGCTGAGTAAATGGTTGGGAGGCACCTGCTCACTCCTTTTGCATCCCTGCTCCACTGAGGACAGGTGTCTCCTCTTGTTCCTCTCTTCCCTCCCACATCTGTCCCCTTTTTTTCCCCTGTTAAATTTGATTTAATCCTTCCAATATTTATCCCAGATTTTGGGGATTTGTTATAGATGGGAACGAAAAGACAGCTTTCCAATTGCAGCTAAGCGAGGTGGAGAGCAGGGAAAGGGTAATTTACTGGGAGCCACTGTGAGAGTGCTGGGCAGGCAGCTGAGAAGCCTCTGTGTGTGCACAGACCAAGTCCTGCCTGAACTGTGTGGATGTGCATTTTGCAACAAAAATCTCTTTGCAAGTCCCGAGCTAGATGTTTTGCTCCCTGGGCATTTAGGTGGATTTCTCCTGACATGATTAAAATTTGATCCAACATCTTCAAGCCTAATCCCTGTAACTGTTTGAAGCCACTGCATTTTGTTCTCCCTGAGTCTATTCCACACTCTTTTGGACAGATGTAAGCTCGCTGCACTTCTGAACAATATTTCTGCTTCTTTGATGTGTCAGAAAGCGGCTGTTAAAGCTGATGAAGTGGCTGGCCCAAAGTCACAGGGAACCTGAGGCTAGGACCCAGTTTTACTCCTGCCATGTTGCTCTTCTGTTCCTCTTGTACAGGAGAGCAGAGGGCCCCACAGACAGGAGGCTCCTTGCTCCTGTACCAGCAGCACTGCATCCTTGTCCTCAGTCTAACCAAGTCACTGAGCCAGCCATTGCTCCATCCCCTCCAGACTGTTGGTGGCCATTTGGTGCCTCACCAAGGGCACAGAGACAGCATCTGGCCACTGGTGTAGATGGGAGTAAATTTTCAAAAGAGAGATGGAGGAACGTAAAAGACATAGTGGCATTTCTTTGTCAGCGGTAGTTGACAAACTGTGAGGAGGACTGAGGTTTTGAAGGGCACTCAAGTCATTGGGTTGTGGTTATCTTTTGGGACATGGTGATAAAATGGGTAGCAGAGGGAACTCTGATAAACTGCCTTGCATGGGCATCATGACAGGTCACCTGTGGGGATGAAAAGCAAATAAGTGCTGAGGGGTAAAACTGGGCAAGGAGACACTCATGAATTCTGAGAACAAAGTGAGAAAGACAGGCTTTGAAGAACAAATATACTGATAGTTTAAATCTGTCCAAGCTGGGAGGTAAAGCCCTTTCACAGACTTTAACAGCTCCTCCAAAATTCAGTCTACTAGAACAGAAGGGACTTTCATTTTCATGCAAAATTAGTAAGTAGCTGAGTAATCCTCTGTTTCCTGTACTCTTTTCTATTTTGAGGTGAACAGTGGTAAAGCTCAAGAGGGAAAGTTTTCAATTAAGTAATTGTTCTATTAATTGCAATGCACATTTAAGTGCCAGGGGCTGGTGCTGACTGCATAGAGTTGCAAAAGTTCAATGGGTAAGAGGACCTGTACAATAAAAGTTACTGATGAAAATGTAACTTTTCGTGTCTTCTGCAGCACCGTGTAAATTAGATATAAGAGAACAACATTATTTCTCACAAAATATTCCTGTCAAGATATTGCTCCTTGTAAATTATCAGACAAGGTGACAAATGGATGCTTGTGTTGCTAAGGCAGGCTTCACAGGTCCTGCTCAATGAGAGATTACTCTGAAACATCTTGACATGTTTGGGCTGTTTCAGGTTTTTTGCATCTTGTGCAGTGAAGGTGTAGTGTTTTGGGTGTGGTACACCGTTGTATAAAATCATCAGCCTTCTCAGTTCACCCTGGTGGGGATCTGGTGTTGGCAACTGTATGCTACAGCTGTGCCTTCAGCATGGCTCTGGCAGGAGTCCCTGGCTCTGCTCAGATTCCTTGCATTCACTGATGCCCTTTTCCTGCTCTGGAAGAGGAGGTGTTTGCCGAAACAAGCTCTCTTTTCCTCCAGTTCAGCCTTTCCTTAGTTGTCAGCCTGGTGAAATCCATAAACAATACACTGCCTGCTGATTTCAAACCTGCTTTTTGCAGCACAGCAGCAGACACCCTTGGTGCAAGATGTTTTAGCTCCAGCTGATAATTCTGCTCCATTGGTTTTTACATTTGATTTGGGGAGAAGCACTGGCTGCACTGCATGTATCGTCTAGTTCCCATCAAGAGCAGTGAGAATGCTGGTGCACAGCAGTGGTGGTTGTTGTGCCCTGTGCTTTTATACCTTTCTTTAATAATAATAATAAACTCATTTTCAGTAAAGAAAATAAATCTGGTAGGGCCCTGTTAATGGTCTTTCAATGGCCTTATAAAGCAGGGCATATGTTGCTTGAATTCTTTCCACTCCAGCCCTTTCCAGCTCTTTCCCTAAGCTGTAGTAGTAATTATCTGTTTGGGGTGCCTGTGATATTCATAGCATGAATATTCTTTCAGCACAGAAGTGCTCCCTCACCTCTCAGCAGGATAAACTCAGGACCAAAGTGCCTTGACCACTGTCACAAGGTTGATCATCCAAGAACAATCGATTTCTAAATGTGCTTGAACCTTGGGTGACCTGAATTACAGCAGCAAGTATTACAAGCTGGGACATCTGGTGGACAATAAAACTTTTTTTTATTTGTTTTTACATGAAGCAGCTGTACTTGAGCAGATGACCAGGGGCTGTGCAATCAAAGTGTGAATAGCTGAATTAGCAAATTATATTGGGCTTTTTAAGCACTTATTTGAATGCTGCATGCTCTTTTTTTTTTTTTAATTTTGCTTTATTAACAACTACCAAAAACGCAGCAGTGTTGGCATTATGGTTATTAGTGACTTATTTGGTTCATTAAAATTTACAGCACGTTTTACATTCACCATCTGGGACAGCTTCTACCATGCTTATGGCTAAAATGCAACTTAAACCTGGGCCTAATAGTCTAAAATAAAAGATTTTATAGAAAAAACTCTTTATTTGGATGCCAGTGTTACCTCTTTTTGCTAGTGCGCAAACAGCATTCTATTTTGCTCAGTTACTGTGATACAACTTAGTGCTAGGATACAGAAAAATATTTCTGCTTTCAATAAAAGATGTTGCTGTGCATAAGGCAAAGGTCGGTTGTGCTATTACTTGGAAAGCTGCATTTTACAGGGTATGGCTGGGGTGGGAATCAGACTGCTCAGAGAGACTGCAGACTAAAGGACCTTCTGGGTCACTGAGTCTAAAACCCTGCTCTTGCAGGTAACTACCTTGGATAGTCCCCTTCCAAAGAACTGGAAAAAGAACAAGGAGCTCAAGACAAACATGAGTGTGGTGAGAGGCAGCGCACAGGAGCACAGCTCTGAACCTGAGCTAATGTTTCCAGATTTGTGCTGCCTTGCTCCTAATAATTTCAAAGCATTGCCAGAATATGTTTTCATTCAATTGAAAATGCATAGCTTTTCATTCTTCCCCCCTTTTCCTGCTCTGCATTACTGCTCAGCAGCGTGGATGGGATACCCATTTTCTTATTTATTCAGGCTGGAAATGTGGAAAGGATGTGTGCTGAGAGGGCAAAATGGACAGAGACAGAAGGGACTTGATATGCTAGTACTAAGAACTAGTACTATGAGTGTCTTCCCCACTGTTTTGAGTTTAAAAAAAAAATCAAATTTGAAATTCAAAGGAGTATTCTTTTTTTATTGCTCCTCGAGAGTCCAAATATTGAAAAATTTATTCACTCTCTTTTCTTCCCATCCCTCACTGTCTTTATTCTGCAAAGAAGATATCTATTCTCCACAAAACAGAAATTTGAAGTAAGCTAAAAATTAGTAAAAACTGTAGTCCTAAGCTGCTCTGTGAGCACACAGGCCCTCATTGGGTCACAGTGTGGGAACTACAGACACATTTGGGTGTCTCAGGATCTTAAGGGTTTACCTGTCCTCTTGTGACTTTTCCCTTATTTCATCTAGCATTTAGATGTGTAGCTCATCTGCTGGAAGAATGACCTGGACATTAAGGTTGTGCATTAAGGTTGTTGTTGGACATTAATATTGTGCATTAAGTCCAAACCCTTGATTTTTTGTGATTTCCTACTGATGCCTCATCATGAGAAATATTTGTAGATCCTATAGATTTCAGCATTATCCGAGAAAAGCAGTTAGGTGAGTAGCCTTTTTTGCCTCTTCTGCTGTGACTCTAGGCTTTGATGAAAATTCCATGCTGTTTCTTTTCCTTTTTAGAGTTCTTATATCTAATAGATTTTTTAATTTTTTTTTCTGTTTTGCCTTGCATATCTTCAATAATTGGTTACAAGAGAAGCTGCCTGGAACTGCCTTAGAATGGAGAAAATTATGAATATGATTGATTAATAATATTGTGATCAAAAAATCCTGAAGCTTTTCTTAGTGATTTCCTATCTTACTGCCCTTGAAAATTTTCTTACTCATCATTAATAAACAAGAATGAAGTGTGGAAAATACATGTAACATTGATTGCGGTGCATAAATATAAATGGAGAGCAGGTTTCAAATGTAGCTTCAACTTTTCTACCTGTCTTATAGATTGAATTCATTTGGAAAATCGATGCTGAGATTTTTGGAAGTTTTTGCACCTCTTTATGTATTTTTGTATATTTAATTCTCTAGTTATAATACTTGGTTACTCCCACTACGTACAGACATGTCAGAGATATTGATGATTTTTATTTTTCTGTAATTTTTATTGAGTAAATGATTATAAATTCAATAGTCTGCTTTCAAAAACTTTTTATGAAATAAATGTCAACACTTTCAGCTTCTTGGTAGATGTGCTTTGTCTCTGCTTTTACTCTCTTTAGATTGTTAAAAGTGATTCTCAAGATCCTAATATGGATGAAAAGCACTACTAGTTTGGGTTGTTTTTTTGGCCATTCTTGTAATCTCTTGCATGTATTTCTTGCCTTTATCGTGAAGGTTTTTTGGTTTCTCTCACCTGTGAGTTTCTTGTGTTCTTGTTCAGTGCTCTGTTTTGGAATGCTTTCTGTTTTGCTCCTTCCTTTCTCTTTTTACCTCTAACTACCCACAGTTTTTGACCTTCTTGGTGATTGGAATTAGAGCATGCAAAAGCCACCACCCTTGTTTTCCTATATCTTTTTTTTTACAGATACTTTAGTGCAATAGACTTGGAAAAGGAGGGCTGCCTGTTTGTCTGCTGAGTTTGTTTGTGGGTGGGGTTGTTTTCTGTCATGCTGTGTTAGTCTGTGAGATAGTTTGTGGTTGAGCTGCTCAGGAGGTCTAGGCCGTCTCATGAATAACAAAAATTAGATGAAAATGAATTGTTACTAAAAATTGTCTTTAAAAACCTGATGAACGTTTGATTTTTGGACATGCTAATTCTGAATAATGGATGACAGGTGTGTGAAGATAAATGAAATTTTGTTTGCATGTGATGTTAACTACTACAGATTAACAGATCAATACTTAGATGCAGTTAAAGGCAGAGCTGAATGCTGAATTAAATATAGGCTCCTGTGGGCTGTAACACAGACATTGCATTATGGAGATGTAGTTCTAATATATTTACCTGCTTCTGTACTCTTTAAAGCAACATTGCTAAGCATATCTGTTTTAAATGTCTGACTTTCCCAGGCAGTCTTATGTCTCATAATCTGAGCCTCTTTCAGTCATCTAAACTTGAAATTTGTCTGACTGCAGTTGATTTAAACAACATCCTGTTGCACAAGGAGACGGACAGTTCCTGTGCAATATCTGCTTTGAAACAGTTACTAGAAGAGTGCAGGTTGTGAAGAAATGGGGAGGAACATCCAGAAAAAAGAATATAGAAAGTCACAATCTTTAGTAAAACTAAGTTACGTGTTTCATACCTATCATTGTCATTCACAGAACAAAAATCAAAGGCACTTCCCATCCAGATGATTTTAAATATGAGTTTTAAAAACAAAAACAAAACAAAACAAAACAAACAAACAAACAAAAAAAAAAACAACCCACAAAAAAAACCAAAAAAAAAAAAAAAAAAAAAAAAAAGGAAAAAAAAAAAGAAAAAGAAAAAAAAAAAGAAAACCCCAACCACAAGAAACATAAAGACTGAAGTTCTTAGCATACTCTGTCATTCCATCACTGTGGTTTGGCAAATTAGATACTGGGCAGAAGGAATGTAGGTTGGGGTGCAGTAAACTGTCATGCAGATGCTATGCTGGCTGGGAGAATGGTCTCATCTTGATTTCTGCATTCCTAAAATTCTAATAGAGATCAGCATCAATATACAGTGGTCTTTTTTAATTAATATAAAATTTACAAGCATAAAACAATCTGGATGAGAGTAACTACAGTAAATATGAATTTTCAGTTTCATATATAAATAATCCCATCTCTTTTGATTGAGCATTTAAGTAAATATTTAAATTTCATTGTGTGATCCCACTGATCTCCCACTGAAAAATTATGCATATATGTTAGATATTAATTTAATAAATGATGTCATTTGTGAAACAATTATTTTTATTTTTCCCTTTTAGCATTTATAATCTTATGAACTCTGTGACTGTTTGCAAGTTCTGGCTTTGTAAATACCTGAATATGGCAGAAATCTCAAACATGGGCTTTACATCAGAATATATGGTGTTCACAGGCCCTGACAGCCATCTATCTTCCCTCAGGTGCGACTGCTTTCTTTGTGAAGTTGATCTCCCTTCTCTCTGAAGTAATACATAATCTTTTTTCCTCATAACCCACTTTTCAGTGAAAACTTTCAATTTTTTTAGGAAATAAAGCATAAATTGTGTTTGGCCGTACATAAGCATAATATCTAGGGGGAATAAGCATTTTATAATTCTTTAATTCCACTTTAGAATTACAGGAAGCACCGACTGATATATGTTGCTTTTCTTCAAACAGTGTAATATCTACCTGTTGTGTCCCAAAACCCTTACATTCCATGTTCACATGAGCACTAATTTTTTGAGTCGGGGAGAAACACGAAGGAATGGAAGAATGTGGAAGAATATCAGACTAGATCTGACCGCTTCTCCTCTAGGTTTGGTGTAGAATAGAAGCCAGAAGATTTCACACTGATCTTGGAAAAATAATTTTCTTTCTCATTGCTTCTCTTGTCTTCCACTTCTTTGTGCTTCTTTCATTTGGACTGTGATCTCTTTGGTGAAAGGATATTGTGCATTTGTTTCAGAACAACATATGCACCAAGGCAAAGTTTGCCCTGTCTCACAGGGGGCTGCCAAGTATGCTGTTCTTCCCCTTCCTTCACATGGAAGGTAAATGCATCTTATTCCTGAGATGACCTTTTGGGACACTCCTTCAGCTGTGACTGTCTTTATTACCTTTAAAAGCTCCAATGTATTTTTTTAAACATACATTTTAAGGAGTCTCTTCAGCTGATATATTAGTTTATAGCTATCATGAGATTAAAAAAAAGTTATTATTAGTTTATTTGTTTTTCTGGGTGTTCCACAGCTGTTCTGATACTGCACAGGTTAAGAAAGAAGTTATGAGCATCTACTAAATCCAAATACTGAAGAATTCTTAGAAACTCATATATTTTACAAAAGAAAAACACCCATTCTCCAATGCCTTGGAATATTATTCTTTTAGAAAGCATCAACAATTTTAGTGATATTCAGAATTCAAACAAGAAAGCACGAAGACACGGAGGCTCTTGTGCCTGTATCTAAGGAGACCTCGAGGGAAAGGCTGTTCAGCTTTCAGAAGTTTGAAGGATTCTGGAACACAGCAGTCTGCACAGGGTATGAGGTGAAATTCCAATTCAAGCCAACACAGTGAGAATTTTGCAACAAAGAGACAACTAAAATACACTGTCATCCTTATCCAGGTTTTTTTCTTGAAGAAGTTTTTGACTTACAAACAGAATGTATAGTTTGGCACATAGGGAAAACATATTTGCCTATTAGATAGCCACATTTTTCTTAGTATTTTTCTCACTGCACCACAGATAACTATTTTCCTGTTATGTTTTTATTTTCCCCTTTCTTTCCCCCACTTTTGTGTTGCTATAGGGTCTTTAAAATTGGATGGGGGAAAATAAATTGCGAGGTTCTTTGCCATTATTGTAAAATGAAATTTTGGAGTGCTTTATGGGGACTGCCCATAAAGGGGTAGTTCATAAAGGAGCTGTTAATGAGACTTTATTAACCTCAGACTATACAGCATGAAATATTATGGTAGAAATAAAAGTGGTGCCAGAACCAAGCTGCCTAATAAATGGCGTGATAGAGGGGATCATGTGCCTCAGGAGTTATGACATAGAGCATTTCCCCTCCAAGTCACTATTTTAAATTCACCGTGGGTTGGCAGTGACTGAAGGCCATTATTTTCCAATGATTCTTAAACAGGCTGTGTGAAATAAATTGGAGGTCTTGGTTCATTTCCTTAGGGAAAGAGGTCTATGCTCCAGATTACAGTAATTGTCATCTCAGTTCAAAGCTCAGCACAGGAACTGCACTTGGAAAGGATGTGGCCAAGGAATCACTCTTTTTCCCTGTGCCTTGTCCCCTTAGCACTCTCCAGCATTGCCATGCTGTGATGTGAGAGCTAATACTGAGGGTTCTTGCAGGGGCTCATTCTCTGGACAAGCAAAAGCCTTTGTTTCAGACCATTACCAATAATATCCTCTAAGGGCTTCTTTCTGTATCCTGCTCTGATAAATTAATGCTATATTTAATAGTGCTCTTGGTACAAATAAATGAGATAACTTATGGAAATAGGTATAGCTGTGGTGAATGTAATAAAGAATGAAGGTCTTTGTAATTACTAAATTAATTTAAAAGGAATAATGATTTATTATAAAGTCTTGCTTGGCAGTAAGGAAGAAGATAGGCAGTTTGTAAGTCTATTTCTGACTTTTAAGTGGATTCTCATCATCTAGTCTAATTAAATGGCATGCTATTAGTTTTTAATAACCTGGGAAAATGAAATTACAATTGTATAAACCATTGACTAATGATTTCTTCAGCAACCCCAAGAGATTTAAATATATAAACCTATAAGAAAACTAGTTTAACTTTAAAAAGGAAGCAAACAGCAAGGAAAACTCATCAATGGTCTCCATTCAGGAAATTATAAGTAAAAAAAAAAAATTAGAAAGAAAAGGGATGATCTCTCCAAAATTTGTGCTTTCTTCCTTTTCACTTATGCTCACCTTTGTAACTTTGTTTCTTTTCTTTTTATTCCCAAGTAGTCTACTGCCAAATGGAAGAATAAGGAGGAGTAAATTTGATAATATTGTCCTCATGAAGCAAAGGAAACAGAACATTTAAAACTATTAGTTTGAAATGTCATTGTGTATGTGGATTTAAAAAAATCCCCAAATTTGCCCTTGGAGCTCATTTTTTCTTTTTATTTTTTTAACAGGAATGAAATTTCATTAAAAGTATCAAGTAGCACAAGTTTTTAGATCACTTTCACCATTAAAAAAAAATAAAGGAAAGGAAAATAGTGAAAGATGTGCAGAATTAGTCATTGAATTTACATCCACTACTCTGAGAAGTGGAAGTAAAATAGTCATACAAGTTCTGGTACCAAGAGTGGGTTGTAATAGTCCTGTGTAGAATATTAGATATCCTTAGTACATGGAGATGTAGAGCAAGATTATGGTGGGATTTTTCCTGTGCTCTCATTTTTTGGCAGATCTTGAGTTATAATATGAAAAGTAAGCCTAAGATCTCTCCGGTCCTGGTGGACTTCAGGGTCAGTTAGGTTCTACCGAGTGAACACAGTCAATTAATTTCAAAATAGGACAGCAGACAATTTCAAGGTAAAAACAACCTACCAACCTCTTAAAAAAACAACCACCCACAAATACCTCCAAATATCTCACTTTCCTTACTTGGAAAGAAGCTAAACTGTTTGCATTTATTTATTTATATATTTATTTGCCTCTTTCCCTTTGAAATCGAGACTATAGATAGACCTGAACAGGAGACCTCAGCTGGGACTTAATTAGAGGAGTTTGGACTGGGAAATGACAGTCTCAATACTATTATACTGCTATGCCACAGCCTTACTTCTGTTTCTGCTGTGAATATAATTAATGCCCTGCACCTCTTCTTAATAGTGGCAGTAACTCTAGTGCAGAGACTTTATTGCTCCACGGCCCAAGGAGAATGCCCCTACATTTTGGGGCTCACTGTCATCTGTCAGACTGATTGGCCCTGTCTCCGGGAAGGGCCATTACACACTCAGTTAAGGCATTGTTCCCACATGTCTTGTGGGAAAGCAGTCATTTATCAGACACATATCAGATTCGTGGACTCTTTTTTTATTTTTTTTTTTTTTTTTTTTTTAGTGTTGTATTGCTCTTTCTCTCTTCCTGTCTATTAACTGGTGTACCATTATAGCATTCCTAGTTTCCTCAGTGGCCTTGCAGAATCTCTTATTGTATCTCATAGGCTACATTTTCCTCGTCTGGAACAGAGAAAGAAGGATATTTGCTTCCTGATGTTGAGCAGCAGCACCTGCAGAGCACCTGCCAAGCCACAGTAAATGGCAGTATGGCAAAGAATGGGATACCTCTAAAAGAGCAGTCTCTGTAAGACACTTTGACATCCTCAGTGGTAAATTAGCCATGAGGCTCTGAGCCCCATTCCCTGATTTGTCACTCACAAGAGGAACAACAGAGGACATATCTGTTACCTTCCTTGATTCCCCCTGATACAGCAGCAGTAGTTGGCTTTCAGCAAGGAAGGAGTGGTCAGCAGGATGCTGTGATTGTTTACGTGTGCGCTTGGTTGGTTGGGGTTTTGTCACTTCCAAAAGATGTCTCCAGCTTTGCCAAGCCTTATAATGACAAGTAAGATCAGATGCCTCAGCTGCAGGTGTGAGGAGGTCCAGCAGAAGAGTGTAGTATTTTCACTAGCAGCATGTCTGCTTTTTAAGACAACTGAAGCCATTCCTACCACACATGGGTGAATTGTTGTGGCCTGAGGAAGAAACAGGAGTTTGTTCAGCTTTTAAGTCTGTGGTTGGTGTAGTAAGAGCTGGGCTCAGAGAAGTAATGGGTGGCTGCTTGGACAGCATGTATCTACTAACAGTGGAACAATGTATAAGAATGGATAAGGAACTAAAGAAATTCTCTTTGTTTAGCTTAATTGTTATCTGTCCCCCTTCTCTGCTAGAACCACTGTCCAAATTCTCAGTGAGAGAGCAGGATTAAACATACAGTCATCTATGTAAGTAATGTAAGTAATCAAGGCTGGAAAAGACGTCTAAGACCATTGATTCCAGCCCTCAACCCAGCACTGCCTCTTTACCCCTAAATCATAGCCCCAGGTGCTACATCCAAATGCCTTTTGAACACTTCCAGGGATGGTAACTCCATAATATCCAGAGGGCCAATTCCAGTGCCTGACCACCCTTTTAGGGAAGAATTTTTTCCTAACAATTAATCTGAACCTCCCCTGGCACAACTTAAGGACATTTCCTCTTGTCCTGTTGCTGCTGGTCTGTGAGAAGAGCCCGACCCCCACGTGGCTCTATACTCCTTTCAGGCAGTTGTAGAGAGGGATAAGATCTCCCCTGAGCTTCCTTTTCTTGAGGCTAAACCCCCCCTAGCTCCCTCATACAATTTGTGCCCAGACTCTTCTTCAGCTTTGTTGACTCTGACTGGGCACATTTGTTGTTCTTGGCTGGCTACATTAATTTGTAACCAACATGTAAAAAGAGGTCATCCTGGCTAGATAACCTTGGTAATAAGCACATGTGTGCATAGACAGGAGACATTTGAAGATGACAGGGAAACTTGTACATTACTTCTCTCTGAACTTGGAACAGCACAACCTTAAAATACTTCCTCATGTATTTCTTCTTGACTGTTGAACCAAAAGCTTGTCCTGAAAATGTCTAGTATTCTTGGTCTACATGTAAAACAAAACAAAATAAGCATGGTCTATATGTAAAACAAACAAACAAGTGTCAAGACTTAAGCTAACTAAAACCTTTTTCTTCTCCTACAGATATATTTTTCTGTGGCTCTTGAAATACCTGGGAAGTAGAATCGAAGGAGGAAGTAGTCTTATATGATAAGCCAATACTTTTTTTTTTCTGCTGATTTTCCAGACAGCTTCTGGAAATATGGCCCTTTTCTGCTCATCAGAGCAGCACTGAGCAATTCCTACTGCATATATTCTACACATGCTACTTTAAAGCTCTATTGCTGCAAACTACTGGAAAATTTATTCAAAAGAACCATCTTTCAAAGAAATAATATGTAACACCAACTTGTGTTCTGATTTCTCTCAGTTGATAAAAGCATACAAAATCTGAATTTTGCTCTTGGGCTGTGGTCTATATTCTTCTTACCCAAACCCCAGGCAGGATGATGTTTCAAAGCTAATAGTTAAGAAACCAAAGTAGTTTCTCCATCTGTCTTTGAAGTAGAAGCAAGCTTTGGTTTTTGCAGGTCCATACCACAGTGACTGATAGGCCCAAGTGTGTACAAGCCAAGGAGGAGACAGTTTCACAAAGCAACCAAATTTGAGACTGAGATGTCCTCAGAGATTTTAATCATTAGCCTCTAGAAGGTACTGTTTGATGGATGTGAGGGAATATTGATGTTTCTTTGTCCCTGTACATTCCCTTTACCACACACATGTAAAGTGCATTAAAAAGTTACCTCCATGTTCTCATTCAAATGTGAATGTCATATGTTTGCACTGCTAATTCCTTCTTAAAACTGCTTGATCTGCTCATGTTGATTTATAGATTTGTTTAATAAATAGTTTCTTTACATGTTCTCAATTGTTGAGTCTCTCAATGAATGATTTTCACAGTACTGAGACCAAACTAATATGGAAAATTGCTTTTGAGAAAAAATGGGGGAAAATGGTCAGTAAATTAGTCTTCTGTGATCTCTGGTCAAAACAGAGTTTTGCCAAGTGACATTAAATAACAACTGGGCAAGACAGAAACCTTGACAAATAAGCTTCCAAAGACCGTCCAGCTGTAATGCATCTTCTGCTCCATTAATAATGTTTCTAGAGTGTTTACTTATGTGTTTTTCCTGGTATAATAACAAGATTTTTTTCAGACTTCTATTAGGCCTGACTCAAAGCAGAATGTCACAAAATGCCTAAATTTTTAGCTTTCTTGTCTAACAGCATTTGGCTGAAAATATGTGGTCAAACTCCTGGATTTATTCTTTAGCACAGCCCAGGAAAGAGCAAGGGTTTTTTTCTCAGCTGAAGCAGGGGATTTCCCAGGTCTTGTCAAGGCAAACTCTGATGAATGTTGTTGCAGTCAGGTTTTTATATTAGTGTTCATCAGTGCCATATCCAAGTATTTTTCTGTTAAGTTTGTGTCCATAGAGCTGATCACTTGAAATGCCCTCCACTGCTAACAACTCTGTCTTTTCTTTAGGTGAGTATAGCCAAGTGATAAATCACCATGAGTTTAGGTAGGAATGACCATAATAATTGTTTCCATCTCCTGTTCATTCCTATTCCTCCTATAGCATATGTTCTACCCCATGTTCCTTGCATATTGCAGGAAAAGTGTATCTGTACTATATTGTATCAAATAAATCAAATATATCCAGGCTGTGTAGCTATCTATTAAATGCATTAAATACATACTGCATTTTTAAGCTGGCTTCTCTGCTCCTTTTTTGTTTGAATGAAGCATAAAGATAGATTGACAGAGTTAGCAGACATGCTGCATGTTCTTCAATCTCATAGGTTATTGTAAAACTTTTCAGTTTCCAAATACAAGTATTATTGGTGCATTCTTGCTGTGACTTATTTACCAGTTGTATGTTGGCCGTATATAAATTTAAATTTCTTTTGATGTGATTTGCCATATAACATTTTTTTAGACATTTTGTTTCCTTGATACTGATGGTAAATCAGTCACTCATTTGGGCATCCTTTGTGCTGATAGAGACCTTTCATTGTAATTAGGAAGAATGTGTAGTCATCAGTTAATCAGTTTTTTAAACCATGGAGTTTTTTTCAGTGCTTGGCTCCTCACCTTGGAAGAAGGATAGGTTTTCTGTGCTAAATGAGAATAGAAGTACTTCATCAGTTCAAATTAAGAACAATGTGCAGGTGAGACAAAAGTGTGGTGTCTGGGAGCACACTTTGACTGTAGCATTCAGAGAGCTGCTGAAAAACCAACAGAATGAATGCAGCCAGAAATGTAACCATCAATATGGTTCCACTGAGCCCTATGGCTTCTGTGCCTATTGCTGCTGCTATAGGAACACTCCAAGATATCACTGTCATTTGGAGAATATTCCCTTCATCAGCTGCTGCACTGAAACGATGGGTGCACAGCTCCCCCTGCAGCACAGCACCTTCTCTTAAAAAAAACATGGGGATCACAAGAATGGATGCTTCTGGCTTTCAATGACTTTGTCACCGGAAAAGAAGCTTTGTGCCTGAGTCCTTTTCACCAGTGGGGACTAGTTCTTGTCTGTAATAAACTTGCAGATTGACATTGCTGTGCTCGACTGCATTAGCATTAGGAATCCTGGTCTCAGTTGAGGTCTTTTGCTTTCCTGGTTTTTTTTTTTTTTTTTTTTTTTTTTGGGTAAGTCTCAAGACTGGCTCCCTGCCTGCTGCTTCTTGGAGCTCTTCACAGGCCATCCCATGTTTTTAATAGATGACTATATTTGTTAACTTTAAAAGTAAGTATGAAGATAACTAACCCTTCTCCTCTATTCCCTCTCTTCCTTCACCACATTGTACCCTCTTTTTAGTTCAATCTAACTGAAATAACACAGAGAGGATCCTCCTGTTTTTTCTTCCCACTGAAATGACTGTATTTCTTTTACTTGTGTTTACTATCTGGCTGTAGTCCACTCCTTTAGTTTATGCCACATTTCTCCTCTTCTTTCTGAAGATTATTTGTTTTGATATGCATCTTTTTCCAGGAGAGGAGAGTCTTAGAAGGTGGAGGTCAAAGACAGGCACATAGAATTTGGGAATTCAGTCCTCATACAGAGATACTGGGGGTCCAGGGAGCCATACTCAAATGAAAAATTGAAAACAGTGCTTTGACTGCTTTGATTTTTTTAATCAAGCAACCCACCCTGATCCTGAACTTGCATGTATAGAAAAATTGTTTTGGATACTAATTCCTGGATCATAAGGGTTTGCCTGTGCAGACTTACAAAGGTACTGAAGGTACCTCCGGTAAACAATATTACAGCCCTGTGAAACCACATATTTAAAAAAAAGCCAACAAAAACATGGCCTAATTTAATTTTGCTTCATTTGTTTCTGCAACATATTAAACTAAAACAAATTCAGGGTGCATTTATGCTAGGCTTTTAATGTGCTTCAACTAATCCACTTGAAAGGATAATTTAGATGAATTTTCCTGAGTGTGCAGTGTGGATGAGACATGACACACAGCAACATGCTGTCCAGTTATATTCTCTCAGGAGACCAAAAGATATAGTTATGGCAATGAACAACAAGTGACTACATACAGAAAAAAAATAAATCAGAATCAGTAGGAATATTGGGAGCAAATCAGGATCAGGAGAGGCAGATGAACTGTTGTGGTGGGGGAATCTCCCACATAATGGCTTTTCTTGCAGTTTTCAAGCCCAGCAAAGGATTGATTAATGACCAGCCATGTGCTTGCTGGAAGGTGGCCCACCTGAGAAGAAGAGCCAAGAAAGTAGGGATTTGGGGACAGATTCTGGAATCTTCATTGTGACCAAGGGAAATCGCTTTGCACAGTAAAAGTAAAATTTGGAGGTAGACCCTGAGTCTGCATATGATGTTGGCACTTCCCAGAGGAAGAAAGGAGTTTACAGGGGTTTTAATTGTTTCCAACATCTTCACTTCCCTCTTATTCTACCAAGCTAGAGTGTGGAGAAGACCTTAGGAGCACTACCTTTAGTAGCAAAGTTCTTGTGCTTTCAGCTGAAGGTACTAAATGTAAACATAGTATTTGTGGATTGCAATGCATTTTGACAGCATGGTTTTACCAATTATTGCACTTGTTTCATATTTGTACATGGTTAATTCTGCTGTGGAAAGGGATCCATTTAAGCAAAGGTAGGTTACCCCTAGAAGAGATAGCTGCCATTTTATGAGGACCTACCAATGTGAGCGATCAGAGAATTATGAGAGTCACTCTGCTTACTTTTTCTCGTATTTCTGGTCAATTTTCATCTCATCTGGCACTTGGGATACACTAAGAGGAAAAGAGGAAGAATTTGTGTCAGAGAAGCAGCGAGACACATACTTGTAGTGAGTCTCAGAGGAGTGAATGATTGGGATATCTTGCCTTGTACACTTTTTTAATTCCCACTAAACCTCAACACAGCAATCTCTATGATGGATGAAAGACCAGATTTACCTTTCTCTCTCTCTGTAAACTGTATAAATTTTGTGCTTCTTTTAGAGCTTTTGCTTTTCTAACAGAGGAAAAACAACAGAGGACCAGAAGGTGTGCCAAACCTGTTGTGACAGCATCCCAAGAAGCTGCCTGCTGGGGAGAGACAGGAGTATGGAAGACCTGTCTGACTGTGGGATCTCCTGCTCTAGGTCAGCAGAAAGCCATTTATTTATTCCCCACTTCCCTATCAGGCTTTTAATTTGCACAGGTATGCTGAATGGGAGTAAAAGTCTGTTTTCCAGTAATTCTTGGTAATAAATAAAACAGAAAAGCAGGAGTTAGGCCTGCTTGCAAATAATGTGTATCAGGAGATACATCTCAGGAGCTGGAGAATGCAGTGTATGTATTCCCTTCAGCCCTAAGGGCCACAATAGAAGAAGACAAGTCAAAGCTACATGCATGTATAATGCTAAAAATACCAAGTTAAAGTCCTCAGGCTTTAGGTCAGCTGTTCAATGGCAGCTGAAAGGAAATCCCCTCTCATATCCTTCCCCATATTCTGTACAAATGGCTTCTCATACACATATAGAACAATGTGATGCCATGCCTTTTAGTTAGGGCCTATAAATAAAAGTCAATTGACTTTCTTCAACCAGGTAAACTATATTCATGAAGAGTCTATTCAAAGAGGAAGTTATACAGTCCATCCTTCCCAATTAAACAGATAAAAGTATAACAAATAAATTAAATTATATATGAAAGAGATAGAACCTACCTCTCTGAAGAAAATGCATTTTTTGGTTTTTTTTTTTTTTTTTTTTTTTTTTCAAAACACTAGAAATACATTTGATGATAGGAAATGCCTCAAGCACTAGGCTAATTCTATTAACCCCTCCAGCATTTTACATTTTTTTCATAAAACAAAAATCTCTTTTCTCCTCTCTTCATTGGAATAAATAGCTGCATTTCTTTTCTCTACAGGCTGGAGATGGTGAATTGAAACAACCATAATAAGAGTGGCAGCCAAAAACAAGGGCATTTACAAAGGATAATTATTGCTTAGATTATGAATATCAAATTTCTATTGACATGAAAAAATTACATCTTACAGAGATATTATAAGCATTGTCATTCACAATGAAGCATGACAGAAAAGATTTTACTCTCAGCTGCCTGTAGAATTAAGTCCCATGAGCCATTCTTTCTTGAGAGAAATGTGAAGCTGAAACTTAGAAGGATGCATATTTCTGTGTAAAAATAGCAACATTCTTCTTCCTTGAATTTGTTTCAACAACAGCATGGAGAATTGCTGGAATATAGGAAAGACAGGTGGGGAATGTAAAGTCCTCTAGGGGCAGAAAGTTTCCAATTCCCCACCCACTTTTTATCTTCGGCCTCATTTTATTGAGAATGTCCCTTCCAGGTAAGTGGGTTGGAAACTTCCAAAACTCTTCCAGCTGAGATACTAGATCTCTGATGGCATTTCAAGTGACAACAGCAGTAGCAACCTCAAAGTCTGAAGGACTGAGGAGGCAAAAGATGAACATGCATAGCCTTACAGTTCAATTGAAAATAATGACAGTTTAAGTAATATGCTACATTTTATTGTTTTGACACTCCTTTTGTTTTTTTCTGAAAAGTGGAAATAATGCATTTCCTCTGTGCGAGGTATGCTTTAGCCTTACTGTCACTGCTTACATAAATCCAAATTTGTTCCAATCATATAGATGTTTTTGAAGGCTCTTAGTAAGAAAAAATGCTGAGTGTTTTCATCCTTAACAATCGCATACAAAGTTTGTCAGAAACTTTAGAGCCCCTCTTAGTTTGAAGCAGCATTTTTTGTGTACTGTTGTCCTTAAGGCATTATAATTTGACTATGACGTCAAGAAAAAAATTCTCCTAGGAAATGTTTAGCTCATGTATAACCACAAGTTAAAAATAGAAAGAATAAAATTCAAATATTCGAAACTGGGTCTAATTTTCCTTAAAAATAAGAAGCAACATACTGACAAATGTGGGATGAGGTCATTCATATGAAAATTGAAAAATTTATTTGTATTTTCTACTTCTTGTGTAGCATATTATAGCATTTCCTGATCTCCAGGAAGTTTACTGACTAGTTAATTTTGAAGACATATTCATTATTGGTTATTTGAAGCCATTTAGAAATTTCAGAAATTTCTCTCCAGTTTGTTCTGTTCCATAGGTTCTGCACTTCTTGTCCACTACTCAGAAGCCTTTGTGGTCCTTGGATGCCGAAGGCAAAGAAATGACCACGAATATATTTGCCATCTGTGTTTGGTGTGGTCCTGATATTTAAGTTTCATATATTTATCTTAACTAAGAAGGAAAAGTTTTACCTCTTAGCTATTTCAGCTCAGCTGCCATCTATAAATGTCACCTTAGTCCTTGAGGGGATTCCGTCTGTGTCCAACAGTAAGTTGGAGAAATCTGCCTGCAACCTGCACATAAGGTGGGAGCCAATGTCCTGATGGAGGACAGTGGGATCCCCAGCATGTGTTGTTTCTTTCCTGGCATAAGGTTTTAGAGCGCTGAAGACGGGTTTGGGAGAATGCAGGAGTGGAACTATAATTTTCCTCCTAAAGGCTGTTTGTTGCAACTCTGTTTCATAGGTTGTTTCCTTTTTATTTGTGTATGTGGTCATTCTGCGATGTGAATTTCTCTAAAGGTCAGCAAATGCCTTTTCCATCCTATATATATTCATTTCAGAAATATATTCAGAAAACTCATTTTCTGGAATTCATGGCTATTAGCTGAAATTTCACAGGATGTGATGCTTTAAATGTGGAACAAAGAGGATCTGCTTAATTTGCCATATAATTTATTTCTCTTTCCCTTTTTATCATATGTATCCTTCTATAAATCTGTCCTAACTTTGTGTTCTACCTGTCTGAAGTCTTTAGGGAGTAATCACTCTTTATCTGTGAATTTCTTGCAGTGAAGATGTCTCTTCCAGTTTAGATTTGCATCATAACTTGCAACACATGTTAGGCCTGTGTCAACTTTCCAATTTGCATTCTTTGGGATGTTCATTTTCTTTGTTTTCTCGTGATTATTTTCTAAGGAAAAAATGAAGCAGTTTCTTTCTGATGGAACATCATAGTATTGGGAATTATTTTTTATATTACTGTGCTTTTTTTCTTAGCACAATTTATCACTGAAGGAATGAATATTTACTGAGTAGCTGGAAGTTTTAACAATGTGAATAATAGCATAAATTACCTCCCAGAGAAACATCAGTGAGAATGGATTATTAGAGGGAGTGAAAATGTCTGTTTTTATAAATTAAAGTTGAACAATCTCAGAAAAAAGAAATTGCTGTCTATTTGTATTGTTGGCTGAATGTATAAATCCAGATGCATTAGTACTGTCAGTGGTATTTATCCACATTTCTGATTCATACTAAGGGTACCACTGGTCTCTGCCTACTTAAGTATAACAGAACTGAGCCTATGGAAGATGGCCTGTCTACTACTCTGTAACTTTGGTATTGTCCTGGATAATTTTAGAAAAACACATGAGCTTTGAAAAGAAATTTTTCCTGCTAAGATGGGTATTTTTGATCATAAAACAACTGAAGTCAGGTTAAAGAAAATAATTGAATGCTGGAAGTAGTACAAGCCAATTACCATAGGATCTACAACATTCCTCTTTAATTATAGATTGATAGATTTTTCTGTTAGAAAACTAATACACTGGAGTCCTTGAAGGATGGGTGTCAAGGTCATTTAAAATGTTCAAAGCACTAAAAATAGAAGCATAAGTTTTTAAAAATAAAGTTTTATCTTTAGGTATGTAGACTTTTGTATGGTTCTAAGAACAGTTGTATAAAGAAGTTCAGTGGATGAAAACGAAATTAAAAGTAAAGGCTGCTATTATGGGCAAATCAAATATTTTCACCATTTGATGCAACATTGTCTTTTTTTCTACTCTTTCCACTGGTGCTGGTCCCTGCTGTCTCTCCACATATTTTCCTGAGATCATCTGATACAAAAAGCATCTCTTACACTTTGTGGCAAGAGCCTCTCATATAAACTTCCTTACTGCACATATTGTGACCATTGTTTATGCGCTCTCTAGCCTCTTTGCTCTTCACTCAGTAAAACTATAGATTTAAACAGATGGGGACAATTCTGCTGTGTTATAGCAGTTAAGCTCACAAAATCTCCCTAGTTTCAGCTACATCAGTCTCACTGGAAATGCATGCGAGCTGAGCTATCTCTCCAGCAAATTATGAAAATGCTGAAATGTTGGATTACATACAAACTGCTCCACACGAGTCTCCCTTTCAGTTAGCCAAATACATATATACATACCTTAAGGGAGGGGGCCAGCTGTAATGGAAAGATAGCAACAGCACCTCTTAAAAGTCATTGGAATAGATAAAAATGTTCAATACTTAAAAAGGTTGCCATGAAAGGCTCTAACTTCAATACTTGACAATGAGAATAAATAGGTTAATTATTAATTTTATATCACCTAAAACTTAGCACAAGTTTATTTGTGGGTTGATGAAAGCCTTATATTCATCATAATCCATGTTAGTCTATAAAGCACAAAAGGCTCCAATGCTTTTGGCAGCCTATGACTGAGGCTCTTGGTTGTTCTTTTCATATGTGTTACTTCTGTCAAAAAACTGATTTGTCTGGTTCAGTCTGCTGTTTGCCCTTAAGACTGTTCTGCAAAGCCTTGGACAGAGCTTCTGTTGCCTGTGCTGTGTGCAACCAGAAATGCATAGTTCTAAAGTAACAAAGAATAATTTTAATATTTTTTAATATTTATTTTATATTTAGGAATTATGGATCTAAGGCATCCTAGACACTTGCATGTGGAGTCAGAAGTGCAAGTAGCAACAAGATATATATATAAATCAGGATCGTCCTTTGGCTGTACCACCTAGTGGATTTATGTTCATTGGATCCAGCGCCCAGCATACCTTTTCCTTTGATTCATATTTGAGTAATCACTTCAAAACACAACTTTGCAGGAATAAAACAATGGCTTTAAACTCAAAATTAGCTTCTGTAGCTTTCATGTGAATTTGAAATACCCTCATTGCATTGTGCCTGGCAGTACAAAACACACCAGTGAATATACAACATACAACAGATTCTTGAAACAAAGAACATCCCAAACTGAGCCAGGACCCTTCAGATCTACATCAAATGCTTCCAAGAGGAGAAAATCAGATGCTGCGGAGCAACCTGGGATACTTCTTGCTATGGAGAGATGTGCTATTTCTAATAACTCATTTATGGTTTCTAGAGAGTCATTAAAAAATGGGTTTTAACATAGCTGGTGAGGTTTTTCTCTGTTAGGGATCAATGATTAGCACTCTGTGACTTCAGTCACTTGTTGAACAGACCATTTGTAGCTTCCTGAAAAAAAAATCAGAACTTCCTTCTCTGTGTTTCCTGCTTGCTTTTTTCCTGCCATTACAGAAACTTCTGTCACTGCTTCTTTCTGAAATGCATAACTGACCCCAGAAGTTTTGTGATTAGGGAAGTGGATGGGTGGGATTGGCATCATGTGTCTTCTACTGATGTTGCATGAAACAGGAAAAAGCTAACTGCGGGAGAAAAATGGTGGAAGAAAAAGGTTGTTCACCAAATGGGTTTCAAAGTGAATCGCCTCAAGCCTGTTGGCTGGAACTAAACTTCACAACAAATAAAGGGCGTTCATGAGTAGGGAAGGGAAAAAGCCATTATTGACCTGTGTATTCCAAGCAACTATAAATCGGGGCTTTTCTGGGAACGGAGAGGAAGGTTATTTTAGTTGGATGTTTTGTTTCTGAAAGATTTGTATTTAGGCCTTTAGCTACTGTAAAGCAATGAAATTTTGTTGGAGTGTTTTTAGTAAAATTATACTGATTTAGACAAGCTGGGTACCTCACCTGATATAGTCTTTCAATATAGCAGTGATCTAGCAAAGTGTTAAATGTTCCTTACTGAATGTCCACAATAAAGAATTCTTTAACTCTACCAGAAAAATCACATCCTGGGAAAAAAGTTATCAGGAGAAATCTGTCTGTGAGCAATTGCATTCTGCCTTTGGGACATACTTTGTTGCATGTATCCTTAAACTCTTCCCAAAATACCCCCTTCACAGCTCTATTATTTTCATCATATAATAAAAGCACCCCAGTCTTTCTTCCTTGCCTTTCTGAGAAAATAAACATACGTTGAACTGCACAATTTGAGCCTCATTAAAAACAAAACAAAACAAAACAAAACAAAAAAACCAAAAACAAAAAACCAAAACCAACCACAAAAACAAACAAACAAGAAAAACAAACAAAAAACCCCACCAAAAAACCAAAACAAAACACCCCAAACCCAAAAAAAGCATGGAGGTTAGAATGGGTTGAGATAATTAAGAAAACAGTTTTATTTTCACTGGCTTAATTTTCCAGACAACAGACTGCTTAATGTGGAACCTAGATATAAAGGTCTTCTATCAGAATTTAAAATATTGCTTTCTGCAAAGCTGACATAAATAAAAGTCTGCTTTGCAATTAAGTTTTCTACACTAGATCCCAACCCTCCTGAATTTCAGTATGTTTTGTTGTTTGGTGGGTTTTTTTTTTTTAACACTGTGGACTGTCTTGAATTTGCGATTAGAATTTTCTCAAGCAAAGCGAACTTCAGTATTGCTAAAGAAATGGAATGGAAATTCCAGGCAAATACAGAGTCAAATTCTCCTGACAGAAAATCTGCCAGAGGTGGACAGAAGCTGAGGAGCTTTGGGAAGTTTACTTTCCAGGTTTTCTGATTCTTTTTCTCTTCCATGGAATGGATTTGAGATTCACTACAGTCTTCAAATGAGAGGCGAAATAATTTAAGATCTAACATAGAATTTCGGGTGTCTGAAAAGCATATTCCCTAAGTTCAACTCAACTGCCTCTGCAGCCAAGGAAGCAAAGGTTTTATGTTAGTTATTTATATTAAGGTAAACCTTGGCCAACTTAAAATTTGGTTTCCTGTTGTGTCCAGAAAAGCCTTGATCAAATGCTTCTGTTCAGTGAGAGGGAGAGATAGTCCATCCCATTTTCTGTTCTCCACACTTGTGGTACATTCCTTCATTTTGAGAGTTATACATCAATTGCCTGGGATAGAGAGGGAGCCTTGTGCCCTGCAGGGACCAGGCTAGAATGCATCCAGTCGAATAAAATTCATCCTTTTGGGGAAGGAAGGATGTGTGTGAGCAGTTTAGTTTGGTAACTTGTTTATGGACTTACTCTTTCTTGTGATGATGTGCTTTGGTGGTTTAGAGCAGATGCCACTTCCTTCACCTGGACTGCTCCAGAATTCTGTAAAACATACACTTGAGGCCACCTCATACACCTGACACAGGATCATCAATGAATATGCAAATGTATTTTATATACACCAATATATAGGAAAATCTAATAATTTAGCAACAGCAGAGGAGAGTGTGGCCTATGGTGACATTTATGCTTATGACAAGACAACATGTCATGCTCACTTCCCCTTGGAACTGCGTCTTCCAAAATGTTCTGTGCCTAGATCTGACTTCTGTCTTTCATTTGCTCTTGCTCTCCTTGGTCAGGAAGGAGTTTTTATCCTCCTGCTGAGTAAATGCTGTGGGTCTGATATAATTCAGGACGTGTTCTCTGTGTTGGATAAACAGTGTTACTGAGCAGTCAATTTGGGACCATTTAATTTTGCATCTATGCTTTGGGTTTTCCCTTAAGGAGAGAACACTGAAAAGCACACCCCAGAAGCTGAGCATAGTTTGGAAAGCAACCCAAATGGTTGTCTTCTGCCCATAGCAGTTCATCACTTTGTTTTAGAGCTGAGAGCAGTGATGAAAGTAGTACAAGAAGGAAATAATTTCCCCAGAACTCTAATAATGAGGAGAAAACCTCCTTAAGCCAATAAACATTATTTCCTTCTGTTTTCTTACTTTTTATTATTTGTTGTCTAATTTGTTAGCATCTGCTTTAAAGTTTGTCGGACCAACTGTTGGTAACTGAGATTTGTCTGAAGTTTTGACTTGCAATATTACAGTGTTAAATGAATCATAAGGATGAATACTGAATTAATTGAAAAATCTGTTTCTGACTCTTTAGGTCACGTAGCCTCAAGAGCTCACAGCCTTGTTTTCCAGATCTGAGTAGTGTTTGTTTACACTGAGAAGCAGGATATCACCTTATATACAAATTCCCTTTTTGCTTCCCTCTCCATTGTACTGGATAAAGCTGTCTAAGCACAAATGAACACTGATACATTATGTCCAGAAACTGCTATGATGACCATTTTGATAGGAAGCTTGTCAAAAATTATATTGTGAATCTTACTTTTGAAGGACTTTATGTGACAGACCTGAAGATCAAGTATATAAAATCCAAGTGTAAAGTCAAATTCTTTTACAGTTACTTTAGCTGCTAGACGTAATGCTAATTTAAAAACTTTTTTTTCAGTTTTACCTGGTAGAATTAAAATATTTACTTAAGGATTAAAGAAACATTGGAAGGCATTTAATGTAGAGATTTTTGAACCATCTATTAGGTACCTCCACTGACTAAATTTTGGCAAAGCAGACATTGGATCTAGTGTCTAACCTACTGCTGATCTGCAGGGGTATATAAACCTGGCAACTGGCATGATGACCTCTTTAAATTCTCTAACAGGAACAAATTCAGTAACATTAGAAAGGTAATTTGGGCAACAATCCTGTGATTTAGAAACAGTGCTCAATTCTCTGCTAGAATGATTCCATGCTATGATATAACTTTCTAAGTATTTGGAACATTTATCTTAAATTCTTTCATAAAAGTGGCCAATAAATAGTACTTATATAATTTCTACTGGAGTCCTTTAGGGTAGGTATTTCTTATTCCCATTTTACAGACAGCAGCCATAAAACATTAACAGAAGAAAAAAGAAATCCTACTAGTTCTTGCGTCTCCTTTTTTTTTTTTTTCACCAAAATGAGAGTGGAGTGTGATATCTGAGAGGGAACATCTCTTTTTCGAGTCAAGAATAAAAATGTTCAATGCAGTTTTTGGCAGTGAAGCATTTTCTCCCCCCACCTCCCATTAGCTCCATTTTCCCATTGCCTCCCCCAGTTAAAATAATTGCAGAAAAAAATACTATAAAATAGGTCTTTAAAAGCCATAGAAAACAAACCATTGTTAAGACTCCTGATTTTATTTGTAAAGATTTTTGTCTGTGTCTCATAAAGGATGATACTGTACATTCACAGTGCTGAACTCTTCATTTCTCTCTGAGAAAAGCTAGAACACTTTTAGGTCATGCTGCTGCTTTACACGCAGTGGCAATGACGACGGCCGTGGTACTCATTGTTCCCACTGCTATGCACCAGCACATCTAATACTCAGAAAGTATGTGGGCCCTGATTTATAACTGCTCTCAATTGTTATTAGTCCCAGTTGCTTCACAGTGACTCTTCAGTGTAAAAATAAACACTTGGATTTCTGCAGAATGAGGGTCTTAATATGTAGCTGCATTTGACTGAGTCTGGCCCTGACCTCATGAAGGAAAATAAACCATATACAAGCACGGAGCTTGTTAATATTTCCCGAGTCCCTTTCGCTCAGCGGCAGTCACTGTCAATAATTATTTTGATTATGGTAAAATTTCAAGAGTTTGCATACTTTTATTTTGTCTGAATGACTCCGTGGGGTCTTGGTTATTTTATATTACCTTGGCTGTCACAAGCAAAATCAGACGCTGATAAAATTATGTAAATGTAAATGTCAATAAAATAAATTGTTCTATTTTTGCAGATGTTCTTCATCTGGACTGAATTGATTGTGGATGCTTGTCTTCATGCATAATGATCCAAAGCTAAAGGATGAAAGTGTTCTCGGAGCAAAGAAAACACATTCTGAATCTTACTGTAAATTATACACTATACAAAATCAGTCCAAATTGTTCAAACCCTTGGACAATTACAATGTTATTCTACTCACCATGCTGAGTACTGTATAATTATCATGGTTAGCAGCAGTTTGCTTGCTCTTAGTCCTGAAGGGAGATGCAAGCTTTACTGAACAAGAAATAAAAGCAGATGTTAGACCTTATTTTGTTTTCTGACTCAGCAACTGAAAATACCCACAAAATTTGAAGGATTTTTTCAACTTATTCAATTCATATAGCATTAACAAAAACAGTGCTATTGATCAAATGTTCACTGTGCTGTACATAATGGATAGTGTGGTTAGTTGCATGATTAAAGAATTTGCTAAGTTGCAACCCCCAGCTTCATTTGTAAAAAGAAGAAAAAAAAATCAAAGATATGGTCCCAGAGAAGGAAGAGCCAATTAACAAGAAGCATTTCATTGGTTTTCTAGTTTACAAGCTCACCCTTCTCCTATTAAGTCAATGATAGATTTGTTTGCATAGTTGATCATGTAGGAAACATACTTCACATTAAGTCCATTTGTTTTGTAGGGTTTTTTGTAGTTTACCCAACCTCTTCACAAAGATGACCAATCTTCCAGTCTTCCTTACTTAAAGCTTTCCAGTAGAATTAAAATCCAAGGACTTGCTTGGCTTATGGGCCAAACTTTCAAACCTCTTGTGTAATTGTTGTAAGCCTTTATTCTAAATGCCAGATAGTTCTGCAAACTTTGAGTGTGCCTACTGTCCACTTGACATCAAAACTTGGAGCAAATGGATCAGGAAACCAGTAATAGGAGACACCTTTGGCTTGACCAGTTAGAGGATGTGAGATTCCTGTTGCCATCAAGCTGCTTTGTTTAGAAGACAGTAATTAATATTTTTAATGCCTCTATGTAATGCTTAATAAAATCTAAGTATTATTTCTAATCTTCCCAGAAATATGCTATGATGATACTAAGGAACAGTCTGAAAAATAGCAACTATTCTTGTGCTTGGATGCGCTGTTAGATATTATAAAGTCTTTCTTTCCCTGGAGAGTTAATCTCTGAAATGGAAACTCTCCAGTGGAACACTAAATTTAGTGTTAGCTAAATTCAGTCTCAGCTAAGTTGTTAAAATCTACCTGTGTCTTTTGGAATGTGTTACTGGGCGGAGCATGCTGCCATAACTAGACACTTGGAAGACTAGAGCACAAGTCTCTGTGCACATGTCCTTATCTGAGGGTGACAGCTGAAGAAGGCAGAAAATAGTTGTGATCTTTCCTTTCCTTTGCATGGTACAACACATGTCTTGAATGAACTTGTAGAATTCTAATATGTGGCCTGGAACCCTTCTTGCTATAGAATGTCCCTCAAAGTATGTGAAGTTTGTAGTGGAGTTTTGTTTCTCACTATTGAGATTGATGTGATTCCTCTTTAAAGTTTTCTTCTGGATAAGGCACTTGCAGCTTTGACTCTGTACTGCCACAGATGTGCTCACCTTTCCCATCTTGTCTTTGTCTTTAAGCTGTTCAATAGCTCTTGGCACTGACTTCAAGTCCCACAGTCAAAAGATGTTTTTTTCCATATGGAAGCCTCCCTAATTCTATGGATCTGTTTGCTTTGTTTCCCATATCTGTCTTCCTAACTTCAAAACGTGCAATAGTAGAGATCTTTCTCTTCAGGGATATTGTGTGTTCCCAACACCACTTTTTTGGTAGGTTATTTCACCTTCTCATCTAGGGTGGGAATAAAAAGGAGAGCCTTCTATTGATTTCCATACACTTGGGCCAGCTTTTTTGAGTCTTTTTCCTTTTAATGTTCTCTGTAAATGCGATTGGGCCATTCAATTGTTTTAGTTCACTTGAGGTCTCTGTGGGATTATTTCGGGTAAATCTTCCATTTGTCAGTGCAAGCAAGAGGCAATTTGACCTTGTGGGTCACATTTTTATCTAAGTGTGTTTACAAGCATGAGGAACACTCTTAAAAAATATTTTATAAGCAAGTTCTTGGATTTTGTAACCATTGAAGAACACATGCATTTACTCTAAGCAGCCTTGAGACTTAAAGGTAAAAAAACACAGTATAAGAGTGAATCGTTACTTGTCATAACTTTTTCTATGAAGCCAAGGATTTTGGTTTATGATACTTAATTTTAGTTCACAAACTATGGAGCTTCTCCTACCTTTGATATATTCTTGTGCCAAGCCAGTGAATAGGGATGACTTAAACTCCATCCTCTACTGGTTTCTTTTTTTTGGTTTTTTTTTTTTTTTTTTTTTTTTTCTTTTTTTTTTTTTTTTTTTTTTTTTTGTAAGGTATTTTTTTTCAGTCAAAATTCTTTATTTTTTACTGTAGATATTTTTTTTTTTTTTTTTTTTTTTGTTCTTTAAGTGCCAGAAGAACACGGTGCAAAGTTATTTTTCACTAATGCATTTTGTTTCAGTGAAAATTCAGTCTTGAAGACAACATATTTCCTAGAAGAAAAAAAAATGTGTTGATGAGTACTTTCATGATATATCCACTGTATTCTCTTTTGAACTTTGTCTTGCTTGGAATAGAGCACCCAAACTCTTTAAATGGGTTTTTTTACCAAAAAAAAAAAAAAAAAAAAAAAAAAAGCCAACAGCCAATATTCCTGTGCTTATGTATGTTTTAGAAAGAAATGGACTGAACACACACTGCCACACACACTGAGTTGCTACTGTATAGGATGTTTCCTTTTGAGTGCTGCAATTAATCTTGCTGAACTGAAAAATTAGCTCACCAAAAGCATGCTAATAATGAACAGGGAAAAAATGCAGTTATACGTAGCTTTATTGCAAGACTTTACAGGTGCAGTGAACAAAATCAGCCACAACTGCTGCAGTTCAATACTTTTTTTTTTTTTAAAGTAAGTCAGCAGTTAGTAAGTTAGACCTTTTTTTTTGCATGCAAAGATCTTGAGTGATAATTTGAAAATCAATAGCTTGCCATGGGCTGACTGTGGGAGAAGCCAACCCCAAAGAAAATCATAAGAAGGTCGAGTGGTAGTCCTTGCTTCTGTGAGGATTAACCCTGGAGTTGAAGACTGCTAGGGAAGCAAAATAGCTCCTGTTAGCCACCTGAGTGTGTTTTGTGTCTGAGAGGGGAGAAGGTCCTGGACTCATAGTGTCTTTTATTTTCACCACCCATCTGGCCAACACCATCACTCACTGTGAGCAGCTCTCCTCTCTCACTTTTGGCAAAACTTGCTCATTTAGGTCAAAAAGAAAAGTGCAGAGAGCCTTACACATGCAGATATTTCCCCTAGGCTCTTAGCTCCTGCACAGCACAACTGCCCAGAACTTAGTGGCATCAGGGAAAATACACAATATTTTGGCTACTGCTGGGCTTGGTGCCCATCTCCACCTTTTTTAGCACAGGGTAATGTTGCTGAGGAGTGCATAGTACAGCAGAGTGTTCTGAAATGTAGGATGGAAAATTGCATTTCCTGATGCATATTTTGGGTTTTTCTAGATGTGTGACCAGCCGGTTGCTTTTGATATGGATTTGGAGGAGTCCTGTTGAAAGGTTTGGTTGAATCTAAGCATCCACAGCTATATAATCATGGAGGCTGTTGAAGAACCAAGCTCCACAGGTAGAGAGTGCTTTATTTTTCTGGTTTGGCAGCTTTTTTCTGTCTTCAAAATCAGAAATCTGTAAATGTAGCAACCAACATGAGCTTCTGCTTTACTGTCAGAAAACCTGTCGGTGTCAAGTGAAGCTCAGCTGACCAAGCTGTGGTGAAGTCTGGTACTGGTTTGCCATCCCAAAAACTCAGTTGTAATCCTACTCATTTTCAGCCATCTTTAATACATTTTCCCAAACTCTGCCTTCTGAGATTTGCCTGTGGTTCTGTACTGCAAGCTCCGTGCTGCCCAGCAAACACATTTTCTGAATCTTCTTATGGCATTGGGATTGGAAATTTCATACTGAACAAACTGCTTGTGCTTGAGCAACAAAGCTTGATTCCAAACCACTTTCAAAGTCCTTTCTCCAACTGCTTGGTGCCTTCTCAAGTTGTCTACAAGGAGTAAAGTCGGTTCCTGCAGAGGTATGGTTCTAAACCCAGAGATCTGGTCTACAGCCATACTGAGGGCTTGCTGTAATGAAATTAAAGGAGATTCTGTATTAAAACACTAAAAAGCTGACATTTGAACATCTGCTATTGCTAAGTAAATATTATTAATGAATAAGTAGTTCCTCAGTGCTTATTCTTTGTACTTTTATCAAACATCTGTATATTTTTTTTTTCCGTTCTTTCCTCCTATGAGAGGAAAATATCTTCCTTCCCTGAACTGTGGGTAAGAGAAAAGCTCTGAGGAACCACATTAATAACCTTGCTCCCTGCATTGAACGGACAAGAACTTCTCTGTGGTCCACAGTTTTCCCAAGATAATTTTTTGTTTGTTTTCCACAGTACTATCTGGTGAATAAACATGACTGTTCCCCACTTCCCATCTCTCACAGCTCGCTGTAGGTGACCAGTCAGCCAGTTGGTGCCAGATTAATGACAGAAAACAGATTTTATTGTCCAAGTCATCTGTGAATGATGGGACTCTCTCTTAACTCCCATGAAAGCTAACTAATCTTCCAATTGAAATACTGCTTTTACAATCCAGGCTGTCATGGGGAGCAGATTTTCTGGTTTTTTTAAAGAGCAAAATAAACCACACACAGAATCTTTTTATTGATGGGGGAAGGAGGGGGAAGGGCAATTTCACCTCTTTTCTTGAATTCTATTCCACTGAGGCCACTTATATTCCATTGGAAATGCAAAAGCCCAGGGTCAGCCTTTCTTGCTCATGGTCACACAGCAGTCTCTGCTTTCTCCTTGTCATCTTCAGCAACAACAAATTTAAAACTTGGAGAGGTAGTATATTTTCTTAGGGAAAAACTTACTCAAATGTTGGACTCAAAGCTGGAATTAAGTGTTATATCCTTGGCAAAAAGTATTACAAAATAATCTGTAAAAATTTCTAAAAAATTATCAAGTCATCAATCCAGTGAACTTCTACTATTTATCTTTGTATTATGTATTACTTTTGTGGGATGAAATTATAGATAACTATGGATATGCAAATATACCTATAAGAATATTACTCTGTTCCAAGAGTGAATGCATGAAAGAAAGAAAGAAAATACTGTACCACTATTAAGGCAGCTCAGACTTACAGGAAAAACTATTTGCTTATATCCCTTTTTTTTCTATACTGCCATCTTTGGGCATTTTGTTTTAATTTAAGGCAAAGCAAAATCATAGTTTCCAATAGATGTGGGAGGGAATCTCTAGAAAACTGGTGGAATTGTTACCCTTTATTATTTTTTAAGCATTTTTTTGAGAACCAAAAGTCTTTTATAACCTGTAAAGCAGAAATACAAAAATAGTGACAGTGTCTATAATGGAGCCCAGCTGTTTTCTGTGAATCCGTCCATCAGCAGAACAAGAAGGTGAAGAAGGCAAATGGTGACTGTCTGAACAGTGAAGGTGGGCAGCAGGGTGAGGGGTGGCTGCTTGCCATGGAGAATCAGGAGCAGGAGCAAGGGAAATATGGCTCCCAGAGATGACCAAGTTCAAGCTCAGTAGAAGGCTCAGGTGCTGCAAAAAACATCAGCAGAATACAAAGGTGTCTTCTAACAAACGAAATCAGTTCATCAGATTAATATGTGAGATAAATTTATTTTCTATGCAATAATACAAAGCACATTATTGATAAATTTTTAATTAATCTATTATTAATGACTGAAGATTTTGTAGAACACATGTATTTAACAAGCTACAGATAATTAGCTCATAGAGATATACACATATAGTTAATTAGATAGTAATAATTTAAATATAACTATAATTTAGGAAGACTGCTAATCATCTTGTAACTTTGTAAGCTATTATTTTAACTGCCAATGTCATTCACTTATATTTCTCAACACTTCACTGCATATTTTCTATTAAAATAACTATAGGGGAAGTTAATCTATAAACAAATGCCATACAATGATCCTTTTATCTTTAGGTTGCAACTTGCTGATCCAAACCCAACTCAGTTGTGGCTACAATTTGTTCCTGCGAGACAATACTGGCAGAAGAACAAATGGATCCCATGAATAAATTCAGGCTGATAATTAGAAGACAGTTTTTAGCCATCTGGAAAAGAAGGCAGCCAGCAGAAGGTTGTGGAACAGCCTTCAGAAGAATACTATAATGGAATGGTTGAATTTTTTTGAAGATGAAGCTTGACAATCTTCTGCATTAAATTGTTCAGGATAATCATCTACAACAATGGGGGTGGAGGTAGAAATAAAAATGTTTGTGTTGTGGCGTTCATTGCTCTGTGCAATAGGAAGGAATGAGATGCTGGTCCATAAGGATGAACCAGCAGTGTTATTCAGTGCAGATGCTGAATGTGGAGGTTGTGAACAGGATGGACATGGGTCATTTCTCCCCACCAAGCAGAGGTGAGCAGTTGCCCATCCCAGTCCTGCTTTGCTGCAGTTGCAAGGAATTTCCACTAACATCAGTGGAAACAAGAAAACACTGTTAGCCAAGAAGTGGCTTCTAAGAGTGCCTTTAGAGATGATTTTGAGAGTCCTTTCTAATGCTTATACTGGAACTTCTGAATGCAAATGGCAATTGGATTAAAATTAGCAGAGGTTTAGTCTCTCCTTCCAGAGGGGAAGGCTATATTTCCCAAGACGAGGGCTGGTAGACTTGGGGGCTGTACTGAGATGAGGGAAGTTGCAATGGTTGGCATTTGCTACTCTGCCCCAAAATGTATTCATTGCTTGTTGGTTTTGCTGCACAGTTTCTTCTTCAAAATGCATTTCAAAAGAGGGCAGACAAGTTCATGGCAACTCAATCTGCTGACAGCTGCTGTTCATTGCCCTGAATACAACTTTTGGCTCAGGAACACTTTAACCTGCTGCTTTACAAAATTTAGAGGACAGGCAAGGCATGGATATGCTCACTAGTCATGTACTCTACTGTCTCTAAAGATTCATTACTGCCACTTATCAGAACTGGAGCTCTGAAATTGGTAGTCTACAAGCCTCACTCACTATGAAGACTCTGTGTTTGTTCCTGCTCTTCAAATACATTTTTGTCTCTGACTTTTTTGTTCCAAAAGAAATAGATTTGAAGAGTTTTGAAAAGTCAGTGTATCAATTTACATTTACAAAACCCCAGTTTGTATTACCAGGAGCCATAAAGGAATATAGATGAATATTCATCTTTCTCAGGAGCTTTTGCAGGAAATTTCCCAGGAAAAAAAATGCAATGGAAAAATCTATTAATGTTTTTGTTGTTTATATAATTCATTTGTTCCATGGAATATATTGAGTTGCTTAGAGTTTATGATGTGAACTTTTCTTTTGATTTTGCCATATAAAATGGAGTAGTCCACTGTAATCTTAGTTGTGTTAGTTCAACTTGGTAATAAACTCTCACTGATTTTAGCAACATCAGCATATCGTAAATCTGAACCTTTTATTTACCTAACAATCTTGATTGTTCACTATTATAAGATCACTAAGTGTACTAAAAATATTGTGGCTAGTACCATTTCTACATGTTTTTAGTAACAGTGAAATGCTACTGAATCAGCTAGTCTCTTGAACTCCTACCTATCACAGACTATTACTTTTAATTAGAACTTCAAAAGCTTGTGGTAGGTCAGAATGTTTTTGTTCTTTCTCCCTTCCTGACTACTTGAAACTCCTTAGGTGATAGAAAACAGTCTATTTGTTCACACCCTTAAAGCATTATTTGCTTCTGTTTTTGCCTACTTTCTAGAACAATTTCCTAAATATATTTTGCCTTTCCAAGCTAAAGAGATATATTCAAACTGATTCATTCATTTGAAGGGGATACTTTTTTTTTTTTTGTAAAAAAAAGCTCTTTACATGGAGAATTGCAGTGTGGGTCTATATGTTTTTCTTTACAGCAGTATAAACTTGGAGGGGCAAATCCTGAGAGCAGTCATATATTTTCTCTGGGTTAATGGCTTTCAGCTGGATGTCTGTCTGCTGAATAATGATTGTACTGCTACATCAACCAGTCTCTTCCACTGGAAAACATGTGTTTGGCTAATGGCATTGACATATTGGAAGCTGGAATGAGCCTCTCCACTTGAGTTGTTCAAACATGATACATCCTACCAGAATGAAATTAAATAAGGAGATGTGACAAAACAGGACGATTCAAGGAAGATGTTATTGTGTTCTGAAAGTGCGGCATCAAAGACACTTTGGTTTTTGACATCACTTGTGCTGCTCGTTATTTAATCATTCCCATCCTGAGTATTTATTTTCTAAAGGGAAAAATTTGTTTTCAGATTTCAAGTCCTAGGTTTTTGATCTTTAGTATATGCTTGTACTACTGAGTGATGTGGAAAAATAATAAACAGTAGAAAGCTTGAAGTACTCTCTAGAAATGCTGAGAACAAAATTTGAAAAGTGCTCAAGCAGCACATAAGTCACGTCCCTTTCCCATTTAGTCATAGGATTAAGTTATCCAAGTCACAGAGACAATTGTAGAGAATATCCTGGGTTTTCTACAGTGGGGATCACATATGGGTGTAAAAGAAGTACCCTGCTGTACTGTAAAGTACATAGGTTTGTGAAATTGCTTTGATATTTTTTTGTGATTACAGGTGGGAAAATGCATTGTAAACAACTAAAAAGGAAACCAATTGGCTGTAACAATTCAAGTATTGATTTGAATAGCTACTGATTTGATTTTGCCTTTCACCTGCATGAGGGAAGCTGATTATACTTTGAAGACTGAAACTGCTTTGTTTTGGCGTGATAGATTTCCATTTAGCCAGGCTAGCTTTTCTAGGTTCCTTTTGTTTCACCCCAATCTGGCAGCCTCCTAGGTGGGCAGAGGTGCTCCAAATAATGTAAGCAGGGGCACTACGCATGCAAAAAGTGACAGTGGGAATTGGTGAGGTCCCATGTGAAAGTTCATTGGCCTCCCAGAACTGCATTCCAGAGATGACAAAAGCCATCCATCTTGTGGGTGCAAACCCTTCGGATTTGCTGACAGTAAAAATTCCACCCCTAAATCTCCAGTAATGCATTAGCATTAACAGTAATTTTTGCTTCTAGACAGGCTCTGCAGTACAGCATGACGGTTCCTACCCTGTAATTGTAGGATCCTCATTAATCAGAAAGAATATTATGACATTGTGAGCTCACAAGAAAGACAATTCATGACTGACATAATAAAGGCCTAAATTATGCCGCTTTGATGATTGGAGGTGCAAATTTTTTTTCTCTTGTGAAAATAGGATTTAACAGCTGTATGAAAAAAACCTGTATAATGAAAGTAGGGAGCATTGAGAGGCAAGCAACACCAGCTTTATCTAGATGAGACCTTTATTTCAAAAGGAAATTAAAATTTCAAAGCTGGCAGTGTTTTTTTAATTGATAAACCAGAATTTAAATCATGATCTTGAGGAAGAGCTATATGAAAAGCTCATTGCTGCAGAACTGTATTTAGTATTTGCTGCTATTAACCTTCAAAATTACGAAATTTATATATTGTTTTGGCCAGCTTCCAAAATGTGTTTTGACATATATGAAATGATTAATACTGAAACACATCTTATAAATTTGATGCAATTATATATAGACATATATTAATTAGCAGCCAAAGAGTGTAAATGATAAATGAAAAAGAGCAAAAAAAATTGTTAAATCCAAGTTTCTTCTTCACTGGACATATGTGGCCAAACTCATTCAGTTCCTAGAGTAAACCTGAAGGCTCATTTAACTAGCACTGCTTTAAGGGAAACCAATCCAATGGAAACCCAACATCTCTTAAAGACAGATTACTGGAGACTGAATGTGTGCTGAGGAGCTGGTGGGCTCTAGGGGAGGGCTTTTTTTTGTGTGGCTGTATGTGATGGGCTCTGTGGTGCTCTGAAGTGCTGTGTTTAACAGGGAAGTTAATCAAAACTGTGCTTTCTCTTCAGGGATTCCTTCCTCCAGAACAGGCTGACTGCAGTGCTCATGATCCAAGTAACCAATAACTTGAACAAGCATTTAAGATTCTGGGAGAGCCTCCAAAAGTCCCTCCTGAGCTGGGCTCCTCTCATGCTCTGGGATTAAATTACTTACTCCAGGCACCCATGTCTACCCATAGGTATTTACATACGTTTTTAAGTATAGCCCTGACTGCTCAGACAGATTTCTTCTGAGTACATAAAAAAATATTCCCTCTTTTCTGGAAAAATGATAGTTGAGGAGTTACAAGGGAAAAAAGTTCTGAGTATTATAGAACAGTCAAAATTAACCATTGAGAGTAACTGATGAAGAAAATAACTTTAGTTTAAAAATATTTCTTGAAATATTTTTGGTGGTTAGTGGTACATAAATTATTTAAAACAAGTGTGTATACAGTTTCTTTCAGGAATGATTCTAGGACAGTTCATGAAATTCTTGTTTTCTTCATGGCTCATCCCATGACTTAATGATTCTGTGCACACTCTGGCACTACATAGGAGGTAATCTCAGAGGATACCTAAAATTTCAATTTTCTTTAAATTTAAGACTATACTGAGATTCAGGGATAAATTCACAATGGCTCATTTTGTCTTCCTATGGCAACAGAGGAGTGATTATGTAGGAACAGCTTAGCAGTGCCAGAACAAGTTGGAAGTGTCCACTTTAGGAGTTGCTGGCCCTCCCCTGACTCCGCTTTTGAAGCCAATCTCCCAGCTTCCCACCTTGCTTTGTTGGGTTTGCACTGGGGAGCAGCCCCAGAGGGTGCAAACTGAACCTTCCCACAAGCTTCACCCAGAAGTTAAACCCTCCAATACTCAGGGGCCAGAATGGTGTCAAATTGACCTAAAATTTCCCTAAAAATCATGCAGTGGGAATGTCAGGTTTTCAGCATCAGAGATTCTGGACTGTAAATCTGTTCCTGTGGGAATATGCAGCTTGTTTCAATTATACAAAACACTATCTACAAAGATAATGCCATGGATGTTACTTTCCACTCAAATCCAGTGGCATGTAGCAGTATCTCAAACCCTGATGGGTGTTTTTGCATATGCCATTAAGAAAGTATACTCAATATCTGAATATATTTTTTAATATATACAACTGATATTTATTTATTTATATCTCAAATTCTTGCAGTTGTGTTTTTGCTGCTTCAGGACTGTACCATGAGGTGGATCTTCAGCCTCAGCCATTTCTTAGTCTCAAGCATTCATTCATTCATTCATTCTTGGGGGAGCACTCCAGAGGCACACAGCTCTCGGGTTGTGGGACTTTGTGCCTGTTTCAGTGATCACATACAGATGGAATGAATACACAGGGATCCAGCAGCTGGTTCCCATGGTATCAAGACAAAATTACATGGAGTGGAGAATTCCTTCTGAAAAACTAAAAGCGTGAAGATGTTTCTATTAAAATCTCAGTCACTGACTTTTTTGTTACATCGGGGCTATCCTAGAAATATATGAATCAGAATCACTGTTGCTTTTTCCAGTTCTTCTTGGGGGGAACTGCCATGTTTCATCACACTGACTAGGGGTCAAAGAAACATAGGACCAAAAAAAGGGTCATGTTCTGCTTCACCTTGAAGAATCTCATGGCAAAGACCTCTTACTCAAAACTTTATGTAGAATGCTGGATTTAATGAAGTACCATAGAAACAGTGTAGTTTATTTTGAAGTTATTCTCAAAATCACAACATATGTTAGTTTGAAAGATACTTAAAATTAAATATGCATAGATATTTAAAATAATAAAATCTCCAAAATGAAAAATTATTTCTGTCATTGGAAGTGAATTTTGCCTCGTGCTCAACTCTGCAGATTTGCATAATGTCACTAAAATAGCCCAAATGTAGACTTACAATGGTGGAGTTGTGTTGTTTTGGGTTTTTTTCTCTGTTAGTGGAAATTGATCTTTGATTCCTTCAACTATATTGTATGCTGCCTAATGACCAGTATTACTGATGTCAGTGAGAGGTTCATCAAGATACTAAAACCATACAAAGAGTGTAAGAGTTCAAGCAGGAATGATTCATATTGATTGGTGGTATCTGCAGCTGTACATATGTGTGTCTGTTCTTCCAACTTTCCATTCAAAACACTGATGTTCAAGCTATATTGATAAAACATGTATTTTAATTATCATTTTGATTTAGGGATTGTTCCTGTATGTGATCATGCTTTAGTGATACGATTATTTCATTTTATCCAAGAATTGTGATACCTAATATTAATTTATTAAATTACATTGTGTACTAATAAACATGCATAAAATAATAGGTACTATAACAAAAAAAAAAAATAAAAAGAGCAATAAATGTAACTATAAAAAAACACCAGAAAGGCAGCCCAACAGTTTTTCTTAGCAGCTGAACAAGTTCTCTTCTTCTGGGGCTTATCAGCAGAAAAGAGAAGTTAATGAAAATTTTTGCAGACTTACTGGTTGCAGGGAAGAAATTACTTCCATTATACACCGAAGAATGAAATCTATTTAATCTTTTTTAACTCCTGACTGCTCAGCAACTTGGATGGGTTGAAGATTTCAATCTACATACACAGTACAGGTAGTGTTCTTGGTTTCATTAAATGTTTATGCTCTTCAATAGACTCTGTCTACCTTGCCCAAAATTTAAAATTGGCCTTATGAAAACCACTGCCCTGATAGATATGCATCTGACAGGAAAGGGCATCATTTAACAATAATTTCCAATGATGTAAGTCTAGAAATACTAATGGAGGTAATTACTTGCCAATAGCCCTTATTAGAGCTTTGCTGTATCAGTCTCCATAATTAGTCTCTCTGTATGAGGACAGCATCTGGCTCTTCAAATCTCTTTCCAAGAATGCCACTGAGGTAGAATTCCAGGTTTCTATAGACTCAGGTTTTTATGCTGTACACATACTTTTTTTAAGTTATAGTAGGACAAGTTTTCCTTGTTATTTTTTAGATTTTCAGGTTGGTAGAGATCTCCAGATTATTTTACTATGATGTATTAGATACCCTAGCCTATTTTTACTTTAGTTTTTTCTGTCCCAGTCCTTCCTTGTTCCCTGTCACAGTAGGTTTGATGACACAGATCCCATTTACGGCTAATCCTATTAAAAGCTCCAGTTATTTGAAAACATGTTCATTGGCAAGGACTTAAAAATACAGAAAGTCTATCAGAACCCTGTGAAATCTTACAGAGATTTTTTTTTATTGGTCTACCATTAAATATATATATATATATATATATATATAATCAAAGAGCTTTTTGGATAAGTCAACCAAAAGAGCAGTTAATATTTTTTGATTTTTTTTCAGCTTTATATAGGCCACTATCTGGCAACAGCAACTGGACAGATGGGTCAAGCTTGATTGGCCTGTTCATCACACTAAAGCAATACAGAAATATTTAAACTCTTCTCCTTTCAGCACAAGAATGAGTCCCTATATTTTCATAACTCAGCAGATCTGCAGAGTTTGTTTGCATATCCAGACTCCTCCATTGTGTATTTTTATTTTTCCACAGCATTGCTAAGGACAAGAAAATTATTAATTTTTTTGTTCTTAGCAATGGCAGAATTGGCAGTGAATTCAGAATAAAACATTGCAATATGGGTCCTGCTTGCAGAAATCTGCCTTAGAAGCACTGTGGGACAATCACAGCCTTTTAGCCACATAATTACTTCTCCAGAAGCTTCATCATCTGTTAACAGTTCTATTGTCCTTCTATTGCAAATATATATATATTTGCATGATAAATGTATTTTATGAAATTTCATAATGGAGATGGCACTTTATCATGCAATAAAAGGTTTGGTAATATCAGGTCTTGCTGAAATAGCTAATTGTGTTGCATTATCATATTACATTAACAGCACTTGGGAATTTAAATAAACAGCTCTTGTCCATACAGCAGTGGCTGTTATTCAGAATTAGTGTGGTGTCAGCTGGAATGCCTATTTAAATTGTTGAGCATAAATAATTTTATCATCTTCTCTTTGTTTCTTTCCCTCTTCTCTGATGTGACCTGGGTAGTGTCATGAAAGAATGGATTTGAGATCTATCTTTCTGCTGCAGTTGGAAGAGGAGTAAGACAGAAATGTTATTCTGTGTTTTCAACTCAAGTTTTACTTCTAGATTGCCAATCTGAAAGTTCATCACATTTACTGATGTAGTCTTATCTAAAAAGTAAAATTCAAATGAAACTCCCAAATTGTCTTTCTTTCTTTTGTTCCATATTTTAAGTGCAAAGTGTTTCAAATTAGAAATGTTTTGCATAAACCACCCCCCCCCACTTTCCTCCCTGTTTTTTATAATTTAAATCCATTTTGGGACGATATATATATTAAAAAAAAGTCTCAGATAATGACACCCAAGCTCAGTGATAGTGATAAAAATATAGTCATTTTGAAGTTCTGAAACTCATAAAATTGCCACATCTAGTTTATTCTGCATTCCCCAGAGCATTAAGCAGTTTAGCACAAATCTAATTTCCCACCAAACAGCTCAAGGCAGTTAGTGCTCAGCTTGGTTCCAAAGAATTAAACACACTGTTATAAATTGTGATAGTCTGTGTAACTCTGTAGATAAACTCATTTTCCAATATAAGTGTACTAGGCATGAAAAAAAATAAGAGGCTCCTGTTGTATGAGGGGTGATTACAATGGAAATAAAGGTGAAATTAAAGGAAAATTTGCTTCAAGGCTAATTAATAACAACCAGCAGGGAAGGAAGAACTTAGAAAGCTCAGTGAGTAAAGGATAAATCAAAGGAATTCACAGGTAAAGGATATTCAATGCCCTCACCATTGTGAAGTGTAAATCTTACCACAGAGTTACAGCAGAATGTCTCTATGAGTCTAAAATTTTCATGTCACAGTGGTGTGGAGTGAAATGGATTTTCTGGGCCCCCTAATCTGCCACTATGTAAAGCCAGAAAAGGGGCTGTGGTAGTTGTGACTTCAGTGTATTAGTTCGGACAAAAAAGGATATATGAGCTGAGAAACTCAGTTCTGCAGTTCTGCTACATATGCAGCATAAAAATGTATCGGGGAGTCTGGAATCTGACTCAAATCATACAGGATGTATGGCCAGAGAGATAAGAATTTCAATTTTCTAAATTCAAAGACAAAATCAGCCTGAGAGACCAGCATGGCAATAACATGAAAATTGAAATGGAAGTTTTGTCTCCAAACTGCATCCCCTGTACCCTTTAGGAGAGGGAAAAATAGTGAGAATAACACACTAGTACATGATAACAAGTTAATCTATGTATTATATAGGTCATAAGTAATTGTCACCAGCTTCACAGATACTTTCAAACCTACATTTCAGAAAGAAAAGATTAAAAAAAAATCATAAACTTAAAAACTAAAACCAACACAGCAGCTTAGAAATGCCTTTGAGAACTTGAGGAGAGTTTCACCACTGACTTACTAAAATCAGGTTTTTACCCTTACTGTTTATAATTAGAGCACTCTTTCACATTTCTGAGCTCTCTGTCTGGGAAGAATAAGCAGGTTCTTATGTAAGAATAATTTTGGCTGTGGGATCCAGGGCCCTCCAAAAGTCAGATTCCTGCTGACTGCCAGGATGCCCTTTTAAAAGGTTACCTGTGGGAGAGCATTCTTCCCCCTGCCCCTCACTTAGGGACGCCTCTGGTAAGCTCAGCTGGAGAGAGCTGTCTCATGACATTCTGTAACACACCTGCTTCCTCCCAATGATAGCCTGATATTTCTAGATTTGCTGAAGGTGTATTTTCTATTTCCTGAAGGAAATGTGTGCTTCACTGTCATAGGATACAGATTAAGAATTCCTGCCTGTCTGAGGGAGGAGAAGACATCCTAATCTCATGAGATTTGAAGACAGCCTTTAAGAGTGATTGCACATATCTCCATTTTTATTTATATCACACCAATCCCTTGATATCAGAGCTGAACTTGCTAGACATGGGAGGAGACCATCTTCCTCTGAAACTCCTAACTCAGGAAGGATGGACAAGAAAAGAGAATATCCCTGGGGTAGCATTACATGCCAGTGATGGAGCTGAAAATGGAACCTTGAGCTGTAAACTTGCAGGTTTAGTTCCTGAGGTCACTGCTGTGCCTGGAGTGAAACTGTCCATGCCACATTGAGGCCTTGCAGGTTTAAATCAATTTTCATCAGGTCCTGTGTTATTTGGTACATGGGTAAAATCCCCAGCAGTGCCAAAGGGAATGGTGAGACAGAGAGACCACCATAATCCCAGTGTTTGAATGTGTAAGTATCCAAATATATGTTGGATGTTTGCAAAAGGAGGAGTTTTGCAAATCCTGGGGGTCATGCTATGAGCTTTGGACTTCTTGTTCTTGAATTTTTATTTCCCCCTCGAGTTCCTTCATTTTCTGTGTTGTTCTTCCTTAGTTAACCTGAGATGTCCAATGCAACTTCATGGAATTTATTAATCTGACAGTCAGGGAATGCAGAGTTCTTTTTTTTACTATACATTTCATGTTTCCAATGAATCCAGTATGTTTCAGCTTAATGGAGCAGTATTACTAATATTAGCAACATTAAGCAGCACTGCTAGCACCTTTCATTGCTCCTTCTACTCCAGTGTCAAACTCCCTTCCAGGCCAGATTGCAATGGTGAGTATAGTTCTGCACCATACAGAGCAGTCAGATAGATAGCTCTTTTTGGGGTATTTAAAATGGAAGGATGCTGAATTTAGGTCTTTGGACTTTATTTCAATTTGTACAGGAGTTTTCAATGTCAGTGTTCTAGGTTTTGCATCAGGAGTGACCTGTCAAGATTTTGATGGACACAGATGGAGCCAAGCTAATAATTAATTTCCCATTCCTTAATGTGTTTCTTTTCTTCCTTCACTTTCTTCTAGAAGTTTTTCTCATAAGCCAATACCTCATGGAAGGGAACCTCTGTGTTGTACTGGAATATATGCTGTCAAATGTCAAAGAAAATACATATAAAATCCCATTTTAAAGCTAGCCCAGCATGTCATCTAAAGTATTCACTGTATGGATTGTCATTGTTGGTGTCTTTGTATTTTTTCTCAGTCTTGCCCTTTTGGTAGGAACAGAAAACCTAGCCAAAGGCTGAGTTCTACTATTTGCTGGTGTATTGTTCATAAAGCTAGAGAAGTGGTGAATCTTTCACTAAAAAGAAACTTTTATTTTCTTGGTGATACATTTTCTAAGTTATTGTTGACAATTATTATGTTGAAACGCAAATGTCTAATCCATTCTTCTACTATGCAGGCGGAATAAAAAAAATAGTGCCAGATTGTCTGATCTCTAAATATTCTGCTCATAGTCAGAATTGAACAGCCCAATTTTTCCTGAATCGTTGCACTTCTGGGCTTTTACTAGTCAAGTGCCTCTGGCATCTTGAAACAACGATGAACCCCAGCTGGTATTTAGGGGATCTTACCATGACCCCAGTTACATTCCAATGAATGTAAGGTTTTCTGAAAACCTGCCAGGGAGGAACAGTGCTGGGGTGGGGATCAGCGTGCTTGGGCTGGAAGGGTGCTGAGCAGCCAGCTCCAGCCAGGCACAGTCAATGGGACATATCTGAGTTTGAAGGGAATGTGTCTGCTCTCAGTAAGTAGGGAATTAAGAAAACCAGGCACTTGGGAAATATGGCTTAGAAGTGCTCAGAACCCTTATTGCCAATGTGTATTACAGATAATTTTTCTTTAAACTGGGCTTCCTGCTAGTAGTGCTGCATACTTGAGGGTAAACCATAGCTGCATTTTGCTGCCTGCAGACTAGATGTAAGTCCATGTCTTTAGATGCCTGGTTACCTGGTTGAAGATAGCCTTGTGTCTGCAAAGAGCTATGACTACAAAGAAACGACAGAGGATATTTGTTTTAAATGCATCATTGTGAATGTAACGAGGTAAAGAAATATGAAAACAGACTACTAAAACCTAGAGTCTATTGTCTTGTAGTGTTATAATAGAAATAGAATATAAACTTTATCTCTTTCTTTCTGGAATGAGGAGGTCTTCTGAAAAGGAATTGTATAGGGTGGAAAGTAAGAGAGAAGAGGGGGTCATTCGGGGCACTGATGTTCTCTGCATGTATAGAGTGCTCTATAGAAAATAAATCCATCAGGTTAGCACATGATTGGCCTTTCCTTTGGCCTTTCTATTCAAATGATCAGGCATAACACAACAATAATAATAATAATAATAATTAAGCCTTTTCAAAACTCTCTTGAATTGCTAACTTTTATTAGCTATATTTAAATCTAAGTAGTTTAAGTCTCCCTCAGGGACTACTGCTTTATTCCACTTGATTAAACATGCTTTGTGCTTGCCTCCAAACCATTCTTTTTTTTTAAGAAGATATTACACAGTTCTGCTTAATAATATACTGCATATGTCTTTACAGTAGGTAATATTAACTGGCCACAGTGTCAGCAAGGTTTCTTGACAGCCCCTCTCCTGTGTTGGCTCTCATTCTGTAGCAGGTAAATTTATCATTTCTACCACTCTGACATTTCCAGTTCTGCTTCCCAGGACCAGCTTCTTTCTCTCAGTAGATTGGTTTGCATTCTTCAGTATTAAAAAGGTTTAGAAAGCAACAGGGAGTTGGCAGGAAAGGCATGAGTTTTTAGAAATGTCAAAAAGTGTCAAACTTACAGCCATGTGGGGGACAGAAGCACTTTTCAATCAGCCTGTGCCAGAAATAGCATCACTAAGAAAGGACTAGGGTGTACCACGGAGATGGTAATAAAACTTTCTTCTGTTCTAAGCTGAGAAGGGAGAGATATTTTCTTACTCCTTGAGGCAACCAAGGCCAAATAAATCAAGCAGCAGGGCTTACAATATAATAAATAGCCAAACTTACTAAAATAGCTCCATAGGGGTGTCTAGAGGGGAGGACAGATATAGTAGGATAAGATGGTTCTTAGCTGCATGTTTGTTTCATTGCATTTCTTTTCACTGTCTCACTGTCCTGTCCTGCCTTTCTATTTCTCTCTGCTTTTTTTTTTTTTTTTTTTTTTTTTCCTTCCTCTTTTAGAAAGTATGGGAGGATTGCTCATAATGTTATAAAATATAATACATGCCTCCTGTGGCAAAGATTAACAGCAGTGCTGCTGCTTAGTGTGCAGCAAACAGCAGCAGTATCCTGACAGGCCTCAGAGTGAATCTCTTTGCACTTAGGCTTCAAGTATAAATTATTTGTAGTGGTGAATTAAATCCCCTGGCTCTCCTGTGGGATGTGTGTGTTGGTTGTGGCTCTTTTGTAGGTGCTAAACTGTGCACAGAATAGCTCACAGTTCAGTGTGAGTGTGGCTTGGTGGGAAAGAGGGAGAAAGGAGGAAAACCAGTGAAGGAGCTGTGAAGGTCTCTAGAAAGTCAAATGGAAATCTGGGTTTCGCACTGAGGCTAAACCAGATTCTCTGCTTTTCTGGATGGGATTCCTCACAGCTCAGATGGAAAATGGCCATTTCTGTCTGACAGTCTGATGATTCTACCAAGAATTTTCCTTCTTCACTCACTTTCACTCACTCCAGCACTCTATGAGTTCATCCTCTGCCTGGTAAAACTTCCGTTATAGTAGAGAGGGATGCAACCATCATATGTATTTTGAGGGCAAAGTCCTGTTTTTATCTCTGATTTGGAGTAACCTACTCCACAGGTCTGGCAGAAGACCTGCCTTAAAATTTTTGTTCTGAAAGCAGTCCTCATTTTTTAATTTTTGAAAACATTACAGCTCTGTCCAGGTTTTATTCTGGGTGAGTGCAATCTGTTCTCAGCATATTGTTTTAGTCTGATAAAAGTTTGGAAAGAGTTTGCTTCAAGTGTTATCATTTATAGTGTCTTATTCAGATAGGAATGTGATTTCTCACTCAGTTGGGTAGAATAGAAAATGTTGCTTGACTGGTTGATTTAGGGGAAGTTTGAATATTAGACTATGGATTTTTATTATATCTATCCAGGAGAAAAGATCTGATAGCTGTCAGTGAAAATGTCATGATTTTCAGACATTTTCTTTGGCCAGAAGGTAGTTGGTACTGAAGATATTTTTCTAAAATATCATAACAATACTGCCTTAGATGCTCAACTCAACAGAATGCAGTGACAAGTCCTGCAAAGATCTACATAGCTACATAACCTTGTCATAAGGTTAATAGGTACTAGGCTAAGGGCATGAGGTTAAATCATCATGAGCTCTTCCAGGATCAGAGTACAAGACTGATTCCACATATTTAAAAACAAAAAAAGTAAATTCTTAGGCAGTATGAGAGCACTCTTATCCCCATTATCTAGAGGAGCTTGAGAAAAGAGGAATGAAATGAAAAAAAGAATATTTTCTTAGAAGACATGTTATCCAAGAGCAAAGCAAAAGATACACCTCTCTAAAGAATCAGTCTCTGCATGGTTCAGATCTGTGAGCAATCGAGTCAGTTAGTGGGGAGTCCATAATGCAAGAACAAAATGCTGCTAAATGGCTTCACTTTGATCCAGGTTACAGAAAGTTCTGGAAGACCGGAAGAAGTCCTGGAAGACTTTAAGTCTCAAAGTTGGGGAGTGATGTGGTTTAACCCCAGTCAGCAACTAGAGTCATGCAGCTGCTCACTCACTCACCATGAGGTGGGAAGGAGGAGAGAATTGGAAGGGTAAAAGTGAGGAAACTACTGGGTTGAGATAAAGACACTTTAATAGGTAAAGCAAAAGCCATGACCACAAGCAAGCTAAACAAGATATAATTCATTGCTTCCCACAGATGGACAAAGGTTCAGTCAACCCCAGGGAAGCAGGACTCTATCTGTGTGATAGAGTTCCCAAGAACTGTGACTTAGGAAGACAAACACCATCCCTCTGAACATCCTCACTTCCTTCTTCTCTCAGCTATATGTACTGGAATGATGTCATACGATATGGGATATCCCTTTAGTCACTTGGGATCAGCTGTCCCGTCTTTGTCCCTTCCCAGCTCCTTACACAGCCCCAGCCTCCTCGGTGGAGGAGCAGGAAAGGTGTTGATGCTGTGTACATCCTGCTCAGCAATAACAAAACTTCCTTGTGTTATCAACACTGTTTCCAGTGCAGATCCAAAACCCAGGCCCATATAAGCTGCTATGGAGAAAATTAACATTGTCACAGTAAAACCCAACACAACAATAGTAATTAAGAAACCATTTTTAGGCCTTTATTTTTCCATCAGTTCTCAGATAATTTAGCAAACTACATTTTACAGTATTATCTTTAGGTCTTTCAGCATATTTAGGAAAATATGTCAAATGTCTGCTTCACAAGATAACCATGTGTCTAGGCTTACTTGTGGAGGAACAGATCTGATGTGCCATGGGTTAAAGTAGAGCTCTTAAATAAGCACTTCAGATGCCCAGACCTTTTACTTCCCTCTGTAGCTTTAATTCAACAGCTTCAAAACTAACCCCCTTCCTCACTTCACACATTGTGGTGTCATCCATTTGTTCTCTTTCCTACACGGGTATATTTGGACTTCTTTCTGGGCTCTCAGTGACAGTGAGCCATTGAGACAGGCCACAAGGAGGTGGTGTGGATGGCATGGCTTTGCAAGATTATAATATCCTCATGTGATATGACGTGGAGCCCACCGAGACTGGTGCCTCTGTCCTGGGATATTCTGTTCCTCCAGTGCTGGGAGAAGACACAAATCACAAAGCGCTTTGCAAGTGAGGCTGGTAGTTGGTGCACTTTGTGTTTTGTTGTCTCTTGGTCTGCTTTTTATTCCTGACTGTTGCAGAGTGATTTAAAACTGTAGGAACCAGCTATATGTCAGAAAAGAGCTGTTTTGTGTTCGGAAAGGGTCCTTTTTCTTCCTGTGGAAGTGGTCTGTGAAGGGAAGGAGCATTTCAGTGCTACCTTTGTCAGACAGCAGGCTATGTTCACAAGGATTGGGGTCTCCTGTGACAATTCATACACAAGGCTCTGATCACTCTGATCACTGCCACATTCATCATTTGATCCTTACTAAAATCTGGACTGATGGCTCCATATATTTTCTCTGAAGGGATAATGTTCGGGCATTAGCAGAATCTTATACAGCCTCACTGTTCCATCCTAATACAGCCCACACAGGCTGTAACCTGGCTGTAGTGCAGGCTTCCCTATGGGAAACAAGCACTTATGCTGCAAGCCATGTTGTCTTACGGCTCAGCTTCCAGACTGCCCCGTTAATTCCAGAGTGGCACCATGCTCCCGGCACCGTTACCTGGAAAACGTGAACGGAAAGGCATCCTCACACCTTCCCGTGTGTGCATGTGTGTGTCCCTGGGCAGACGCACCTCACTAGATGGCAGCAGCACCCCAGCTTTATGAAGTAGCCTCTGGGCATCCTTCCCTTCCCCCAAACAGCTCCATGTCTAGGGCGGCAAGATATATATAAAAAAGATAGGAAAAAAAAAAATCCAATAAAATCCTTCTGTTGTACACGGCTCAAATGAAAAAGTTGTGATATGCTGAATTCTGCACAGTTTCATGGTATCTCTTGGTCGTGCCTAGCTATATACACACACATATACAGGTATCCATGTGTGGATGTAAATATGTATATGTGTGAGTGTGTGAGTGTGTGCATATATATATATATATGTTTATAGCTAGGCTTTTCTTATGATAAGAAAGCTTATAGCAGGACTGACTTCCCTAGAGTCACAGGAAAGGGGAGTCAGAGCTGGGATGGGTCACCCTGAGGGGGCTGTCTCCCCAGTGATGTCCCCCAGTGTCCTTTGTCATATAGTGCTGCACTGCAGAGCAGGCAGGTACTGCTGACTCTCTCCCACAAATGTGCAGGAACCAGTCAGCCAGGAATGAGGCTCACTGCCTGCTCTGCTGATGACACCATGCAGTAGCAACACCTGCTAAAGGAAAACAACTTATTTGGAAGATGCTAAATTTTGGTGGTGATTTTCTTCCTCAGAAGCCCCCAGCCGGTTTCCTGGACTGGTTCACGGGCTGTCACATCTGCAGCCAACTTCTGCTGTTGTAGGATGGCCCAGCTAGTTAATAAATGTCGTGCCATACATTTCATTGAGCCCAGGATTAAACATCACATCAGTGTAAAAGAATGTCACTTTTCCTGCCAGCTGCTGGCTGTGTCCTCCTCATCTCTGTGGGCAGTGGCATATGGTGAGTGTGATGCCCTGAACCTTCTGCAACACACAAGCACAGGAGTGGAAGTGTCAGGGCAAACACAGAGGCTTGAAAGAAATATATTCTTGGGTGTGCTTGACAGGGGCATTGCAAGGGCTTGAGGTTGAGCTTGGTAGGAAGGAATGACAGCAAAATAATTCCTCTAAACAAGTTTATTGGTCTCTCTAGTTCAATATAGATAAAAACTATAACTTCTCTCAAGGTTGCATGTAGACCTCTACTCAAGTGTGCCTGTAAGTATAATAAGTTTGAGTGAGAGCTACCATGTTCTGGAAGCAGCTACACTTGAAATTAGAAAACAGAGACTTCTGGTGACCACAGTAGTTACCTATGTGTTGCAAAGGCTATTTGAAGCTAAGGAGGCGTAGTGCTGGAACAGTGAAAAGGGTTGTTTAACCTAGCACTAAGCCATCCAAGATCTGCCAATTCTGCTGGTGTGAAGCCTGAAAGAAACAAGAAAAGGGCAATAGCCTGGAGAGTGCACCACACAAAAAACCAAAATTGTGCAGGTTTGTAGCCCAGCTGGCCTCTTTTAGAATAAAGATCCATTGGAACACTCAGGGTCAGAGGGATCCCTAGCCTGGATGAAGCTGAGGATGCTGTGTTGAGGGGCCAGGCTCCCCCAGTGCCCTCAGTGCCACTGTCCATTCTGACCTGCTGCTTGGCAGCTGTACCAGGCAGCTGCATCAGGGAATTGTTTCCCCAGTGCTCCTCAGGGCTCAAATACAGTGGTTTTATATTTGGCTGAGAAGAATTAATTCAATTTGGTAGCTGCAATAGTGACAGTGCACTTTTATTTGGCCAGGTACAGGCACAGAGAAGCATAAAGCCCTTTTTCATAATGTAAAGGTGTTGTATATTGTATTTTCATAAGGTAAAGGTGTTGTCTGGCACACACCACTCATCTCCAAGGCCTCTGTTAGATTGTTGAGCTGAACATAACTTCTGTCCTCAGAAGACAAGGTACGTGATACTCACTGATGTTTAAACTGGCTTATTTAAAGGTCAGAACTTAAGAACTGCATTCATGCTTGTTCACCATGTGTTACAAAATTAAATATACTTTACATATGCTGTCCATGGGCTCTATGTCTCCTGAAGGCATAATCAGCAGTGAAAGAGCAGTAGTATTATAGCTAAAACTGTCCTTGCATTTATATAGCATGACAGCCCAGCTGAGGTGAAGAAGATAAAGTTGCTGGAAACATTGATTATCATGTTTTAAGATCAGTTCCAAATTAGCATGCTTTGTAAGTTTTTTTCAATATCAAATGTTAACATGGTTTAAAAGTCATGTACTATTGGTTATGACTTAAAACCTATCTTTGAATAAAATGTCTATAATATCTGAGATATTTTCAGATTCTCTGACAAGCAGATTGATTTTGTGTGATTCTTTGGTTATACAAGCAATTGTTTTGCTAATTTGATATAGCGTACTTAAATATACTTTCAAATTTTAGGCTGGGAAAAAATTCCTGTTTCTCATAGAGTGTCCCAACAGCAGGTTGGGATTGCCATTCATGATGCAAGGTAGAATGTCCCTATCCAAGACAGCAATTAGCTTAAGAACTATGCTCATGATTATGTCACATTTTAACATCACTTCATGATTCAAAGACTACCTGAAGTGTCGCTTCCAACTGACACACTTATTCCATACAATGGAGGCCTCTGTTCTCTTACAGGAAGCAGGGCCTAGAAAAGTCTATTAATATATTTGCACTTATCAAAAGATCCAGCTCATAGAAGATGGTTAAACACTTCCTAAAATGTCCATAAATCTGAAAAAAGTACAGATCTCTCCTAACCTTGGGGTTTCATCAGCTTCTCTACCTAGATTTAGCTCTTGGTTATCCAGCATTGCCCTGAGTGTTTGTAGAAGTTTAAGAGCTTTCTACTGCCCCTTAATTATCCCAAAAGGCATTTTACTAGCTGAGACAGTGTTTCTTCTCATGCTTACACAAACTCTCTATCGTGTATAAGACTGTGTGGTTTCTCTCACGATTTCACTTACAATTTCCCAATGAAGAAGCTGGGACATGTTGTGTGCTGTGTGTTGATAGGCACTGGAAAAAGCAGAGAAGTCTCTCCTGGCAACTTGTGCTGCTGATATGAAAACGGCAAGAAATCCTGGAAACTTTCCCAAAACTTCTTGTTTATAGATTATGACAACATGGGGATTCCTACAGTCCTGGGCTGTGTCTCTGTCACTTGTCCTTTGCCAGAAGGCACTGCTTAGTGTCTCACTGGAATGACTCTTTCCATGCCTTGGCCCACCACGATTTTATGCTTCAAAAGACTTTAGCAGGTTGGTGGGAAAAACATCCCAGCTGCTAAAACACTCCAAATCTGTCTTGGTTTCTAGGCACCAAAAGGATTCTTCTGTAACTGTGCATTAAGACATTTTCTTTGGCATTTTTGGGAAAGAAAAGTGCCTTGTGCTCATAACATTACTTGGAATCTTGCTCAAAGCTGAAATAATTCTTGGTTGGGTTTTTTTTGGCTTTTTTTTAATTGTTTGGTTGATCGGTTGGGTTTTTTTGTTTGGCTGGTTTTTGGTGTGTGTTTGTTCGTTTGAACAAAAAAATGTTCAGCAAGTGCATCAAAGGAGTAAGCTCCTGATTATAAGTTTGGAAACTCAGGTGTAAGTGAACACTCTTAATAGCAGAAAGATGAATGTCTCATGAATCTTCTATTCCTGCTGACTCCAAGCACTGCTTCAGGACCTCTCTTAACTGTGGGATTTGAAGGGATATCACTGCACTGATGGTCTCCAGGGATGCCTCTTCTTGGGGACACCTCTGCTTCAAATGTGCTCTCTCAAATACAACAAATTTCAAAGCCAAAAGCCAAATTCCCCTAGAATCGTGTTGCTTAGCTTTGAGAGCTTTCTGGGGATGCAATTTGTTTAAAGGTGCACCTCTTTCTCTGTGTCATTCAGCCCCAAGGAGGATGATGTCTGAGAACTAATCTCATGAGGAGGAGGGTATGGAGGTGAGGCTCAGAGGTGGAGGTGGCATCACAAGTTCACAGGAAAATACAAGCAATTCGAGGTAAATCAGGGCCTCAAAGTTCCAATACTCAATCCTAGTGATGTGAAGACAAGAAACCCCAACCTTTAAAATAGAAAGCCAGAGTTTGTTTAGCAAGGGCAGAATGGCAGTAAAGAGAGAAATGAGATATGAATAAAAGGATAACTGTACCAAAAGAGTCTAGGAGGTGAGGAAAAATAGTCCTCTTGATAGCCTCATGGTCATTAAAAAAGTAAAAAAGAGAAAAGGGAGGTTTTACAGAGTAGTTGTCTACCATAAACAGCAAAACAAGAGAATTTCTATCACAGAAGGATCAGATGAATGTAGATTTAATCTAGCAAAATTATTCAACAACTGATTTTTAACACAGATCTTTACCTGCTGGGACAGGTCTCACTGCAGCTGAACAATAGGGACTCTTCAAAATTTTATCAGACTGTGTTGGGATACACGTTTTTTTGTATGGATGGAGAACAAAAGAATTAATGGGGAACTCTACCAAATCTGATTCTGACAAGGCAGCCTTGCAGAGAATGTGGAGGGAAAAAGCAGCAACTAGGAAGGAATGATTGAAGAAATTTGGTTTCAAGCAAGAAGACTTGAGTAAGTTGAGGAGTTTGATTTCTGTTAGGTTTTTGGGAAAATCCTCTAACAGTGAGGTAGAGTGTCAAGGAGTAGTGTGGAGAGTCCCTTGCTGGGAGGCTTGAATGAGTGAGAAAGCTGGGTCCAAGGGCTGGTAATACTGTGTTGGAGCACAGGGTGTCTGCTTTTGGTGCCTTCTGTGCCTCTTCTCAATTATCTGATGATAAAGAGATTACTGAATTTATAAAGTCATATTCCTGCTTATGCCTAATTGCCTATAAGGATATTCTGTATTCCCATGAATGTAACTATCTGCTTTCTAAAACTATTGGAATCAACAAATTACAGGGAAAACACCATTAGCATGCAAGTTTCTCCCTCACAATGAACACTATTTTAAAAAGTAGTAAAGATACCAAAATTTTACGTGATATCCCTAAACCATTTTTTTCTTCCCATACTGTACTCACCAACTGTAGTTTTTCAGACCATATTTGATGAAGAGACAAGTCTATATTGATATATTTGTATTGAAGGAAGGCATAAATCCATGTTCAAGCAGCTGAAGAAGAATGTAGAGCACACTAAGGGAACAGCATAAAAAATGGCCCAGAGTAGTATGGAAATGCCTGACAAATGTGAGCCTGCTGACATGGAAGGACACTTTTAATGCATTATTTATAGTTATTGCTTTACCACCACAAGCCATTGAGATCAAGGTCACCCAGTGGACTTCTGGGCAATGGGTCAAGACTTGAGAAGCAATATTGATAACAGCAGCTGTCAGTTTCTTGGATACAGCTGGTACTTGTCTAAGCAGGAGAGTTTTCTAACTTCTCATGAACAATGGAAATCTGTTTGCTGTGAAACTGCTCATGTCTGTCTTGGTCACAACTCATTAACTGTGGTCAGTCCCAGGCTTGGTGTAACTGCTCTCCCTGCTCCCTGCATCTTCCTGTAAATCAGCTATAAGTAATTGTATAAGTAATTACATCTAATACAAAAATTGTATGTGGGGTAGTATTTTTTGTTTCATTTTATGTTTCTCAGACCCTGTTTTTACTCTCTGTATGTGTTCTCTGCCAGGCAAATATCCTAATATATTGAATTCCCAAAGCTGAACACTTTTAGTGTGTTGAGAACAACAATAATAAAATGTATGCTGTGACTGAGGAAAACATAAACAGTCTTTGTGACTCTCTGCTTAAGATTTCTCCATCTGTTTTAAAGGTTTCTAGTTCCTGTATAACCCGTTCTTCATGATTTTCATGAATTGTGAAGTTTTGGTTTGGTTTTGTGGCATTTTTTGTTGGGCTTGGATTTTTCCATTTTATATGGGGTTTGATTTTTCCTTAATTCTATTAAACATAATTCTTTCTAAGGGGAAGTTGGAAGAAAAGCCATTCTAATCTCTTTTGCCAAATCACATTCTCATTTAGCAATCTAAGTCACATCTCAAGGTGAGCTGTGAGATTCTCTCCCAAAATGCTTTTGCCTGACAAGTACTCCTGAACTCCTGCAGAAGTTTTCCTCGGTCTTCTTTCTTGGATACTCTTAATTTCTTCCTGATCTGCTCCTATTCCTTCAAGTATTGCTTCCTATTGCTTGTCTGCTTCATTGCTTTAATGTTTAAACCACCTAGAAAACTGCTGATGGAAGGCTTGATTAGAATTTTATTGTATTCCTTTTCTTTTTCTTTTCTTCTTGTTTGCTTTTTCTTCTCTGTGGTTTTTGTCTTACAGTTACATTATCAGTGGCATTAAACTAACCATATTTATATGTTCATCTCCTGTTGGATAATACACCTTCCATTCCAGAACAATCCATCAGCTTTTATTAATATAAATAATGATTTTCCTTGAAAAAATGAGCAGCAAATCCAGGTCACCTCTTTTCAAGAAGTGACTTGTGTATATAGATAGTATTAACTTCTTTCTGAGTGACCAGACTGCAGACTAGCTCTCAACATCTAACTGAAGAAAGAAAAAACCTTGAAAATAAATTACCTCTTATAATCCCCATATTTCTTCAAGAGACTTTGGAAGGACCTCATTCAAAGTAAGAAATAATCCCTAAGAGCAACCAGGGTGAGGTGAAAACTGATGGATCCTCTCTGTACTTGCTTTAATCACTCGGAAAAAAATACAAGATTATACAAAGAAAGCTGAAAACTGGGCACTGCATCTGCCAGAATTACTGAGTTTCCATTAACTGCCAGACACTGTGGCATATTTTGCTCCTAAGGATGGTGGTGTAAATTATTCTTACTGAAATTGAAGGAGTTGCACTGAAATTAATCTGGCATAATCCAGTGCAGACTTCCTCTCCTTCCTTTTCTGAAACAATTTGGTTCACATTATGTATGTACAATAATTAATTTAAACTAAGATGAAATAGGCCATTTATCCCTGAAAGGATCTGGGATTTGAAGACTTCTAGTCCAATTTGCAGGAAGGTTTCAGTGTATATGGAAAAACCACTTGCAAAAATAAGCTAAGGCAGCAGAAAAAAAGAAAGAAAAAAGCAGAAAGAGAACTGCACCAACTGAACTTTGAATACTTGTTTGTAAAATTTAAGACAGAGCCTTTTTTATTATATTTGATATTGAACTATTTCCTTGTCTTAGTTAAAAAAAAAATCTGGTACTCCATGATGAAGGATGTGGCTCTAACCTGTGCCAAAAATGACAAGAATATATAGTCTGCAGGCACTCATGTGCGCTGTGCTACTCATTAATAAGTGATTTTGTATTGCTGCAAATCAGGCCAATATTTGTCGCTGGTAAAATGTGTCTTTTGATCCAATATTTACACCAATTCAATGGCTAGGCATCGTGTGCATGTCTACTGCTTTAGTGAGCCAGTGAGGAAGCACCGATCATTTTGGCACTACTGGAATTCCTTGGGGATTTAGTGCAGGGCCAGTTCAGTGTCTCTGTGATGAGGCAGGGTGGGTGCAGCCAAGGATTTTGGGTCCAGGCCCTTGGTTCTGGCCGTGCAGGAGCAGGGCTGGCTCCCCCAGAGCTCTTGGGTGTGTCTGTGAGGATCCAACTGTTGGTAAGCAGGAGATAGTTACACGTCCTCAGGGGCCAAGGTATAAACATCCAATCCAGAAATGGCTTCACAAAATGTATTTTAGAGTGGCAGGTGAGAGGCAATGATGAGTAACAGCTGCACCACCTGAGCAAGGACTCTACCTATTGCCTTGGAGGAAAACTTTGGCTTTCCCCACATACCTGTGCCAGAAGGCTCCATCACCTTACATCAAGGGCTGGCCCTGCAGTATTTCTTTCCTGTATTACATAGAAATCAAAGGTCTGCAAAACTGATGGAACCTACCCAAGTATTTCTCTTCCTGTTGCTTTCGTAAGTGATTTCCAGCCTAAAATTATGACACTTGAAAGGTTGTTGGCAGAGAAAAGGTGAACTTTTTGAGCTGCTTATTTACAACACCGAACAGGAATGTATTCATTCAACCAGTGTTTAAAACAACCTTACTCAGTTTAGTACTTTTGATTTGACATTTGTATGAATTTTTCAATTTAATTTGGAAAACCTAGTGATTAGTCATGACTATATAGTGAATTTAGTGACTTTTATGAATAGAAGTATTAAAGTCCCTTCACTATTCACAAGGTGATTCTCTCTTCTTCCTTTACCTGCTCACCATGAGCTTGCCAAGTGCCTCTGCTAAGCACTATGAGAAAAATATCCAGGCTAAATTCCAGTTTTCTTTGTTTAAATTGATTTTATACAGTTTTCTGGGTATTATTAATTTTTCATAATCAAGTATTTGTTAAACAAATATATATTAAATAAATAAAAAATATAAAAATAAATCCTAATTGTCTACTAAATTTTCTACAAAACCTGAAACTTGAAATAACATATGAAAGCTGAATGAATGAAATAACATATGAAATAACATATGAAACCATAAGGCTTACTTTCCAAACCCTCTGGAGCTGTGTTCAGCTGTATGTTGCTGTGGAGAACAAAAGTCAGCTTTAAAATGTTTTTATGCCTTTCTAATCCCAGGACCTGATGGGAACCTTGTTGGTCCCTGGCCTCTTTGCAGTAATCTCTGAGCTCTCATTTTTGTTGTTATTTATTTATACTGTTTCTTATGATTCACAGGAGGTTGATGTCTTGGAGAGGGATGTAGTATAACCAAGGTGTGGACTCTGGCTACTCTTTTTCCACTTGGTTATGTCTCTCGCAGTAAAGGCTAAAATGAAAATTTTGTGTTGCTGGAAGTCACTCACGTGCAAGGTGAGGTGTTCTCCAGCTGACTGGCTGCTTCAAACTCCTTGTGAAGCAAAGAGCACCTGGGACAAGGGGATGAGATTAACTCTCTGTGGCACAGCTGAACATGAAACTGAACAGAAATGTCGTCCATTATCTTTGTTTCGTTGTGTTTCAAATACTTTTGCAACACCCACTAATTATAAAGAGGTGAAAATCACAGAAATTAGAAAGGGAAAGGACTGTTAGGTCTAGACTAAGTCTCAAAAACAGAGCTTGGTATTTTACTCCAAGTTGCATCACTGGTCAGCCCATAATAAGAGCATGTGATTCATTCCTATATCAAAGCAGATTTACACTTGTTATACTGGTGTGCATTGCCCTGTCTATGTGCAAGTACCTTGAATGATTGTATTTCCATCCATACCCTCTAGAGGCTATTTTGCAGGCTGATACACTGTATTGTTAATGCATATTTTTTTCTAATTAATTCCGCACGACTTTTACTTCCCTTCTTTTATTTTTTTTTTCATTGTTGTTGTACCAATCTCAATACCTTTTCCTCCCTTTGTGATTATTCTTGGACATTTTATCATGCATATATGCTATAGTAGGAAACCGATCACTCTGAGGGTGGATTTCTCATACTAACAGAGGGGACATATATTTCTTATGCTTGTAGTGGGGCAGCAAATCACTATGCACCTGATAAAGTGTGTTCTATTCACTACTCGTATTGTATCTCTTATATTTAGTTATGAAACAGCAGATGTCTTTCCCACCAACTTGTTTGCTCTTGTAACTCTCAGAACTCTCAGGGATCCTGAAAATTGTTCCCTTCCATTCTTTGAGGCAAGAGACCTGTGGTATGACTGGCAACGGGAATGTGAAGAAAACCAGCTATTTCACTTACTGAATCTGAGCTCTGATGCTTAGCACCAAAATTCTGGGTCGAAAATTTTTACCTTAGTGCTCATTAAAAGCATGACAGCTGTTGATGCTATTGTGCTAACCATGAGATGCTTCTCTCAGCTATAAGTCGCTGGCAAGTCTGGGTGGTGTGCCTTTACATACTGAAGAGACTGGCTGTAGATAAATACACACAGAGAACTTCAAAACAGCAAGCTTCTAGAAAAGACAAGTCTGTGTCTCCCTCAGGAGCAGTTTCAGTTGGAATGGGACTGAGAGGCACATTGTTTTGCCTACAGGCTATATGTGTGTGTGTGCTGGCCTTGGGTGGAATGTCTGCAAGAAGATTAACTCCTTGCAATGGACAAGGGCTGAGGCTGAAATAATTCTATCTGCTGAAGCTTCAGAGGAACAAAACAGGGAGCAGGAGGCATTCCTGGGTACATTTTCCATCAATGATTTCAAGTGAAGAATAATGGGAAAATTCAGAGATTGGTGACTAAAGTCCAGTCCAAAGCAACAGGAGCACCTTGTTTTGATTTTTATGCTAACAGTTAAGTTTAAGCCAGCTAAAGAGTAGATGTTTGAGCAGGGACTGACATGATTGGAAAGACAGTCGTGAAGTTAGATTCACCTGACATTGAAAATAAGCAATTCACATTGGATATGACAGGAAGGAATCTCACAAAGCAAAGGATGGACAGAAGTGGTCAAAGCAGGTTCTAGGCACATCGTCTCCTGTAGCATTCTGGAGATAGCTCAGTTGTGCCCGTGTTCAAAGTCTCATTTTTAAAGAGAGTGCAGGAGCTGGATATAGTGTGAGAGGAGCTTCACCTCTGCAGCTGCATGAGAGAAAAAAATAAATGCAAGGTGGTAGCACTAGGATTCAGACTACAATAATCACTGTGAGGCAGAACAGCCTGTTTTCAAAAGGGGCACCATACTGCTTGTTTCTCCCAATTTCATTAATTTCTATGAAGCCATGCTGGCAACAGGGTTAGGGGGCTGATCCAGCTCAAACTTCACCCAGGAAAATTGAGTTATGCTTTTTGTGGCTGCTCACACTTCGGCTGGCTTGAAATGATGGAAGCTGCCAGCTCAGACTGCTCTCCAAAAATGATGTCCATGCTGTGAGCCTGAGTGACAGGCAGAATAATGGCATTGTCTACACAGATCGAGAAACCAAGCTGGGGAGGGGGAATCACAGTTCTGTTTTAACCACCCTGAACTTCAGCTGACAGCTAAACACCCATGAGGAGATGTCAGAAAGACAGACACAGATTTTTATCTTGTAAAGAAGGAGACAAGTCTGGAGCAGAGGGAGACGTCTATAGGTCATCAGGCTAGAGAGTGCAGATGAGTTTGGATTGGTGGATAATATTACTTGCATATTTTTCTTGCCTTTATCAGAATTCTTTCCAATATGTCAGTTGATACATTTCTGTTAGAGAATGGCTTCACACTCAGCATATTGCAGCAGATTGATCTTCATCAAGATTGTGATGTGATGTCCTGTATCTGGAGATCTAAACCGTGCTGGCCCCTCCTCTGAGTTTGGGCTATTGTAAATTCATGCTCTTTTCCACACTCCTGTTCTGTGATTTTATATTTTGGATTGTTTCTCTTCTACAAAACTGGCTTATCATTTTCCATGGTGTGTTTTTTAATTTCTCCAGAAGGTCTGAATTGTTTCTTCTTGTCCTTGCAGTGATGCGTGCAGGACTTCTCAATGTGTGAATAAAAGGACGTTTGTAGAACCTCATGGTGTGTACACCTTGCAGCACAACCCTTGGGACACATGACCTGAAAAAACATAGAAGATAAAATGTTCCTTTTCAGCAATCATGATCATCTGAGTATTTTAGATTATATAATTTTTAGCCTGTTTAGCCAGCCTGCCTTTCTTAGTCTTTGTTTCCTTCCCAGTTACAGCTTGAGACCTTGTAAGTGTTTAGTTCCTATTTTCTTGGTGGTAACAAACCTCATAGATTTTTGTATAAAAGTTGTGGGGAGTCAATGACATGTTTAAAACCATGTATTTTACTGTGCCAGTATTTTACTGTGACTTAAACGCCTTACAATGCATTTATAGTGCATTTAGAGGACATGACAATTAAGTTATCAAGCACCGCAGATTACTACAAAGATAGACAGTATAATACATTATAAAAATTGTTCTTTTCTGTAAATGGCTTAGGCATGCTCTGAAAACATATTTAATGAAATGGGTAGCCTTTATCATTGAATAAAAGTAATTTTGCTGACTACTGACATGTTATAACTATTTAAAAAAACATTTAAAATAAATTAAGTAATTTGTAGAAAAACAATGAACAACCTAGTAGAATGCTTGTAAAGTCCTGTGCATTTGAGAGGGTATTTTTTCTAATCAAATTAAAAATTGCAATCTATTATGATAAAGTGTCATCATATACTAAAAATTATTTTGAAAAAAAATACCTTGAAATTTGTATATTACTTTGATCATAATTGAATATGTTACAAATTAATAGAATCACTTGGAAATTATCTATGTGTTTACAAACACTTCAGTAAAATACAAACATTTTAAAAGTATATGATATGCTAGGGGAATAATATTTAATAAAATATCCCCAAGCTTCCCATAGAGTTTCCAGTAGGGAAAACTACTGTATTTTATTCCACTGGAATAAGATAGTGTTATTTTATTAAATTAACTGAAATTTTATAGAATAAATTACTCTAAGAAATAAAATATTGGAAGCAGAGGAGTTATTTTTCTAATACACTGGAAGAAGGGTTAAAAAGTCAATAAATTAAAGTTCTCCTCAGACAAATTGAGGAGTGAGAAATACGACAGGAGAAAAGAGAGAAAGAGTGAGAACTTTCACATCTTAATTACAAAAATTTCTATTTTGATTGAGCCCATTTCCTAGTCCAAACTCTTTTACTAGGAAGAATTTTAATTGAAGTTGCAAATAATGGATAGCCATATTTCCTGAATATTAGGTTAACTATCTGGTATTTATTAATAAATGGAATTGAAAAATTATAAATAATTTGTCTTTCTTGATTTAATTGTATTTACTAAAGGTATTTATTAGCATTTCCAGGAAGAAATCAGAGGTGGATTTGGTTCATAGTAATTGTTTTTGTAGACTGATGAAAAAGGATGTTCCAGTTGGAGTGGGAGTTTGTGTGATGAAAGCGTTGTCTGCAGCCACACAGAGGAGCACAGACACACAGGGGCAGGCAAGGAAACCTGAATAACACTCTCTCCCAGCTGCTCCTAGAGCTGTCTGCAGGGAGCCTTCAGTCCCATGGCAAAGATGAGGATGAGGATAAGCCTCACTGGAATGCAGGGAAGATTCCTTTGGGATTATATGAAAGTGATTATGTGATTTTTTGGGGAGTCACCAAAGGCAGAGAAAGGAAGGGATTGACAAGGAGGGAAATGGGAATAGCCTGGCTGTCCAGAGAGGAGCAGGGAAGAGGCTGTGTGTTTGTGTGAGTGCTGAGCATGTCTGTGATGGTTTGTGAGGCTGGCTCTGTGTGTCTGTATCGTTCACAGGTATTTGCCTGTGCACCTGTTGGGAATACGTGCTCAGCCTGGCTGCTGGGTGGACCTGGAGTAATGTAGCTGTGGCAGTCTTGCCTCAACTGTTTTGCTGGGCTTGGGATTCCTTGCACACTTAGCACCCTGAAGAAATCCCTAAATACGTATCATACAATGCTCTGTGTCAAATATGCAAGGTTCACTTACCATATGACTTTCTGTGTGAGTGTTCACTGACAATTACTGTGTTAACTTAGCTGGAGAAGCTGATAATCATACTAGTATTGACGAATATCTTTTACAGATATATGTATATATAGTATTGTTTATTTTATATTGTATATATGAATATTTTGTTTGTGTTGTCATTCTTTCCGTGTTTCTAAAAAGTGAGAAAATTAACATTCCATTACCCAACAATACATTTAAACTCTTTCCCATTCCTTTTCGTGTGGCCTGGAACTAAAGCGCAGCAATGGTACTTGGCTGAGAGCTCCACTGTTTTAGAGATCTGAGTGTGGGGGGCTTTCTCTGTGGAAGGAATGCTGCTCTTTTGCCCTCCTGACATACAAATGAGGCACATGTTTGCAAGCAGACCACACTGGGACACAAAAACCCCTCCATTGAATCAATTTATGCTGTCCCACAGGTGCACACCTTTGCAGAGCACTGGGGAAGAATGAGCAACCTCCATGCCCTGAGTACATTCAGACATTCCCAGTGAGAACTGTAGCAGGATTGTGCATGTCCAATGGAATCAAGTTTCGGTAATTGGTTCCTCTTATTTTTTGGACTCACACTGCTGAAGTGCCCCAGGAGCCCTCAGAAACTGAATCTCTGGGTATGACATTTTTTGCCAAAGAAGACAAATTTGAGGAAAAAAGCAAGATGAGCAGGAGACCGAAAAATAATAGTTTTCCTGCCCACCCCTAGCCATGCCTACTAGGAGCTTGACTAATCTGTCCCAGTCTGTATTTTACAATCCAAATTACACTGACTAAATCCTCATATTTTTGGTAGGACCCTCACCTCCTGCAGTGTATGTCATCAAGAGCTGCTAAGAAGTGACTTTGTGATGCCCTATGTATGTAAACCTAAATTCCATATGCAGAAAAGGATGATAATACCTTAGAACTGACCTTGGGAGTTGCTTTTTTTGTTTTGTTTTGCTCTGCTTGCTTTTTATTCTGTGCAGGTTCTGGGAGACAAAGGCAGCTCTCTGTTTTTAATTACTGTAAGTAGCTTGTAAGTAGCTGGAACAGCTTTTTATGCAACCTGATTTGAATATATTCCAGGCTGAAGATAGACACCTATTTTAAAGGCACAGCATGCTCATAGTGGCTCTCTGCCAATCAAGCAGTTGTCACTTGCTAGACAGTCCTAAACAACTTCTGCTCCTTCCTCAATTCGCTGTCTGTCTGACTGATGGAAACGGCAGGGCTTCTCCCCTTCCCCCTCCCCTTTTCTTTTCCCCTGAACCAGTGTCACCACATGGCAGCAGGATTCAGCCACTGCTGCTTAGAACAAGGCAATGTTTGTGCTGCTGGCCCCCAGTGCTTGGATAAGGACCCCTGAAAGGGGGCGGGAGAGATTATCAGAGTAATTCCCCAAGAATCCTCTGATTTCCACAGCTCCTTGGGATGGATATGGAGGTGAAGAGGGTTTAGTTGGTTTTATTTTGCTTTTTAAACTTCTCAAGCTCTCTCAAGACTGAAAGAAATGATACCCAGATCTGATTTTTTTCTGAACCTTGCCCAACCAGATTATGTATAGATTGTGTGAGTATTGTGGTCTGGCCCTGTGACAATAACACTCTAAGACTTAATCTGAAGCAAAGCTACACATGATAAGTGCATGGAAATATTTATTCTTCTGTGTTATCTCCACAACACAGTTATGGGGAAGCTTTACTCCTGTGTCAGATCAGCAGCTAAGCACCCAATGGACCTCAGCAACTCTGCAGAGGAATCTACTGAACCTCAGAATCTTTTGCTCCATCTCCTGCCTTACCTATTGTTGAACTGCATGCTTGCTCACTGGGGTATAAGCTCCAAACACTTTGAAGAAAGTCCTTGAAATGTTCTCTCTGGACAGCTGAAAATATTCTAACTTCTTTCTCCTGATTTTGAGACCTGGATTCTTTAGGGTACTTTATGGTTTTATGTACATTTTAAAGGCTTTTCTTTAGCCAGTGGCTTTATTGTAATTCCATCAAAATTTGGCTGATGGCCATCTGGGGCAAAAGAACATGTTGGTGTCAGTCCTGCAGTTTATGGCTCATTATTATTTGTGATTTCTAGAATTTCTTCATTTAAGGTTTGTGCAGCCAACTTTGTTAAACTTTTGACACTGTAACAAATAAAATAAAAAAATCTTCGTTCTGATGGCTGTGATTCTTAGTTCTATCCTTAATATTGTTAAATATAAAATTCTTTTTTCCTTAGAAATAGGAATGTTACATAACTGGTCATAATTTCAGAGACTTTGAGTGCAAGGTACTGTTTCTAATCTCTTCATTTGTCCTTTGCTTGGCTTAGGTGATGTTACTACTACTAATTAATGAGGAGGGAAGAAAAAGAAAAGGAAAGGGATCCCTTAATGTCTCTTCTCTTTACAGTAAACTTACTGTACATTTTGTTCCTGACTGAGCCCTTTGGAAGAGCTGAAACTGCTGAAGGAGACTTCTCATGGTTTGTCCCACATCGCTTTTCTTGCTTGTTGCTGTTGGTTTATCTGCCTCTTCCTAGAACTTTGTAGTTTTTACTTAAATAATTGTCCCCAGTGATGACAGCCTGTCGGCAATGTCTCCTCTGTGTCTATGGTGTTGTATGCATGGTATTCAAGCTCTTTATATTCTGGTGTCTGGACAGAAACAGAAACAAAAACTCAGAAAATTCTCTGTTAGGCTGTTCACATTTCCTTACCAATGTGGATATAGGATATTCTGTACTTCTCCTGTACTTCCTATCAACTATATTCTTTACTATTTCCATTTGTTTAATTTGTTTTCTGCTTCCCTCTCTAGGTCCCAACCATTAAGGCAGTGTGGTTTAAACCATTCTGATTTTTCTACTGCTATTAATAAAATCAATATCACCCATAAAAACTTAATCTGTGCCTTGACTTCCTGTCTTGTTAGGCTGCCCCATGACTACAAGTCTCCTTAATCTGTTCTATGAGAGCATGTGTCTAGCTACAGAAATTCTCTCTGTGCTTGATGTTTATGCAGTTCAAATATGTTTAAACATCTATTTGTCTTTCCATCTTTGTCAAATGTTTGCCCTCAGCTTTTTCAAGTTTTTCCTTGCAAGGCAAGTTTTCCAGGCTCTATGACTTTGTGTTTGTTTTTGGCTTTTACTCAGAAGTCGCAATCTGTCAATGTTGGAGTTAGTTGGGAATTTTCCAGTGAAAAGGTTCTTTGTTTTGCTTTTTATTGAGAATGATTTTTTTTTTCTAAAATAAGAGACAATTCTCCTGCAGAAGGTATTTGCTTCTCCTTCCTTCACACGTTTTAGGTTGGTATGATCTGAATAGATACATTTAGATTTATGAAACTAAATCGGCGCTTCCTGCTTCTGGTTAACTGACAAAATAACTAAACTATTCTTAAATATGTTATCTGTGGAAGAATTCAGGCACATAATCACACAGCAGCCCTTTATCTGGCTGAACCACTATAATGAAAATCCCATCAGTGGAAAACAATGGCAGATCATGGGAGATAAAAATTGACCAAGGCCAGGAAGGAAGAAAGGGATAATTATCAAACTAAGATGAATATTGTTGATATTGCCTGCTTTTTCCAATCACAGCCCTAGAGAGTAGGTAGATTTGGTGACACTGAGTTTCAAACTCAGAAATATTCTGGAGGACTTCCCATTGCTGCAGGTCAGCAGCAGGTTCATTCATTTCTGTTATTCCTGATTTCCCTGAAAAATGCACTTAATTAAGCTGGCTGCTACCATCACATGAATTTTAAGGCAAACTGCTAATGTGAGCTATTTATTCCATGCACAATTGAGCACGGTGCCAATAGTGCCTATAATAATATAAAAATGTTGTTATGATTACTAGAGTGTGTGCTAAAAGACTGAAGACATTTTTTATTTGGCATCCATAAGGTTTAAAATATGTTGGCCAGGGTTTAGCACTGAAAAAAAAATAAAAGCCTAAAAAAAGAATAATTGTAACTAAAATATCTTGCCACTCCTAAACACATTGTATTGTATGACAGCAATTGGGTAGTTGTTCTAGTACTCTAGCACCTCTCTCCAGGCACTGTGTTTTCTGTATGTCCTTCTTTTGCTCATATTGGGTTCACTTATATGTATTTACTGCAACACAGGGTATGCTGAGACAAATCAAAGGAAAAAAAAAAGTGGGGGATGTAAATTCAAAGCCTTAGGATTAGCAATAACAAACTCTCAATTATACTGTGATGTGTTTCTTCAGAAATCTCTTTTCATACACAAGGCTCCTTGAGTGAGCTCATTATCTCCTGGTATGTAGAAATGTATTTTGCCATCGCTCAGCCAACACTAAGGTATTTATTATTCATCTGATACTAGACCAGGCTTTAAACTGTGTAATGCTTTCTTTACCATTTCTTTGTTTATTTGTTTTAATGAATACCCGTGAGCCAGAGCCTGAATGCAGACCTGTTGTTTTACTCATGCTTGGCAGGAAAGACTTCAAAAGAAAATGCCTTTCTTTCTCTCTCTCTCTCTCTCTCTCTCTCTTTTTTTTTTTTTTTTTTTAGGTGCTCAGCTCATAACGACAGTATTATTTCTTCTCCTTTTGCAGATATTCATGTGAAAATATGCTGTAGCACTTTGCAAAATGAACCCCTTTTAACCTTATTTTGTAGCAAGGTGTTAGCACATAACCATTCACCAGGACAATCTTACTTCATGTTTGCTTCAGTTCACTCCAGAAAATAAATGCATCTGAACATTGCTAGTGTATTTTTTAAATTACCAGATTTGAAATTAGTTATCTCCAAAAGCAATGCCTCTAAGAATGGTCAGAAAAGGACCCAATTGAACAGGATATCCATATATGATGGAGCTGCAAGAGTCAATTCAATCTTTAATAACCAATGTACAGAATACCAAAAAATGAAAAAAAGGTAGCTTTTCCTCTAGTTCACTCTAGTGACACCTAATTTGGGGCATTTTATGTACTGTTCCATAGTTATCTAATGGAAAAACAAAACAAAACAAAACAAAACAAAACAAAACAAAACAAAAAACCAAAACAAAAACAAAAAAACAGGAAAATAAGTAACCTATTTCCCTGTGGTACACCTAAGTAAATTTATCCCGTTGAGTTTTCACAATAAAATAGGAAGAAACTAAATTTTTTTTTATCATACTCCAACATGTCAAAAGAAGAAGAATATTCTTGAGAAATAGAGGCCTGGTAGATTACAGCATAGGATGGTATAAAAAAAGTGAATGTGTGACACCATTAAAAAAACTCCAAAACCACAGGACTGTGCCATTTTCAGAAGTGTCTTAGTGATGCTGATTAATTCAGGCTTTCATCCAATCTGCCAAAGACCATCCAAATGGCCTTGAATCCACCTTTTGGTGTTGACTGATACAGGCACCATGTCCTGGTAAGGCTGTAGCTCCCTTCATGAGATCAGGCAGAACCCAGCAGGCTCCCTCCCTGCTGAATATACTGTGTCCCCTAGGCAGAAGCATGCCACTGGGAATTTTGGCGCCTTTGCACCTGAAGGTCTTACTGAAAAAAAATAGAACAAATTTCTTTTCCCACTTCTTGTGCAAATCTGACTGACTTGGGCTCACAGTTGGAATTGAGTAGATTGTTTCTGTATGAGCAGATGAAGTATCCCAAGTTTGGCCTATATTCAGCTACAAAAAGCTTAAAATAAAATATTGAGAGAAAACAGCAGGAGAATGGAAAAATCATGTTGTATAAGCCAGAACATGTTCACCCTTTGCGAAATTAAGGCTAATGATAATAGTCTTGCACATGGGTGAGAACAATAGGGTTTATTTACAGTGTGTTAAGTTTCTGTTATTGTAAGGCTGAAGCGTATACAAGCGTGTAAGTGTGGTAAAGTGACACGAGCCAGGCCAAACCTTGATAGGCATGTGAATTCTGCCAAAGTACTTCAGTATGACAACGAGAAAAATGTAGAGGATGAGATTGAACTGAGGGAGAAATAAACAGTGGAGAAAGCACTGGAGCTGCACTGGCTGTGTGCTCTGTAAAAAAAAAAAATAAAAAAGCAGCTTGTGAATGATCTCCCACATTAATGTTCCTGTTGGGCCAAATTCCACTTACTATGTTTTTGTAAAAGATCCTGCCAGAGACAGTCTTCTGTTAAGACAAGAGATGCAAGAAATAATAATAATTAATAAAGTATGCTCATGCTGACTAGATATTCTTAGGACAATAATCTCCCTGGCTACATTTTTACTAATAAATAAAATAAATTGAGAATTGTTCCATGGCCCTCAGGCTAGAGAATGAGTATGAGTGGTGTCCAGAGAGCTGGACGTTTGTTCCTAAAATAGGCTGGATGAATCCAGGCTGATTGTTGAAACTGGTCTTGGACTTGGGCCAACTTTTGAGCCATCAGCAAGCACAGCACTTTTATGGGATTTCAATGTCATCTTCTGGTTCACATGGGCTTTTTGAGGAGCAGCAGAACAGAAGACCTGTTGCCCTTCGAGGGCTTCAAGTGAAAAGTAAAGCAGCAACGTATATTTTCCCAAAATGTCCACAGGATCTTTAAAACTATTCTTTTCTAAACAATGAAAGAGGAAAGTCTGAAATATCAGATACAAAGAGAACAATTGCAGGTATTTCACCAGGAACACAAGGGAATGGAAGAGACCTGAGCATGGCATCTGGGAGATCTAACCAAGGCTCATCATGGCAATGAGAAGAGCAAATGGTGAGACTGCCACACTTCTTGTCACTGTTCTGTGACAGACAGGAGGGCCTCCTAGTCACTTCTTTGACCCAGGGGGCAGAGCCCAGTGCAGGTGTCTGCTGTGGTGTCCCTTGATACTCAGCACCATAAACAAGAGACCACATTACCTTGTAGCACTCACCTCACTCCTGCTGGGCTCCCCATCCTGCCCAGACCACAGCAAGCTCCAGGGGAAGACAGTCTTGGATACTGTCTTCTAGTGCTACTTCGTGTATGGTCAGCAAACTTTGACAAATAGGTTTCCTTAAAAGGATTTAAAAGGATCCTGCAATTTTTCTAAAGAGGAAAGTAATTTTGTGCAAAACGAGGACAGATCATTTAATGCAGATTTTTATCCACAGCTAAAGTGGACGTTTCAGAAAAATGAAACAGACACCTTTAAATGAGTGCTAGTCATTTTCTACTGACCTCTGGATATTTCAGTCCTGCTTTGGAAAAATAATACTTATTTTTTATGATTTTTTTTTCTCAAGTGGCTTTTTATTTAAGCAGATGCTTTGATTTGTAAGATGGAAAAGTTTTTTTATTATCTTCAATAAAGTGCCAGGCTCTAGCAAAGAGAAAATGCAGATCAAAAATCACTCATCCCCTCTCTTGCAAACACAAAAATCTTTTGTTCCTAAACAGAAATTAAATGGGGGAGAAAAGAAATCCCAACCCCATGTCTTGAAAGAAAATGTAGCAATACTTATCAAGTTCTCTCCCTCTTTTCTTAGTATTTAGAAAGCTCAATTCTATTTTCTTTTTTGGCATTAAGGTTGATAATTATGCAGTTGTCTACTTATTTTAAATAATTGAAAGACTGTGCCAGAGAAAGCAGCAGAGAGGGAAAGAGAAGGGGAGAAGGAAAAGATTGAAACTCATTACCTCCTGAAAACTGCTAATCATTGTAAATGGCCACAGAGGCCGGAGATTACTGCAGAAAATTACTATCAAGCGTGAAGGAATAAAAATACCCTAGACTATTTTACTGAAAAAAAAAAAAAAAAAAAGGAGGAAAAAGGTAAAGAAATCTTGATACTAAAGCAACTAAACTGGAAAGAATAATGGAAATGAAGCACAGTAAGGGGTCCTGGCAAGTCCTGTAAGCAAGAAAATAAATAGGGAGGTAAGAAGTGGGGAAAGAAATAGATTTTATTGTTATGTGCAGAGCAAATTGGCAGAACTCATCACTATATCAGAGGGTGCACTTGGTCTCTTATTACCAGGGCTCCACGAGGTCTTGTTGTTATTGGGTTTTCATGTCATCCCCTTGTCTGTTCCCACTCTTCTTCCTTCCCTGGCAGTGGGAGCAGCATCTCTGCTTCCCAGCCCCAGCAGCAGCAGGAGCTTGAGCCAAGGCACATGGGCAGTGAGCACTCTTCCTTGAAGGGAAGGGCAGGTTCTTTAGGCTCTGGCATTGACCTCCAGCTCCAGCTCCTTGCCCACAGCGCTACTCTTGAGGATTATCAATATCAGGGATTACAAAAGAGGCTCGGCATGGTGCATACAGGAAGCTCAGGGCACTGAAAGCAATATCCAAGCAGCAGCTTTTGTAGGCATGGCTTCATGAATTGTGCACAGCACTGGCCCCAGTGGTCCCTGAGCCATTTAAAGGGTTTATTGCTTGCTCGGCAGCCCAGGCTAAAGCTGTGATGCTACCAAGTGAATTCTGCGCTAAATATTGGCACTGGAGCGAAGAAGGCTTTGCCTCTCTGGTCTTTCCTCTATCAATATTAAAGAAGGTAAAAATAAGTCATGGAGGGGGAATATTGCTCCTAGAATACAACAAAGAGGCCTGATGAATCAGAAAAGCTTAATTTAAGAACTTATATTTCATTAAAAAAACAGAAGAAGAAAAAAGTATCTGTCCAAACAAAGGAACAGTTTAGAAAAAGAGGCTGAGGCTGCAAAAAAATTCTGTCCTTCAGCCTGGGTTTTTTCCCCAGTATTGTTTGTGTCTTTTTATATTTAGAGTGAAGTTAAAATCAAAATTTTCTTTTGACTGGATTCTGGTTCAGAAAACACTCAGCTGATATAAAATCATGCAAACAATATGCAAAAACAAGAGAAATATTTCCATTATCTAAACCCTCCTGAAAATCTACATTAATTTTTATTTTAGCAATCATCTAAATTTCCAAACTGGGTACCTACAGTTCTATATTCAAACACTGTACACTGCATGTACAGATATGGTCTATGTGTACAAAAAATTAGAAATAGCCAGTTTTCTGGGCACAGTGGGAAAATATATTAATATTTTGTTTTCATGAAAATTCTTTTGAAGAAAGAATTTTTTCATTAAAAAAGAGTGTCACATGTTTGCATGCAAGGTTTCAACCCAGCTAGTGTCTTAACTTTGACTCAGTTTAAGGCAGCAATGGGTTACACAAGACTCTGAGCTCAGCATCTGTTTGGGGTCTTTGTTACCCTTCTGATGGTGCCAAATCATGTGGATTCTGGATAATTCTCTATCTGAAATTCTGGATGAGAAAAGTAGAGCTATGGCCAAAATGAAAGGCTCTGTAATTCCTTCCTGCTGCCATCCTGAAAGCAGCTTGGCTGCTGTTCTCCTTGTGGTTGCTGTGGCTGGCACTTGGGGCCTGGGGTGGATGGATGAGAGGTGTCTCAAGGGGGAAGATGTCATTAATTCTCCGGGGTGTTATTTTGAATGGGTGTTAGGGGGATGGGTCCAACATGAGATTAACTTCTCTGAAGTTTTCTGAGGAATTTTTGATTGCATAGCAGATTAATGTAGAGGTATATTTTTTCAATTTAGTACTGAAAACCAGGATTTCTAAGTTACGGCTTAGAAGAAGAGCTTTCTCCTAAAGTTATTCCCCTTTCCCTGTGTTCTGTGTAGGGATGAGCATGATCCACCCCTGTGGATCCACCATGATCCACACTCTCCTTTTCTGATTTTGCTTTTTCTTAAAACAAACCTACAAAGTGTTCTGCTTATCAGAGAACAGCATATCAGAAATCTCCCTGGACATGTAGATACCCAGGTCAGGAAAACTAACAGCATACTCACCTGATCCTGCAGTTCATTTGTTAGCCCACATTTCTTTTGTCTCCCTTCCTTTTCGCTTATATTTTCTCACCCTGTTGTCTCTATTATGTTTTGTGATTCACTGATGTCACACCAGGCTCTAGCCATGTTCAAGGAGCTCCTCCTGATGAAGTTTCTTCTGAGAGAACGTGGAAAATGAATGATTGAAGATGACAACTGTGAGGAAATTGCTTTCTGTGCACTTGGCAAGCTAAAGTTAGGTGAGCATATCTTATGCATAAGTTTTATGTTATTGTTTCATAAAAAAAATGTCCTAGGTGCCGGTATCACCTATGTGTTGCTGGATACAAGATCACATCCAGCACCAGGATTTTGCCTAATTTTTTGTGAAATGTGGATGAAAATATATTTGTTTGAACACTTCATTCTGTATTATCTGGTTTGACATAATGCTAGTTATAATTGGAAATCTCTTGGGAAAACTGTAACAAAAATTAAATGGAGGTATTATTAGTATAATAAGGGGAGAGTGCAATTTGAATTTACACCAATTCTCTACTTTTTCCTATGGAAAAGCACATATATCTTTAAAAACTGTGCATGTGCGTGATTTGGTATAATTTTTTATACAGGAGGCGAGTTGTTCATTATTCTTCTAAGAGGCAGTTGATGGCTTTTTATAAGAAGAAGAAATGGAAAATGAGACGGCAGGAGAAGCACTGGGTGTCCCTCTGGGGACTGTTGGATCTGCATCACCATTCTAGGACTTGGGTAAATGATTCCTTATCAGCACTCATATATGTTAATCTAATGAAAACCATAAGAGCCTAATTCCTCAACTGATGCACAGTTTTAGGCCAAGTTTGTCAAATGTTGGATATGACACTCTACTTTTCTGATTTTGCTTTTTCTTAAAACAAACCTACAAGGTATTCCGCTTATCAGAGAACAGCATATCAGAAATCTCCCTGGACATGTAGATACCCAGGTCAGGAAAACTAACAGCATACTCACCTGATCCTGTAGTTCATTTGCTGGCCCACATTTCTTTTGTCTCCCTTCCTTTTCGCTTGTATTTTCTCACCCTGTTGTCTCTATTATGTTTTGTGAATCACTTCAGAAATGTGTCTGAATTGAAGCACTTTTTGCCAGTCCAAGGAAACACTAAGGAAATGGAAGAAGTACAACTTCATTGTAATTTTTTGCATGTTACTTGATTGTGACTCTGAAATTTTCTTTCTTCGGAAAAGGTGAAAAAGTATAAATCAGAACATGTGTATTTGCCATCAAGCCATTGCAAATGTACAATCTACTGCCTAATTTTGGTTTTTGCAATCTTTTATTTTTTTTTTTTAAATCTGGCTAAGCTCACCCTGGCTATTTTTTTTTTTTTTTTTTTTTTTAAATTGCTGGTATGGATTTTCATTTACATCTTGATATCTCTCTGGCTTCTGCTTTAGTGTTCCCTGTGTCCTGGTTATTATGTGCTGAGCACAGAATCCCAACCAAAGGAGAAAACATTGCTCCATGGCAGCAGTGAGCAAGCAAATAGCTCTTGGCAAAACCCCCTGCCCTCCCTAGCAGGAAAACATCAGGTAACTACAGTCCCAATGGCAGTGATGAATGGGCTGTTTTCCAGTGTGCTGGAAATGAAGTGCTGTGGCTTTCTTTTTGGAGAGCTGAGACACAGGACCTATGCAGTTGATCATCTCAGAGTCACCAAGCATATTTAACTGGTGATATATTAAGACGTAGATGATAAAATATACATTGAATAGCTCAGATTTACTGTTTTATTTTAATCAGCACACACTTCATTACAGATCATCTCAGATACAGCTGATGTTTTCCATGAACCAGTTATTTGACAGTAATCTTTCTTTATTTTACATTTCTCAAGTTTCAAGACATTTTTTAAGACTGTTTCCCAAGAGAAGTCATGCTGAAGAGATGTGCAGCCTTGCCGGAGATCTGCTTTACGTAAATCTAAAACTAACGGTTCAGCCTCAACATTTCAGATCTGATATCTAATTTCTTTAGGAAAATAAAAGGTATAGGTGGCCTTCAAGTGGTTTCCAATCTAGTATAGCGCAGAGAACTACAAAGAAGTAGTGTGGTCTCCTTTTAACCCTTCAAGAAAGTATTTTCTTACCCTATTGTAAGCTTTCCACCAGTAGTAGTAGTCTGGGGTGTGTGTGTTTGCTTTAGAACACATGTGAGTCAATCACAATCACTGTGAAAGCAGAAGTGCAGTGGTGTGTTCTTTGGCACAGACACCCAGACGTTTATCTGAAGAGCGTAAGGTAGTATCAGATGCCCTGTCTGCATTCCAGGAGTGGGTGCCCATCCCATGAGGGTGACATAAGTCACAGCACTGTCAGGCTGCTCATGGTGGTGCCCCAAGGCTGGTGTGACAGGGATGGTGGAGCCAGAGGAGCCAGAGGAGCCAGTGGAGTGCAGTGCTCAGAGCTCAGCAGAGGTCCTGAGTTCCCTGTGCCAACTCCCGTGCAGGATGCTGGAACTGAGCTTGTATTACCAGCCGGAAAACCATGTCTTTTCCTTTCTTCCTCTCTCCAGAGGGTCCTCTGCATGGTTAGACCATTAGTGCCCCCTCACTACATCTCCTTTTCATTTCATACCTAGCCACCCCTGCACACAGTGCTGCTTTTGACCAGGCAGACTTAACTTGGCTCTCTGCACTGTGAAACCAAGTGCTTTTTGGTAGTCTGGAGAAACAGAGGAATGCCTGAGCACTCTCACTGGTGTGTAGAGAAAGGGAGATTGTAGTCAGCTATCAGACTCCTTTGTGCCAAGCAGAAGTTCAGTGCAGTGCGATGAGCTTGCCAGACAATTCACACAGGCCTTGGTGGGAAAGAAAAAGGCAAAGTATGAACTTGTTCAATTTCCAAGACTCTTTGGGAACCAACTGAATGAGCTGTAAGAGCTCCAATAAATCTGAATAATTGTTTCATCTAATTATTCTGATAAACAATCAAGCACACAGGGTCCAATGGCAACAAAAGAATGGATAAGTCCCAAAAAGATGAAGCAAAACATGGATAAAATAATGTAGTCATAAAGTACATAATATTACCCTCCTATATATAGAATTTTCTTAGGACCTAGCCAAAGGAAAAATGTGTTCTTGATAGACAGAATCCACATCTTAAAAATTAAGGGTGACTTCGGAGAAAGGGTTTTGTTGTGGGGAGGATGAGAAGATTAGGGCTTTTTTTACCTAATGGTGCTCTAGGTAACTGGCATTTTGATTGTTCATCATGAAACAGCTTATGAAAAGATCTGAACCAGAGATTAAAGAATTCAAATACTTCAGTCAACATCCACCAAATATTCAGCCTGACTGCTTCACTAGATGCTTCAGCTGACTATCTGTCACTTCTACAGGACCTGTTGGTAATGCTTGCTGTTATCCTCTTCCATTTTGGAAAGAAATATGTATCAGGCCTCTTTCAAAGTACACCTTCTTCTTCCACCCAGTTTTCAAACACTGTCTTCAAGTCATCCTAGAGATTTTGTTGTGTTTCTGGTTGATATTTAAGAGAAGATTTTGTTTGCAGGGGATAAGGACAGTCCTCAGTGTAGTTATTCCACAATTTTATAGCATGTCTGGTATGATGGCACAGTGTAACCCTGGCTGTGATGTGCTGTGCTACACTGTGATGTGTGTGAGAAGGGTGAAGCATTACAGACTCCATGTTCTTCCCTTTTCCTTTGTCCTCTTTTGCACTATTGGACTCCTTCTGCTTGTTCCCTTTCACTATCCTAGCATGTAGTCAGAGAGGATCAGAGCCAATATGGTTCAAAGACAGACTGTACATATGGAGAAAAACAGTATGAGGCAAAAAAGAAAGGAAGGAAGAGAGCAAAGGAAAACTAGTTTCTCTTAGTTGGTGAAAAGCAAGTATTGGCAGTTTCTGGCCTTCTACACTTTGAAATGCTGGGACAAATCTTTCCAGGGGAAATTAAGTTATGATTTCTGATTTTGTTGTCATAAAATTTTGATATATATCTGGCAAGGAGGATAGCCTCCTGCACTTTTAGGAAATTCAGACCTACCATACAAGGCATGATTGTGACCCAAATGAAACCAACTGGTATGTTATACCATTTTATCCTATAAGAATATGAGGAAAATATATGGTACAATGCACTGATATGATCTCCATCAGCATAACAGAAGTGTCAGTGGGGACAGACTTTCTGAAACAAGAACACAAAGTGAATATTATTCTTTGAAAACAGTAAAGCAACACGGTCTGTGAAGGAAAGTGCACAGTGCTTCAAAGACATGGATCAAAGTCTTTCTTCACAATCAAAATAATGCTTGTGTGGGAGAGGAGTGACCAAAACCTGTAGGATTCTCATTTCTATTCTATATTCTTGTTTTGCTTTTGCCCTCCAAAAGCCCCAGCAATTTTCAGAAATGTCAGACTCCACAATGCACTATTGAAACATGTGAATTACTCAAGTGTAATATCTGCATATAACATGTCATGATTGAAAGAAATCATAATATGTGCATGACAAGCATGACTTGATCTATATTTGCCAGACAATCTCATGAGAAGCAAACCAGAACTTGTACAAAATGCTCATCAGCATGCCTAAAGAACTAGGCTGAAAATGTAAAGACAGTCTTTGGTATTCCTTTTAAAAAAATGTCACCTTAACTCCCTTGTCAGAGTTCACAGTGGCTAAACTGACCTTCTGTCCAGTGAGAGCCACCTTTAGTTCCATCCCACTTAGTGATTGAAACATGTTTTGTACTAGTGATGAGTTAAGTATGCGTTTGCCTTGTCCCTCTTCTAAGAACACATTGGGCACTTAGGTAATCATACAACTTACAATACTCATGTCTTTCCTTAAGACTGAGCCACAGTGATAGAAATTTTACCATGTATAGTTAGATATATTTCTCTATTTAGGAATAACTATGAAATTAAGCTGGAGGTAGTAAACAATTATGGGACAGGCAGATGATGCCTCATGTTCACTGCAAAAACATGACTTTATTTTAAATTATTTTGAACATCAAAAGCCAGGTGTTCAGATAGTACTAATGAAAAATTAAATCAGATAGCATACATCTTAACCGCAGCTGTAATAGAGATGGTCTGGAGACTAATACACAATTTTCAGTCCCTATAAAATGATAATCATCAGAAAAATTAGGCAAACAGCAGCAATATGAATCATTTTTCCCTCCATTTGCTAAAAATCAGCAGCGACCTAGGAAGATAATCTCAGTCTAATAGCTACTACTAAACAAGGTTTTTATTAAATGTTTTTCTGTGCCATTAATTTCTGCTCAGGTAATAATTTGGATTAGATATCGTTGGTAACAAAGTTTAGCCAGTGCCTGCAAATCTAGTCTGATAAACCATATCCCAACTTGTCACTTTTGCTCAGAACTGTGTCCATCTTATTGATGAGGACATTCCGTGTTTTTTTCGACCCAGGCATAATTTAGAACCAGAGTGGTATCATAGTCTCATCTCTGAACATAATCAAAGACTGATTTCTCTGATCCCACTTGACAACCTATAGACATAATCAATAGAACTTAAATATTGGTGATTACTCATTAAAAAGGGTCCATCTTCATTGAGATTTGAACAACTTATAATTTCATTTTCATGCATGCCAAGAGAAATACATCTATCTTTCTGAAGCATCATTTTCACAGACAAGGTTAATACAAATTTAATTTACTTTAATAGTAATCTAAATTAAATGTCTTCAAGAAAATAAAGAATCAGAGAGACTTGTGATAAAATCCAGTCAGATTCCTGGTTTTTTTAGCAGTACAGCTTTATTAAATGATGGGTGGTGAGCAATATTGCTTCCTTCTATCCAGCCTGGTACCTTGGGGAGAACATTCCTGAGCTGGGCTGAAGCTAATAGAACAACCAGCAAGTATTTAAATTATATGTCTTGGTCCAGTATCCAGGATCTACACTCATCTGGTTGGGAACAGATAGACTTTTACAGATCTAGACACAGATCTATACAGTTAGATATATTTATCTGTCTGGATACATCTAGACATCTGTCTAGGCAGATATTTGCAGATCTAGATAGGTAATCATATAGATCTAGAGAGAGAGAGACAGAGACAGAGACAGAGAGACAGAGATTGGGTCTGACCAAGGCATTGGTTTGGCATGGCCTGCGTTTTTGGTCACAGGGGGGGCACAGAGGTGGCTTCTGTGAGAAACTACTGGAGGCTTCCACCATGTCTAGCAGAACCAATCTCTGATGGCTCTGAAGATGGACATCCTGGTGGCCAAAGCTAGGCCAATGAGAAAGGTTGGTAAAGTCTCTGTGATGACATATTTAAGAAGAAAATCTAAACATAGGGCACATAGTTTTTCTTCTAGTCAGAGAAGAGGAGGAGGAAGTGAGAACATGTGAAAGAAACAATATGGAGACACCTAAATCAGTGGAGAAGGGTGCAGAGAAAGTGCTCCACATTCTGGAGCTGAGATTCCTCTGCAGGCCATGGTGATGATCATGGTGAAGCATACAGCCCTGCGGCCCATGGGGTTCCACAGGGGATACAGAGATGCATCTGCAGCCCCTGAGGGTTCTCATGCTGGAAGGCTCCTGCCTGGAGGAGGCTGTGATCCAGTGGAAGACCCAGTGGAGAAAGGGCCCCTTTTTCCAGGCTGGAGCAGCCTGTTCTTGGAGGACTGCACCCCGTTGAAGAGTGACACACACCACAGCAGCTTTGGGAGGACTATCTGGCCATGGGGGGAGTTCACATTGCAGCAGATGCAGTAGGGTTTCTGCCCATGAGATTGGACCCACACTGGAGAAGTTCATGGAGAACTGCCTCCCATGGGAGGGACCCCACAGCCTCACAGAGGAAGGACTTCTCCTTCCCTGAGCAACAGAAGAATATCTCAGTGATGAACCGACCAAAACCCCCCTGCCCTGTCTCCCTGCACTCTGGGTGGGAAGGAGAGAGGGGCTGGGGGGTAAAAAGGCTTTTTAAGGACTTATTTTACTTCTCATTATTCTCCTCTTATTTTGTTGGTAATAAATTCACTTTGTAACTGAAGTTGGGCCTGTTTTGCCCTTGAAGTACTTTCTCCTGTTCCTTATCTCAACTCATGAACCCTTTGTATATTTTTTTTTCCTTTGCACTGCAGCAAGGGAGGGTGAGCAAGTGAGTCTTGTGCATGCCTGGCATTGGGCCAGTATCAAACCATTACAGATAGATAGATAGATAGATAGATAGACAGACAGACAGACAGATAGATAGACAGACTATATCTTGATAATTTATCTACCTAGACAGACAAATATTGATGTCTGTGTATCACCAGCTAGTTAGGTACCTGTGTATCTATTTACTAGGAGGAGAGGCGCCCTATCTACACCAGTGTCTGTCTACATCTAGACGCAATAGGTAGCTAGGTAGCTGTATATCCACATTGCATGCACATAACACCATCATGAACATTAATTGGAGATGTGCATGCAGATGTGACTGCAGAAGTAACAGGTTGCTGTAAGTGCTGGAAAATGGAATTCCTTGCAACATTCACTGGCAGAATGATGTTTTCATTCTCCTTAAACCAAAAACATCAAAACAGTGGATTATTTATTTAATATGTTTTATCAAAGATATGGTGATCTTCAGTACACTGAAGGGGCAGACTTTCAGTGTAAAAGCAGAATATGCTTTAAAGAGTTATTGGTGCAAAACAACCCTAAAGCATATCTAAAATATTATACACAGCTGGCTTAGCAAATGTGCACACAGATACAATTCATAATGAATTCTGTGGTTTACTGCACATGTTTCAGGCATGCACTGTCTCCTCCCTCTGCTAATTTGCTTGATTGTCCTCTTCTTTTCTCTGTGTAGAAAAGCCATCTGATCAACATAATCTTAACATTGGCTTTGTAGCTGAAACCCTCAGGCTTCAGAAAGCAGTTTCCCTGTTTAGCCTGAATGCAGTTTTATCTTTTCACTACCATGCTATCATGCCGCAGTGCTCATTTTTACTGGTCTTGTTCTTCAGTGTTGTGAAGAATAATGGTATACACTTTGGATGCTTGTGATGGGACTGAAAACAGCCCTCTTAACCTCCTCTCTTCCAAGTCTGAATGGCCTAGGTCCATAAAGAGTGTATGTAAAATAGACACTGTATTTTCTTGAGCATTTCTCTGCTGTAAGATTCATCTGTCAGACAGTGGCAAGGAAGAGCAGAGCAGGAGCAGAGGGTGAGCCAGGCTGGCAGGACTCAGCCCTACCATACCTGAGCAAGATGACCACAGGCAGCTGCACTCCAGCCAGCTCCTGGGAGGCTGGGCAATGTCTCTGCCTTTCAGGGTGGTCACAGAAAACCACAAGTATGGTGCACTCAGAATGCCCATAGGGTGTACAACACAATCCCTCAGTGACAGGTAACAATCCTGCAATGGCACACCCTCCAAGAAAAATCCCCTTACACTCAGATCCTGTACTGTGTACTGTGCATTGCAGTAGTTTAAAATATCCTCTGCCTGATGCCTTCCCTTGGAAAGCAAAGCCATTCAATAGAACCAAAATAAGAATAAATCCCTAAATAGTTTTATTACAGTTTTTATACTCCATCCTTCTTTTTAAGTTTTATGACACTGGGCAGCTGAAACAGGCTTGCTCTAAGCCCCAGATGGCTGCACTGTGTTCACCTTCCTTCCCCACAATGGGGTGACTTGGCTTTCCTTCACTGTCCTTACCTCTCAAATTTATTAAGTCTCCTTTCTTTGAAAATTGCAGTGGTTTGGCCTTACTTAGCTACCAAAAATAGCAATGCTTGACTGGGTGACCTTGAGAGGAGCTGGCTGGCTTCTTACCAATACAGAGTCTATTACCTTCCTTGCCTGGACAGTGTGGAAAGTCAGAGGCACTTTTAATTTTGAACTAGTCAACATGATGAGTCAGTTATTACTTCTTGTAATAAAGCTGGTTTTGCAAGGTCATTAAAGAGGAGGAAAATTAAATTGTTTATGTCATGAGTGCATTTGCACCCATCCCATATTTGAACTCAACTAAACATTTATTTTCATAGGTATAATATTGAACAACTGTGTTATTTTCAGCTCCCCTTTTGTACATTGAATTGTGGTTTTTGGAAAGAAATTGAAGAATAAACATTCATTGGATATTTTATAGTGAAAATTAACAAAAGCCTTGGAAAGTTGGAGGTTTTTTTGTTTTGTTTTGTTTCGTTTTTGTAGGGCTCAGATATAATTTCTAATTGTTTGCAAGAAGCATTGTGTATGTGGGAATTTTATATCAAGAATAGTTACAGCATTAGATAACATTTAATATATCAAGTAACTAAGTGTGATCCATGTAGTATCATTTATAAAAAGCATATCTATTTGTTAATCTATTTCATTGGCTGGACAAAAATGTTTTTCAATGAACTAAATTTAAATAAAATTGCTGATGAATTCCTCTAGTCCTCCATAGACATGGTGCACGAGAATTGTTAGTGAGACAGGAGGCAGGGCAAGGTCTGGACAGTCTGAAGTACAGGAGTAGTACAAAAGCATCCATCCCTGCCTATGTAAGAAACTGTATGCTCATCCTCTAAGGCTGGCTGAAAATGAGTTCTATCCATTTGTTAATGAAACCTCAAGAACAAAGATATTTAAATTTAATTTAACTAATTAAAAACCTGAACAATAAAAAGCATAACAATGATCTAATTTGGAGAGCAGTAATCAATATGTAAGGAGATCAGCTAGGGTATAGACAAAGATACCATCAAAACCTACTGAAGATATGAAAACCCCAGGGAATATTTCCAACAGAGTTTGGATAATGCCTTGAGGTATTTGTCTGTAACGTAGGAAAGATTAGTTTGAAATTATCAACAAATCAGTCTTTTATTAATAAATTATGCTTTGGAATGATAAGTTCTGTGCTTGACCACTGTGTCCTTTCCCTGGTACAGAGAAAGCAGGAAGGAAAACCCATCCTTTGACGGGCCTGGGTATTAACAAGTCACCCAATAGGCTATACTTCTCCCCCAAAACTTCCACAGTTAAAGCTGAATATATATGATGGATTGAGGTTAACTGAATAGGATATAAATATTTATACGATACATTCACATTATACATTTTTTATATAATGCAGGGGGGCAGAATGTCCCAATAAAGAACATTTTGCTATAAGGTGCCATGAAAGACTAAAAGTGTAACTTTTTTTCAAATTTAAATGTTGCTGTATCTCAGTCAGATGTAAACAATGCATGATGTAATTTTGGGGGGGTTATGTAGAGAACTTATTTTAGGACTGTTAAAAACTACATCAGGCAAAGGTAGAAAGCCACTTAATTCTGCACTGAGTCTTCTACTCGAGTAATGATTGACCTATGGACACTCTAAGCAGATCTTCACTTTTAATGCATGGCTTCTACATCTATATGATATCCTCAGGTTATCCTAACTATTCCCAATCAAATTCATCACTGTTGATGACCATGACTTTGGACTTGAAAATAAGGTGGATAAACTTCAACAAAGAGAGAAGCAGATTTCATGTGAATGGAGAAATTCATCATAATGTCACTGAATACCTGGGGAGTGGAGTTCAAGCTGATTTATTACAACATTATTTTTCATTTTTACTGGACACTGCTCTGGCTTATGCTCAAGCAATCTCATTGTGATGTCCATTCAAGCAGTGAGAGTGAAAATGCTACTTCTTAGGCACATTTTTTATAGATTTTGTGCTGCTGCCTGGTAACATGCAACTTTTTGAGGCTGTCAGCTCTGTTGGTATATACTGCACAGCACCCAGAGCTGTGAGACTGCAGCTGAAGCCACAGCAGAGAGATGTCTTGGGAATTCTGGCACCAGGAAGCATGTGTCTGCTTACAGGATGATATAGGCTGCATCATGAGGAGACACTGCCATGCATTCAGAAGTACTGGGGTACATCCTCTCTGCTGATGAGGTGTGCTTAGAAAATTGAGATTTTCAACAACAAAAAGTAAAGATCTTTCCCAGCTGCAAAATACCTAAAAGTCACACAAGTGGAAAAAATGCAATAGAGCAACAAAACTGCAGACACACAGACCTTCTTTCCAGTTAGCTATGCTGGGAAATTCTGCAGTAGATGTCAAATATGGAGGAAAAAAACCCATCCTTCAGGTAAAGAATCACAGTTTCACCCCAGCCACCACTCTGAGTGGGTGTTTGACTGCTGAGCAGCAGGGGCAAGGGATAGGCATCTAGAGACCAGCTGAAGGGCAGGGATGCCACTGAAAGTCAGGAGTGACTGCAATGTGACTCCAGCTCACCTGAGCATGGTGGGAGTCAGCAGAAGTGGGTGGTTACATATTGGTTAATTTTTCTTGGGAGCAACAAAGTAGTATGGAACAATGCTGACTGTTACAAAATAAACTAGAAGAAAATTTTAAATGTAGGTCAGAGGAGGAACAGGAATAGAAGATACATTTCCAGGACTAATTACAAAAAAAATTAAGAGAATGAAACCTTAGTTGTACCATAGATTTTTCCTTATACCTGAAAAAAAAAAAAAAAAGTTTGTTTGGGCTTTTTTTAAACCATGGGAAAGACAGGTGATGGAAGATGGGATGTAAGCAAGATGGGATGTATCTCCTCTGCACCTCCATGCATGACCCCAGAGAACAGCTCCAGCTGGTTGCAGGTAATGGTCCATTCGTTTTGCACCACAGGATGTGCCTGGTCATAGGCAGGAGCAAAACTCTTCCATGTAATTTCTGATATTTCCCTCACACAGAGCCCCTTTCTTATCAGAGTCTGCAGTTACTGTTTTTCTTTTTGATTAAAGTATGCTCTTGGGAATACAGGCTATTTGTGCTGTGCTCTTAGTAACCTTTCTCCTGCATGGTGGGGGTGAAATGTCAAGGCTGATAAATACCATGAAGTGAAACCCTGGAAGACAGGCTTGAATACTGCATCACTGTTTTTGCCAGCCAGGATAGTTTGGCAAACCCTCAGAGAATCAGTTCCTACAAATTCTCTACAACTTTTGTAAGTATGTGTGTATGTATGCTTGTCCAAAATTCTATTTCTTTAAAAGATCTATTTATTTTTTTAAAAATCACAACTTTTGCACATTCCTTAGCTTAATTTAGGTGCATTTGTAATACCTTCAAATTATAAGGATTTTTTTTCTGTATTGCTTAGATTTCTTTTTTTTTACTGGCATTGAAAGAGTAATGTTTTCTCAATAATTTGACCAATTTTTTCTCAGCACTTTGTTTTCCAAATGAATATGGAGGTTATATTTATTCTAGTAACAAAGGCAAATATTTAATTATGTGTTAAAATTTAATAATTTTCTGCTTTTTAGTGGGAAAATTAGAGAAGCTAAGAGCTGTAGAAGACAGGAGAAAGCTGATGGGTGAAGGAAAAACAACAGAGTGTGAATGAAAAGCAAACATAACTTAATTAGGACTTAAAATAGAAAAGTAAAAAGAGTACATCTTATTGAAATTCAGAGGGCTGTATATACCAGCTGAGAAACCTGGCTGAAATGAAGAGTTCATATCATGCTACTAATTGTATTATAACTGTAAGGCTGTAACGCACCTGGGATTTATTTTGGTTTTGTTTTCTTTGCTTAGCAATGAAATTAAGTGGGTGTGATCACTTGTTGGACCTGGCTTCCCCTTTGTCTGTCTTACTTAGCATATAAAAACAATTTTCAGCAAGAGCCACAGCTTTGGGAAACTTGCATCATTTACCCATCTCCAGGATATGAATAAAACATTGAGAACAAGCTTTATGGAGATTAGGCATCATTGTTTAATGCAACAGTCTGGTTGGAAAGTCTTTGGGTATAACTGCAGACTGCTAAATCAGTTTGGATCATACAGACCATAAAATATTGTTTAAAAGCATTGAGAACACAGTCTTTTAGGAAAGGTCTGTGGCTTCTTCAAAGGGAAATCCTGTCTCAGTAGCCTGATCAAGCTCTCAGAGGGTGTCAGTGATCTTGTCAATGAGCACATGGATAAAGGATTGCCCTGGAGGCATAACATGGAGTTTCCAAAATTCCTTAAGATTCATAACCAATAGTTATTATGGGAGCTTTTGGACAAAAAGATCATTTATGGAGTGAAACCTGGTAAAATGACAGAAAACAGATGACTTTGCTGCATGGATGAAATCATGAAACTACAATCAGTAGTCTGTTCCCTCAGAACAGGTGCTAAACCGAGTTTTATTCAAGACCTTCATCAGTGATGTAGTGGTGGGAGTTCACCGTGCTATCTCTAAGGCTGCTGTTGGCACTAAGTTCTCTCAGACAGCCATCCCAGTGGTAAGGAACTTCACAAGGACCTCAGAAAACTAAGTGTGGGGGCAAGAGGGTGGCAAAAAAGCATCCATGCAGATAAATATGAGCAAATGCATCTGGAAATAGCCTAGATGGGTCTACTGCATGGGGTTAAACACGGATCACAGTGACAGCTCAGGAAAGAGTTTTTAGCTGCTGAAGTCATCAGCTCAGCAGCAGCCAAAAAAAAGCTGGGTGTTGTCAGGGAGGAAGAAGGAGGGAATTATATAAAAGCTTGATGGGCTCATGTCTTGATGTGGTGTGTATTTCTGATCCCCACAACTGAAGAAGGATATTGTGCAGCTGGTGTGGAGGAGGACAACAAAATGTTCAAGGATTTGCAGCAGCTACTTTACCACAACACAGTAAAAAGTTTGTGACTGTCCAGCTTGAACAGACCCCTGGGTTAGTAGAGATATGATCAAGGTTTGTGAAATCCTGAAAGTCAGCAGATAAGTCAGATGCAAAAGTTCTGTCTGCCACACTCTGCAATGACTGGACTTGAGACCATTTGAAGTTGACAGGAGATTTGTTTTAAACAGGTGAAAGGGTGTCTTCATGAAGGCATCATGAGCTTTTACAACCTTTTGCCATTTGAAGCCATGGAATACATTTGGAAGAGAGTTAGAGAAATTAATGGGCAGCAGATCTGCACTAAGACTGGAGTGCAGTAGACCTGAATATATCCTGGAACATCCTTAAAACCTTCTTTCTGGATGCTTAGGGAGTATGAGAAGAGCAGACTACAAAATATGACCAAGCTCACATATTTTTCCCTAAATTACACTGTCCTTTTGATGGTATTTGATATCATTAGCTTTACCCAGCAGGTACTTTTATTTTCTTAGAAATAAAAATTACAACTTATAATTGGGATGCAAAAAAAATATTCAAAGCTGCTCTGCTATTCTTCTGGACTAATAGGCATCAGTTTTAATGTCAGACTGGAGATTATTGTGGAAAAAAAAATGTTAACTTTATAATGCTGTCCATTATCAAGAAACAGTATTTTCATGCTCTTTCTAGCAACAAAATTCTTCCCAGATGTTTCTGTGAGATTTTTTACTGTCCAAGGCCACATCAAATATCATTTGGAATATTAGTCCCTTCTGGTTTTGACTGAAGCCCAGAATTAAAACCCAAGGAGATTCAAAGATCAAACTTTTCCTTCAACCTCGAATTTCAAGGACTAGAGTTTTAAGGCTATGATTCAGACTAGTTTCCAATGAACTACTTCCACTCCTTCTTAAAAGTGAATCACACATATTCTAACACAAAATCCACTCTCATTCAAAACAGCTTTTACTCATTTATTTTTTTCAATTAGAAGAGAAACAATATACAAGCAAATGCACTGGTTACATGGCAAGCACAACATCAGCTAAGCTTTATTGCACTATCCCAGCATTTCATAACAGAGGTTTTCTCCTGCTCCTGTTCATGCTTGCAGCAAAACTCCCAAAGGCATCCACAAGTACAGAACAGGGTCTTGAGCTGCTAGTAAAATTGAGACAACAGGAAAACAGATGTGAAGAAAGACACCAGAGTGTCTTTGAGAACATTTATTCAGCAGCTCATAGAGAAAACTCAAATAACAAAATCAAGATCGAAAAATTGTCATCAGGGATTAAATGTATCAGAAAAGGTGATTTCAAGGAGGAGATGATTTTTGGGTCATCTTGGAAGTCTAACCAAGGATATCAGGGAGAGAAGGAAGCCACTGGAAGAATGTGAAGAGAGGTTTGATGCAGTCAACACACAAGTCAGGAGAAGGGACAGCCACTTCCTAGGGAGGTAAGACTGCTTTGTTCAGGACAAGGGAAGGAACAATGTGCTATTCAAGATGTGTAATGAGAATTTCTGCTCTGAAGGAAAGAAATTAAGAACTTTAAGCAGAAAATATTAACTTTTATCAAGCAGAGCCTAGAGCTTCCTCAGCAGGAAGCTTGAATGAAAGATATCCTGCAGACAGAGGAAGCAGCAACAGGTCACTGGTGATGATGGTTTCTTTAGTGATGAAGGAAGGTGACCTAAGGAGGGCTGGAAGGAGAAATCAGGAGATTTTTGCAGTAACGCTGAACTTGGGCTGATGCAGCACATCCCCAAAGAAGAATTAAGGACACCGACTGAGTTGTAGGCTAGCATATTTGAGGTATTTCCTGTTTAAATATGTTTGCTTTTGGCAAACTAAGCTATGTTAACATAATGATGTAGACAATGTTTTGCACAAGTCCTTAATTTCCAATCATCTTATCATCACTTTTAAGTCTTAGCTGATGTGTTGTTTACAGCCCTGATTCTTCAGGATGTTCTTAACCCTTCACACTTCAAGGTGTTGGAGATGCAGCTCAGGAGAACAGGTGTTAATAGTTTCCAGACAATTTTAAAAATACCATGTAGTTCCTTAATGAAGCAAATGTTTAATGTACACAGAAAATACTGTAAACTACAGCATTAAATTGTGTTTTGAATACCCTCAAGAAATTTTAAACAAAATTTACTACAGCATTTGTTTGTATTCCTTATGCAGTCCACCCCTCTCTGTTGCTGTTTATAAGGTTTTCAGCACTTTTTATTGCATACAAAAGGCATCTTCTCATCTTGTTCCCAAGGAAGTTCTTGAAATTTATAGCATAACGGCAGTATGTGTGTGGAAATATCAGCCATGCTTAGAGTCTGAGAAGACTGTCCTTGACACAGCATTTCCTCACTGCTCACTGGCTTTCTGAAGTCTGTCAGGAACTTTCTGGAGTGTCAGACTGTTCTCCCAGCAGTTTTTGTCTAAATTGAAACTGATAACGTTCTGGGACTTGGCCCTGCCAGGAGATATATCTCTTGGTTCTTAATCAGTCAGGCTCAGGACAGCCCTTAACTTTCACTTTTACAAAGAATTTCTCATTGAACAACTGTGGATGACCTGCCAGATGGCCTTCCCATGATGGAAAGCTTTTTAAAGCTTCAGAAACAGTTACCAAACATCTGAGCATATTTAGTAAGGGCCATGTTCTATGTCTACACATTTCTGTGTAATCAACCCAAATTGCTCTATTCCACAGTTTTCAAATATTTGGAGATCAAATTTGCTTCCATATACTGTTCACTGTCTTGTTTCCATTTTCTTGAGAAAGAAGCAAGAGCAAGTGTGACAATGCAGGATATGTGACTTTTCCTCCAGGTTTTTTAAAACTTGGCATGCTTATATTTGCCCTACTCTCTGGCAGATGGAGACCCATGGGCCTTCCACCATCATAGGAGTGTTCATTGATCTGAATTCTCATTTCAGTGTAGAAAGGATGATTTTCCTTTGCACTTGCAATAGAATATATTCACCTCTGAGTGAGAAATAAAGTATTATCTTCCTTTTCTGCAGTTTTTTGTCTCTTTATCCAGGTAAATGAAACTTGGACTATCTCAGTATGTGGAAAAATGGAAAAGTGGCATTCCATCCATGATATTTTTGTTTTGAATTTGCTTATCTAAAAAAAAAAAAAAAAAAAAAAAAAAAGGTGTCTTAGTCTTTCCTACAGGTGTAATGATATTGGGAAAGACATGTATTTGAAAATACAGCTTCTTCATGAGGAACTATGATAGACCAATTATAGACCACTATTGTAATCACTTTGGTCATTACGTGTAGATGGCATGTAGAGAGCAGTCAGACAAATGGAGGTGGAATCAGTACTTGGCATAGAATATTTTAAGAAAACATAATGACAAAATATAACCAAAGAAGAAAGAGGTTGGTATTCTTTAGGAACGGTATTTCTGATTAGCACTTTACTATAGCTCTGCCTCCCTCAGCCCTTCTCATCTTTAGAGTCAAGGAAACACAGACCCTTCATCAGCATAGTTAGGACTTGCGACATTGAAATAACAGGATAAAGCTGTCATTTCTTCTGCCTCTGGGATTCTGCAGCAAGGATGCATGGTGCAAGATGTGTGATGGAAAGAGGGAGTAGATTGTAGAGGGGACAGTGACATTTTCTCTGCTTCCCACCTACCTGTGTTTCATAGTTTCATTTGTTCCCCCAAGTAAGGATTCAGCTGTCAATCAACACTTAGGTAAAGAGAAGTGCTGAAGGAATTCTTGGGTCAAGTTTTGTGTCTACTAATGAAGCTAGTTGTGATGGCTAAGGAAGACTTTGACCTTTCTATGAAAGCTTACCCAACAATTTAGTTCATCCCTTTGCCTCTCATCATTAATGAATGTTGCTTATCATTCTTTTAGGCCTAGGCTTCCATCCTTTCTGACAAAGGATTGTACTTCATTCATGTACAGTGATAGTTGTCAGACAACCTAATTTTACTTATTTAAGAGAATAGAGGAGGGGATTTCACATCTATTTATTTTTTGTTTGTTTCACTCCTTTCTCAGAAGAATTGGTGTGAGCTGGAGTGAGCTGGAGGATTTATAGGTCTTGGAGAAGAGTTATCTGACTTATATGACTGGAGAAGAGTTGTCTGAGGAAATGCTCAGGTTTGAGCATTGAAAGATAGAGGTTGTGCAGGACCATAGGCAGGCATTTGGAAAATGTGGGTCAGAATTGCCAGCAAAGAAACCAAGGGACAAATTATGTGGCAATATGATACTAAAAGGCTGTCTGAACCTTGAATGTTGTCACAATCAGAGTTTAAAAATTTTGACTTAAAGAGAGAGGCTAAGGACATTTTTTTCCCCTCACCTAATGATGTGTCAAAACTGGAAGCCTACAAAAGGCTGTGAGCCCAAAAAGTGCTAGAACAGAGAAAACTGAGATTTTGTTGAATGATCTGAGAACTTGGGCATAAGAATTAGATGTTCAGATGAAAGGACAAGCAGCTGTTTATAAGCAGTCAGAAATCAAACTCACCCATGCAGCTACCTACCTATTTAATTGGTCAGAGATACCTCGAGATGTCTAGGTATCATATCCCTATTAAATGGGAAGGCATGTGTGTCTGGCATGCAAACTTACCTGGACTCTGAGGCCCTGTGATTGCCAATGGGAAGACAACACTTTAAAAAATCCTGGTCTTTCAGGAAAGTAGCCAACACAAGTGACTCTGTTAGTGTCATTTAAGACAGATTGTCTGAAATGTTTCTCTTTGCCAGGGGTTTGAAGATGCATTTATCACAGACTGAGAAAAGCTGTGCACACACATCCCATCAGGTCAATAGAGTATGTGAGCACCACATCCAACATGAAAAAATTGGAACCAGAAATTCAATCCCAGCTCTGGAAATGCTAAAAAGCCTCTCCAATACTAGTGATGTTCCCTGTAACCTATTATTCATAGTAACAAATTTCACCATTTTTCCTGAGACATTTGGCATTTTTCATGTTCTGTGCTGATTCCCTTTGGAATTCTGATCACACTTTGTCCCCCTTATTTATCTTCCACATTTTGCCGGACAAACTCTCTGACTCCTGCATCATGCAAACCACACTCTGCACATGCATGAAGCTCATTTGAAGGAGTTTGACAAAAATGGACTGGAAAACCTGGGCTAGTAAATGGATGCAAGAGCTCCACAGACCTGAATGGTGCACAGCCTCACTTTTCACCGTGACCTGCACTGTCCCTCCATGCTGTGGAGCTTATCCTTGGCAAGGTCAAAGCCCTGTTTTAAAGTCCTAAAATCAGTGTTAGTAGTGTGTGGGCCTCTTCCTGAATCTGCCAGACATTGCTACTTTAGTTCATAGCAAGGCAGTTTTGCACTTGACAACTGCCCAATTGTAAAGGTTTTGGTTCACTTACCCAAGTCACAGCACCATTTATGTGGTGGTTCCACGTTTGCTGAATTTTGCTCGCCAGCTGGGAGATATGCTTTTGGGAGAAAAAGGCAAAACAGGCCAAACTTAAAAGTAAACAGAAAGATTTTATTTACACACACCCCAAAGGCAGAAAAGGAAAGAAAAAAAAACAAATGAAACTTCAAATCTCCTCTCTTCCCCCCTACAAACTGTTCATTTTCTACAAACAATGCAAAGAGGCAAAACTCAGAACTCCAGGTCAGTACCAATTATAAAATAGTCATTCATGCAGTCCTTGAGAGAAGTCTCTTCTGTTGTTTTGTTAACTTTCCACAACAGTCTATTTGTGGCTTCTAACTCACACAAAAGCAGCCGCCCAGGAGATTCTGCAATTGTGGAACCTCCTATATTCATGTAGCCTTTCCCATGACCACACATATGGGTCATAGATTCACAGATTGGGGAGGCACTTTTAAAGATAAACAACTTTGAAGGCAAAGAATTCTTCATCCTAGAACAGAGATGTCTTCTCACTTCTTCACTGACAGAAGGCTTCTTCTCATCTCTCTCTGTTCAAACCTCATGGGTTCACCAAATCACAACTTCTAATTCAGTATTCACTCATTAAATCACAGATACCTTTGCTTTAAAATCCACAGATCATCTCCCCAGCTTGTATTGTCCACGATTTAAAAGAAGACTTTGGCATATTCATATTACAGTCTGTTGCTAAAACTCCCAGGAGATTTCAGCCTATGACTCAGGCAACCTTTCATCTCTCCCACTTAAGAAGTTACCCTTCATTTACTGACTTAGATGTCTTCATATTGTCCCTTTACATGTCTCCAATTTGGCTTTTTCTCTCATCTCTGAGAAGGGTTAGAGTTTAAGAAAGTCTCAATCTGTGTCAGGAAAGAGTTAAAGCATGCCCAGACCTCCAGTGCTCATATGATCTGTGCCATGGCAGCCCAAAGGTTTCAAAGCCATGCCAGAGGGGGCTGGTGGATGCCTTTTCTTAATTCCCTCGATGTGAAGGGGTGATCTGAAGGTGTGATCCGCTCTCAGCTGCTCCCTGGGGCCCGGTGTAGGGTGGGGAGAGATCCCATCCTCTCCCCGGGCCAGGGGTGCCGGCAGCCAGGGGGGCCAGGGCGCAGCCCTGCCATGGCCTGTCCTCGATCTCTGCCATGGCCCCAGACACACAGTCAGCACTGCTGAGCCGCAGCCCTGCCGCCGACAGCCGGGGGACACTGGGCTCAGTCAGCGCTGCCTCCTCTGCGGGCAGAGGCTCCCGCCTGGGCCCGGCTGCTCCGGGGCAGTGGGGCCTGAGCCGGGCCCTCCTCAGCCGCCAACAGCGTTACCTGGCCGCAAAGAGAAGGCCTTGAGCCCACTCTGAGTTTTATATGGTATGACCAAAAGTCGCGTTCCATTTTCTCAGTGGTCAAACCACATGCCAAAGCTAAGAACTGGCCTCTGATAGGTCCCTGTCCATTCCAAGCAGTTCTAAGGGTCCTGACAGGGAGAAAAAAATCCATATTCCTCTTCAACTGAAAACCAAACTGTGTTAACTCATAACACCCATTCACTGTGTGACTTAACTTTATTCCTTATTCAGTATTTTAAAAGATGAAATTTGTAAATACCCTGGTAAGACTCTGGTACTATTTGCTTTAGAAGAAGAGGAAATTCTGCCATTAGATGCATCATGCAAACTGGGTGACTTCTGAAAATCAGTTTAATCGGCCTTAGCAACTATCATCCCATGTGATTAACAGCAAATTTTATATGATTAGATTTTAAGAAAGCATAGGTTTCTAATTGCTTGCTCCGACCAGGAACAAGAGTTTTAGTTAGTTATGCAAGGTTTTGAATGATGCCAGGTGGACTTGTAGTTAACAGGAGCCATGAACATGTGCATTGTCTTCACTATAGGCCACTGTAGATGCACGTGAGCTGAATTTGCAAAATGTGACTGGTTTTTGGTTTCCCAGACTGATACATCTTTATCGTCTCTGGGGTCTAAAGAAGAATCTGGCTCCTGGATTGAAAAATCTATCTGCAGGTGAAGAAAAGTGATCAAGTTGTTTTCCTATGTGGAAAAAATAACACTTTTTTATATAATGCTACAATGGCTTGTGATATTCTGTGTTATTTAGATATACCAGAGAGATCAAAGCATTGCAGTATATTTTATCAACGTGCCTGTATTTTGAATCTATGAAATTGTATTTTCTCTTGTTCTTATTCATTTTATGATTTATTTTTCTCTTGGTATAAATCAGTTTCTGTTCTATGGATTCATGGCAGGTATTCCATCTTGTTTTTCAATATGCTATGTCTAGAACAAATATCTAGTCAGTCATGGGCATATAAAGTATTAATCATATGTGTTTGAAGGTATGTTGCTATAGCAATTCCTTTAGTGCAAGAAAAAATCAGCATATAGCAGGCCAGGGATATGAGAACAGTAGGAATTACAAAGCTATAACAGCACTATTAACACATTATTGCATTGTAATGACATTATTTTCTAACTATTCCAGTCCCCAGCTGCCTAATTTTTAAGATAGAATTCTCCAGCAGGGATTTCATAAATGGCTCTGACATGAAAGACACTTGCAATATGAGGAAGACATTAAGCCATCTGAAGAAAATATTTTTCAAAAGAGAAAGTGGGTAAACAAGCAAAATACCTTCTATCCATGACATATCAGATCCCTTGTCTTCCCTATTTCCAGTGTGATCCACCCTGAGGTGCAGAACACAACGGGGCTGAATAGAAGAGATTAGCAAGACCCAGCTTAAAAAGAAATGCTGTGAGTTGAGCATGCAAAGCTGCAGAGCAGGAAAGCTGGGAGAGCTAGCAGAAGAAGATATAGAAAGGTAATTTCATCTTGTATTACAAATCAAACTGGAAAATTTTAAAACCAAAGCAGAAAAGCCATTGTCTCTGGGAGGATTATAATTATCTGGGGGAGAAAGGAGGCGGTAAGTGGTGGTGCAGCTCACATCTGTAAGAAGAATGCAATGGTAAATCGAACTGATTGGGAGTATGGACTGAACCACAGCGTGAAAGAGGACTAGTCAGACATAGATATACTTAGCCTGTGTTAAGGCTGCTAATCCTCCGGGTGTATTAGCATTGCCTTCCCTGAGGGAGAGGTAGGGTCAGCTTCAAGTAATCTCACTCTTGATATTTAACTCTTTGAGTCTGATGCTTCCCTAATGTAAGTGTTTGCATTATGCTGCAAAATATGCTGAATTGCCTAACAGATCTTGCATTGCTATGATCTGTGTTTTAAATATTGAATTCTTGTTTTTCAACCATTGCAATATCTCTCTTTCAGCACATTCATTAAAGAAAAGAAAACAAAAATCCCGCAAACAAACAAACACTGCAGTAGACCTTTGGATTTGTTGCATTGATTTAGTGTCTGAATGAACAAGAAGGAACATTTATATTCAAGTGGATGGGATCAAATAGTAAAGATCAGAGGGAGCTAGCTATGTATCATCCACATCCTTTCTTTTTAATTAAAGACAAATATAGGCCTTCAAGAAAAAGAAGCAGCAGTTCAAAGAGGTATTAAGTTTAATAGCAAGCAACCTTTACTTTTTCTCACTGATCATTTACTCACTGTTTTGTTTTACAGTGAAATGACAGTGAGAAGCAAGAAAGGAAAATTGGGAAAATTTGACTTGTCACCAAAAAAAAAAAAAAAAAAAAAAAAAAAAAAAAAGAGAAAAAAGAAAAAAGAAAAAAGAAAAAAGAGAAAAGAAAAAAGATTGCTTTTTTTGAACACAATTGCCAAGGAAGAGAATATTTTCAAATGAAGAGTGAAGAGTAAAGCAAGATAGATTTTAAAAAATAATAGTTTAAAGTTACACTTCCTATTTCAGTCTCCTTGGGAAATGTGTGAAAGGAAGTTTAAACAAGCTACTTAATTTAAATTGTGAAGGAAAGAACTACATCAGGAAAATAAAAATACTTAGACATTTTGAAATGAGTAAGTGTGCTGAAGTCTTTTGGTAAGCTGCAACTTGCTCCCAGATTTCATTTTCCAGATACTTAAAAGCCAAAATTCAAGTACCCGAAAAATTCATTAGAGGTATCAACAGCATTTAACGTTTGTGTAGAACAGACTAGGCAGCATTGCAGAGCAAAACTTTTCAACTCTCTACAGTGCCAAGCTTGTGGCAAGAAACTGATACCACAAACACATGGTTTTTCTGTAAGGGAAAATCTCTCAGCACACTGAAGGTATCATTTACCCTAAAGAGGTTATGTAAGTGTCAAGTAAAATTGTTGAGAAAGTGGTTGACATTAAGAACTGGAATTTTGCAAGCAGTACTGGCTGGTGAAATATTTGTGGTCAGGGTCTGTAAAATTTGAGAGGTGAGTGTGCACAATTTATGTGCATTCATGTAAGAACAATATGGGTGGCTGCATTATGAGTTTCTTTTTTTGTGTGTGTATTATATATGTATTTTATTGTTGTTCATGTATATATGAATAGTGACAGCTGTGTCCTTGAGAACCACCTACAAATGTGCATATGTAAAACATCAGCTGAGATTTTTTAATGATACATTCCTCATTACATTTTCCCAAACTTTGGAAAATATTAGTATTTTCCAAATTTAAAAATAATAGGCCCTTATAATAATCTTGCATAGAAAGGAGAACCTGTAAGGGGCTATTCCCACCTCTCTCCTAAAGTCTGCTCCAAATGCCTTAAGAATACATCTTTTCCACTTTTATTATAGGGCTATTTCCATTCATCAGGAAACTGACTTTTTTGATGTCCTGAATGCTCCTTTAAATCAGCTTTCTGCTACTGGATCTAAGCTAATATTGTACCATTTTGAAACAACACACAGACACTACCAGAACACAAAATGAAAGTGCAAAACACTGAGGGAGGTGTCAAGCCAAAGCATGCATGCTGTTGATCTATTTGGTTTATGTTTTCCAATGAGCTACACCGGACTGTGATGGATCAGCTATCTATTCACATTGCACCTTCACAGACTACACCCCCTGGGAACCCTGAAACTAACAGAGAAAAATCTGGTCCCACTGAAATCTAGAGGAATTTTGCTGCTGACTTCACTAAAGCAAGGATTTTGCCTTATCTATTTGTTCAAGGAAGAATGGAGCCCGTTAAGCACAATATATCTGTTCTGCCCCTCTGCCACTGCTGTGGGTGACCTCGAACACTCGTGCTCAGTGTCAGGCAGTGCAGTTGCTGTTTATTTGCTTCTATTCCTAGCTCAGCTGAGCGTGCTAAGGGAGAGATGCGCCAGCCTGCCTCGTTGCAAATGGCCTTTTAATGAACTAGTCAAGGATTTAAATTATCCAAGAACCTGGGAAAAAGCATTTTAAATTTAAAACCCTTTCAGGCAATTAAAACCTGACATGTTGCCATTGAAAACAGGCCAGGGAGCAAGTGATTCCACCTCATGAGATTCGCCACTTACAGGGAGAATAATGACATTTCAGGCACCCCAGGTACTGCAGCCTTCAGAGGGTGCTCGTATGTGAGCTTCACGAATTGATTCTCTCAAGTGTGGCATCTTCAGTTGATTCTCCAGGAGTGAGAGTGTTTGCTCACTGAACAAACTGGATTGAGTACCTTGGGCCATTGCCACTTCAAAACATGGGGGAGAAGGAGAGAGAGAGAGAGAGAGAGGGAGGAAGATTTCCACAGCTAAAAGATTTGTTTCACTAGATTAAGCTGTTTTATTTTTGCTTTTGAATGTGTTGTTTGTTTGTTTAAAATGTGTGATGTGATCAACTTCTATTTGAGAGGAATAAGATTTGATTATCTTCACAATGTCTTGAGATAATCAGTCTTTGCAAACTAGTAAGTAATCTGCCATTTGGAATTTGCTAAATTGCCTATCAATAACATACTTTGAAAAAAAATATTTGCCGGATTGCAATGCTCTGCAGAAATGGAAAATTCCCATGTCCTGTCCATTTCCCTCTCATGTGGCACTGAAAGGCTAAAACATTAAATAACTACATGCATCGTACAGAAAAACTCCACAGAGAGGCCCTGAAAAAAACAAAAAACCCTGAAAAACTAAGTTTCCAAATAATTCCCTTACTAGTTAAAAAAAGTCCTAAAGTCAGCCCCTAACCATGAAACATCACTCATATTTCAATTCTCAGATGAGGTCATGACTGCTGCTTATAAACTGTTCCCATACAGGCCCAAGGAAACCAGGCTGTTCTTGCCCCCCAGGGCTTACAGCACCCTTATGCTGGAGATCACAATCAAAATCACAATCCAGCTTAGCTCTGTATGTTACTGGTGACCTCAGTTTGTGTAAGCTTAACCAAGGTATATGTTTGCTGCTTAGTTCCCTATTGCCATGTGGGAGAATCAATCCTCCCTTTTCCTGAGTTCCTTTGTGCTGTGCATGGTCTGGCTGCGCAGATTGGGCTGGCCATGTCATGAAACCTTGCAGACAGCTAAGAAGCAAAGCACTGGAGACTACCACTGGTTTCCTGGAGTGCTGGACCAGAGTAGCTGCTGCTAATGCTGGCACCAGCTACAGGAGCACTGGCGAGACTGTTTTGTGAGAGCTCACAAAGGTTCAGAAAGGAGATCTGTTCTTCATCAAATCCACTGCTGCTGAGGCAGAGACCTTCTTTCAGTTGTATTTGCTTTATCCCTTAAAACTAACTCCACATGTGTATCTAAGATTGGTTAGTGGAAAAACGTGAATGCTGCGTTTTAGCCAAAGCTTCCCTCTAGGGAAGTGGAGCAGCTTTGTTTTGGAGGGATCTGGAGGAGAAGTGCCTGGCTGTCCACTGCTGTGAGTCTCCTGAACTGCATCTTCCATCAGAGCCCACTAACACTGCAGAGGGAAGCAGGTTTTTCTTGCTTTTCTAGTTATAAAGCATAGCTCACAAGTAAACTTCAATATGCACAGAGAAAAAGGACACCCATGAAAACTGAATTCTAAAGTTTATAATTTTTTTGAAAGACGTAGTTATTTGAAGCACATCCACGAACACAGATAGATGTGAAGATGGCTTGCGATGTGGCTAGAAAGCCGGTGGGATTGCAGCACATATGCTGCTTATAGCTTGAAGTGACTCATAGTGGCTGTTCAAATGGAGAACTTTTTGCCTCCAGGTGATTAGACAAATACTCATTTTTAATTGACCTTACTTCTTATTCTCTGTTTTTCAATGCAACTCTGGTAAATGTGTCTTTTCCACAGCATCTACCTCTTATGCATTATACTTTTGCTATGTACTGAATAAACTTTGTGAGCTGGAAAGAGCAGTTCTACATGAAATAATGAAAAGGGTTAAAGTTATTGGTTGGCTTTTCTTATGCTGTCTTGTGTTTTGGCCAAAGAGTGTAAATTCACCTCACTGTTTTTGAAGTATTTCCTACAGAATGCTAGAAAATTACTTTTAAAATAAAGGAAATATTAAATGCACTTTGCATGTTGTCTCTGAGCCTTAAGCTTTGAATATCAATATCACAGAATCAATCCAAATCGAGGGATGTGAAGAATATTGATTTCTGCATTACATAATTTTATTTCTTAAATTTGCTATGTGTATTTGCTAGGAACTTTCTATTCCTTCCTGTAGGAAGGTATACATTTGACATTCTTCCCATGAACTAAATCAGCTATAAATCCTGAAAGCCTAAAGCTGTATTTCACCTTGGTACTATGTAACTTTTGCTAAGGATAGAGAAATGGAGGATGTGAAATTCATTAAAATAGCTATATATTGCCTTTATATATTTTTTTACCCAGTTCGCAAAAGCAAAACACTGGCCTTCAGTGTCTCTTTGCCTAGGGGGACCTATTTCCAAAGGCCATTTCTCCACTTTCCAAATGTGTACATATCTTCTTCTCTAAATTTTGGTGCGCATGAATGTATGAAGGATATTTCATCTAAGTTCTGTTTTCATCACTCTGTTTATGAATATCCACATCATATGAAGAGTTTGAAAGCAAAATAATTAAATTGGAATAATGGATCTAAAACACTGATTACAGGTTTTTTACCATGATATCAGCAATAAACTGGCTTTTTTTAGTTTACTCAGAATTTCTGTTGTCATTGCCATTTTCACTTGCATGCAATATTTCTAGACAAGTCTCACTGCTTTGAAGCCTACTTATTCCAAACAGCAATGATAAGGTTTTATGAGTCTGAAAACAAGTCTGTTTGAACTGAGTTAAATCTGCAGTGGTGCCAGTATTCAGTCTCTGGCTGTTAGCTCATGGGGAACAATGAACTTATCTTATGTAACTTCAAAATTAAATAATTAAAAACAATCCTTCTCCCTCCTTGTGAGTAGTTTCCCCCCTTCCTTTCTTTACGGTTAATAATTATAATAACATACTCAGATGCAGGCAGTGTTATTATCTGATAATGCCTGAAATTTGAAATGGGCCTATTAGCCACCCGAGGCGAAACATAATTGCCCAGTTTCTGTGCACTATCAGATGGCAGATGATGTTGCTGAATGTTATTACTTAAGTATTTCAATTTTTCATATGGTGGGGAAATTAAATTTCAACTGTGTTCTTCAGCAAAACACTCAGCTTTAAAGCGTGTTACTATTTCCAAAAGGTTGTGATGCTGGTGCTGTTTTCCCTACAACCCTTGGTAAAATTGGTGCTTTGACAGTACAGTTGAAGCTGAAGAGCATTGCTGCTGAGAACATTAATGTGGTATACACTTTAGTGAGTACTTGCACATACAAATAACAATTATCCCGTGTCAGCTAAGCAGCAAGGCCTGAGCCCATTCCATTGCTGGTAAGTTATACACCTCCAGTCCATTGTTTTTTGGTTTTTTTTGTTGGTTTGTTGTTGTTGTTGTTGTTGTGTTTTTTGTTGTTGTTGTTGTTGTTGTTTGGTTTGGTTTGGTTTTGGTTTTTGTTTTTCTTGTGTTTGGGGCATTTTTTTGCTCAGTTGGTTTGTTTACTTTGGTTTGGTGTTTGTTTTTTTGTTTTTTTGTTTTTTGTTTTTTTTTTTGTTTGTTTGTTTTGTTTTTTTTGTTTTTTAACATAAATAGTTTTAGATCCACTTTAAAGCTCTGGGGACCCCAGAAGCAGGGAAGACAGTTCATAACTCCTTCAGCCAGGAGGTGTTGAGGGACCATGGGCCAGCAAGACTGATGTTGCTAATAAGGCCTGGTAGTGTGACTCAGAATTAAAGGTTACTTGCCAAAAAAAAAAGGGGGCACAGCTTGAATAATTTCATGTTACACTGAATCATTTGGGAGTCCCTCCCAGTGGAGCAAGTCTAATAACACTGCCTGGGCAGGATAGACTTCATGGCTTGATATATCAGCCTCACCTACAAGAGCAAGAAGAAACTGCTTTATTAGAATCAGAATATACTGCCATTTAGCATCTTTGTGCTACTGCCTAAGGCAGGCATAAAACAGTAGTTATTCCAATCTGTTGTAAGAATGATGTCCTTTCAAAGAATTTCAGAGAGCTAAGCTCTTTAGAGAACAGACTTTTTAAGAATTTTCTGGCTTTTAGCTCAGGTTAGGATCAGTTTGTCTGTATAAAACTTCCAGATTGCCTTTGTGATGCCCTCTGTGATGTCCTGGTTACACAATTCTCATTCACAAGTGAAGAGGGAAATTTTGAGTGGGGTCTAGTCTCCCACAAAATTATCTCTGACTTCAGGTCCTCTCCTTTTGTTTTCCCTTCAAGGAAAAAAAACAAAACTTTCGACTCAATGAAAAAATCTATTTAAATTGATTATTTTTGGTTTGAAAACCTCATATTATACTGCTTAATTTTCATGTTAACAGCTAATTCAGAAAAATATTTCATCATTGAATAGGAAACTATTTCAATTTCTTTCCTTCCCAGATGTTTTTGGAGCATCCTGGCTCTTTTTTGTTTTGTTTTGTTTTGGTTTTGGTTTTGTTTTTTTTTGGTGGGTTTTTTTGGTGGTTTTTTTTTGTAATGAAAAAAACAATTAGAAAACCATGAAACCATGATTAGGAAATCCTGACAATAGGAGAAAGTTAAAAAAATCAACTAGAGCACTAACAGTGAACTTCAGAGTGGGGAGAACCAACTATTTTCCCACTACTTACCTGTGTCAGTGGTTGATGTATTGAGCCCTTGACTTACACAGAGCAGCAAGTGAGGAAGCATCAGAGGGTGAGGTCACTGGCTCAATGTGCTGGAAGGCTGGAATTGAACAACCTTTGAATTACTCACGATGAATTTTGGGTCTGAGCCAAATTTCCAGTTTTAAGAAAAATGCAGTGTCTCTACCAGCTCATGAGTAAATACAGTCTTTTTTGTTTCTTTTTGATTTCTCATTCTATACTTAGGAGGTGCTTTAATGGCCTGAGCAGATAAAGTGCACTCTTGATGAAGATTTTGTATATACACATGCCCTGGCCATTGGGAAAATAAGTATAGAGGTCTCAAATCTCTGTAAACACAAGGATGTCATCCCCAGATACAAGATATGCAGGAGAGAAGGAGCTTTATTTGCCCTCCAGCTCATCACTTTAATGCTGGCAAAAAATACCCAGCTCTGAGGCTCTAATTCTCTTCTCAGACTATCAATAGAAATGTGAAGAACTTTGCTGGAAAACAATTCTTCCAGAAGAAGAATGTGATATGTTTCCTAAGTTCCCAGCTCCTGCTAGCTTCTATCGCCTTGACCTTGTTTCTAGTGCGTGGAAAATGGGCATGATCAGTACTGCCGAGGCTTGCTTTGGCTCACCCTGTCTCAAAAGCAGACCTTTAAAAATGGAAGAGCACACCAACTTAGAAGATCTGAACAGATGAGCAGTTAGTAACTCAAATTCCTTTTTAATATTCATCTCCCAATTGTTTTGGAGAGGCAGTTAGCAAGGCTATTCAAAAATTCTGTCTGAACGGTGCATGAACAACTGTGCTTTGGCAAAGTTCCTGTCAAGCCTCCCAGAAGTCCTTCACAGCACACCAAGCTCCCAGAGTCATGTAGCTTCCTCTTGGCAAGGGCATTTGATAGTCCACAGACTTCAATGCCAGAGCTGGAAAACAATAAAATAAACTATAAGCTATGAAGCAAAAAGAAAACAAAAAAAGAAAATAAAAGAAAAATTATACTCATTGTAATTGAGTCAGCTTGTTTAGGGACATAAAAATCTAATCAATTGCTTCTGCATAACAATCAGTTGTCACATTGGGCTCTAATTGAGCAGCCAGATGGAGCCTTGTGGTTGTAGACTGTAGTACTAGTATTCCTGGGACACACAAAACCACATGAGGCAATGAACATTAGGTTCATCTTTCTATTAATGTGTAAGGAGAGTTCTGCTTTATGAGCAGAACCAGATTTCCCAAAACAAGCATATTCCACTCAATGTGCTTCTCTCCCATATATGGCAGACAGAAACCTTTCTTTTAATGGATCCTTTCTGGGCTTATAGGTATTGCTGAATACACTCTGAAGTTGGGGATGGGTGGATTCCAAATGCCCAAATGACATGGAGTATCTACGGGAACTTCATCTCCTTTCTAACGATTTTTATATGCTCCATATGCGTGGCACATTTAAAAGGACACTGACGAGACATTTTTCATAAACATTCTGTGCCTTAGTGTTTATAAAAGCTTCTTGGGAAAACTGAAGCTGAAACCCATTTCTTGAGTGAATTGTTTTTCTCCTCCATCTGGATACTTTGACTTACTTGGCTGCAAGCTTTCTGGTAGCAGAAGAAGCAAGCAGTAAATAAGGAAGTGAGAATATTTAACTATTTATCCCTAAAATTAACCAAAAATAGACTAGTCCCATTTTGAGTGTGCAAAGCTTGGCAGCATCCTGTCAAATAGGGTATTGAATCAAATATTGTCAAGAAATAAAAATGACCAAACAAATCTTTTTTACTAAATATAACTTGTGTTTCTGTCCCTGTCTGTGTTCCCTAAGATTTTCTTTGTCCAATACACTTAATTGACTTTGGAAAGGGCTCAACAACAACCCACAAATGTCTGGGTTTTTTTTAAATGTACCTACTTGATGATAGGTGGGCAAGAAGGAAAAAAATATTGATTCAGAGATTTAGGAAAAATATTGAACTTGCTGACTTTTTTCCTAGCTTCCAATGACGATTAAAGTTAAAATAATTCCTCTAGGATTTAGTGACCCTTCTCTTCAACAGAGGAAAACTGCTAAGGGCAGCTTCCATTGCTGCACTGCATGAATTTAGCAGGATAATGGCACATGGTGGTGACTTTGAAGAGATTGTGTGCATTGCATGCACGCCATGACCAGACACCGTTGTGCTGAGGCCTTGGTCAGCCTGTGCCATCAACCTCTGACAGGCAGATAGCAGGATACTGGCTCTTTTTATTGATTTATTTGACCACAATCAAGATCTACTATCTTTATTGTGAAACTTTTTTTTGTTTGTTTTGTTTTGTTTTGTCTCCCTCTCAAAGTCCTCAGATGACATTTCTTTCTGTTTTTCTTACTTTCACAGTTCTCTCTAATTTCTTCATCTTCTGTCTTCTAATCTGACTTGTAATTTCGTGGCTGTGCAGATTACTTATTAACAGCTGTCATATCCTTTCTCCTTTCCCTTTCTACCCCTTCTTGTAGCTGAAGATTTTAGCTAAAAATAGGTAGGATATGCTCTGGAGAGTTCACAACAATGCTTAAGGAGCAGTACACAGGTTGCTTTCACTGCCATAATTTCACCGCTATTTGACAACTACCCACAAAAACAAAGTTCTTCTAAAGATTCATCTCTCACCAGAAGCCACTTGAATTTCAGTTCTTAGAAAGGTCCCTTTTTTACCTTTCACTGCAATTTGTTAAAAAAGGATTAACTGGATTTTTTTTCTGTCCTCTAGCTATTTAATACATATATATAAAATTATATATGTATATATTACTGTGTTGAAGTATCTTACGTATTACTATTTTGTAGTCATTGTAATGTTAATGAGACCTTAAAACAATGCATTGATAACAGAAAGTAATACTTAGCACATTTTCAATTAATAGCCTGTCTGAAAATGGATCTTTGTCAAAGAGATGAAACCTTATTATTATATAGTCATTTCTTAATGATTGAACCAAAATGAATGAGTCAGTGCTTTGTTCCTCTGAGAAATCATAAAAAAAAGTTCTTTCCTCAGGTTTCAACCAAGGACTTCAAAACTTCCACACACCTGCAATAAAGATGATTCCTTTTCAGGATATCATTCCTCATATGCATTTCTAAAATATCTGAAACTAGACTGAATAAGCATATTTAATTACAAGTACCAGAAACCCAACAATTTGGGTTAATGTCTTGCCCAATGATTTTCCAATGTGAGATACCACAGTTTGGCTAAAGTACACACAGAGACTATGAGAGAAAATATTCCCTCTTTTGAGAGAGAACTGCTTAATTGTTTCATTAATATTAAAATGTGCACAAAGATTTACTTTCTTATTCTGAGCTGGGACAGCCCTTCAAACTAACAGTGCTGGCCCATTGCTATTATGCTGTCATCTTAAAGAAAAAAAAAAAGAAAAAAAAGTACCTTCCATTTTAACAACTTCTTGGCTTTTTACCTTATAATTATAGATTGATTATGGCTTTTAATCTCACTTTTTAATGTGCTTTTTATTGTTAAGGATGATAGGTCCAAGGGGATTTTCAGATATGAGATGACTCCTTTGGGAGTGATATGTATAAAAACTGCTGGATGCTGCAGATAAACTCGGCACATCTGCGATCTGTGTGTGGATTTTGATGAGATGTGCCTTTAGTGGCTCCAACCACCACCCAGGGATGGTGTGAGCTCAGAGTTTGCTCAGTGCTCTTGACCCTACCCTGGCAGTGTGTTTCTGTTTGGCTTCCTTGGCCAGGTGTACCACTGAAAGATTATTGTGAGGAAAATTCCCAAGTGCCAACTTCATCCTAAAAATCAGTCAGCACTTTGGTGTCTGTGTGTGAAGACATACACCCAGGAACCTCTGCTCTGGTCATATCTGAGAGAGATGATTCTACTGTGGCTGTCTTTTCAATCCTAGGCATATCAAGGTGACATTTTAGATTACTATGTAACTATGTAGTGCTGTGCATGCGGAATGTAGAATTTCCAAAGGGAAGCCTACGTAACACATCCAGTCTTACCATGGCCAGCTGGAGGGGTATCTGGAAGTACACACAGTCTGTGAGGACTGATGTCCACAGTCTGCTGTCCATGTCTGGGTTTGTGGGGCTGCTCCCCCTTTGTCATAACTATACAAGCTATTTGCAAGGGAAATGGTACATGTGTCCTGAGATTCTTTCTGGTGTAGTCTGATTCGTCACGATTATGTGTCTGTCTCATGTTCCCACGTGGGCTCTGAACTCACAGCATCAGCTTTGGAGAATCTCAGGATTCCTTAAATATCTACTCTGATGAGATCTCAGATATGAGGTGTAGATTTATGGTTCGTGGAACATGTTCTGGTGTATTGAAAACAGTTTTGTCAGGTGTTCAAATGTAGATTTTTTTCTATGGGCCTTGGAATCACTTTAAAATCATTGGTTTATATATATTTGTTTATTAAATTGGTAAAAAACCATCCAAAATTCCTCTCTTTTTGGACGCTGACTTAGCATACAGAACATTATAAGAACAAATATTGTAAATACGACCCAGGGCCTTGACATCATCAGGCTATCTGTGCCTTGCAACAAATTCTAAGAATATCACCTCACCAAGCTTAGGATTTGCAGATGGAGACAACCCATAGAAAAATACTGGTGAAGAAGACTTCTCAGGAAATCATGAAAGATACATTCATAAGAATATCTTGAGCTGTCTGGAGTAGGAAATTTTCCACTGACATGATTTTTTCCCAGGAAAATACACGATTTTATAAGAAAAAAAATTCTCAAGGCAAATTTTTGTTTGCAGTTTCTCACTTCCTGGATGACAGCCACAGAGAACAGAAATGGAATTCCATCTTCGAACTAAGGAAGAAGGCTGTGTATGTGGATACCCAGCTGTTGACCTGCATCTGTCAGATTTCATACACTTTGATAGTCAGTAGTGGAAGTGACAAATCTGAAACATCAAAATAATATCCATGCCCAAATTGCAATGCAGACTCCTTGCCAGATGTCTGATAACAATTTTCCCGATACAGTTGGTCCAATGCTTTAACCATATAACAAATTAAGTGTAACTTCAGTCTTTTGTCAGTGAAGACCACAAACTGCATCTCACCACTACCAGAAAATGGAAATTGTATATGCCTGTGTGTGGTCTCTCACTTATTCATCAATTTCCTCTCTATGGAGCTGTGTTTTTTTGATTAGGTTTTCATTACAAACCAACTGCAAAACCCCGTTTTAAATAAAAGGAAAGTTTGTGTGTAGTATTGGCAGTTTTACTACTCGAGGAATATTAACTTGTGAGCATGGATTTACCTGAACTTCAGCTCCTGGACATTTTCTAAAAACCTGTTTTATTGAAAAAACCCTACCATACTGACATTTTTATGTCTGCTGTTCTCCCGCTAATGTGCTTTTAGAATCCTTATGTGCTGCCTACTCCTCAGTCTTGGCTTTAGGATCCAGATTTATTTCATGAGCAAAAATGTTTCTTAAAAAAGGTGCCCTTAGGTAGATCAGAAACCTTTGCATCACTTTTATTGTAATATCATCCTGAAATTATTTTATCCCTAGTTGAACTTTTCCAGAAATTATTTTTACCCAAATGATCGAAATTGCAACAAATGCAGATGTCTGTCAGGCAAAATAAAAAGTAATAGCTATAGGTGAGTTTGTATTTCTAGAATATTCCTCATAAAAAGTTAATGTAGTGCAACACATATACACACAAAGCAGTAAAAAAACCAAACTCATTAAATTAGTGATTCAGATTCTGTTTCCAATTAAGTTGTTGTACACCCAGAGTAATTCCACAGATTGCTGCATTATTACTTTTGATTTATTCCAGTATAATTAAGAAAAACTTATGTCATCAACTCCAATGGAAGCCACAGTCTGAAAATTTAAACTACAGAATATACTTTGGGATGGTTTCTGACTAATGAATTGCAATATAATTCAGTACCAAAAGAAGCAGTTATTTAATACTAGTACCCTTTTGTTGTCTTGCCTAACTTTGTAATCCAGGTATGCACCCCAGTTAGAAAAAAATCCCAATCAAAATACTAAGACTCAAACTTAAAAAGCAGTTTTAATTTTATTTTTTAGATTATAGGTAATATTTGTCTGCAAAGAACTAAGAATTACATTTGTTTAACAATCCAGACCTCTTGCAGAGCAGACTCAAGCATAAGAAGTATATTTTGACCCACTAAACTTTTTCAGAGTCCAAAATAATCACATTCTGCTCCATTTTTATCTTGTTACTTTTCATTTGTTCTATAAGTTATGACTGTAGCTGCTCAGATCATCAGTGTATTTGTTGTATATACCAAGTTGAATTTATTTATTCCTCTTTCTGATAACAATTGATTTTTGCAGGGATCCTAACTATCCTAACAATCTTTCAAGGTTTGCTGTAAATTTGTCAAACTCATAAAAATAGACATCTTTTTGCCATTAATTTTTTATCCCCTGCGTCAGTTAAACCAGATTTTGAATTATGTCAAACACACACACACATACTTTCTGAAGAATTATTAAAGCTCTGTCCTGACAGAGGCAACTTTAGATGGCAGAATAAGCATGACCTGGCATGAGATATTTTTGGTAGTCCCAGAACCTTTACTGCCTCCACCTCAGTTTTAGAAACCAAATTATATACTGCTGGCCTCTTAATCAAACATTATGCATGCTGCTGCAAAATCTAGTAATAAACTATCAAAAAAAGGCGATAATTCTGTATTCAACTTCTTTTTCAATTTTTTTTTTCCAGAGAAGAGGGGATAAATGTCAAATTCACAGAGAGAGACACTGGTATTTCACTGCAGAAATAATTAGATGGACCTTTCTTGACTCTTAGACTACAGAATGAAATACATCTAGGTAATAGTGCCCTTTGTGCTGTTTGTAAAAGTCCGTGACTGATGCTTCCCCTTGCAAAGGCACACTTCCATCTGTGATTAAATATTCACCACAGTGAAAGAGCAGCAGAAGGACTAAGTGCCTCCAATTGACTATTGCAGAGGTCCATAAGGGACTACAGTACATATATAAATATTTTAAAAGATCGAGTCAGAGCAGTGTCCATATCAAGCTATCTCCCTGTAGATCAGGATGTGCTGTTTGTTGGTAAGCAGATGGATGTTTGCTTACCAACAAACTGAGCCTCCACTTTTCTTGTTGTGCCTTTGCAATAGATCACTGGTTAAATTATCACATTAATCATGCATATGAAGAGCTCTGCTTTGCCTGGTGATTAAGCAGGGTGAGAAAAACATAATTAAAGGTGCTACAATCTGTTTTGTTTGTCCTGGGTATTGTTATTACTTCCAGGGTTCACCCACAGGAAGAAAATTCACATTTAATTCTTTGGACCAAGAGGCCTCTGAATTTATGAGGATCTTAGCCACACGGGAGCCATCTGTCTCTTCTTTCCTTGCAAAAACAAAATACAAGGCATCTTGCCCCAGGTCTGCTATCAAGAGCATTTGCAGTGGAAGGGAGTCAATAATTCTCTCCGAGGCTGCATGCTGATCCAGGGCAGAAGGTTGTGCTCCAAGAGGAAGGTTGGCCAGTCCTTGGCTTGTATCTTGAGGAAATGGATGATCATCAAGAGTCTTTTCCAGTTCATGGCTGCTCAGCTTCTTTCACCTTTCTGTGGAGAACAATTCTAATTTGGGGTCCTTCTAAAACCTGTGGCTGGAGAATTCATCTGGTCTGCCAGTACTCTCAGGAGATCCCCTACAGAACCCAGGGCTTGCAGACTTCTGTCTGCAATTCTCATCCTTCTGGCTACACCTTGTCTGTGGTAGTAGAATGAACTGAAAGGAAAAGGAAAAAAAAAAAAAAAAAAAAAAAAAAAAGAGAGAGAGAGAAAAAAAGAAGAAAAAAGACACAACTTGAAGAAGTGACTCTGTTGCAATAGATTTGGGGAATCAGAATAATTTGTTTTATACTGAACTGTGGTGATATAAACAAATATAGTTCTGGATGTGATGAGGAAACTAATTAATCAACAGTTCATCAAATATATATCTGAAAATAAAGTATGAAACAAGCATTTTTTATGCAGCCCTCTGAGATTTGAGAACACGTATTTATAAGGTGTTACAAAATCTTACAGAAGTTTAAGGTATGTGAATGAAACAGAATCATTGTTACTGAGACCAGGGCAAGGACAGTGGGAAAGTTTCAGAGATCTGTTGCTAGGTTTAAGTGCATTTCCTTTCATAACTCTGTTTTTAGTTTCTCAATCCTAGTCACACAGGCATGGTTTTCACTCAGACTCTGTGCACAGGATCTCCTCAGGCAGAGCTATGTTTGGGGTATCTCAGAGGGCATTTGAAGCTGCCCAGGTTTCCCTAGCCATGATGAATGAAGCCTGAATGCACTGCCCTTCCCACCCCACAGGGGCATCCTGTGATGTGGAAGGGTCCCTCTTTGTGGGCCACCGCTCACCTATGGGGAGCAGAACTCAGGAGGAAGGGAACTAAGCTGCAGCAAGGCTTTGTTAGCCATCAGCTGTGCTAATGGCCAGCACTGGGAAGCAGCAGTGACTCTAGCCTTCCTGAGACCCTGTGTGAACAGGGAGGAGAGGCAACTGCTGTGGTTTTCTGGGAGTCCTTGCCAGTCAAGGTACAAAGCACTGTTCATGCTCATGTGACCTTTCCATAGGAACCTGCTTTGCAGTCAGGTGCTGAAAGATGGGTAACAGGCCCTTCACTTCAGTAGTTTCTCTTGCAGGAATATAGTAGGTTGTCTTTTTTATTTTTGTTTTCAGGCTAAATAAAGAGGGATTTATGGAAGCTAAACAAAAAAGTTTGTTTGATAAAAAGACATTACTGACACTAATGATAAGAAGACATTACTAACACTAATGATTAGCAAAGAGAGGCATAATCAAGGGTGGCACCTCCTGAAGCAGGAAGGAGGTAACTCAGTTCTGGAGGTTTTGCACAACATCTTATGTAAACTGCTCTCCTTGGAGCTGAAGAATGGTGCTCCTCTGCTTGAATGACTCCCAGGGACCAGCAGTGCAGCTATTGTTGGCAGAGCAACACCCCATTACATTTTAAAAGAGAAGAAACAGGGCAGGCGAGCAGTATAGGGCTTTTCTTTTTGCCCTAATAAAACACAATCTGGGCTGTAATTTCTTCAGTGAAATGTAGCACTGTATCTCTATGAGCAGCCTTGGCCATGATGAATCTGTATTCTAGTCAGGCCCTCTGCAAACTATACTCAGTAGATGTTGAAAAGGCTAACAGCTCTCACCTGTGTTATATGGAAAAGATGAGATTCATTTCTATGTTTTTAGAATGGAAAACAACCTCAGTTGTGGCAGAAGACTGTGCAACTCCAACATAGAAAACAGGTTGCAACAATGTGCATGGCGGGTAGATAGACCACTTTTTCATATTTAACAGATGCACCCCTTGCCTCAAGGTTCAGACACACGTTTTATTCAATGCACGCCAACCGGGGTATACCCTCTTCACAGCCAGTGTATTCAAAGATGGACTGCTTTTGGATCATATCAAAGAAGATGGGACAAGAATTAGGTTGTTATTTCTTTAGATGTGTAGAGATATATTTAAAATTGTGCTGATCTTGTAATTCTGGTTTTTTTTAGTAGATCTGACCAAGAGCGAAATACATGAAAATACATTTCAGGTAGCGTCATATTTAAAAAAAAAAAGGCTACATACCTACATGAAACACCTTATTAGATTCATTTCTGGTAAAATGAATAATTATTAGCACATATCAAGCAGGCCATCAAGCCACATCTCACTGTCTTGGCCAAGAAAAATAAAAGCTTTCCCTCTGATTATTATCACAATAATGTCAAAATTATAATTCCTTTTTTCTACACAACAAGTACACAGCACTACTGGAATTCTACTTCTCAACATTTTGGTCATCTCGAAGGAATCATAATTTACCATTTCAACTCCATCAAATGTCCAGGACAATATATGCTGCTACAACCTGAACATCTTCATTTTCATCTAAAACTGTTTTGACTTTAGCAGTACCCAGAGATCTTATACAGGGCTGGGATGATAAACATACTCCAAGATGTGGCCAAGGGCCAAGGAACAGTTGTTTCAATGCTTCATGCTTCTGCTCTTTGACAGCCTCTTTAATAAAGTTGTGTCTCTCTGGATGGACCACAGTCTTGTAAACTAAAAAAGCTCACAGTAGGGGAATTAACCAGGCTGAGAAACCCTGAGGGGGCCTGAAAGAATTTTTTTCATTTTCTTGTCTTTTTTTCCTGTTTGGTTGGAAGGAAAACAGTCTCTAAAATATTCCTGTAATTAACAAAAAACATTAAAAATTCCTTGCCCTGTCTCTCTTTTTCTTTTCTTCACAATGGTAATTGGAATTTTTCCAAACATGCCTACATGGGTTAAAAAAGTCTCCAGTCAATGTACCCTATTTTCAACCATAATTACTCCTATCTATAGCGTATGCCAAAAATCCATCTTTTAAAAAAAAAATCAGAAAGCAAACAAACTTGCAAAACAATGAGTGGTATCCTTTAAAAAATCAGAAGAACGAGCATAATAATTTGCCATAAGAAAGGAAGTGAACAGAGTTTTCATTCTTATGAGTTTACAGAGAAGGAAAGGAAATGCTTGCACTTGCTGATGAAACTTAGCGGATGCAGAAGTTAAATCCTCCAGCAAATTAAATACATTGTCAGAAATATAGAGAATTCCCTTAGGTCTTACCTACATCTTTCATCTGGAGTTGTCAAAGCACTTCTTAAGGCTTCAAGAACTGCTTTCATGCTGACAATCTAGGACAATTACTCCTTAAACTTATCTTCTAGAAATATTTTGGCACAAAACATCACAGAAGTTAGGTCTTATAAAACTGGAGGTGGTGGTGTTGTTTTAATTAGAGGAATGGTAATATTCTACAGAAAAAGCCAATCGTCTGATGAGTAAAACTGCATATGACCAAAACTATTCACAAATTTAGGATGAATTCAGAAAATTCTCTTTGCACAAAGCTTTAATAATGATACACGGGGGACAACATAGCTGAGGAAACAGGTGCAGAAAATGATTTTTCCATTGAACAACTTGAAAATGTGGAACAGGTTCAGACAATGAAAATCTAATTCCCCAAGGAAAGGGGAGCACAGAAATGGTCACATGACTCAAGTAAAGATAAAGGCAGAGCAAAGACCTGAGTGCATATTTAACACCTCTAACTTCAAACCTAAGTGCCTAATGCTGACAACTCGAGGATGGGTGTATATGCCGTGGTATGAAATACTGTGAGATGTGCAAGGTGTTTAACCTGCTTTTCTGATTAATGAGGAGAATTTAAGAACCATTCACATATTTTAACTCAAAGGGACACATAAGTGTATGGCTGTCTGGTTTAATTACAATGCAGCATGTGATTGGGTCAAAGAAATTATGCATGCAAAATAAAGACATAATATGCCTTGAATTTGATTTTTATCTGTCCAAGTTACAAATGGGTTTCAAAGTAACTATAGATCATATCATTCATAAGAGGAGTTTGGAGAAACATGGGGGTTGTGCTGTGGAAGCTCAGTTACAGCATACTTCCTCTTCAAACAAGATTAACGATCACTTCTGAAGTTTTAACTGGTAAGCATACATATATTTCAATAGGATATTTATCAACATGCATCATGGATTCTTGGACTGGCAGGTTGAGAGGAGGTACTCAGAGTATTCAATCCTGACTTACAGTCAAGACTAAGAACAAGTGTCAGTACTTTTACTGGGTATGATAAAAGCATGGGATGTTGTACCAGATTTAGAATGCATTTGGAGGATGACAATGAGAGATTACGAAAATGACTATGAAAAGAAAACAATAGTGTTGCACATAATTTCGCACTTTACTATTCTGAATGTTTATTAGGTGTGTTTTCCGTGTTTATGGGAGTATTCCTGACTGGTAGAGGAGCAGGTAGCTCCACTGTGGTTTGAAGAGAAGGAGTGTCACTGGCATTCATAAGAGTTTGGGATGATTGAACTTTCTGGAATAATGCCAGCCTGATTCAGAGAAGAACAAGGGTAGTGAAATCATTATGGGAGGACATATATAAAAATATACAGGATGATCCAAAGGTATCACATATATTATGTCTTTACTTCTAGATATTTTTCCTATTTTTCATAATGGATACTCCTTGCAGTTTGTTTAGAAACAGTGGAGATTTCACTTCAGTGGCTTATTTTCTTAAAAATAGTATTTTACATGGATTACAGCAATAAACTATAAATAAAGAGCAACTTTTTTTTAATTAACACAAGGCTTCAGGCCTCAGTGTTCCTGCAGAGGAATATATCAGGACTTTGGCACTTCCTTCTGGGATGGAGTTCTGGGCTAAATACACCTCCAGCAACCAAAATGAGATGTCCTTGGTAACACTAACAGTGGCAGCTGGAGACACCTGAACAAACACGGGTATCCTGATCATGCTTCACACAGAACTTGTGCAGTACAGATGTGGAGTGATGGCCAACCTGGCACAGAAGTTCAAGAAAAGGGAACTAGAGAACTTCCCTAAAATTCACAAATGTTAATGGTAGCTCAGGAGCACAAGGGACAATGGGAACAGTCTGAGAGGCTCAGATTCCCCATAAGGGTAGTCAAGCAGAGAAATTGTGCAGTCTTAGAGCAGAGTGTAAGGCTAGGTGTCCTCCTTCCAACTGATATATCCTCTGATAACAAACATGGAAGGCACAAGTTCATAGATGTGGCTAAAAAACTTCACCACCAGCAGCAACAAACCCAACCTAAAACAATTAAAAAAACCTCAAACAAAATCCAACCAAAAAACCCCAAAAGCATAAAAAGGCTTTTATTTAATACAGCAGTCCTCTCTTGATAGCTAGAAAGATGGTGCTGTGGAAGGCATAGACAAATATTTGTACAACAGCCGTTATATGTGATATATGAAGGATAACCAAAGGATGATAAATTGCTTTCTCAGCAAGAGATCAGTGAAAACAGAAGGGATTTGGATGAAAAACAGGCTCTGAACTTGCATTGATTAGAATTTCACAAGTTTACTCAGAATGAACTAATGATAAAAAGTCACCTTGGTCAAGTGAAATGATTAAGTGGAAACATTTTTAAAGCGAGCAAAATGCTTCCTAAAAGAATATGACAGTGACAGAAAATAAGCATCTGGTAGCAGACTGAAGTGAGAGCAGCTACACAGAAAAAAAGAAAAGAAATGGAATATTTTAGTTTGGTTTCAGTACAAGAGATCAATCACAGGGTTTGAGTTGATCTTGAAGCAACTTGTTCTACAATTGTATTAGAAAAGGTGCTTAAGCACCCTATAATTTGAGCCCTGCTGTTATTACAACAACACTAGAACAAGGGAACTTAAGTGAAGTTTTGTTAAACTCTTCATGAACTTTAGTATTTGATTGCTTTATTATGACAAACACGATTTTCATAAAATGGAAAATTTCCCTAAATTAATCAGAAAATGAGATATGTAGTTTTCTCACTTGACTGAACTCAAGGGGCATCTTTTAAGTCAGATGGGCACAGAGTATCCTCATACCTGTTGTCAGGATAGGATCTCACCCACCAAGGAGGAAATGGACCTGGCAATGTGGGCTGTGGTTTGCAGAGTTCTCCAGCGCTGCTGGGGAAAATGGATGCGCTGAACATACCCTCATCCCTCCCAAAAGTTCTCATGCTGTTAAGTGAAATGAGAGAAGTTCGCAAATGACAAAATATTTTGACTGTCTTGGCAATGTTAAATTTCATTTTGACATTTCTGAGGCATTTCTATGAAATTGAATCCTTTCATGAATAATTTGAAAGCGTGGATTTTTCCATTTTAATTCTGGATGCAAACAAACACTGAAATATTTGAATTATCCATGTGGTTAAAACTGATTTTGGCCAACACTATTCTGTAATCAGCTTAGCAACTGAACGGATTTTAATGATTCACAAACTTCCTGTGATATGTCGAATATTTTTTCTTTCTCATTTGTATTTTGGGTATGGTAAAATAATTAATTTGTTTAATCCTGACCTGTGTATCATTGATGCCTTTAGCTTTCTTTCCCCTGCATAAACATATTTGATCTTGCCTATTAGGAGCTGTGAACCATAGTTGTTAATAAAGTCAAGATTTTAGACCTCGGATCTTGATTTATGTAACATTAAGAGCAAAGTTTGCATATAGTCTGCCTTATCTGCTGCTAAGGCAAATAAATTTAGTCACTTATCAAGAGTGCAATAGGAAATTAATACACTCTTTAGTTGTCTTGGTTTCAACCCCTTTCCTAGAGTGATTCCTTCCTTTGCTGTCAGACCAGACCTCTTCGGGGGGCAAGGAAGGAATCTTGGATGAAATAATCATGTTTAATGAGAATTTTTTCTACCTATTAGACTTTTTTCTCTTAATTATCAGCATTAAAATCTCAGCCAGTACACATGCTGAAATGTTTCCTGTGTTGTCAGGAATATATATCCTTAGAAACCCAGCCAGCAGTTTCTATAATCTCCCCTGGGCATGAGGCCAGTGTGTGCCCAGACTAAGTTCCCTTGGCATTAATAACACGTACAGACATGGTCGTTCTTGGAAGCTCACATCAAGCCTCAAAATCATCTGTTACTTCTGAGTTTGTGTACAACGTCAGTGAACTCTGCAAATTGAAGCTGAGGATCTTGCTGTGAATAATGACAAGCCTAAACATGATCAATTGCTATGTTCCAAGAAGCCTGTGCACAGCTGGTGGCAAAATAGGCACGTTTAATTTCCTCATATAGCTGTTTAATTTTAAAACATGTTGTGTATACATACACAGATCAGATTTTGAATTTAGTGCTTCATGTAGCAATTACAGCTGATCTTCAGAGTGGAATCTCAAAAAAAGAATAGAGAATAGGAATGTTATTTAAAAATGTATCCATTTCATCTCCTTTGTCTCCTGCAGTGGTAGAATTTAGATTGCTCAATATCCCCCAACAGATGTTATAAAGGAAACACTTGGCTCTTTGGCCCAGATATTCTGCAGCCCAACAAAGGTCAGCAGAACACTAATACCTATTTTCAGTAGGCTGCTCTGGATCTTGCTTCTGTTGGTGAATGTCAGAAACATTCATTTAAAGAGCATTGGACATTGTGCAAGTATAAAAGTATGAGATTAGAATGAGAGCCAAGAGAAACCTTTGATAAACATTTCTATCTTTACAGAATGGTTTCTCACATTTTCAACCTGTTCTTGGAACGCAAATTGAAACTTTAACAGGAAAAATTACCTGAGCAAGAGATTCAATGTAGATCCTGGCAGAAAACCACAAAAAATCTTGTGGATCTTTTTAGAGAAATGTGAAAAAATGAAACCATCTCTTCTCTTTTTACAGTGGAGTTCCAACACTGTGATGAACTATGGCTATATTGATGAGACTGTGTTCAAAATAATGGCTTAGAACACAGTGGGATGTGCTGATTTTTGTTTTTCTTTACTTAAGGTTAGCTGCTAATGGAAGGACTCCCAAAGACGAGTGATAAGTTGACCAAAGGCAGGCTCATTCAAAAAGATCAATGGTCCAACAGCACTCATCTATTATCTTGGACATGTGTGCATGGTAATCAATGGTCATCCATCTCTTTCCTGGAGGTCGATTAATCTTTTAAATTTTGTATGCCTGGTACCCTGGTGGAGAGCTTTTAATAATACCTGCACAAGGTTTTCCTTTTCTATTATAAAAAAAAAAAAAAAAAAAAAAAAAAAAAAAAAAAAAAAAAAAAAAAAAAAAAAAAAAAAAGTACTGAATTATCTAAACAGTATAGGATGTAGTTCCTCAAAATCTAAAGGGAATAACTGCTTGAGCTGTGAAGTCAGTTCATGTCCATTTCTTCTTCATGTTTTGAGGCCACACAGTTTTAAATACTTTTACTAGTAATGATTTTTAAATCAGTGAAACAGCAAAGTTTTAGAACTGAGTTTATTGTTCATGAAACTGAGCAAATTAATCTTGTAACATGGCATAAAAGATAACTCTGTTAGATGAGACTGATGCAGTCTTGTACTTGAAATAAGATCTACATCTTACAAGGGAAGAAACTTCTACAATGCGTCTGAAATTGGAGACAGAACTATGTTAAATTCAGGTACCTCTGGACATTTAACTCGGTGATAGAAATTTCCATCCTTCTGGTAATGTAAGATCTCTGTCTTGATCAGATGAACCTAATCAAACATCCTTCAAGACAGACCTTCATCTGGGTGGAATAAATAGCCATCTGACAGTTTATAGCATATCTTGACAAGAGAGGAACAAGAGTTGTCCTTGAGATATTCCCCAGTGTGCAAAATACTCAGGGAAAGGCACTATCTTGCTGATAACACAACCTATGCAGCCTTAATTGAAAGACTTCTCAGCTGGAACAAAAGTAGAAAATACCTAGTCAAATTATCATCTTGCATAAAGCAAATAATTCCTCCTACTTTTATCAATTTGTTTTGTTTTTCTTGAAAAAGAATTGCATCAAGAGTTCTATTATCAGCAGGAATTCTAAAATTAGGTTAAAAAATAACCTTCATTAATATTAGTCTCATTTTTATTATTTTCTCTATGACACACATTGCTGTGTCCTAATGCATCATGTTTTTATAATAGCTTGTCCTTATTTTTTGTTTTCTAAGTGTTTAATGAAGAGTGAAGATGGATCAAATAAGATATCCTATGCTGACAAGAAAAAACAATTACAAATTACTAAGTCATTTATATATGCCTACTATTCTTAAAGTAATATATTATTACATTATTGTATATAAATTTTTATTAAAAAAAAAAAAAAGTTGTTCAAGAGAAAAAATTAGGGAAATTGATCCAAGATTTACCAGTTGTCTGAATTCTATTACAATAAAATGATGCAGCAAACTCAAAGCAAAAAAAATCATGTGGAAATTACATGAACAGGTATCTCTTGAAGAAGATTTTTATTCAGATTACTCCTTCCTGAAGAAGAAAACACTGGACCTTCCCTGTAGATATGTTTTAATTTCTTTAGTGCATAACCTCAGATGTGTCCCTGAGTGATTAATATGATGGCAAAATGTGGACAGCAGGCTGATGCTATTCATCCAACAATTTTTTATCACTAACTAAACTCCTCACATAACTGAAAAGTAATCTAATGCTTAACTACAAAAAAACCCCCAAAAAACAAACAAACAAAAAAACAAAAACCCCCAAAAAACCAAAGAAACAAAAAAACACCCACAAAACACACCCACAAAAATAAGTCTCATATCTTGGTTAGTATCTCACAGGAAGACTGGCAAAACAAAGAACCCAAATGTTTCAGGTCTTGGTTCCTTTCCATAATAATTTTCACAGAAGACAAGTGTCACTATGCAACTGCCATTCAAGTGAAGTGGAGTCTGCATTTCATTTTGACTCTGAGGTGTCGATGTGCTGATTAGTTTTCTGATACAGCTTGGTTGTCAACATTTAAAACGTTTCTTGGAAGAAGAAAAATAATTTTGAACAGAAGGCATTCTGTTATACCTATATTTATACATATTTCTCTGCACCCTCAAAACCTAGTTCTAAAGCAGTATTGGAAGAGCTGTCACCATCAGCCTGGAAACTGGTCCATTGACAGCATGTATCAATCAGTCGTCTCTCACAAGTATATAGGTTCTTTTTTTCTTTGTTTCCTTTCTTTTTTCTTTTTTCTTTTTTCCTTTTTTTTAACATCTTTGAACAGTTAAATGCTTTCCCTGAAAAAGAAAAAAAAACTGACTAAATTCAACACAGACATTTTGGAAGGTAGCATCTCTCATTAAACAGAATAGCTGTTATTTTCTTTTAAATTACAATTGATTTAGGTCATAAATCTGTAATCAGAGTGCTTGCAGGAGAGGAAGAAGTTCTGTGCTCCACAGGCTGCTTCAGTTTCATGTGAAAAACCATTGATGGCTAACCTCTCTACATGGTAGCTACTTGTCAAGGCACTTTTACTATCTTCTTTTTTGCTACAGGATAGGAGAGTATCTTCTTTCCAGAACAGTTGGTAGCTTTAACATGTTCTTGGGAGAGGTGTAGCTGTGAATCCCTTTAGGCTGAGGAATAAAGTGAAAGTTACTCTTCTGCATTTTTGAAAGGTGATTTATTTATGTAAAAGGGTGGGGCCACATCCTACAGTAGCTGTGCTCCCCAAGGGAGAAAAAAAGGCAAGTAATTTTTTTCTGGGAAGGAAGGTTCTGGACAGAGCAGAGTGGGTGTCTTTAGTTTGCACTGCATGGGCAGGGAGCACCTGGCAAAGCACAGTGTGAAACACTGTACCTCTGCCCAGGGCAGATCCTCAAGTACCTGTCACAGCTACACAACTTCTGCTCCAGAGCTTCAGCCCCTCAAGGTCATTATTTCAGTGCTCATCATTGCAGACTTAGGCCAGTTTTGGAACTGGGCTTTATTTAATCAATACCTGTGGATACAAGGCCTGTATTTCAAATCAGGACCAGCAAATGCTGGTTAGAAATTTTTTGCTTCTGGAAAAGAAAAATGGAGATATTTCCGTGTTTTCCTCATAGAGAAGTGCAAGGGAAGGAGCCAGTTCTTACTGACTGGAAAACAAAATGTACTTGTCCTACTCAGGATCCCAGGAGATGGAGAAGTTCATTGCCCTACTCTCTTCATCCCCTCTTCCCCATTGCCAGACCCCCAGTGTGCCAGGCAGCCTTAGCAGATAGCAAGCTTCCTCCACCTCCAAAGTGGACAGTCCCCTTGCATACAGTGCTCCTTTAAGAGTTTTACTAAATCTGCACGTGAGCTCAATCTGCCCATGGAAGAATTTCCATTTGTGCAGATGGTATCATTTGGCAGATCACTCCGATGTTGGCAGCATCACAGGGGTCATATTTGTGCACAGATGGACTGTTCTTCATCTGTTTCTTTATTGTAATAGACCCAAATAGGTTTTCCCACAATAGTACATATGGGCAGTACAACTCTCCTTGTTCCCTGTCAGACAACTTATTTAGCGAGAGCACACAAAAATTTCTTTCTCTGTCTCCTTCTCTTTGTTCATGTATCAAGTCCTCTTTGTTTTGGGGATGCAGGGTGAAGATGGACTTAGGAGAGCTATCAAGGATCTCTACATTCCTGAGACAAAAGATCTGGTGGCATCACCAAGATGATATTCAGAGCACTGCTGTGAGTTTAGGATGTACTCATGCATAGATTTCTTTTTGTGGTAAATATTTTTTGTATAATGTGTGTATTTACTACAGCTCCCTCATAAAGCAAGAGCCCTTACAGCTGACATGTGAATGGACAATTGGAAGGATTCAAGAGGCTGGGGAATTGATAATTCAAACCCGGAGATTTTGAATCCAGAGCAATGATTTGACTCTAGTAGTAATAAACAAAAGCTGTTACCATTTGACAGCTGTTTGGAAAATTATGTTAAATGAACTCATATTTAGTGGTGAGTTTTTTTTATTTTTAAGCATCTATTGTCACTCTCACTTGCAATCTCAGTGTGGCAGCAGTGAACTAACAGTATAGTTTTCGGGACCTGCCCTACCAGTAGTGGTTTGTGACACAGCAAAAGAACATCTTGAAAAATTTACACTGCTTCAATTTTACTTACACAATCACTTGCTTTGTTAATAGAAAACTTTATCCCTGTATGCCTTACATTTGATTCATGATGAACCTGTCATCCTATGATGAAACATAGACATTTTCAGTCTACATGCTGATAGCAACTTTGGCTTTTCCCTCTCAGTTGCTAGTCTAATCAATATAATTCACACATCTCAGATGTCACAGGTAGTGCAAGAATTTTGTTATGGGGCTTGTTTGCTGTATACAGCCATTAAAGAAGTGTTCAGTGTGTGTAAACGAGATCAAAATAGCTAAGAAGCTTGGACAGTGAACTTTTGGAATTTATATACCTAGACTCCTAAATACAGTATGTCAGTAATGTCATTTTTATGGACATTAGACTACATATAGGATACCTTTTTCTTTTTCTCAAACAAAGTTCTGTTTGAAAGTTGCTTGTAATGTAAATATTACTGAAAAGGCAATTCCTTCTACAACTGCTTCAAAATGAAAAAAAAAAAATACTTCTGTTTATTTACTGATTATTTTTAACCTTTTGACAACCTAGTGAAAAAAAAAAAAAAAAGCATGAACTGGGTACCAGATGAAGCATTTTGAATCAAATTTGGAAGAATGCATGAGTGAAATAAGAGTAACAACTGATAAAGAACTTTTTTGCTATACTGGGTAATGGGGAGAATAAAATTTCATACTGCAGCTAAAAACAGGTTAGTTGGGTAATATATAAAAAACTCACAACCAAAAAAACACCAAACTTTAATTTTATATCCATCTGGTAAGTCTTCATAATCAGTCCCTAATTATCTACTTGTTAATGCGTTTGTGGTTAATCTGACACCTTAGGAATTTTTCTGTGCATAGATTTCTTGCCCAAGGCTATGGAAATTATACATGCTGCTATACATGCTTGGATACAGCTGGTTTCTGCTTTGGAGTGATTTTCTTTTTCCATCACAGTTACTGAACGTATCTGCACAAATAGCTGCACTGAATTTTACTTTTTCAGTATGATTCTGGAGCTTGAGAAGCAGTTTAGGAGAATTCCAGCTTTAGGAAGCAAAACAAAATAAAAGGGGATGCAAAGTATTGTAGTTCCATAGCATGTTATCATATGAAGGAGAGGTACAGCTCAAAAGATAAAATGCTTGTCATGCTGAAAGGTTTAGCTTGTTTTGAGAGCATTTAGTATTTTCTTCTGGAACAAGGGACAAATCTTTCCTCCTGATTTTGAAAGGCATATGACACAGTGTTTCACTTGCTGGAAGGTTTGCCCTCTCCTTAGATCTGTCTGATGCAATAAGGCAGAACATTGCTGACTGGCTTCCTCAAATTAACTTCTTAACTTCTTTTGTAGAGTATAAGGAGGTATAAGCAGTTTGTGTAGCCACATAGGATAAGACTTTCACCAAGACATTTGTTACAACCTGTAGTGGTACAGTTCCAAGTCAACAAGAGAGCTGACACCAAGGCCTTTCACAGACTTCCCATTTAATGGATATATTTGCAGGAGATAGATTCTAGAGAAGATTTTATTTACTTCTTTCATTCCCCAAATACTGAAATAACAGTAGTAGACATTAATAACTGTGAATCCTAAACCCCAAGGAACACTACAATATGTGAAGTGTACTGGCATAGTAAAATATTTTTCTGCCCACCAGAAGGGGTGGTTGAGAAGAGCTTAATATCTACATATCCTTTTCTCTAAAGACAAGTTACAGCCATTCTGAAAACAAACTGTACAATAAGTAAGAACAAGCACAGGGTAGTGAGTTTCTTAGCACAAGAATTATGATGATCTGCAAGGGACAGTTTATAGTCTGGCTTTATAAAACCCAATCTCCAAAACACACCTGGCAACTAAGCAGCACATGGCTGCTTGCTCAGTCCCCTCTATATACTGCAGCAAACAAATCTGGCAATTGAATATCGGGCTGATCCTCTTTGGTCAGCTGGGATCAGTTGTCCTGGCTGTGTCCCCTCCCAATTTCTTATGCACTCCCTGCCTACTCACTGGTGGGGCAGTGTGAGGAGCAGAAAAGCTCTTGTGTGATCACTGCTTACCGATAACAAAATCAAATTTACCACTGGAATAAGGCCCATGGAGTAGCTGATGTAGTAGTTGGTCAAAGCATGTCAGGTCAAAGCATGTCCTGATCAGAATTTGTACCTAGTGTGTGCCACATGATGATGGACAGGACTGGAGCAAAAGACGTTGACTGTCAGGCTAGAGACAGAGCACTCATGACTCAGAGACAGAGCACCTGAATAGCACACAGAAGCTTTAGGGCATATATGAGTCCACTCTTGGGAATCATTCGTGGGGGAGGATGTGTCCCTCTCAAGCTGAACAAAACCCTGCTGCAGTGTGAAAGTGGCACTGCTGAGGTTTGTCAGTAGTTGTGCAGATCCTTCATCACCTCGTTCTCCCCACAAAACAATGAAGGGACCTTGTGTAACTTCAGAGCAATGCTGCTTGTATATGAGATCATAAAAATCCACACACACCACTTTTTGTCTCTAAAAAAGTGCCTATATTGCCTGTATTGTCAGTGTTGCACTAGGCAGGGGTTGGATGGGCTCTGAACGGCAGTTGGAGAGAAAACTCCTCCTTTACAATGGCAGTAGGAGATAGGAAAGACTGTCAGAACACAGGAAAAAAAAAAAAAAAAAAAAAAAAAAAAAAGCACTTTTTGATTGCTTCAGTCTTTGTGAAAACAAAGAGAATTGTATGCTTAAATTTTGGCAATATGAGTTACTTTGTGAAAGGCTCCAAAATGGAATACAGGCCTGAATGCAAACTGACTTTATACACACTAAGGTAGAGCCAAGTCAAAGTAAATGAGAAGTGATCCTCTGGACTTTATGCTACAAAGGTCTGACGTTTTCTGATAGACACCTGAGACAAGGATTTTAGTCAGCTGTGGATATTTATGTTTTAGAGAGGGGAGAGAGAAAGGAAAAAAAAATGGAAGATATATGTAACTAGCATTATAATGGTGAGATTTGTCAGAATTTCCATTATCAGAGTCTGTTTACAAGTTGCAAATATTCCCTCTGGGCTAAGACTTATAATTCAAGGTCATACACAGGAAATTATATTTATCTTTGCTAACTGAAAACATTGGTTCAGCAGCTTTAAAAAATGCTTTCACAAGAAAATCCTCTGAAGTTCAAGCAGTTCAGACACTTCTGACTTCTTTTTTTTTTTTATCAATCTATATTTTATTTCTGCCTGATAAACATGGCATATGTTGGATATGCCTTGACCTGTTACTCTGACATTAGTAGCAGAGATATATTGAAAAGTAATGTACTGGAAGTCTTTCACCTATGAATGCACCTTTTCTTGATGATATTTTCTGTTATTTGGTTGTCAAGTGTTGTTTTCCTTCTTTATATTTATAAGAGGATTTTGTTATAAATAAATCTTATCACTATTCAAACAGAGTGATTATTTTGTTCATATTACCATTACCTTTCCTACAGAAGAATAAATACTTCTTTAAAATTCTCTATTTTTGAAGGTAGTGTAGAAATTAAAATGCACTTAAGGATTCCTTATTTGCATGCAAATGGTTAGGATGAAGAAGAATGTGAGGATATGCAAATAGTAAACAATGTTCAATCACATATATATTATAAATATCTTCCAATTTTTTTACTTCTGATAGCATGTCCCAATTATTTTTGTGATTTAGAATATAATTTCAGATTTAGATTACCAAGGAGTAGAGAATTTTATAATGTCTAGTATTTTTTTTCCCTCTAATTCCTAGCTGAGCATGAAAGAATTCATCTGTATAGGGCCAGCCAAATTGTCTGTGAATAATTTTCTGTTAAATAGCATTCTGGCAAAGAGTTCCTTATTTCCCAAAGTATTTTAAATGGTGTTTACTGGAGCTGATTGAACACTGTCCATTTACTGTATTGACACATTTTGATGCTGTGACTGAATACATTATTCAATTAATCGTCTCTGTAGTATTGGACCAGGCAGAACTTTTTGCTCAGAGCAATCTGATGTGAATTCACTATCTTAGGAGCTGTGTGTGGTTTGATAAACCCCTTTCTTTGACTTCTTTTGTTCAGGTTAATAAACAATAGGCTTCTTTTCAAAACAGATTGTTTGGTTTGTGATTTTAGTCCCCTTACACCACGTGTTTAAGAAAAAATCCTCTTTTCTTGTAGGTCTCTAAACACTTCTCTCTGAGTACTAGAGATTTCTTCTTTGAAATCAAAGGCAGAGAAATCAGTGCCTGACTCAGCTCTTCCTCTTCATTGGAAATATTCCATGCTAGAAGCAGATAAATTAGGCCATGAATCAGAGGACCATCAAGATCACAGACACAGCCTATCATGGTGATGATTAAAAATTATGCAACTGAAGCCACTTTAGAAGGCAAAGACCAGCTTTAAGGCAGGAGGCTGCAATGGATCCTCACTTTACATGGGTGTAATAAGTATGTGTGGTCCAAATGCTATGCCACCCAAGTCTGTTTGGGGACTGGGATACGGGGAATTTGAAGAGTCAGGGAAATTATTTTGTAATATTTTATGTGGTGGATTCTGCTCTCATTCTTCAATGTGAAATGAAGGAAGCTGGTAAAGAACAGGCAAAATTAGATGCCACATAGCCAAGTATTGGAATTGAATGAGGCTTTTCATCTTTTGAGGGCAGTTCAGAGGTGCCACCTTCCCACTGGTTCAGTGGTAGTCATTGCCTTCAAGATCACTTTAGGCCATGAAGCTGTGGTATCTTCTACCTTCAGCAGCTGGCTGATTTTTGCCAAGATGTTATTTCCTCAGCTCTAGGTGTAGGTGAAAAACATTAAAATGTCCCTAAAGTTTCAAGTGTTGTAGTTATAACAGTATAATTTTACGGCTATAATGTTTTTGATTTAGTACCCGTTTATTTTCCCTCATAGATGCTGACCTACCTGAGCTATCATTAAAGCCTCATCCAGCTTTCATACAGCTTATACAACAATACCTTGTTTAAAATTAACTCAAATTTCAATTGCAAACCCTACAGTATATTTATATATTCATATCTTTTCCAGGAGGTGGAGAGGATGTGCCAGGTACAGGCATGCAGTTTATAAGCCTTAGTGTTAGGTTAATTGTTTTTGTGTTCATGTTATAATCGATACTGAGTGGGAAAGGCTCCTTAAAGACAGTTTGTTCCCTCAGGTTAAGCTTCTACTCTGAAGTACTATTCAGAGAAGACTATTTCTATTGTAGTGGTTGAATAAGGAGGCTAGCCAAATAACACTGGCATGAAGGTAGATTCTTGAATTTAGGAGAAACTGTCCTCCCTCTGTGAGGGCTTTAACAATCCATCATAGTGCAAAGGCAAGGCCCCAGCACAGAACAGTGGGTACCAGTCTTACTGCAAACTAAGCTGAAACTTCTTAAATATGAAAACCATTCTTCAAGAGGGTCACTATTCAAATATTAGAAGGATTTTTAATAGGCAAGGAAAAGTTAATTTGCCTTCTTTTCCTTTATAGCAAAATTGTTCTAGAGAATTCTCCTTGAAATTTATGCCAGGAGTCCTGTTAGCTTGTAATACATACTTCAACAAAAGTACTATGGGAAAGTGAAGATATATACAAATTAGATATTAAAGAGCAGGGAAAAATTGTTTCAGAATTGCATTACAAAAACAGTGTGATGGAACAAAAGTCAGCTTAAGTTACATCAGACCTTCAGGTTCTTGTTTCAATTCAAAATCAATTTCAAACAAACCAAAATGAAATCATGCTGAGAGAAAGGCCACAGTAATATTTCAACACTCCACTGCACTGAAACACCATAAAGTATTATCTGATCTTCCATATCACAGAAAATATTCAGGTAGTCTATTTGGGTATTTTAGTACTATTCAATATTTAAAACTGGTGGACTATAATAAGGAAAATCAGCCCCTTTTAATTAAAAATGGTTCATGCTAAATCAACATTTCATATTTTCAAGGCAGTTCCTTACAAAAGTAATTAAAATCTTCAGGCATCTTTTAGAGCACCATTGATTTAAGAGTTTTCTTTTTCATTCAACTTTCTCCCTCCTTAAAAATGAAAATTTATCTTGTTGGGTTTTTTTTTTTCCTTTTTTTGTAACAGATCCATCTTTGGCTGTTTGTGTGGATGCCATGCAAAAACCTCTCGATGTAGACCTACTAGGTAAGGAAATGCAATGGTTTCTTCACTAACAAACTTCTAAAAGGGTATATGGGGAATTCAAGGTGAAATGAAGTACTACAGAAAAAAATCCGCTTCAAAGCTCCCATTGAATTCCTCTAAGGCCAAGATTTCATACTTATGCCAAGTTATGTCCTTGGCCTGATCAATGTTGAAATGAAGCTTAGTTTGCAAAGCTCTTTTACTGTTCAAACATCCTCTGCAACTTTTGATATATTTAATAAGAAATGCAAGAATGAGTGAAATAAACTTCTGAAAAGAACTCACCAAACTATGGAATTCTCTCCACCAGCCAAAACTGCATTGTGTGTGGGCTTTTAAAAAAACGTTATACACACACAGGCAAATTGGCCCAGGGAATATATGATAAACCTGCTAATGATGAATATCTTAGCCCAGGCTCAAATTCTGCTGTAGATAAACAATTAGTGTACCCAATGACTGGAATGGTGATTCTTCTTTCTGAAGGCAGCAGTATTTGGCTTAGTATTATTAGGTAATTTCAAAGCAAAGGGAAAACAGTGTGGTAGCAGTAGCCCACCTAGGCCACCTGGTCCTCATGGCTTTGCTGGAATAGTCTCTCTCACACTGTCCTCAGAAAGAGAAAGTCAGTGTGGGTCAGAGAAGCATTTTCTCCTCCTTTCAGCATCTTAATTAAGGAGTCAGTCACTTCCACAGATCATTCTCAGATAAAACAGGTTGTCTTCAGTAATTCATAATAAAATGTTTCTGGGAGAAACAGAAACTCTGTTTTAAAGACAATAAAAGATATTGCCATCCTGTGGGCAGATATCAGTTGTTACAAGAGAGCACTGTGAAGGTTCTAGAGATACAGTAATACAGGGGACTCAGTATCCATATGATTTTAAGTGTGGTAGGAGGACACTGGCCAAGGACAATCACTCAGATCAAGAAAACTTGAGGAAAGAAATTTTATAAGTAGTAAAACCTGGAAAGATTGAGCTAGTCTTTTGCTTTCCCGCTTCCCCCTTGTTGTTAATAAACTCATATCTCAGAAGAGAGAGTTTAAGCTTTGCTACAACAAGAACTATATTCTGAGCAGTCCCAGTGAGGAAACTTGTTGTGATCTTAAATACGGCTTTGGGAGATGAATCATCAGTTAGTCAGCTATGTATACAGTTACAGTTCCAGAAAGCTGAGGAGCAGTAATGCCAGTTGAGAACCTGGACCACTGGCTTATAAAGGGTTTTACATGGAAAAAGTAGGTAATCAATGAATGAAAGACTAGTAATATAGAATAAATAATGTTAAAAAATGGGGGAAAAATCCTGGATAGATACAGCAAAACAGAAGTAATTTTGTGCTGTTATAATGAGATTCTCCTCCATTGCCTTTTTTTCTGCACAAGCTTTTTCCCAATTGGCTTGTAACATTTGTATGTCTGATTTGGTTCACAGACATCTGAACATAGGCCCTCCCGTGCTGTACTGACACTCACTGTGAAACCGTGGAACATAAACACAAGCCTGGCAGAAAATATGTTGGTGTGTGGAATTGTGTGTGTGGTTCTGCAAATACCAGGTGAGGAAAGTTCAACTCTTCCCAGCTGAGTCAATAAGAGGGTAGGGCAGTATATGAAAGCAATGAAGGAGGAGGAAGCTGGAGGGGGTTCCTAGGAGGGTTGAGGGAGGTTCAGTGGAAGGGCTGTGGGAATAACAGAGGTGTTTTGTCTCCTGGCTGAGGCTGAGAAAAGTAGCTGAGGGATTCACCAGCTGACTTCTCTGAACAGGGATGGGAACTTGGATAAAGCATCAGGAGCTGAAGCCAGAGAGATAAAAGACTGTCTTAACTCCTCAACTCTCTAAATGAGCTCTAGTAAGCAAAGAGACAAGTGCAAATGCAGGCAAGTGATGTTTAGGTGTGTGGTGGGCTGTGCTGAGAGAAGAGGGAGCTGCTGGTAGAAAGTGCTTTTGCTTAGTGGTCCGCATAACTGTGTGGCCACAGTGCTCTAGACCAGAGCCCTGGAAGAGGAAGATGATAGAGCTGCTGGAGTTTTTGAAATGGGCCCAGTTGCTTTATTTGAGGGCATGTGTGCAGTGCGTGTTTTGTGGATTTCTTGAGAAAGTATTTATTATGTAGTTGAAAGGAGTTGAATGTTGTGACTGGGTGGTCCTTTCCAGTTCTCTTGCCCCTTTGGGATTCTGAAGTGTTATACATGTGCGTGTATATATATATATATGTTTATATGTACATATATAGCATATAAACACACATATATATTCCTGTGATACTGAGGAAAGAAAGAAGATTATCAGTAGGATGTTAATAGATATGAGACATCTCCAGAGAGGATAGGTAGATCGGCAAATAACATTTAGCCAGCTCACAGGGCAGCTAATAGTTTTGGGGGAAACCTTAGCAAACAAAGAATGAGGAGTTTAAGAAAACTGACCAGCTTTATCATGAAGATATTCTTGTGGTTACATCTGTTAATGAAGCATATTCTCTCAGGAAGCATCCAGGTTTATTATTTTCTCAATTACCTCATATTTATACTCATCTGATGCCAAAATCCACCGTCTGTGTTCCCCATAGTCCATATTCTGCTGGTTATGGACTAGCCCAGAGCAAAATGGACTCTCTGCCCAAAAATGACACTAATTATAAACAACAATAAATAACTTTACTTTTGCCTGTCCCTACTTAAATGTGAAGAAATTAATTCATTCAGCACCTTAGGCAGCTGCTGGAAGCCAGCAAAAGCTTTTTTGTAGGCTTTTTTTACAGTGAAGTAGGAATCTGTATAGGTCTTGAAAGCATAAATGTCAGTTGTTCCCTCACCCTCAACTATTAAAAGATGTTTAAAAAATGTTCTAACACAAGAACGATAAGAAACAAGTATGACAAATGACCACTAGCATGTCCTGCTATCTTAAAGATACTTATCTTTTCAGTAGATACTTTATCTTGCTAGTATTGTCCCAATGGCCTCTGCCTGTTGTTTGTATTTACTGTAGTGTGAGCCTCTAGGTAAAACCAGTAATGCCAGCAGCACTCTGTATGTGCAGAATGTGTTTGGAGACTCAGAGCCTGACATCAGCAGGAGAAGGACTCCTTTGCAGGGAAATGATGAAGGTGAAAGATTAAATTTGAATCAGATTTTATCATGTATTTTAAAACCTTGCCTAAGAAAATGAGGAAATAGTGTTGAATCCTGTGATGACTGTTCTTTTGCAGTGGAGGTGAGACTGGTTGAAGGAGTCACCCCCTTCTGCACTTGGCAGAAATTTCCAAGGATGCTTGAGACTCTTCTCTGGCAGAAGGGAAAGAGCCGTGAACTGTTGAATTGAGATTGACCTGACAAAGCTACAGAAAGAGAAGGGAGGTAGATCTGGTGCTGTATGTGAGATTTTGGCCCTCACCCCTGCTGTGAGTGTAAGGCAACGAAGAAGAGTCACTTCATCAGCTGGTTATGGGCAGTCAGAGGATGTTAGCAAGGTTTTCTTTACTCAATAGCTAATTACATGGGATTGCAACCCCCATAGCAAACAAAGTGTTATATGAATCTCTCCTGCTAGTTTTCTGCTTAGTTGCATGTACTGTATCAGTGCTTGAGTGTTAGTGGGTAGTATTGCTGAGAGTTTTTAGTATGTTTGAGTGAACAGCTTGAAAGGTGACAATCTGGAGGTTTTCTTGCTTGTTTTCCTGCAGTCTAATATCTCCTTGGGCTGATGTTTCCCATGTACTGCCAACCTGAATCACCTTATATTTCTGAAGCATTTTTGCTCACCTTCCTTGAAGCACCTTCTTGCTGTGGTTTCATCCATGCTGCATGATTTGGAAATGTTTTATTTAATAGAAGTCAACTCAGCACAAAAAATACACATATGAAAGTGTGTGTAAGTGTGCATCGAGCTGTTTAATATTCTTCATCCTGCTGCTGAGGTAAGCCAGTGAGAATATATCAAAACAAACACAGCACTGGCAAGATTAAACAGCAATGGATTTGCAATGTAATACACCTGCTACATTGAGTTTATCCATGTGAAATGGGATAGATAAGGCTGGAATTGAATTGACAGCACAGATCTGCCTCAGAGGAGGAGGGGAGAGGAGGGAGTAGCCCAGACCAGGGGGCAAAGAAGACACTGCAGCCTCTGGTTGTCATGTAGAATGTCACTATAAGGGGTGAGTTTTGGCTGTTTGGGACATATGAAGTTGTAAAGGACATTAGAAAGGTGATATGATCATGATGAGCTTAAAAGTACAGAAAAGGGCCTTGGCTATCAGAGAACTTCAAGTGTAAAATGTTTGTTTTCTCCCTGGCTATGGGAGGGAGAGTTCTAACTGGGCTTAGTGTCAAGAAATGTGGCTGGTTTTTTTCAGATGGACTGTATTTGTCCAGTCTGACTTTAATACAGTAAAATCAAACCATCAAGAATAAATAACTGCTGCGTTCTTGTTTTGCCTTCCCCCATCATCTCTCTTTTTCAATTTGGAATGGAAAGTCTCATGAACAGTCTAAACCCCTCTCTTTCCACTTCAAACTCACAGTACTTTGGGCCAGTCTGTCTGTATGGGCCTTGCTCTGTCCCTGATAACTATTTAGACAGAAGTAATGTTGTGCCTCCTTTCAGCTTCCTTCACAAACCTGTTGGTATTTGGATAACTTGTGTTCTGCAATACATGAGGAAATGCATATACATATTAACAATATGTTTTTTTCTATGGGATGCATATTTTATGTAGTTTCTCTCTCCTTGCTCCTCCATAGCTCTGTCTGACACCTTTTCTGTTTTCCTTGCTTTCTCTTCTGTGATATCTATGAAGTTACCACCAGCTCCACAGCAGCTCAAGAGAGCATTAAATGCATGCACAGCAATCTTTTCCACTTAGACTTGAATAGACCCAGTAGGCGTTTGAGGATATTCTTAGGCTGTAATGGAAAGACTTAACAGATCCGTTAATATGTTTAGCTGAAATCCAGCTAAACAGCCCACCCTAATTTTTCATCCATTACAGAAGCCTGAGGATCAAAGGAGCAACCATTTATCACACAGGACTTTGTTTTCCTCAGTTGTTGTTTCTTTTGATGCAATAGTACGGTCCACTTTTTGTGAGGATCAGATTTTGCTGTGATTTTTACATGGCTCCACAGCATGTGACTGTGGCATTAGGACACATTTTCCAACTTTGGTAGTAGACACCAGAGGAAATGGCAAAGTTCACTAATCCATTAATTGGTAAAGCTGGAGTCGACTTGCTTCCCATCTCCTAGACACAGCATGTACCTGGACTGGTACAGGAAAATCTGCTGTTGCCTTAACCAAATGCATACGTAGGGATTTTCCTAGTAGTTTGGATTATACGTGTTCCTTTTCTATGTGATTTTTTTTTTCCTCTGGAAAACTTTTCTAGCTTGAGCTGTTGAAATCCCAAACAGTGTTTCTGACAGCCCCTACTCAGCTACTGTTCTCTTGGTAGGTACACTGACTTATTTAATTTTGATTTACAGAGGCAAGCCTGAGGAATGGAGCTGTGCCTCTCCAAATGCAGTGGAATTACGTCATCCAGACCAAGACTAAGCAGCTCAGTGTCCCTCACAGTGAGACTCATAAGGGTGAGAAGGAAAAGTGATTTCTCTGCCTCCATCTTCTTGGATGTGTTGTCAATCAACCGGGGTCTTCCCAAAGTTATTCCAACATGCAGTGAGAGAACCAAGTTACTTGGAATGTACTGGACCACTACTTGCCTTCAAAACTGTAGTTTTTAGCAGTGACAGCTTTAGGCCCTTGTTTACTTCGCAGTGGCAAAGCTGGTGAGAAAATTTCAGGATGGTGAGCATGGATGGATTGCCTCTCTGACTGACTGTCAATCTGGAACAGCTGTGTTGCAAGGACTACACAAAACATTTGAAGTTCTGTTGCAAAATTTTGCCTGAAAGTATAGGGTAAGATTTTTAAAAGCTATTCTCTTCACTTATGTCTACGTGTTTGCTAAAGGTTTGAGTATGAGAATTATTTAATCATTTTGCAAATGGGTCGTGCTTAGTAACAATTACAATAAATGTAATCCAAAGCCCCTGGATATGGCAGTTTATGCTTCTTGCTTTATTATTTTTATTTCAGAGTATATAATTTGTGCATTCTGAATGATGATGGCTATATGCTTTTGCCACAAGACTCAAATGAGAAGCTTAATAAATGAATATGGGATTTACATGACTAAATCTGTTTCTTACCTCAGAGCTGCTAGCTTCTCCCTTCCCCCTCTTCCCCTACCCATTTAGTCTGAATTTCTTTTTCATTTATGTGTCAGTATTGTGTGCAACTCCTATTGAGTGTCCATTTTACAGCACGATGGTGATCTGACTGCTGATAAATATGTGGGTATTGTGGGTGAACAGGATGTCAGGGTAACTAAAAATTAAAAGGATGGTTTTGAGCAAAGAACAGTTTAGAAGAGAGGGATTGTAAATGCACCATTCTTGGGTGGAACATTCTTGTAAATGCACCATTCTTGGGGGGAACAGAATAAAGTCAGCTTTTCGTCCAAGGCTGTGTCTCTCTAACACCTGTGCTGGGAAGCACAGAGTGCAGCCCAAGCATTTCTTGTCTCTGTCTCTACCTGGGTTGGTGAAGGGCAATGGAAGGTTGGTCCCAAGGCCCCTGCTTTGACCGGTGCTGTGACCATGACTTCGAGTTAAGGCAGCATGGTCCTCAGTATTAAGTTCTGTGTTCATATTTCTAATCTAGACACTACTACTCAGTGTTTGAATGGTGAATAGAGTAACATTGCAATAGAAAGGGCTGACTCAAGTGAGAGAAAATAATTTTGAAACCTGATTTTGGTTTATGGTGGTTTTCTTTTTTTCACTCTAACATACCTGTTCTGGTCTAATTCTTTCCATTTTATAAGACCACATAATACTACCCCCAAAGTAGATATTTTGTATTTGGCTATATATCAATATCACTTCTTTAACCATGTAAGCGTCTGTTATTTTCTGACAGAATATTCTTCTTGACCAATATAACCTGGGGAAGGTGATTTACCAAACCAGATAGACTGATGGACTGATACAACCCAACAGTACCAGTTAAATTACTTGGGCTTGTTCTTCGGGGTTTGTGGGTTTTTTTCCTCCTTTACTTCAGTTACAATACTGTAAACAGCACTTAGGTTTTTTGTAATTATATTGGTTTGACCTGGCCTGGTTTTAGGTAGCAGTGAGGCCACTGAGGTGGCTCCTGTGAGAAGCTGCTGGAAGCTTCCAAGCTTCCACCATGTCCAGCAGAGCCAATCCCTGATGGTTCTGAGGATGGACATGCTACTGGCCAAAGCTGGGCCAATGAGAGAGGATGGTAAAGTCTCTGTGATAACATATTGAAGATCAAAACAAAGTGGGGGCACAATGTTTTTATATCCAGAGAAGAGAATGAGGTGAGGGGAAAAAACATGGAGACACCAAGGCCAGTGGAAAAGGAGGGACAGGAGGTGCTCCAGGTGTCAGAGCTGAGATTCCTCTGCAGACTGTGGTGAGACCATGGTGGAGCAGCTGTGACCCTGCAGCCCCTGGGGATCCATGGGGGATGCAGAGACCCACCACAGCCCCTGGGAATCCATGGGGATGCAGAGATCCACCCCATAGCCTGTTGGGGAGGTGCCCATGCTGGAGCAGGTAGATGTCTGGAGGAGGCTGTGATCCAGTGGGACACCCAGTGGAGAGAGGGGCCCTGCTTCCAGGCTGGAGCAGCCTGTCCTTGGGGGACTACACCCCGTGGAAAGAGAAATCCATGTCACAGCAGTTTTGGGAGGACTGTGTGCCTATGGGAGAGACTCACATTTGCAGCAGGTGTGGTTTGGCTGCTGCTTCTGAGGGGGACCCACACTGGAGAAGTTCACAGAGAACTGTCTCCTGTGGGAGGGACCCCAGACCTCACAGGAGAAGAACTCCTCTCCCTGAGCAGCAGAAGAAAATCTCAGTGATGATCTGACCAGAACTCCCCTACTCCATCTCCCTGCACTGCTGGTGGGAAGGAGGATGGGGCTGGGGGGGGCTGGTAAATGGAGTTTTAAGTGCTTATTTACTTCTCATATTCTCCTCTGATTCTGTTGGTAATAAATTCACTTTACATATAAAGTTGAGATTTTTTTTGCCCTTGAAATATTTCTCCTGGCTCTTATCTCACTAATGAGACCTTGGTTAACTTTTTTTTCCTTTTCCCTCCTTTGTTGAGCTGTGATAGGTGTGGGTGTGCGAGCAACTCTTGTGGGTCTTGGTATTTGGCCAGTGTTAAACCACAGCACTGATCAAGCTTTCCTCACCTTCCAGTGTAACTTGGTAATTCTAAGAAGCAAATTGTCTGCATTATTTTAAAACTTTCCCCATTTCCTGAGTAAGAGAGCACCTGTGTTTCCATTCCGTAGGAATGGAAGGAAGCTGACAAGTTCTAGGTCTAAAGCTTGAGTTCCTCACCTTCAGCTCCTTTGTGGAACTGGCTTAGAAATTACATTCATGGGGGAAAATGTGTAGGTGTGACTACAGGAAATTACACATAGTGATTATTTATTTGCGCTTTTTTTTAATGTTCTGTTGTCCTTCAGTATCTTTTGCCAGAAGGGAAAAATGTGCAGAGATGTACAGAGCTAAGTTGAGGGCTTAGAAATGGCTGAGCCTTTATTGCCAGAGGAAGGATAGGAACAATACAAAATTTTTGAATCTGTGGTCTGTGTAATTCATGTCTGCCTGGATAAGCTGTTTGGGTTTTTCTTTGAAAAAAAAAAAAAGTATATATTGGCACCTAAAGACCATTAGAAAGCCTAATAAACTATTTCAAGAGCACAAGGACTATTGGTATTCACCTATATCTTTAAATCCTTCAGTGAGATGAATCAATTTCTTTCTTCTTAAAAGCAGTTTCAGAAAATAAGCCATAGTTTTCTACACCGAATAAAGGATATGAAACTTGTCTCTGTGTGTGCTGTGTATGTATACATATGTCTGTTGGCCCCCAGCCCCGCCATTTTAAGGGAAAAAATCTATTGCTTTTCCATGTTGTTTCTTGGTCTTAAATAGAAAAATAACAGCTTTATTATCAACATTTTTGCAATACTGAAGCTAGTAAACACTGACGCTAGTAAAATATTATAGTAAAACACTGCAAATTTTCAGCTCCCTGCTGTTGGGTGTATAGTTTTCACTGGTTTCCTCAGTAAAATTTCTGCCAACTGAATTGTGGGTGGAAGGTACAAAATTCATGTTGGCAAAAGAGGATCTTTATTTACTGCTCATATGGATATGGTTTATAAGTTGCTTCTGCAAGCAAGTGCATAGTATACTTTTATTTTTCTGTGTGATGCTTTGCGTTTGTTGTAAGTGAAGGGTATTTTAAATGTTTGTCACCATGATTTGGAATTACCACATCTCAGTATTTACTATGGATGATTAAAATTGGTGGGGAAAAACCTCCTTAGCATATTTCAGACTTCACATACGCATCGATCTCTAAGACGGTGAGATGTGTAGTGCATTTTAATCATATGCAGTGCCTCGTATCATGCAAAACTATTTCCATTGAAGTCTGAATTGAGCCTGGCATAACCCAGAGTCACTATGATAATTATTCTTGATATCCTTTACATGTTAATAACAGTTCAGCTGCACCAAAGCATTTTGTCAAGTTGTGTTCATTTTCTGTAGATGTTAATATATTTGGCAATGAGGGTTCAGATTGTTACTCTTAAATTAGTGTTGAATTTTGGTTGTCAACTCTTAATTGAGCAATTTCACCAACTGTTGCAGGATGCTGTAGCAAACCTTTGAGTTAAACTGTGCTCCTGTGTGTTGAGTGTTGTAATTTAATAAAAGGCACGCTGTAGCTACTTGTCTCTGTCCTAGGAAAATATAGGAATATGTTAAGTTGATATTGCTATAAATTCAAAAGTTGAAGTAGAGATGGAACAGGCTAAAAGGACTGGTTTGTCCCTGCTTCCTTCCCCTTGTCTGTTGAGTCAAATCCTTACTAAGGTTTTTATTGGCATGTTTTAAGATAATGTAACACAAATTCCCTTTTCCTGAGTGTCTTCATAATTTAAAGACAAGTGCAAACCAGTAGTTCTCTGTCAGGGAGGCATGTTCCTCTGACTCCACATTAAAGAAATGCCAGTGGTCCCACTGGGTGCTCTCATACAAATAAAGCAGATTATTTTAGTCTGGGTTGATGGTTTAAATGGAGTGGTGTTTGGTTAAAGAGCTGATTTCTGGATAAGCCCTTGTAGGAGTGCTTATTTGTTTTTGACTTCTCAGTCTTGGTTCTCTAAGAAGATGCATTTGCACTGCAGAATCTGCTTTTCTACTTCTTTCAGGATGCTGGTTTCTCCCCAAAAGAAAATGGTGAGACCTTCATTTTTCTTTTTTCTTCTCCATGTGGACAAAATGTGGTTTTATTCATTTGCAGAGCATTGTAGGATAGCCATGATACATACTTGTTTAGTACATCAGTCTTGGGTAAACTTCTGTTTCATTAAATGGTGTTTGCAAAATGGTTTTTGTAGTCATGATTAGTATGAAACAGGTACTAATGGCACATACAGCATCCTGTGGCAATCTTTGCACAGGGTTATGCTGGATAATGGCCGGTCCTGTTGCTTCATTGAAACTCTTTGCTACAGCTGCTCATTTGATTCAGATTAAATGATGAAACATACCTTCCAGTTTCACCATCATCAGGCCAAGAGAAAGATAGTACTTGAAGATCTGACTGTGTGTAACACAGGAATGGCCTAGTAAGGCTGCAGGCTTTTTCTGGAGTCCTTGTGTCAAATGAGTGAAGGAACAATTTCTTTATGTATGTAGGTGGAGGGAAGACTAGTAGAAATGTGCACGTGTTGGAGTCCCTGAACATCTCCAAGATCTGCATGACAATAAATTACCTGGCAGCAGTAATTTGATCTTTGATCTTATTTGATCTTTGCAAATAATAACTCCTGCAGGAGTGTGGAAATGTAGGTAAGGGTCTGCTGCATTCTGCTTCTGCTCAGTGTCCTTGCTAATTCCAGCATTTCTGCTTCCCATCCCAGATTGAAATGTAGGCATCTCAAGATAACAGAGAAAATGCAGCTGGGAAACCAAGCCCAGGACTAAAACATTCTTGCAATTTTTAAGAAAAGGCTACAGCAAAATTCTGAATAGGATAGTGCTCGAAAAGATGCTTGGAAGTGGAAGGAAAGGGACTACTTCCTGCTGTGTGCCTTCCTGCTGTGCATGTATTCAGAGCTTTATGTTAATAGATGAGTTGGAGGAACTGGTTGCACCCTTGATTTTCCCTTCTAGTAGGAGCAGCCTCCAGAATCCTGCAACATGCTGAGGGCAGGAGAGCAAGAGCAATCTGCTTCATTCCCCTAATGTGTTTTGGCACAGACATTTTGGTCAATATTAACTTCATGATACCCATGGTATAGGAGTTCCCATGACAAACACACTTGTACCTAACCTTGAACAACAGGGTTAATCCCAGCCCTTCAGGGTTAATTAAGAGGTAATTGCATGGGCTTCAATTAATCCCTGTTTAACTCAGTTGTATGTGATGGAAGGGCACTAGAGATTAATTTGGCATACTGCCTCATCGAATTCATTAATTTCATTAGATGTGAAAAAATATTTTAAGTGTGAGGTGACAGCTGTGACTCTTCTGCCCTATAACGGGATCTAGCAGCACTGAGCAAGACCTTAAATACTTGTCATAAGGCTAGAGATATCAGTATGTTTGGCAGAGTTAGGGAACTGCTGTCTCTTCCTCTCAGTGGCTACAGAAAATCTGTAAGATGCCGAATCACGCAGTAGTAAGGGAATAGTCCAGTGGAGGACTACTGACTTCTTGAATCCCTGATAATTTTGGTGGGAAGGACAAATGCTTGTTCCCTCTCTGAATCAGGCCCATGTTGGCTTACATAAGATTGTGCATTCACAGAGAGATATGTTACACAACATACCCTGCTTAGTCTTAATTAAGATTATAACTGAGAGGATGCAGAAATCTTTTGTCATTACTCTGCAGATTACTGAAATCTTAACTAATGAGATTTGACTCTAACATCTGCTGTAATAGTAAATTTAGAGCTAGATGAAAAATTCATATACATTAAATGGCTTAGTACTGAAAGTATAGCTAAAACAGCCCTATGTCAGTCTCTATAGATGTTGAGTAAAAACCTGGCTCAGTGAGACAGGAAGGCTCAGATAGGAGGTAGGCTACTGGATTTTCACTACTTGCTTTAGTTGGTTATGCCCCCACAACCCATGACCTTACCCAGTACCTGCACATGCCACAAAATACTCTGGTTTTGCTGATTTTCTTAGGTTTCCTCCAAACCACAAAACCTGGGTGCTCTGTAGCTACAGTGTGTACTCAGTATGAAAGCTGACTCAACTTCTGCTGCAGTACACTATACCAGGCAGCTCTCAAGTGCTGCTGCTGCAATTTATCACCATAAACTGTTTCATATTGGAACAAACAATACTCATGAGGCAATCTGGATTCAAATTAATTCAAAAGCGCCATAACTGAAAAGTGAGCAGTCTCTTGTGTTGTTTCTTTTAACAAGATTTATGATATGACTAGACTACAAATAGCTCTATTCATGATAAACTGGCAACTTTGCAAATTGTATATGCTAAAAGCTATTTGTTGTACAAGCTGTTCTGGAAAAAAACCCTTAAATGAAATCTTCTCTGCCAGGGGCATATGAGGCATCAGTTGCGTGGGTCCTGCCATGGGTGTCCCATTTCAGGCACTCCATGGCTATGGGGGCAGGGGTGAGAAAAGACCATCTGATCCAAAAACCTTTAATTGCTCAAAGTTTATCACTCCAGGGTGTTAGAGAAAAGGACAGGTCCTGTTGGAGACATTTTTCAAGTCTGGTGAGGAAACATATGAGGGCAAAAGAAAATGTAGAAGTGGCAGAATTGCTTTTGGTCCCTAGTGTTTGCATTTGACTTTCTGGAGCTCCTGCTGTAATATTAGCAATATCAGCAATATTATCTTCCTCCAAAATACCCCAGAAATATCTCCACTTTAATGTCTATTAAGACTGCTACTATTGTCCTTTAAAGATATGCTGTGTTTTCAGCATGATCCTGGAACATTGTCATGAATGGACTTACTTTAAGGATAAATGAATAACTGTAAGAGATGTAATATGTTTTTGTACCTCAATCAATGTAATTTATGGTATGGTAGGGAACAAAACCATACATACCAACAAGTATACATCATCCCTGTAGACCTTGCTACAGCAAATTACACCTGTATTTAAGACATTTATTTCTTGAATATTTGTGTAGTGGATTCAAATAGCAAATGACGCATTCTACCATGCAAAGAAATGCTTTTCCCATCAGGAAGTGAGCATAAATTATCCTTCATGAGTCAAGCCTAAAAGCTATATAAAGATGCTGACTGCAACCTGCTAATAAAGCTTTAGCAGTAGCTATGGGAGTATCTCAGAGCCAAGGAGAAGAATTATAGTTATGTTTTAATGCACTTATCAAATAATTACAATTCCAAGTAAAATTATGTTTCTGGGAAAGTCAGCACTGTTTGCTCTGGATCCTTCTTTTCAAATTATTTTTACTTTCATAATAATAATTATAAGTGCATTGGAGATTAAAAGCTATCTGCAGAGAAATCAGAAGCTCTTGAGGAGAATTTGGATCTGAATGTGAAGTCATTTATAGATTCAAATTTCTATTGCATGTATGAGATGTACCTAGCAAATAATAGTACATGTGAAGGTGCAGCATAAGATGTGAAAACAGCTGGAGTGAGGGAGGGATTAGGTATCTGAAGTTGAAACCTCAACATTTTCTCAGCTGCCATTTAACTCTGCAATGGCCTAGATCAGGAGGAAGGTTGTGTCAACAGAGATTTGAGGTACATTACATTCTGTTTCTGAGTAACCACAGAAATTGCCTGCTTTTGATAGGAATAAATATAATTCAGCAAAAACACTGCAGTAATCCACAAAATAGCTGTTTAGTGAAACCAGCTCAGTATAATGAATTTTGTCTGGATGCTTCCCCTGTAGTGAGCTCTCAGTCAGTCTTGGTATCTGTCAGTCTTGTTTCCAGACCCTGGTGTAGAGGAGCTGGTATTGCTGCCTTCTCTGACTCTCTGAAAAAATGGTACATAGAGCATGTGTCCAGAACATGGGATATGGAGATTTGGCACTTGTGCAACAGGAGACCAAATCTGCATATCTTGTAATAAATGGCCTAATTATTTAGATAAAAAGTTCAGTGAAATAGACTCTCTATTCCTGCTGTTATGTGCTTTTAAGTGTGAACGATTTGAGAAGCCTGCGGTCCTTGTCCTGAGGCTTAATTAGCTCTTTTACTCAAGGATTTATTCCTGTAAGGAAAACAGTCCCTGACAGAGGAATAGAAGTGCAGGCATGTGCCTCTTGGTACAGTGGTTGTGTGGGCTTGGGGCTGTTCCTCTCCTCACTGCAAGCCTCTGTGCAATGGAGTCACAGTCAGCAGCAGAGAGGCAACACACAGTCGCCAGCAGTGGGACAGCTAATTGCTGTCCCTCCAAGGAATGGAAATGCAGCCTGGGTTTGCTGTGTCCCATGTCTGTTACCCAGCACTAGGCTCCTGCATAAAATACTGGAAAACTGAAAGAGGAAACAACCTTGTTTCAACTCAGTTTTCTTTTAAGGTGTCCTCTGTCTAACAGAGTAGAGCTCAGCATTACTCCTTGAAGATTATCTGTTCAGCTTTCAAAGGCTGACTGCAGTCCCAGATTAAAAGTTTGGTGAGGCATGAAGCCCTCTTCAAACAGGTGTAGAGTAAATTTTATGCTAGACTTTCACGTACAGAGTTATTTGGTAAAGGCAAAAGCGTGAGCACCTCTCTTTCCACTTCCCTTCCAGCCTTTAAGTCAGAAGAGTCTCACAAATGAAAGGGTGCAGTGGGGTGCAGGGGAGTTTGGGTTGCAAATGTTAGGGTGAGGAAAGCCAAAGCATAGCAAGAGCTTACAGGATGGCTTGTGTGGCTCATGGAAACTGAGGCAGGCACTAAGTGTCCTGAGCAGTACCTCTTTGGTCCATAGTGCAGGCAGGTCTGGGCTGTGGATGGGTGATAACAATGTAGAAATGTCAGTGGAATAGAAAACACAGGTACTACCCAGAAATTTTGTTTTTTCAGCTTGCAGCAGGGTTAGATGCACTAGTAAATATCACTCTAAATTTGTGCTTACTGTCTGGACTACAAGAACAACAAAAGTGGTATTCATTAAAGCCTAAACTGAAACAACTTATCTGGAATCTAATTCAGTCCCTCAACTTCGTTTACCAGTATATTCTGTGCACTTCATCTGTATGTAGTATGATTGTAATTATGATTATCTTTGTTAGTCAAACTCCCCAGAACAAAAAACTGCTTAAGCATTAGCTGGCTATCTTCCTGATTTTTAAAGCCAAATGTCTAATTAGAGCACTTCTGTTTCTTACATTTATTTTCAGTTCTAGAGAGTGAAAGACAAGAAATCTCAACACAGCTGTGGCTCTTTTATAAACTTCAGCTTATTAGAGCTTCTGGGTCAAATTCTCTGGTGGTGCAACTCCACAGACTTACTTTCTGCTGGTGTAACTTCAGATATAAATATAATTATCTGTGCATCTGTCCATGTGTGCTCCTATGTATTTACTAAACCCATAGCTGATATAAATCACTGTAGCTTTTTTGGCTTCTGTGAAACTATAGTGATTTCTTACCAGCTGGGTATCCGGTCCACAGCATCTGGTTTTCCTTTTCCCTCCCTTAATAGCACTGATGAATCAGAATTCCTAAAGGAGGATAATACCAAACATAATTAGACAGGATATGTTCAAGAAGAAAATTTAATTTGAAGAGGTTTGCACAGAATTTTTATTGGCCTCAGGTGGAATGCTGGGACTTTATCTTAATGAATCCTTTCTACAGATCCATTTCAAAAACTGTATTATGCCATTATGTGATGGAGTGTACTTTAATGGTGCATTGCACATATGTTTATTCAGTTGGATTTAAAACTTCTTTTTAAGTTAGTACAATTATTTTAGGCTGTAAAAAAAGGTGTAATAATGTAACCTGAAATTTTAAAATATTTACACACAGAGAAGTTTATTTAAACCTTGGCACCTGCACACATTTTTGAAAGTCCTGTTAGTAACTCAAATATGAGATTGTGGATTGGAGCTTTCTTCAGAACTGAGTTGATGGTTAAGAAATCAAAATTTTTTTAAATTATCATGTCCATCAATGGCTCACAGTTCAAACATTAATATTTTATTATTGTAATATTTTTAATTTTAAAACCATATTTTTTGATTATGTAAGTACAATATATTTTGAGATTGTTTAGCTAAATACTGTTAGATTTTGTAAATATATTCAAGATATTGGATGAAGTCTTTGCTTTTCCTTATTCCTAATCCATCTCCCCTGTATCTTTAGAAGAGCTTGTTAATTTTTATTATTAATTATAACAGGCAGTATCTAGCTATCATTTACCATGATAGGATTTTATTCTAATTCAGATGTTTAGGGCACTTGTATCAGAATTAGTGCATCAGTTAAAGGAAAAAACCTACACTTTCTTCACTTTCTTTTTTTTTTTTTTTTTTTTTTTTTTTTTTTTTTTTTTTTTTTTTTTTTCCCCACCATGAAGTTTTGGGGAGTTCTCTTTGAGGTCCCCATTAAGGGGGAAAGGCAAATAAAAGGCAAATTACTTCTGAGCTCAGAGAAGGGTGAGAAGAATTAGTGGAGCTGCTAGGTCTGTTTCTCTTCTTCTGTAATTGTATTCAAAATTGATGGAACCTTAAAAAGAAATATGGAGCTGTTGTACAAAAGCAAGCTACAAGCTCCCTCTGTCCTGGCACTGCAAAATAAGATTTACAAGGTGATAAAGGCATATGGAAATGGAATGTCTTCCATGCCCCTGGTATTTTTTCACTGACTAACTACTGCTAGCATAGGGGTCACTATTTTTTTTTTTTTTTTTTTTTGTAGTTTCTCTGTTAACACTTCTTAAATGAAATTGCAAATCTGCATTGTATTCTCTATGTGCATAAGACATCCCATCTAGCTGGTGATTGAGTTCTTGATGAATCTAGTATTGCAGTGAAAAATTATTTTTCAGCCATTATGTATTCAGAACATGCTATTAGATAGCAAAATGTAACTACTCAAAACATGCGATGAAACTTGCAGAGCCCTGCTGGACACTGCAGGCAAACAAAGCAGTAACCCTTACTTCTGCATGTAGATTTATGTTAGAGTTGTTTTTTGTTTTTTTTTGTTTGTTTGTTTGTTTAATAATAATGGGATATTATTTATTTTAGATATAATTTTTAATAGTCCTTCAAGGGAAGGTTCAGCACAGGATTGCTACTGCCTCAGGATCAAGTGTTTAGAAAACATCTCCCAAGGTCTTGACATGGGAATTAAGACTTGTTTGCAACAAGTTTTATAACTGTTTGGAGCACCTTTGTCCAGAGTTTGCGTGATGAATGAATGCACCACATACTCTGACACCATGTATTCTCTTTAATTTAATTAACAATTGTTTTTCTAGTTTGGGTACAACCACAGTGCAATCCAATCACAGTGATGAGAGAGGTTCTGTGCTTGTACAGACAGATCTAATGTTGTTACACAGCAAAAACAAATAGTTCACCCAGCAGATGTTGCTTCATGTTGCAAGCCTGTTCCTTAATTTACATACAGGTATAAATCTAATCTCTACTTGCCTCCTTTCCCAAATATTTTGCACCTCTGTGGCCTTAGAAACGTTCACAGTTTAAAACCAGAAATGGGTCTGAGCACCTGCTGTTTGGAAAGGACTCTTAATTGGTGGGAAGAGGAGAAAGAACATCATGTCCAGAAGCAGTGATTAAGTCCTTCTCAGAGAGCCTTTTTCCATCACTGTGAGCACTTCTTTAAGAGTATATGTCTGGCTTCAGTGAGTAAGAGTCACTGTTAGACTGAATATCCTACCTTTCTGCTGCTTTTAGGTATCCTTCAGAGTAAGAGTGGAGGGAATTTGCTTCCATAAAATTGAAACATAAACCCTGATGTGTGCTATGTCAATAAGCAAGTCAATATTCTTGCAATTAGATATTATATTCTGTAATGGCAATGAAGACACTGGCTCAAAACCAAGCTTCAGAGAGTCCCTAGTATTTCAGACAACATAATTTTCCTGTGTGTCTCTGTTACTTGAAAGCATCAAACCTGAAGCTGGAAAGTAAGTAAAATGTAGGCAGGAAGCTGACTTCTTGCTAGGATGAGAAATTCCTACTTATTCTTATTTTGTTTTGTGCTGTTATAATAGCAAATACCACAATAGTTGTAGTGTTCTGTGCTTGGGAAGGCAGGGCTAAAAATTCTGGGCTGAAACTCCAGGGACAATGCTGTGAATATTTGCAGCCTTGAACTGCAGGTATGTAGCATGAGCCAAAGTGACTGTGCCTTGGGTGAGCCTGTGGATTCTGGAGCAACCAATTAAAGAATAGATCTCTTCCCTATGATTATAAGAGAGTTGAGAGTTGGGGGCTTGAGACCATCTTCTGCCCCCAGAAGTTGTATACATCTTCCACTTTCCTGCTCTTTCTGTGCGAAATTGAAAGCTTATTGTCAATAGCACCTTCTTTCCTTTCTTTCCCACCACAATCAAAATAGTCTAGTATTTTTGTGGTGTAGGAGCTCTGTTAGAAAGGGTGCAGCATCTCCAGCAGCAGAATTGCATGCTAAGCTGAGGAATCCTGTCAATCCTTAAGGCTGATTGATCCAGCATTACAGGAGTTAAACTGTTCTTAGGAAAGATTTAAATCAAAAGTCATGGAGGAAAATAGACTTTGTTCTCACTATAGCTTCTGTCTAAAGAACTCCAGATTTTCTTGGTTTGAGGAATTCCCATGTGAAATGGAAATAGTAACCCGAAACTATCTAGTAACTAAATAGTAACTAGTAACTATCGGGGACAGTAACCCGAAATGTTGGAAATATAAAAAAGGTGGAATTTTATGGAAAGTAGAGATGCTTGCAAAGTATTCCTGAATGGGGCAGAATTCTTCCTCAAAAAGTGGTCTCTTCTCCACATTCTAATTAGAGAGTTAAATTTTTTAACATCATTCCTTCCACCTGAGTAGCAGGACTTGCATTTAGGAGGTGTGTACAAACCCTGCAGAGTCTACCTAGCAGCACTAATGTAGGACTAGGGTAAATTTTATCCACGTGGCAGGAGTGATGTGATGTCATGAGTGTTTGAGATTATGCTTTATTTATATTTCCTTTTCTTTTGAATTCTTTTTTGTTGACATAGCAGAAAAAGATTTCAAACTGTGTTTCTATTTAGTAGCCTGGGCTACTCAAAACCTTGACTTTCATGCCTCTTAGGAGGTACTGGTCTGGTTAGCTTATTAAAACAGCTTAAATTGCTTAACAAAGCATATACTAATGTTATTTGTTTTAATGGAGTCCTGAAATAGTATTCTAAGTGATACACAAGTCTATCTATTGGGACAGTTAGGGTAGGCTTTTTCATTTTTGGAAGAACAGGTCAGATCCTTATGCTCTTATTTATAGCCATAAGTGTGACTATGTTTACCACCACACCCTGCCTCCCCCATCTCTGAGTATACACTGTAAGTTCAGTTTTATAGCAAGTAACTTTATAATTTGAGATGTAAGAGCCATGAAACTCCAACCAGAAAGTGTTAAGATAAAATTTTCCTTAGAAAATGACTGTCTATGATTGAAAATGGCATCATAACCTTCTGGGGGTTTATTACACTCTGTACCTGGAAAGCTCTGTATTTTGTCTGCTAGATAAGTCAGGTACTCCACTAGAATCCTGGTTTTGGATTTGAATTTTTCCCAGAGAAAAGCCTCATTTGCCAAGGTCACTAAGTACATTTCACTAATGTATTTGATTTTGATTATAATTTGACAGAAATTAGATATTTCTTTATGATCAAGCTGCAGGAGGGAGATATTTTCTTCTACTCAGATTCACTCCCAAAAGACTGGCCAGTCTATACAATGATGCAATCTACGCACACAAATATACAAGAAAAGACAGACAGCTTTCCTAAGAATAGTTACTCCAAAACTATCCACTACAAAAGCAAAGCAATGGAGTTGCAGTGACTATTTAAAAATGTTATTTAGCTTAGAATCAAGCTAAGAACATGAAGGAAACACCCACACCGGGAAACTGATGCACTTAATTAGATCTTGAATTGGCATGCAGTTTAAGGATGGATTGGGCTAGTTGTTCTCCCTTTTGTGTGCCCTTTTGCAGAGGGTAATTGGTAGGGGGCAATTGAGTTATTTCATTTATTTTCCCAGAATCTGAGTCTGCTGTTACAGGCTGTCAGCTACCAGCAAACAAGTACTTCATTTAAAATACTGTTGAAAAGTTGGGTTCAGTCCTGTTGCATCTGGTATGCAGATGGGATGCTACTTTTTTGTTCAAATAAACAGAAGAAGCATTAAGCCCCTTTTGGAGTAAGATATCTGAAACAATAGGAGGCACCATCTGAAACACAAGCTCAGTCAGATACTGAGCCATGTGGATAGCAGAGTTTTATAAAGAGTTGAATACAAGCATAGACTGGAAAAGTGGGCTTTGGGGCTTTTTTTTTTTTCCGTTGTTTTTGGAGTTATCTGGGTATGACCAGGAGGAAGGATGGCAGCAAGAGGAGAGAAAAATGTTCTGAAGTTCCCAATTTGTAATTTAGTTTCCTGTGCTACTCTGAAACACAAATACAGCAGGCTTTGCCTTCCTCCCTGGCAGTGCTGTGTAGGACCCCAAGGCCCCACAGGCTGTCACTGCTGCAGAACAATTGCAGATGATTCCCTTTGCCTGTGAAAAACCAGCTGATACACAGTATATTTCTGGTTTCTGGTTACAAGCAGCCCATCGACTCAGCCACACAGAAGACTGTATCTCATACATTGTGTGATCACAAGTGTGATTACTCTTCTTTTTACACTTGCAATTAGTTTCAAATCAAAAGCAATCCTATACCTTTTTTTTCTTTAATGCTGTTGCTGACTGGTTTTGGCAGTATGATCTTTTTGTCCCAATAGAAGAGACAGCTTATGTATAGGATATATGTACAGCACAGAAATATATACAAAATACTTATAGGAAGAAAAAAAAAAAAAAAAAAGGTTTTAAATGATAGGTTCATCGTCCTCAAGGATGCAATACTGGCATGTGAAATGGCAAACATATGTACTCATAGTTTTGGATTTTATGTATCTTGTTTTAAAATAACATTTTGCATGTGTCCCATTAAGTTACATCTCAGTAACACAAATAATTAGTCTTCATCTTGCCTTCTCTTTTTTTAAGAAGCGTATGCTATTTAACATGACAGCCATAACTTCTCAGGTTTTCATGTGAAATGAGGAAGATTTTTTCCCCAACAGCTCCACTGCCTATCTTGGAGAGCTGGGTGTGAACAAAGATATGACCAGAAGGAGGGATGGCAGCAAGAGAGGATAGAGAAAAAAGCCCTGAAGTCTGAGTTGTTATACAATGCCCTGTTCTAGTACTACTGCTCCATTTAATGGAAGACAAGAAGTTTTCCTGGCTGAGACATTACCATTCATGCTCCAAATTCTAAGCTCATGTAAATGGCTGTGCAAATGATTGACCACTACTTTTAAGGTCACACAGAGGTAAATAGTTGACCTTAAAATAAAATTGTTTTACTACTGTTAACATTGTGACTTTCTTTTTATTCAGTGGGAAAAAAAAAAAACCAAAAAAAACGAAAAAACAAAAAAACATTATTTCTGAAGGGAAATAGAACTAACGGTTACTATATTTTTTGTAAATGTGTCAAATTGTTTGACACCTACAACTAAGTACAAAAGCAAAAGAATTAAACGTAGGAGTCAGACACTATTTACCTAATTCAACTAAAGCCTGCAAATAGTTTTTGTAGTTTCTACAATTGTGTTATAAAAGCAGAAAAATAAGAAAATACCTGAAAGAAAGGGGTTTAGTATGCAGTAAAATCTCTGTTACTGAATTAGATTATATACATGGTAGGGAAAAGTAGGTGATTTTTCTGATCCAGCTGCTACCTGAAACATGGTCCAAGAAAAATCCTGGCTATATGTCAGCTTTTCCATCAGTCCAATAATCAGCACTATGTATCTTCTTATAAACTTGTCGTGTACAATACAGTACACAGTTATAATATATAAATCAAAATATTTACATTTAAAACTTGGTAAATAATAGAGCAAAAAGCTCCAGAAAATATTTGAGGTAAGGTCAGGAAAAACAAGAATTTTTTGGAAGGTTTGGAGTAAAATGAAAATAGAAATTTTCATTAAGTGCAAGTCAACCTGAGTTGAAACAAAACTATTTTCTTTCAGTTTTTGGTAGCATTTTGCTTTATTTCTACAAGCCTGGTAAAGTGAATTACTCTTTTAAAGTTAAAAATCAAGGCTTTTGAAAACAAGTCATGTTTCTGATATGAAACATTTTGCTTTAAATGTCAAAGAGAAAGGTTTCAGCTCCCTTTATGGATTATACCCTTAGATTTATTGGTAGGAAACATACTCCAAACTGGGTGCATTTGCAAGTAAGATTTTTCCTTCTTCATCAAGGATGTTGAGCAAAGTTGATGTTCAACTCTCCTCCCTCTAAACCCAGTTTTATTATTCAAACTGGGTAGGACTTAAATTATGCATAAAATTCAGTGTTTCTGACATGCCTTTGCATTTCTATCTGTGTATTAGTGACTTTGCACTATACCCTTGTCTACGTGTTGATGTGTTTAATTCTGCTTTTGTTAATCTTATGATACGTTGTTGAGATCTGGCTTTTGCGAGCTCCAATGAAAATCCCCTGTAGGGATAATATTTATCCTTAAAAACATTAATGAAGCCTGTGTATTATTTTCATCTTAAAATCTTGATGGTGCAGCTTTCAGGATGAAGAGAGAGCAAAAAAGACAAATTCAACTGGAGCAATATTTAGGCTGAAAACAGTGTTATGGCAATCTTGCTCAGAGTCAATTCCATTGATAAACACTCCACTGCAAAAATGAAGAGAGAGTTAGATGAAGGCAGAATGACCCTTGAACTTCTTAGTCCAGCAAGCTGTTGTTTACTTGGTTGTTTTGTTAAAACATATCATGTTTTAATGTAAATCACAGCAGGTTCCTATAGCAAGTACTCCTAAGCCTAGCTCACCTTTTGTGGTAGGTTTCCTGGGGTCAGCCAAATGTAATATGCTTCCAGATGACTCCTGCTCATCCAGAAGCAAGTCTAAGGTTTGTTTTGAATGCTGTTGAAACTCAGAGCAGAACAAACTGAAGCATAAGAGTCAAGTATGAACTTGGTATACTGTACTTTTCATGAACCTGTACAGCAGCAACTGCTTAATTTCAAACAAATACACATCAGCTAAGCCTAAAGGCTATGGAGACTGACATCACCTCTCCACCCTGGTCCTGAGCCCTGACATGCACTTCTTTCCAGGCTGTTTTGAGGTAAGCCATCTCCCAGGCAACCTGCTTCCACCATCTCTCCCGTGCTCTCCTCTTTTCCCTTTATAAATAACGTTGCAGCTGAGCATTGCTGATCAATTTAAGGGTGTCCAGTAGAATGCCTTTTGTTTGCAAGTGCTAATATAATATGTCTAATTAAAAAAAAGAATTGAAACTGATTACTTTGTTTAGCTTGTGATACTTATAATTACCCTGGCAAAGGTATTGATCTAGGGGAGTGAAGGAATATAGAAAAATATTTCAACAAATATGAAGCATTCATATCAGTTGTTGATTTTTAAATTTTAACAGTCATTCCTTTTGCCAACACCAGCTACTGTTTTACATGTTATATTCCATTGATTTATGTAACAGACCATTAGTTAAATTGTTGTATAATATTTTGCTGTTGGAAAAGAATTAGTAAAAACCAGTTTGATCATAACATGCTATGACTACTGTAGAACAAGTTACAAAAGGCCATAAATCAGAAAAAGATGGAAAATGTTGTTTGTAGGACGAGGAAGTGAATATCCCATGTCAAATTGGATTCGCATTGCGAGCTTCTATTTAAACTAGCTACAGAGTGCAAAACCTGCCCCCACCAAAACCCAAAAAATCAGTTTTGCGGTGTTTTGCTTACATGGTGGGGGTTTTTTGGGTTTTGTTTTGTTTTGTTTTTGTTTGTTTGTTTGTTGTTTTTCTCTTTATGAAACCCCCCAAAAAAACCTGTCGTTTTTCTAGCAGGAATTTTTGACAAACCAAAAATTGTGAGATTAAGTTCCAGAATGTTTGTAGCATGACAGCTACATGTCAAGAACCTTTAAGGATGAGGGGGCAGTAAAACAAATAGTCTCCATGAGAAGTCAAATCTTAGTAGCAGTTTACAGGAAAAGTAGGTCTGAATGCCTTTGTATAATGAATGAATTGTTCCCAACAGCTGGAAAATAATTTCTGTAGAGAGTGATCTATATCACGGTTGCATTGACTTTCTTTTCTCCTTTGTTTAAGAGGTTGATTTTCTATCCTGTGTGATGTTTGCAGGTCTATAATTGTGACTCCTACACGTATAGACTATCAAATAAGTTGTAACAGAGACCTTTGGTAATTTTGGTAGGAAATTTCAAAGTAGTGAGTGTAGTAAAGGAGTGGTAAATGACCTGATCTACTGATAATATATAGTAGATTTTTAAAATAAAAATATATAGGATAAAATAAAAGAGATTAGTAAGTTGCCTTGCCTGTTCATTGCACTTAAACGTTCTGTTGCAATTAGAAGTGAAGTGCACATTACTAGAAAAACCAGTTGTGTTAAGCAGGGAAACCCAGCTAGCTACAGAGAAGAAAGATTTCCCATCTCCCTGGGTTTTTTTGATGTGGCAAACTAGCTTGACTTCATCAATGAACTCATTAGGATATGTCTTTTGTGTTCCTTGCATAGTTTCCCACTAGTAAATCTATTTTTTCCTCTCATAGAGTACTCTGAATTGTTGTCAGAAGAGAATGAGTGAAAACTCAAGCCTCAACCATCATTGTATATTTCTTAGCTGACGTCCATCTAAGGTCCTCATTTATTGTTGCCAGGAAGAGGTTCAGTGAGCCAATGCCTCTCCTTCAAAGAGAGATCAACTTTGTACTCCTGTAAATGAGGTGCACTTGCATCACCACAATATTCTATGAATGTTGGTTGGAGATGCCACTGGCTAGAGAGTTGTCCAATTATGATTCTAGATCACATGAGTTTGGTTGCCATGAAAACAAGCCATGAAAAATCCCAGTGGACACCTACATTATTTCACTAGGTGGTCCACAAAAAGGATATCTCTTAGCAAAATAACAAAAAATGAAGTAAATCTGTGAGAAAAAGCAGGCAACAAACTTGAATGTAATGAAATCAGAAAATTAGGGTAGTTGCCATTTAAACTTTTCGTATCAGAATTCTATGTCATTGGGTGTCCAAGCTTTTCTAACCTTTTGAGACCATGATGCTTCATCTTAAACATTTTAATTTTAGTCTCAGCACTGTTCACCTGCTAACTACTAAACAGAGACTGATTTTTTGAACTTACACTCTTGTTAATTTCAAAAGAGGAGACAATTTAGAGATGTTTTGGGTAGTGTGAGGAGGGCTAGTATGGCAAAGGAGAGGCAGTCACAAAATATATGCATTGTCAAAATAGAGAAATAGCTGAGCTTTGGAGAACTCTTCTCCTTGACACCCATCCCTATACTCGCATTTCCAATTAAATACTTTGAAATACTGGCCTTTCTAAAACAGAAGAACAAGAGAGATAACAGAGAGAAAAATAAAACTTCAGTGGAAAAACAAAAGGAATGGATGATTTTTTCCAGTGCAAGAGCACAATGAAGGCATTGCTGCTCCTCTGCAATGTCTTGAAAATAATTAGCAGATACTTTTCCCTTTTTAATGTAAAAGGAGTATTGTGAACTACTATGTCAAGCAGCCAACTTCCAGTTAGTTTAGGTGTTCGTATAGGATCTGGGTTCATGGATATGTACCAGCAGGTATAAAACAAGTGGCTTTTTTACACTAAGGGCAGATAACTATCTTTATTGAAAGACTAATAGTGTATCTTTGTCTTTAACTATTTGCTTAATTCCACGGATATGGTTAAATATAAAGGGATAGTGGGTTAGGTTGAGGTTGGATGCAATTTAGCTATGCTTCAGTGAGCAAGGTCAGGTTTTCAGAAGTGAGATTATCATTGATTTTCTTCTAAGTTGTCCACGCTCAGCCACTCAGTTATTGAAGTAGTTATGGTTGGCTGGTTTTTGGATATGGATTTTTTGCTTCTTTTAGCAAAGAAGTAAAACATTTTCCACAGACATATCTCCTTTTCCTTGATGTATGAGAACAGTGCCTTCTAGATACCATACTGCAGTAAACAAAGACAGCTTTCAACTGAGCAAATATTGAGCAAAAGTGACTTGTCCTGTGAAGGAATAACACTTAACCGGAGATCTATGTGTTGTTTTGATGATTAAGTGCTGCCCACCATAGGAAAAGATAAGACTCAAGACCATCCATAAGGAATCTTAGTGTACACAAGTCCATGAGACCTGACAAGATAAATCCAAGAGTCTTGAAGGAAATGACAGATTCAGTTACTAAGCCATTTTATCATATTTGAAAATTTGTTGCAGACTAGTGAAGTTCTGTCATGGTTTACCCACAGCTGGCCGTTGAGCACTATATAGCCAATTGCTTACTTTCCCCTGGTATGGTGGGGAGAAGACTGGAAGGGTAAGGGTGAGAAAACTCATGGATTGAGATAAAGCAGTTAAATCAGGAAAGTCACGCACACAAGCAGAGCAAAACAAGGAATTGATTCACCACGTCCTGTGGGCAGAGGGCAGATGTTCAGTCATCTTCAGGAAAGCAGAATTATATCATGAATAATGGTTACCTGGGAAGTCAGAATGGCATCACTCCAACTGTCCTGCCCCTCCTTCTTCTTCACCTTGTTTTTAATTTCCGATCACAATGTCACAGGAAATATTTCCTTGGTCAGTTTGGTATCAGCTCTCCTGGTTGTGTCAGCTCCTCACTTCTCCTACCTGCTGGTGAGGTGATGTGAGGGGCAGAAAAGGTCTTGGCTCTATGTAAGCACTGCTCAGCAATAGCAAAGACATCTCTATATTATCAATGAAGATTTAAGCCCAAATGCAAAACACAGCCTCATGCAAGCTACTGTGAAGAATATTAACTCTATACCAGCCAAAACCAAGGGTAGAAGTTTCCCAGGAGATGCAAAAAGGGGAAACATAACTCCCAGATTTAAAAAAAAAATAAAAGATTTGTGGTGAGCAGGTCAAGAGAGGTGATTCTCCCCTCCACTTCACTCTTGTGAGACCATACCTGGAGGAGGTCTACAAAGATGACCAGGGGACTGGAACACCTCTTCTATGAGGACTGACTAAGAGATTTGGGGTTGTTCAGCCTGGAGATGAGAGGGTCCGAGGGCCATCTAACAGCACCTTCCAGAACCTGAAGTGAGCCTACAAGACAGGTGGAGGGGGACTTTATACAAGGCATGTGGTGATAGGCCAAGGGGTAATGGTTTTAAACTGAAAGAGGGTAGATTTAGATTAGGTGTTAGGAAGGAATTCTTGACTGTCAGGGTGGTGAGGAACTAGAACATGCTTCCAGGGATATCCAATCCCTGGAAGTGTTCAAGGCCAGATTGGGATGGCCTTTGAACTACCTGGTCTAGTGTGAAGTGTCTCTGCCTGTGGCAAGGACTTCTAGAACTGGATATTTAAAATCGCTTTCAATCCAAATCTTTCTTCAATTCATCTCATAATGGAATTATGGGGTGGAATATGAGGTTTATAAAGTTAGTGTTTTTGGGTTTTTTTTTTTTCCTTTAAACGCAAGAACTGAAGTAACTTGAAATTACTTTACATTAAGTCAGTGGATTTTCAGTAACTACTGATTGGACATAATTCGCTATATCATTTGTTTCTGACCAATTTTGTTACATTGCAATCCCTCCATGAATATGTAGCTTCATTGGAAAAACTAGGAGCTGGACAATGTACAAGCTGTAATTTTATCTTCCTACTACAACAGCTGGAAGAGGATAGTTCAATTTTTAAAGCTCATACAGATTTATAAAGACAACAGTGGAAGTACCACTGGCTGCTGTCGGTTCTGACAGCTGTCAAAATTTATTTAACAGCAGAAGATTTACACAAATCATATTTCCACATAAAATGAAGCATTTCCTCACTTTCAGTGTTTTCATAGAATAATAAAATTTTTTTAATAAATTCAGTTCTATCCATGTAATTTTTATGTGCATTTTATATATATGTATTTAAACTGAATATTGTAAGTAAGAGCTACTATCCCTCCCAAAATCTCAAGCCAATTAAGAAGCATGAGAAAGGTTCAGGAAGAATGGGATTTCTACCAGTTTCTCTGTAAGTGTAGCTGCAGTGGGAAGGGGCACTGCTGTGCTGCCCTTTGGACATCCACCGTTCCTTTGTGCTGCTCCAAATGGGCAGATATGTTTGTACTTGTTGGCTTATAAGTACTTGTTGTACTTATTTTTGTCCTCATTCCGGACAACTCTTGCAGATTTAGGGTTTCTGTGGAGAAACTTCTTTTCTGTGAAGAAGCTTTTTACACTCCAGACTTGACAAGATGTTACATTTGGGTCACAGCAAAGATAAGGTTTGAAAAGATGGAACCAATCATTCCCAAATCCAAAGCAGTTTATAGTGGCTTGCTGAATTTTCTTCACATTCTGACTCACGAAGGCCCAATCAAACTGTAGCCTATAGAAACAAAGACAGACACAAACATGATGATGGTAACCTAATTAAACCAGCTCGAATAGTGATGGGGCAAGCACCTTCCATGGTGCTCAGGGCCCAGCCCCAAGGGTGGCTGCAGTGAGGCTGCCACTGTGAGACAACCCACACATGGGCAAGCACAATCCTAGGGAATTACACAAATGTTAGAACTACTGTGTATCTAAAACACGGCTCAAGGTGCACAACTGAGACTGACACAGAACCACAGGCATTTAATATCATCTCCTAAGGTCACTCTTTTGAGACATGGTCAAACTGAGTAGCTTTGTTTTAAGGAATTTCGCAGATCGTGTGCACATGCATTCATGTGTGGTTATACACCCTTGTCCTCTCATCAACATCACTGATTCCCCCCGGGATTGTTGGTCTTTGGGCACTTTACATGGCAAATAGGGACCTGGCTTTGCCCTCTGCACTTCTCTGCTAGAAATATTTAGGGTTTCTTAGAGTGGGGTGAGGTAGACAAAACTTAGCAGGGTGGAAGATCACAGATTTTCTTCTAGACTGGTGCATCTGTACAGTTCATTCCACTTTACACTAATGTAAGGAAGAACAAAATGTAGTTAGAATAATAATAAGTGCATATTTTGGAAATTTGGTGCCCTGGTTTAAAACTGTCTACAGGCATTTCTTTGAAATAGAGTAATCCTGATAGTGGTCACTGATTGCTTTCTGCTGTTTGTAGAGGACTCAGTTTTTTACAAAGGCTTAAACAACAACAGTGATTGGAAAAGGTTGTAGTCTAGACTCCTCTTTCTTGAAAAGCAATTCTAATTTCAAACCACTCTCAAGGCACTGTCAAGCTAGCACACAACAGCTGAAAGAAGTGTTTGAGTAATTAGATCTCAAACACAAATAAAGAACAGTGGTTTTTCTTCATGGATACACAATTACTTTGACATTCTCTCTTAAGCTGGATAAAAGTTTACATTTCAGCTATCAAAGTAAAAAAATAAAAACAATCCAAAGCTAAACTGTTAGGTTTAGATTGAAATTTAAAACTGCAACTCTGCTATCACTTTAACTCCTCACAGGCTTTGGTGCCCAAGTCTGGCAGCTGATCTGCAAGTTGACAGGGGCTAGAGCTGCCGTGTCTGCAAACATACTACTAACACAGGTAGACAGCAGAGGAGAAACCTCTTGTACACTACCCTTCCAAAAAGCCCTCTAAGAAAGACATGCTCTGGTTGCAAAAAAATTAGGAGATTCAACCTGGACAAGTAGGTCAGCAAGATGCCTTCATGTGATGATAGGACCAGGATGCCCTGAATGCTCAGGTAATAAGCCGGGGATGTTTAGTTAGGCAAAGAAGCTATTTCTGCCTTCTTGGGTGAGGAAATTGGGGTGAGCATAAGGAAACACTCTGTTCTTTGAACAAAACTTCTAAAACTTTTGAACTTTTAGCTTTTAAAAAGAAGAGAAGCTCCAGACCAGAAAACATCACATGGAAAATTTTATTCCACCTGGGGAAGGTTTTATAATATTGTTAGTTGCCAAGTAACAAGGTTTTATAACAGGAGATGCTGCCCATTTATGACTGGAGAACCCAGTTTGTTATGTAGTGATGAATTGGTGCTTACTTTCACAAGGTCTCATTCCAAATGTAATATGAAGATTTTTTTTTTTCCTTTTCTTCCTTTCTTTTTTCTGTTGGTGGGTTGATTGGTTGGTGGGTCGGTTGGGTTTTTCTTGTTGCCAGACAGCTTGCTAAGAATTTCAGTTCATTCCTCTTCCAGAAAAACTCAGTCTACATCAGTTGTTCTCAAACAATAGTCTTAGTGCAACACACAGCTGGCAAAGGACAGACAGACAGTAGTAGGAATAGTAAGATCCTTTTCTGAAAACCTTCCCAGACGATTACAGTGAAAATAGAAGAATTTTCTTCTTCACCAAACACCTCTGAGGGTTTTCTGTGGACACAGTTACTTACAAGCAGTTTCCCAATGGCCTGGAACTTTTGCCTAGACCTGAGCAGGGTGATGATTGTAGGTAGCCCTCCCAGTCCATGAAAAGAAAAGAAGGAGGAAGAGAAGATGGGATCAACAAATCTTTGGTGAAGGAGGCAGGTATGTGTGGAAGCAGAAGATCTCACAGAGCTTTTAGGCTTCTTTGAGAGAAAAAAATAAAAAGTTAACAACCGTAAAACATCAGTAGTTTGAAGGAAAAGTGCTGGATTTCCTAGGAAGGTAGGCTTCCACAATTTCTCACCTGTAAAATAGGATGTTGGGCAAACAAAATATTGTATTTATTTTAATTTTGAAGCATCGCAAAAATATCAACTAAGGTATATACAGTTTCAGGATTTTTCTCATTTGTTGCTTTTGTGTGTATTTTATTTGCTTACAAATAAAAACTGTGCATATGAGAAAAATCTATTTCAAACTACATAGAAAACAGACTTTTGTGAGTAGTTATTCTAGTTATTAGAGATTTTATAAATTAATGTTACTTGTTTGTTTGCTTGTTTGTTTATTAAAGCTGGATTTTTTTGTGTGTTCACCAAATATATTTGGAAGGCAGAGAAATAAAATGTGATCATCAGGAAAGAAACAAACATCATTATGAAAAGCAATACTAAAATACTAGAAGGAATTATTCTGATTTACTGTTTTTGTACATTCTCCTAAAAAGGTTCTTTCCTCTTTCCCCCCCACCCTAATCATGACCTGGAGCCTGAACTATTGAAATAAGGACCCAAATACACACACAAAAAAAGCCAGTACTAATACCATGTCACGTCTAGCAAAAGCCAAAATTAAAGCAAGTCATTTACCCCGTGGTGGCATGAGGATATCAGGTTTAGATAGATTTAATTTATCAATAGGGTCAGGCTGCACTGAATATAAAATCAAATTACAGAGAAGCAGATGCTGAAGTCCAAGAGGAGAAGGTGTAGATTGATTGGAGAAAGGCAGCCCATCAAAGGGGCCTTTGTCCAGGGTTGACTTGGTGAAGCAGCTGACAAGTGGCCATCAGATCCTGCAGCCAGGCAGCTGCATGATGGGAGTTTGACAGCTGACTTCATTAGGGCCCTTAGGATATGTGCGGGGATGAATTTGTTCTTTAATTGAGCTGGGCCAGGAAATAGCACCGAGAGGGCAAATGGCAGTGAAAAGGGCTGAAACGAACCCAGGGGCGAGATAGGTAAAATTAATGCTCTTGTGATATTTGACATTCTGTTTGTATGTATGACATTTGTGTATTTATCACCAGCCTTAAAAGCCTTCTGAAGTCGAAATGTATACGAGGCCTAGAAGTCATCAGGAAAATTTCTGCCCGGGTGTGGTGGAGGGTGAAAACATTGCATCGACCGGGGATCCCCAGAGGCAATGACTCTGTATGAATAGACTTCCACAGTGAACCGTTCTGGGAATAAATCTTCCCTTTCTGTTTGCATTAATAGCATCATTTCCTGCTTACTTAACAGATAACAAAGTCTGCAAAGCAAATTCTGCGACTCGTGTGCAGCTTTTCTGTCTACAACTCAGTGGTGTTTTCTCTGGTACAACATTTTAGGAACTATTGTAAAAAATTTAGATTGAGTCAAAATGTTAAAAAACAAACTCTGCTTTAGTCTGCCTTGCTTGGCTTTTCATCTCACCTTGCCAAGAGTCTGAGTTGATTTTTAAACATGTAGTGGAGGTGATGGAGGCTCTGTAGGGGGTTGAGGGAGAAAGTCCTTCAGTTCATCCTCAGGCAAAATGTTGACAGAAGGCAGGGCTCCCATGGAAGGAGACAGGAGTTTGGTTGTAATATAGACTGTACTTTTAAAGGATCCCTATCAAAATAGCCCTAATGCTCAAGCTAATTAATATACAAAAAGGAGTGTGGTGCAAAGTTGTAACTGAGTAATCTGAGTCCTCTAGCATCAATGACACTCAGATACGTCTGTCAAGTGGAGAATAGACTCCTTTATGTTCTCTCACAGCATAAATATGTGATCAAAGAAATAACATGCACTAGAGCTGCCCTTAAGCAATGACCCTAACCTTATGCCTCTCTTCCCATCGCCAGTATCCCCAAAGCACTCAACAGATGTCAGATACAGTTAAAGCGGAACATATCCATGCATCTTATTTGAGGCAGAGTAATTGTTGGCAAAATTTGCCAAATTCTAATGTGCTTGTTCAAAAGCTACCTCGATTTACACACCTCTAAGCAGTAGAGTTTGACAAATTACTGGTATGGAGTAATAATCAATAAAATTTGATCAGTGAGACATCAGCGATCAAATTAAGTACTAAGATGTGTAAAAGCATCTCATCTCACCCAAAATGTGGGAGCTATCTCCATCCAAGAAATCTGCTGATTTTGTGTGCATCTTAATTTGGTTGCCAATCCTATAATTTACTGTTGTTCATGCAGTGTATGGTAACAGCAAAATGTTACAAAACCTGCCATAAAATGAGGCATGGTTGGAATGTTCATGTCTAGCATACTTACAGTGTATAACACAAACAATGAAAAGCGAAACAAAATACCACAAAAAAAAAAAAAAAAAAAAAAAAAAAAGCAAACAAACCAACAAAACCACAAAAAAAAAAAAAAAGCCAAAAAAAATCAAACCACAAAAATAAACCCCAACAAAAACCCCCAAGAACCCCTCAAAAAACCCCAAACCAAAAAATCCTCTAAACAAACAAAACCCCCAACCAACTAATCAAAAACCATCAAACACTCAAACTCCATGATCAATTTGTGTATTAATGCACTTAAGATTGCCCTAGTGCCTTCATGGAGCCTTCTGTCTTCCAGTCAAGCAGTTTGCTGCTTGGAACAAGTAAACAAGTTCTCAATTTTATTACATTTCTGGTATGCTTCAGTAATCTTTTATGTGAGGCTGGACAGGGCTGCCATTCAAAGGAATGGACCCCCCTGAATCAGACAAGGAGATACTTTTTCTCCCTTAAGACACAAAAAGATATTTAGGCAACCAGTGTCCATGGAAACTCTGCAGGAGCTGGAGACAACTCCAGAAATTCTCTCTTTGTTTTATAATATGCCCAGAAAGAGAATGGAAAAGGGAGGAGGAGACAGGGAGAAGAGTCCTCTTCTGCTCATAGAGGTTGTTTTTCTTATTGTAGTGGGGTGGAGGTCTCAATTCCCAGAGGCCTAAGAGCCCATTTGTCAGAGAAAGCAGATATGTTCCTCTATTCCTTTTCTAGTGTCATTTTCAGCTTATGCTACAAGAACAGGCACTAAAAAATCTCCTCCATGCTGAAACCTGTTGTTATCCAGGGAGTTCTCCCTGGCACGCTGGCCATGCATTCAACAAATTAATGACTAACTTTTAGCCAGAGACCTAGAGTAACCTCCAAAAACTGGGCCAGGAAATTTTGTTCCAGTTCTGATCTCTGTGATGATTAAGTAAGGTTCCCTCCATGAGATTGTTCAGGTCCAAACTTTTATATAAATTGTTTTGTGATCTGGTTAGGCCTGGTGCCAGCCACTCTTCCCCATGTGAAGCATGTTTACAGCTGGAGTAGGACCTGCAGAAGGGAAGGAGCATGATTTCCCTAAAATCTGGTTTGATGCCCGGAAAATAGGCATATTATGTATAAAGAAAATTTCGTTCTATTAGATGGCTCCAAAGTGCTTTACTTTCTTATGCCCTTATCTAGAGAAACACTGAGTCAGTATACAAAAACATCTGAGAAAGATTTGGGGAATATGCACTCTTTGGCTTCTTAGAACAGAAAGCTGTGCCCCATGTGGGAAAGACTCAAAGGCAAATCCACAGGACAGCTAAAACTGACAAATCTTAAATATGCCAAGGGCTTTTTGAACATGGGCTAGCATTTATCTTTAACATACACATAAACATTTCTTTAATCTATGCCACGAGGGGATGTCAACCAGCAAGCACCATGGAAGATGCTGAGCCTTGCATAGCTGATCTCAGCTTGACCCTCTGTGACTGGCCTTATGGAACCCCTCTTTTTGAGTTCTGGCCCTTCTCCAGCTGGTGCAACTGGAGCAACACAGACCAGGATGGCATCATGGCATGGCTGCCCCCTCCCTGTGGGGAATTTGCTGCTGTAGATTGCGTATTAGTGGCTCGGGTATAGTAAATGTGGTCTTTGAGAAGTGACTATAATCTGTTTTTATTGTTTTCCCAGAAACAGGCAAATCTGGTGTGAGCTCTGTGTAATGTATTACTCTAACAATGGAGTGATTGCTAATGTTTCATTTTTCATCTAATTTTTTCTCCTACTTCATGCTGTCTTTTCCTGACTTTTCCTTCTGTGTGTCATATACTTTTTCTATTATTTGCAATGTTTCCACTTTGCTACACTTTTATTCATGGCAGACAGAAGCAAGGAATGGTAGAACACCTCTATGAAGAAGAGTAGGCTTATTTTGTTTAATATTTTGTTTAATATTTCCCTCCTGGCAAATAAATATGAATGCTGCCATGAAGTGGTGAGCAAACCCTCAGCTGGAGCTTCTCCTCACATTAATGATGGTGTATTTTGTTGTGGTTCAGCATAGACTCCATCTGAGCTGAAAGCACATTCAGACCTGTCAGCTGCTGTATGAGGTGGAAAATTCACGCTTGCCTTAATGGGTCTCCTTAATAATTACTTTAAACACCTTTTTTTTTTTTTTTTTTTTTTAGCATATTGTAGGTTTCTTAATGAGATTAGTACATTTTTTTGTACAGGCAAATTGCTGAGTTTGAAACAGAAGCTTTTAGAAAGTAAGAAGATACACTTTTCAAAAGAAGCTTTTAGAAAGTAAGAAGATACACTTTTCAAAAAGCATGCATTTAGCAATCCCGTGCCTGGATCTGGTGCAAGTGATGAGACAGCTGGTGCATTGATTAATAAAGTTACTGTTAAAACCTAATATAATAAACATTTGCTCAATATTGTCTGATTCAGTAATCCTTTGTAATGGCACAGAGCAAGTCAATATTTCCCAAGTAATGGCATTACTATACAACAGATTCATGGTGTACAGACACCCAGTATACTCACAGCAAAATCAATTGCTATGTTGTATTTTGTCAGTGGAACCAAACTTGTGAAAAGAAAATTAAGGGAGTTAAACCAGGACTGTGGATCTCAGGCTGCAATGCTGAGATGCAGGCATCTTCCATTCAAACACTGCAAAACCTCTGAGCCTACCTTGTGCTGGTACCAACAACAATGATCAGGGAAGTGAGTAAGAGACCCTTTTTTTTTTTTTTGTTAGCCCAGTTTCTTTGTGGGGAAACTCAAGCTGCCTAGCTCCAAAATAAAATATTGAGGAAATTGGATTCTAATTGCGTTTTGGAAGCAGATATAGGATCCAGAAAATTATATCAGTGAGGCAAATTAATTCTTAGTGTAATTACACTGACGTCAGTGCACTTAATCCAGGGATAAATTTGGCCCAATGACTTCATGTGTTCTTTGCACACGGGAGTCTAAACAACAACAAACCCCTTGCACTGAATCAGAAAGACACTATGTTTTTGGAGTTCTTTCTGCTGAAATGACAAAAAAAAGGAAGAAAGAAAGAAAAAAAAAAAAAAAGATAGGCCAAAACCTTCTAATATTTTTATTTGAAGTGAAAGTATAGTTATGTGCTTTTATTTGCTGAACTATTAAATTCCACTGTGTTTATATTTTGATTCCTCAATACAAAGTTCTTAAAATACTCTGCAAAAGGACACTTTTCTTCACTTGAAGAGATTCTGTGAGTTTTGCCTAACAAAATCAGTGGTGGAATCGGAAGCAGGAGACAAGTAGCTGTCTGTGAGAAAAGGTTCCCAGGTTGCTGTCTGCATTAATCTCTATGATGACTAAGAAGGGGGTTGCAAACAACAACTGATACAGGAACAGCAGCTACACTTGCATCATGCATTGTGATCCATAAGCTCAGGACTCACCAAACCAAAACCACCAACCACCCAGGCAATCTCTGGAGCAAGCCACTGGTGAAAAGCTGGCCCCACCCTCCCCTTTAGTGCGGATTCAGGTGCATTGGTCTTGTCCAGTTTCATGTTTCATGTTTCCTCACTCCCTCATCAATAATGTCCTGAGTCCTTTGTTGGGTGGACAAAGTGTCACAAAGTCTTTCCTTGTTCCTGCCTGCAAAGGTAGCAGGTGTTTGCAAGGCAATGCAAATGCTCAAAACCAGCTCAGGGCTACATGCAAGATTTAAGATTTCAATAAGGCCAGTTAAAGGGCAACAGAGAAATGCTTAATATTTCGGGTTTAACTTTGTCAAACCTGAGTGCTTTGGTACAATTTACAGGAGAGATCTGTATATATTATCAGGCTCTTGGTAAAACTATAAGAAAAAAGACCTTGTTCCAATAAGGCAAATCTTTGGCTTCCTCATGCAGTTTAATTTATTATCCATAAATGATTGCTATGATAATACAAGCCCACTGTGTAAACAGCATGTCACCTCTCCATGTGGTCACTGATTTATATGCCTTATCACTCACTGAAGATAAAGCAGGGAACAGTCCAGCCAAAAAAGATAGCCAGCTAACTTCTCAGCCAGTAAAGCACATCTTTTGTTTGGTTGATCTGCTGTTTGGGAAAAAAAAAAAAAAAAAAAAAAAAAAAGATATGCTAATAAAAAGGATTATCACATAAATTTCTTCAGGTTGGTATAACTAAATGCAGTGCTGGAGCCAGCAGTTCTTAAATTAAATTCACCCTTCTGTGATGGAGTCAGTAGATTAGTGACTAGACCTTCAACTTTCCAAGATCTAAGTTAAATTATTGTATTCATACAAAAGGGGGTTTGCAAAGTCTTGCTTTTCACTTGCTAATTTATCCTTGTGAAGCAGAAGGAGTTTGGTTTGGTTTCTTTCCAGCAATATATGTGTCCTAATGTGTTAAACATTTATTAGGGAGCAGAATTTTTATATAAAAGTTGGAAGGCAGATGGTTAAAGTAAAAACCCCGCGGGCTGTCCATTCTAATATATAAACAATGGGATCTTTATGTTTCGCCTGTTCAACATTTCTTGAAAATTGTTCTTTAGCAAACTGCAGCACCTGCAGTAACCAGAGGCAGCTCTCTTTTACTCACTTCTCTCCTCTATAGCCAAGGTTCACAAGGTGCTGAGTGCCCAGTTTCCATTGCCTTTGCTTGCTTTATATGCCTCCTGCCTTTAGAGAAATTAACAGGTGTTTGACAGGCACTCGAACAAAACAAAGTCTATGTCCCATGGTTGATAGCAAGATAGTGAAAATAAGCGTATGCTTCGGACTCACTGAGAAATAAACTGGCTCATAATTTATAAACCCATTTTATAATACATGGGAAGAAACTGTGTAATAAACTTGCAGGCATAGAACAAGGTAAAGGGGTAAAATGTGCATAGATCACAGACTGAGCATGTTAACACACAGTTAACAGTCTTGTTTCTATTTAACTGGAATGGCAAAATGCTGCAAGGGAGGCAGTAAAACACAGAATACCCATGTAAGTACCAAGCTGCAGAGGCCACCTTTGTTTATTCTCTCCAGCTTGAGTATATTGAAAGCAATTTGTTTGTTAAAACACAGTGCATACAAATTTTTTCCATTCCTGTAAACTAACTACTCAGCTCTTTTTTGCTGACTAGGAAAAAAAAAAAAAAAAAAAAAAAAAAAAAAAAAAAAAAAAAAAAAAAAACACGAAGAAAAAAAGAAGAAAAAAAAGAAAAATAAAAAGAAGGGAAAAAAAATAAAGGAAATTAAAAAATAAAAGAGTAATTTTGCTAGACAGACCTATCTGAGCTTAATTCTCCGAGTGTCATATGTCTATCACATACACTGTGGTCCTTGGAATAATAATAATTGAGCCAGGCAGCTGAGTCTTGCTGTGGGTATCTAGGGGAGGGGGGTAGGGGCCGCGATAAAAGACTCATCAGTTTCAGCTTAGTTCAGTAGACATCTGTGCAGCAGAGGACCTCGTGATGATCCTGGCAGCAGCTCTTTTCATTTGGGTTTGGCTTTTTGTGCTGAATGCTTTTTGTACTGAGTCCCCGTACCAGCCTGTCTCAGCACTTTCAGAGCCAGAGCTTTTTCTCTTCATAAGCTCTAGGTTTTTTTTTTTACAGGCCACTGAGTCTGACTGGAGCTGTATCCAGAATTACAGAAAGCAGCAACCACCTGTCACCAGGACATTGTGCACAGTGGAAGGGGAGAGCAGTGGGCTGGGGGTGGGGAGATGGAGTGAGCCAGCTGATTGCAGGGCATTTCTGGGAAGCAGGACTCTGCTCATCCCTTTGCAAACACGGGAAATTATGACAGTGGTTGGAAGCTTCAAAGAGACTGGGGGAAGTGGAAATAGAGAAGTCAGAAAGAACAGGGTTGGGGGTTAAATAGGCCCTGTACAGAAAAGGCTGATAAATTCATCTTTTCAGATTCCTTGGTTACTGGTAAGATTTGTTCGACACGTGATTCCCTCTTAGCTCGACAGAAGCTTTATGTACTCTCCGAGGTTTGGTTTTTTGTTTGTTGTTTGTTTTTTGCATAATTTGAAAATAAATGAGCAACTTTTTCTTCTGATTCTTTGAAGACTGTATTGCCTGCTCCAGTACTAGGGTGGAAAAAATATCAGTAAGGAAAAAAATATTCAATTGCATGTCTCCCAATTCAGTCACATTAATTGCACTTCAGATTTTATGGTGATGCAGATCCAGCAGCCTTCTCACGCAGAGGAATTAGCATTACTTTCTGACTTGTGGAGCCTCTGTTCTCACTTCTTTCTCTTGGAAAGCATTTACAATGGCTGGTCATATCTGACATACTACTTTGAATGGTGCAAGCTGTCTTATTAAATCAGAGCATACTAAAATATCATGCCATTTCTGTGGAGAATAGTTTCACTTTCTAGCAAATAACAAAAGTGCATGGAAATTTACTTTGATAGCTTATTTTAAGGTAAAAACTGCATCCAGGAAAATATCAAGTCCTTATCGGGGAGAATAAAATTCTATTCTATGAAGTATGGAGAACCTTATGGTCCCACAGCATTACAGAAGTGTGTAATAACAACAGTCAGATAAAATCCTAATGTCTTTTACCTGGAAAAAATTCCACTGGTAACACTAAAGGAGGCTTTAATTGAATTGAAATGTATTCATCTGAATAACACAACCCATTTTTCCCTTTGTATCTAATACAGAAAGTGTCATTCCAGAGGTTAAACCTGAGATCAGGTATCTTAGAACAGGACTAATTGCCTGCTGGAGAAGATGGTGTCTCCTCTCGGATATTCTGTGTGTTCTGAAACTGAGCTCTAGTTAGGCACTTGACTTTTGGTTTATTGAAGTGAAATGAGGTGAATCTCAACCCAAAACACATGCTTCTGTCCCAGGATTATTTTAAAAATGCATGGCAGAACATTAGGCTGACATTTACTGTGTGTATCGTCAGTTTTTTGATCTTAATTTATCCTGTGTATTTTGTAAATCTTTCTGATGTATTTCTTTCAAGTGCTGGGACAATGAGGCTCACCCTGAAGTCACTGATCAGGGAGCACTGCTGTCATAGGGACAAACGGAGAAGGTAGAAGTCTCAGATGGGGAAACTGTGTTAGTTGTCAAAGGTATGTGTCTGGACTTGCTCTCTCTCCTGACATGTTCAGTGAGATGACTGGGACCTTTTTCTCCTTAAAATGGACGTATGAACAAGAATGTAAAACAATGTGCTGAGATTAATTTATTCCTCTCTAACTCAGTAAAATGTTATGAGTGATACAAATGAAAGGACATTCCCTGCTTTGCAAAAGCTTCTCTTGTGCTCTGGTTGTCCTACTTTAGTTTTCTTTGTTTCATTACTCAACTCCAAAAAAGACTTTAAGAGTGTGGTAAATAAGATACAGAAATATTCTCAGTCTTCAAAGCAGGAATGTAGTGAATGCTCCTAAATCAGGAGAGCAGCACACATCTTGGCTACTCATAGGGGTATAGATTAACAGTACTGAAGAATTGAGTCAGTCCAAATTTATTCCTTCTTGTGAAAATACAAAATAAATATAATTAATATAAAACATCATGCTGCTTTCGTGAAGATACAGAAGGTATAGTCTGTTTACAATACAGGGAGTATTTTTGTCTTCATTGGGGACTTTTTGATGCAAATGACTTCTTCTTACCTTCATTGATATCAGGCAACTGATGTAATTGTCATAAGGCTGGAATATAATTTTTGGTTTTTCTTTGGTGTGGTACTTAAGTAGTAAGGTCAATAAGTAAAAGAGGTAACGTAATATGTAGTGACTAGATTAATTTCAATTCCTGTTTTACTTTTGGGTTTTTCAAAAACTCCAGGGAAATGGAATTGTAGATATGTACCGAGAAATTGGAAAATAATAGCTTATCTCTAGTAAGGCACTAGTTATGTCAATGACTTTTCACTGCATACATGTTACAGTTTTTAATTTACTACAAGTTCTATGACTGTGTCATACAACAAAATGACATACATGTGTTCCCTAGTTCAACTACAATTTTTTGATTGTTTTGGTAACTAATAAGCCCGAGAACTCAGGAAGGATCTGGAACTTACTTTATTCCCTGTAGAAACAAACAAACAAAAAAATAGTTTTGCAAAAGATATCAGAAGGAGAACAGTATTATCAAGAAGATGGCAGGGACATGAATGCACTATTTATGACTTACTTATCCACTGAGAACAACTTTTTTTTGAAAGGTGACCTCATCCAAACCAACAAACTTCTTCCAAGAGCAGCTTAATGCTGTGAAATATATCTCAATATATCTCAACAGACCTTCATGTCTGTTAATGTTGCACGTTTGGTTTTAACTTGCAAGTTAGAGGGCACTGATGAACTCCTTCCTTGCCTTCCCTGCTTTTTTCTATATGAGCTGCACTAGGTCACACACAAAGTCAGAAGTTTGCCCTTCATTTCCATCAAAATACATGGCAAGCTTTACTCAAAATGTATTAAAGGATTTTACTAAATTCACAAGGATAGTCCCAGTTGTTACTTTATTTTGATCTTTGAAGAATCTTTCACTGTGCATTTGGTTGCTAAAAGTACTGAAATCCTTCAAACTATCCCTAAAGCAAGAGGGTGTTTCATTTCTCATAAATCTTTGTAGGTTTAAACAAGAGGAAAGGGGAGATGTGCACCAGGGACAGCTGATACTAGAAACTCCTATTTGTTGCTGGCACCTGCCCATGGCCAACTTACAGAGACACTGGAGGAAAGAAGATTCCTCCTTCTTTCTTAAGAAAATCTTAAGGTATTCCTTAAATTAATGACGTCTATTTAAAATGTAACTGGAATAATTCGAATAGCTAGAATTCCCTAGACTATACTGAGTTCGAAGGGACCCACAAGGATTATTGAAAAAAGCTCTCCTAGTCCTAAACCAGACTGCCCCACAAATCACACCATTGCCTGAGAGCATTATCCAAATGTTTCTTGAACTCTGGAAGGCTGGTGCTGTGATCACTTCACCCTGACTCAAATTCACTGAATAACACCAATTCAGTTGGAATTATTTACTGATAATTTTTTCTCATTCTTCTTAGACATTATGGAAGAAAATTGACATGACAGTCATGTAAAACTTTGTCTCCTGAATGAACTTGTTGGTGTGAAGTATTAAAACCAGATTTTTAGGTTCTACTTGTTTCTCTGATAATTGTCTGTATGAACTTATCTTAGATATCAGGATATTTTTCCAAGAATGGATGAAACTTTCAACTTCTCAGGAAATTGGAAAATACTTGCCTTGAATATTAATACTTGGGATGCTTGTCCTCTTTCCATTAGATCTGTCTGATACAAAAAGAATTTCTAAAATTTTGTTTATGGGGGAAAACTATATTGTTACAGATATGTTAACAAATAAATTCAGAGTTACAAAAATCCCTTTTTTCATTTGACCATAAAAATGGCAGTCTTCAAAAATGAAGATCTGTGTATCTCTAAGAGATATACCAACGCTGTTGCCAAAACAAATTGAGCTATCCTGCTACAACAACAAAACTGTGGTTAAAAATGAGATTGCTGACTTGAGCATGCCACCACTTTCCTTTAGCACACACCCAGCAAAAACCTAATGGCCTCAAAGGCTTCATGTTATCAGAAGATATGCCTACTTTTGGCTCATCAGGCCCATGGCAATTCCAGTTTGCTCTGTTTGTCTAGGTCATTTGTCTATGCCGGTCCTCACTAGAAGAACAATAGTCTCAGAAATTAACGTTTTTATTAGTCTGCAAAATGAATTGTCCATCAGAAATAGTAAAAAACCACAGGCCTAAACAGAAGATGGTAATTCTGTTCTACAGCTCTCATTCCAGTTACACCCCCACCTGGAAGAGAACACTTAAGAGATGTTGGTGTCCTACATTCCTTAAATTGTTATTACAACACAGTATTTATTTCTGTATTCAGGGAAGTAGGTGAAATGAAGCTCAGTGAAAGCAGCAGCAGCAGAAATAGCAGAGGCAAGAGTCAAATAAATATGCACAATGTCTTTACTTGCGATAACATGGGGATAGACTTCCTGCTCCCTAATATCAAACCCATGCAACCTTACCTCTGAAACAGCTTATGGATGCTGTACTTAAAGCACAGTCTAAAATGTGATCTTAAGGGCAGGGATGAAAACAGTACTAAACCATTATTTTGACAGCTGACATAAATAAGCATGGGTAACTCCCGGATGGTAAACATAAGGAAAATGGAGCAAACAAGCTCTGATCTCCTTAATGTTAAACTGAATTTATCTGGGTGGTGCTGAGCCTTTGCAGAAGACAGCATGTGACTGTGATGAGCTTTCTGAGAAAAAGTTCTAGGGCTCAGGAGAAGCCAGGAACTGGCGTGTCAAACTGTTAATTAGAAAATTCTGGGCAATGATAGAGGATGATGCTAAAGACATTATGGGAGAAGCATAAAAAGCTAAAATTTGCTTTTAAAAAATATCAAAATATCATCTTTTAAACTGCCTTAGATAATCCCTGTCATTCTTCAATGCTTTGGTTGTCTCTCTGTGGGACACTATACCAGATTTTAATAGTGCATCAGGCAGAGATTTAGAGAATTCTTCAACATTGACAGAAACGTGGCAGATGACAGTAAAGATCTGTCAGATGGCCGTACAGCACAAGCACATCACACCACACTAATGCCACCACATTCTTGGTGGAGAAAATAAATAGAGGAAATAGAGTACATGTACTCTGGGTCAGGGCAGTTTATGAAAGGGACACAGTGTGTTCTCTGAATGTTCATACCAGACATACATTTCAGCAGCAGCCATTTTGTTCTGCTGCTTCTCTGAATCATAAAAAGGCAAAAAATGTAGCAAGGGAAATTGTGTCCTTTATTTTTAATTGACAGGAGGGAGTGTTGTTTGAGTGGTTTTTTTTCTGGGTTGGTTAGTTAGTTGGGTTTGGGTTTGATTTTTTTTTTTTAACTTATTGATTTGTTACACATACACTTAGAAAATTGTCCTTTGGTAGAAAATTCGATTTAGCCAAGTCAAGGTGGGGTTTGAAATCGCTTAGGTTATGGCCTGTAGAAGTCAAGGTCTTGGCTAACATACTGAATTCTCAGCATCTCTCCAAAGCTGATCTCATTTTAAAAACTAGACACTACATATCCTAAGAGCTCTTGTAAAGTAACATTTATGAACGTGTAATTAAATGTACACTCAAATAGTACTTAAGAAAGGTATACTCAAATAGTACTTTCCACATCAACTTAGAACCATTTCCCTCCCCCCCTTCCCTGGGGAAGCAAGTTGTTGTGAGGCGGCTGTACAGCTGCAGGATAGGCTCAGCACTTAAGCTATGGGAACACGGGTGTGCTCGGATCCGTGTTCAGGACACTGATCCACTTGTGGTCTCTAAGTAATTCCAGACTGGTCTGCCCAGCTAGATGCTTGCCTATCCTTTGTCATGCCACATTTGTCCTGCTCCTTAACTCTCCTGTTTCTTCTTTTTCTGCAGAGCATGAATCCTAACGGGGGGAGAAATCCAAGAATTCATAACAAAACATGGGGTAAAAAGACCATCTCCATTGAAGTTAATAATCAGCAGGGTCCAAATTACCTCTTATTAGCATTTATTTTACAAAAGAGGCAGGGTATAATTTTGTGATAGATTCAGATTTGGAGAGGGACTATAATCAGCCTCCTGAAGAGCTCTGCCTGAAGTACATGGCTGCTTATTTCTTTTCCAAATTGCACCGCTCTCTTTCCCCCTTTCGCTCTTGCCCCTCCCGCCCCGTTCTCTTTCTTGATCTCTTTGAATCATGCAATCACTTTGAATAGCCCAGACAGGCCTGAAGATTAGGGAGCCTGTTTGTGGAGCGGGGGGCCAGCTGAATAGGCGCAGGAGGCTGGCTCCCCGGGAAAACAAGGCGCTGGGAACTAGGCCAACTGTGAAGAGCATGTGCTGGGAGGGACTGAATAGGCAAGCAGCCGGCCAGCCCATATGTCAGGCTGTGCCACAAAGACTTCTCTGCACATCTACCATGACAAACAGGATTACCGAAGACAATTAATCTGGCACGCTTTATCAAAATCAAGTGCTGACCCCCAACCTCTCCCCCCAGCATGCAGCAGATGCCACGCTCCAATTCAATGGAGCTCAAGTGTTCCCTTTTTCGCTGTTGAAAGGCATCCAAAGCCTGAATAAGGTTGGCGTGGACTAATTGCAAACACTGTCTGATGGTGACAGTCCTAATCAAATGAGATGAGCTCACCTTTTCTGTAAACTTCTAATGGGAAGGCTGGTGGCAGCTCCCCATCAGCTGCTGGCAGAAAGAGAAACGCATGGGGATGAAGGGTTTCCCCCTCCTTCCTCCCCCTTCCTCCTCACTGCCGGATGGAGGAACAGGGCAGCCACACACATCCTTTCCCCTTGAGCCTTTCTGGTGCTGCATCACGGGAGGGATGGAGGAGGGAAAGCATTGGAGTACTCTGTGCAGTAGCGTCTCTGCTCTGCAGATGCCAAAGAGCAGCCAAAAAAAGGCAGCGTGCCGACGCTTACTGCCATGCTAGAAACCAGGCTCTACATCCAGGCTGAGCCCTCAGCTGATGTCTGTGGAGCTGTAAACATCCCCCTCACTATCTGACCTGCCTGTGGGATGTTCCTGTTGGCTCTGTAGTACAGAATATAAGCTCACACTCATTAGGACCAGACATTTCTTTTCATGTTCCTCCTGCTTCCCGCTTGTTTTATTTTATTTACATTTCAACATATAGGAGTTTCAGAGAAGTCTGTCCAGTTGACCTTAATAGACAATGAAAAGTGGAGTTCAATAAGACAAGGAGAGAAAGTGGGAAAAACTAATAGTATTTTGTCTTATTGCTTTTGTATTTACCTTACTGCTGTTCAAATAAGCAGCCCAGATTCTTGCTGTTCACCCTAGTATGCATAGGCATCTGTACTACAGAAATATCTCATAGGCAGTCTTCTCCTCACAAAAACTGTTTGTCCTCTTGGTCTTACTCAGATTAGAGTCAAGTGCCTGTGTCTCTATATTGGAATCCTCTTGCTTGTTAGTGTGGATGGAGTGAAGGTTATCGTAGGCATGATGAATGGTTCTTTCAAGTATCTTTTTTCCCAGGTTTTCAAGTAAAAGTTCTATTTGTTCAAGTTAAAATTCGTTAAAATAGAACTTCGTCAGTTTTATTAAGTTAAAACCCAATCATAAACAAATAAAAAAAGTATCAGCAAGTTTTACAACATAGAACATATGCTTCAGGATAGTCTTCAATTTTGTAAGGTTTGCACAAATGAAAGGGTTAAAATGTTTGATTTAGGAAATACTGTAAAAGCTTCTTATAATATTTTAATGCAACATTTTTTCAAGCTGAGAAAGAAAAATATCTCTTTACTTCCCATACACACCTAAAACAAAAATTAAGTTTTCAATATTCTTTGTAATAATTGTTTTTTTAAAGTTCTTTCCTGGCAATATGGACAGTATTTTGGCCTGAATGGTATTTGCAGTTCTAATCTGTTTTCTGTCAGAAAGTTGCCATCTAGATGTTACTTCCCAACCTACTTTCATGGCTATTCTCAACATAACACCTGATTGCTTCAGTTATTTGAATGATTTTAACTTCTGTCTTAAAGTAAGGGTAGTAAGTGACTGACATATTCTGTGTGCAGAAAAGGCAATGAGGAGTGAGGGGTTATTGATTACTTTGATTTCTGAAAAGAGAACAACCTGGTTCACAGTTTGCCCATGAGACCATGTCCCTCTGCCCACAAAGCTGTGACGGTAGCTCCGGGTTCACACATGTCCAGCAAGGGCAGAGGTCAGTGCTGAGGGGTGGTCACTGGGCATCCTGTTTCCAGAAGCCACAGTACCTTGATTTACATTTTTCCTAAGTATGAATTCTCAGCACAGTATGTCCTAATAAAAAAAAAAAAAAAAAAAAAAGCCCCCAAAATTCCAGAGCTGAAATAACTGTGTGGGCTGACACCTGCAGAAGCCATGGATGTGGAAAGGGACTTCTCACTGGAGCAGTGCTTCCCACCTCTAGCTGCAGTAGAGCAGAATAAAGGCATTCTTTATCAGCAGCCCCTCAAATCTGCCAATGTTTCTTCTTCTTGTGTAGCAAGAATGGGATGTTTAAATGAGAGTTACAGATGGAGGAGCAGCTGATTTTTGGTATTACAATGTTTACACTCCAGAAACATGCTCCAGCATTTGAAAAATGCAGCACCCAAAATGGGTCCAAATGGGAAACCAGAAAACAGAGATAATATTGCTCAAGGCACTGAGCAAAGGCCAGCTGCAGATCACACAATTCATTGTTGTGGTACTCTGACATCCCATAGAACAACACTTTCCAGAAATCAAAGGCCAAGTTGTGTTTTTATTCAGAGTGCTAAAGTTGATTTCTAAGGAATCTCTGGTAATGAAGTGAAATATGGAGCTAGGAGAGAGCTAAACTGAAGCTAATGGCTGCTGTGCAAGAAAGGTGAAGGAAAGAAAGGTGAAGGAATGAACTACAAATACTAACAACAACAACAAAACAAAAAATCCAAAACAAACAACAACAACAACAAAAATAAACCCCCACATCCACCCCAGAAAATTCACTACTGGCTAAAGTAGCAGCAGAAGAATGAAGTGACAAGGTATTGACCTGAACTACCAGGGGAAATGGAGAAGATATTCGTGTCTCCACGTTGTGAAGAAAGGAACTGCCTGAAGGATGTGAACTGCTCTGTGGTGACTTGCTGAGGGGTGATGGGCAAAAAAGCATCCCTGAGGCAGTCAGAGGCTGGAATCTGAGCTCAAAATGATCACAAAGCCCTGGTGATACCTCTCTTTCTGACCCACTCATCACTGGTCACTGGTAAATTAGAGAATAATTTATAATGTAACTAGATTAAGAAAGAGAAAGACTGTGATCCTTTTGACCACAGTTAATTAAAATGTTTCTCTAAAACCCAGAGGTATTTCTTGCACAATTTTTACACTACTTTTGGAGCAGCTCTGTAGGTCACAGCAGCCTGTATCACTGCCAGAAGTACCAAGATGGCTAAGGGTCTGGAAGGTGGAGTTGATATGATAATACTAAGTGACATGGGTGGGAATTTCTCTCAGCCATTAGCAGAAGTAGGAATTTGCTCTTAGAAGAAAGACTCGTGACAAATGACATTTCTAAAATGTCATCTGGTTTGCAGTGGAATATCCACTGTTTTTCTAAAATATGCAGTTTGTGCAATTGAAGTGTAGTGCAGAAATTACTTATTATAGACACAGAAAAGATCTCCCCTTCTCCACTGACCCCAAGGAATTGCCATAGCCTGCAGAGAGCAGTAGAAATTTTGACCTACTTTTATCGTGCCTACTCATTGCTGTCAAGATGGGTTTTTTTATCTGTGAAACAGTAATCATTGACTTTTATTTTGAGCACAGTGATTTGGATCAGGATACAGAAGTTCCTACATTTTCCAGTATTCATACTATGATTAGATCAAATTTTTTAAAGTTCAAGTAAATATGCCTCACTTATTTTCTTTCCTCTTTTTCTCTTGGACTCAAACAGGTGCCTTCATTTCTGGTGACACCACGTCTGCTAGAATGCATCAGGATTTTGCTCCCTCTCTAGTTCTCTGCGTCTGCTGTCAGGTCTCCTGCTCAGTTCCTGCTGAAAGCTTTCCTCCAGGCCAGAATATGGAGTCTAATTCAGATAATACACATGTAAAATATTATTCTGTGTTGCATTGCCATTAAGTGCAGAATTTTGGTCACTGTGGTGTAATTTTAATGTGGCCACAGAAATATGACCAACGCATGACAATTTGTTGTCTTGTTTTGCTCAGATTCTGTTAATACCTCACTGCTTAGGAAAACGAACCAAAAGTGGCTTAGAGAAAGGATCAGTATTATCCAGTAGAGTAGTGAAATGAGTTAAAACATCACTGTGTAATGTTTATGGTAGAGGAAAGAAAGTGTTCAATTGCTGGAGGAGTGAAACATTCGCGTATGAATGCATAAAGACACTCTGGCAGAGTTTGGTGTAGTAAGCTTTGCTTAACTCACATGAAATATTTTTTCTCCACCAGAAGCACTTTCCTACACGAAATGAAGCTGAACTTTCTTGTTTTAAATATCAAAGTGATTGGCATCTATCACAATAGGTAGCTCAGGCCAGCAATCTGCCACTCTTTTTGATTTATGGGGCCCTAAATATAGAGGTGCAGATCCTGCCTAAGTAAGTTAAGCCAAATGACATGAGACTTGCCCTCCTCTTTGAGTCTGACAAATGTCTTAGCAGCAGCTTAAGGAACACTACAAGACCACAGACCAGTTTGTGGTTTAGCCCCTTGTCCCCAGCACACAGCTGTCAGGCACCACGCTGCTTGTGGCACCTCCTGACTTCGTTCTTGGCCATGTCATCCCAACCAGAGAGAGCACACCATGGTGTTGCACCCATCACATTGTTGCTTTGGAGTTTTCTGGGTTTGGGGGTGTTTTACCTTGAAGCCATTAATTGCTGACAGCTCCTGGCCACGGTACTTTTGAGTGCTCAGTAGGAAACAGCATGGTTTTTTAGTTCAGCTGGCACTTCAGAAAGCAGAAATAAAATGAGGATTTCAGCTTAACTGAAAAAAAACCCTCGAACTTTCTGAGGTTTTAACAATCTTTGAAAATTAAGATTAGCAAATAATTGTAGATTGGCAAATCAAAGCCTTAGGTTTAGAAAATGCCAACATATTCATATTATTTCTACAGTTATTTTAATTATGAAGCCAGAATAATTTGCTGGAATTTGCAAGAGTTTACAAAACATCTTAGTTGACTTAAATCCTTATCTCCTAAATAATACATTCCAGCTAGAAAAGTTTACTTAGTTCCAAACACTTGATCACATAAATAAGCAGAAAGATCTCTTTGTCAATTTTTAGATTTGACAATGGTCTTAGGACAGTCTTGACATTACAACCAGAGGTGATTTCTTGTCTACAGAAATAGAGTGGTGGAAAATATATTCTCCTCTCCTGAGCATAAAGCTGCAAACAAGGAGTAAGTGAGAATGATGTTTTCTTGAGATGGGGCTCTGCATCGAATCACTGCAGCAGTCATGCAGCTGTTGATTTAATATCTTCTAAAGAGGTTCAGAGGGAAGAACACAGACTTCAAAGAGAGGCAGATGGAGCATTCAGATCTAGTCGCCACTGGTTCAGTGTTGAAGCCACTGCCTTGAGGATCCCACACAAGTTATCTCTGAGAAGATACAACCATAGGTGGATTTTTGAAGACCCAAGATCTTGACAACAAATGACAAGAACTAAATGTGATCCACACCTGTGTTAATTATCAGCTCACTGATGTGTGCGTACTCTGAAATGCATTTGGGAGCAAGTACAGAATGGATCTAAAATTCACAGAAAAAGCAATTCCACTTTTCTGTAGTTGGAACAAAAGCAGGTTTTCCTTTTATTTCTTTTTTTTTTTTTTAATCTCCCATCTTTTTAATCTTGAAATTGTTATAACACCAAGTGAACATTGAGATAAACTGCTGTTCAGATAATTCACTGTCAAAAATATTGAGCATACTTTAGTTGGATGGCAGCAGTAATGGTCTTTTCAAGTGCCGCTGCACAAAAGCTGAGCCTATCAAGATTTTTTGGCAGGCACTGCGTTTAACTTGTCATGTTATATATTGCAGCAATGCAGTTGAGGATCAGTATAAATCAACTTACAAGTCTGGAGGAAATGGGAGAATGTGCTTCTGCAGCCTACTGGCAGCTCAAGTGTCTATCAGAAGGTGGCAGCATTTCAACATCATAAAGTCCAGCGGGGGCGGGGGGGAAATATTAACTCAATCTACATGTCCAGAAAACTGAAAGCTCTTTACATTCAGGCAGGATGTACACACTGCTGCCTTGAATTTATGGGTTAGATGAATTTATGCGGTTATGGGCAGGCAGGAAGGTGAAGTTTTGATAACTCTTCAGTTCTTCTTAATGTAAATGTGGGAAACAGGCTAAGTAGGTGCTGGAAGGAAGGGAAGTGAAAAATAAATGAGAAAATATGGATGCCCAAAGGGTCAGAAACAGCCCACCCCCAACTAGAAAAGAACTCTGTGGTAGCTGTGTTAGAAATATTGATCAACAAAACATGTGGTCACTAATTTTTTGGGATTTTAGCTCTTACCAGTGTGACAGAGAATATCTCTGTTTTTCTACAGCTGTCACACCCTGTATTGTCAGATGTCATGATCTCATCACAGGCTTTGTGGCATTTATTGCTTTTTTTGAAAAAAACACAGCCTTTGAAACTGGGCAACTGCATAGGAACCTCAGCTTTCACTTAAACACCACTGTAACCAAAAATAGCATGATTTGAACCCTTGTGGTTACTGGGGAAGTCAAAAAACATGTGCGAAATGCTCTCACAATGTTCAAAAACCAGAAGGCAGAGTGGAAAAAATAACAGAATTTAAAGTAGAAAAAGAAAAAAATGACGTCTCATAAGGTTAGCGAAAAGTCATACATCAGCATGCACTGATTGGCAATACCATGTTGCTGATGGGAAGCCTAGACCCAGCACATAAAGCCAGGCATGTCAGTGTGTGCTCTGATAGGGGTGGAATTAAGTGCCTGGCTCAGTGTGTAGCCATGAACACAAAATGGTGTTGTTCACTTCAGTGAGATTATTTGCTGATTTACAGCTCAAGTCATTGCTGGACTGAGCTCTTAACTTGCTTAAGGATTAATGCAGTGCCCAGCACCGTTTGATGGTAAAAATCTCAAAATAGGGTCGTCAGTGTCCTTGTACAATGTTTTAGGTTTTTTTAAACATGGACCTGCCTCAGCTAGCACTTGATACACCCTGTAAGGGTATGGAGTACAATAAAAAATATTGTACTAATGGCCACCACAAGGACTCCACATGTTGCCAGTAATTACTACCTAAGAGAACCATGGCATGTTATTTTCAATCTTTCTATTTGTGGTGGGTTGATCCTGGCTGGACAGCAGGTGCCCACCATCACCACATTGTCACTCCCCTCTTCACTGGGTAGGGGAGAGAAAATAAAATTAAAAGCTTGTGGGTTAAAATAAGGTCAGGGAGAGATCACTCGCCAATTACTGTCATTGGTGAAGCATACTTGACCTGGGGAAAATTAATTTAATTTATTACCAATCAAATCAGAGTCGGATTAAAGTAATTAAAACCAAATCTGAAAAGGCCTTTCCTGCACCTCCTCGTTCTTCCACTCCCAAATTTTCTGTCTCCTCTGGCATCACGTTGTCTCTACTGCTCTCTCTCTCTCTCAGGGCAGGACTCCTCACATTCCTCTCTTGCTCCAGCATGGGGTCCCTCCCACAGGAAACAAGCCTCCACAAACTTCTCCAGCATGAGTCCTTCCCAAAGGCTGCAATTCTTCCTTAACTGGTCCAGTGTGGGTCCCTTGAACAGAGCATGGTCTCTCTGGAACAGACTGCATCAGTCTGAGTTCCCCACAGGGATGCAAGGGGAACTTCCAGTGGCTTCTCACAGAAGCCACCCCTGTAGCACCCCTGCTGCTACCAAAACCTTGCAAAAAAAAAAAAAAAAAACACAAAAACAAAAACAAAAAAAAAAAAAAAAAAAAAAAAACAAACAAAAAAAAAAAAAAAAAAAAAAAAAAAACAAAAAAAAAAACAAAAAAAAAACCAAAACAAAAAAAAACAAAACAACCCAGTTACTTGGCTCCAATAAGTTTGTCTCTGAAATCAAGTTAAAAAGTGGCAAAACATCTCTGTGGAGTTTAAAGTGGAACAGTTTTAATTTTGAAGTTTTACATGTGAAAGAGAAATGCTGATTTTGAAAATATCTCCCACTGTATTCACCTTGGATGCACATCTGCAATGCAATTAAAGCAGTGGGCAGATTACTAGGTGGTGGCCAATTATGAGCAGGGGACTTCATCTTCAGAGGGGATACAAAACCTTGCAGAAACTGAGATTTTGAGGGCTTAGCACAGATTACTCTGAGCCCAGGCACAGTCACATGGTCAAAAATGGCATCAGAAATTGAGCCCCAGAAAGATTGAATGCCTTTCTGGACATCCCAGTGAGCTGGTAGCATAACTGAGGATAGTATTGTGGCACCTTCCATTCTCAGATCCAGGGAGCATTTTGTCATACCACAATTTCACATCTCACACTGAACACTCAGCTACTGTACTTGGTAGCCTCAGCCAAATACACACAGGTCAGGAACAGAGCTGGCAGGCAGAGTTTATACTGATTTAATTTTGTTTGGCTTTTTGATGCGCCTTCCTGGAGTTCCCATTTGCTATGTTGTGGGTTAAATACTTAAACAGGAAATCAGCTCAGAGGACTGGCTGACCATTTCAACCTTGTGGAAACATTTGTCCTTGCCTGCTTCCCAGAACAATTCAAAGAATGCCTTGTTTCTGATACACACAGCCAAAGTAAAAGATCTGTGGAGGATAATTTATGGACAGAATGATTCAGTAGAGTGATAGCACTCATTCAAAGACCTTGGAGTAGAAATCAGTACAGATAGCTGCACACCTAAAGGCAGGAAGTTCTGCCTAATTTTTATTTTTTTGTTGTAGACAGTCCTCTGAGTGAGTATTGTGCCTGAATGGTTATATGAATCTATTAGCTAGTCATCCATTAGAGTGATCCTCTCAAGATTAATCTAACTAAAATTTGACATAAATGATCTACAATGACAACAATTATAAAAATCACTTTACAAAAGAATGACCTTTAACAGAAGAAAAAGCAAATTTAGACTAAATTGATTCAAATGAAAAACAGGCTATCAAGGAGGGATATTTTTCTTCTTGTTGTTGCAATGATTTTTTTGCAATGCCATAGTTCCACTGGGCTTACAAATGCCATGTTTTGTATTTTTGCCAAGGCTTTTTATTATTTCTGCTGTTACTCCATGCATAAGGAATAAAACTTCATGCATGACTTCTAATATCATTCTTAAGATCTTTAATAAAGTTCATTCCATCATAGCAGATGCATTTTAATTGCCCCCTCTTTTAGTTCAGCTGTGCAGCACTGTTTATATTGCTTTAAATTAAACTCCTTCCCACTTACAGCAAGATCTGTTAGTCCTCTAAAAGGCAATGCATGAAAAATATCAGGATTTGTGAATTAGATAGAAACAAAATCAGAACTCGATGAAGGCAAAAGTATTTCATCAGGCCTTAAAGACGTAGTTGATTTCATGCCATCCATATTTGAAAAGTCAAATAATTTTGGTTAAAATTGCCATTGGTTACAGGATAGACATTCATCTGAAAAAGTACTGTGTGAATCCTTCAGGATTTTGTCTTACAGGAAAATAATTGTCTCAATGAGTGATAGCTATTTCCCTCCAAATTTAGCTATCAAGAACCTGACCTGCACTGAATTAAATCTGCATTTTGCTTCCTTGCAAGCATCAACTGCTGTAGCTGTACATGTGCTAAATCATTGCACAGGAGGACAAGAATTAGGTGGGGCAACCCTCATTTCAAGCATCATGGTCCTCTGTATGTTTTCTGAAAGGCTTGCAAAATTTCTATCAGGTTTCTATGGCTGATGCCAAGGAAAAGCCCTGTAGGAAAAAGGCCTCTGGTAATTCCTGCTCATGGGTCTAGAATGAATCTGTATCTTTTCTTTTAAGTTTATTTTCCAGATACTTGATGCTTTCCCCAGGAGCTCTGAGGACTTCACTTATTATCCTAGCTTTTGCACTTCCCTTGGCAGGCAATTTGAGTTTCATAATCCAGATCACTTTAAATGAGGTGTGACTTGGGTAGACTTTCCTGACAGAATACACAAAGAGCCATTTCTCTGTCACCGGGGGAAAAGAACCTAAATGTCACCCTCCTCTTTGAGCATAGGCCTTTTAGCTCCCATGTACTCTGTTGACACAAGAGAGGCAAATTCTTGCATTTTACTTGCTTTATGACTTGATTTATTTAGCTTTAAGTCAAAAGCAAATATTTAAAAGTTACAGGCCTATTCTGAAAAATGGAACTCCTCAGACTTGCACAGAAAGCTGGGGTGTGAAGATCATAGTTTTATAGCCTGAAGGAGGTAAAAGCACAGGCAGTGCATGTTCGTGTGAGCAGAGCCATCCCATCTGTTAATCGGACTCATACTCAGTGTATGGACAACGCTGCAGCAAGCGCAAACATTTTTGACAATTTTAGTACGTAGTTTTGAAAATCTGATTCCAAGGTCTGACAAATATTGCAAAGGTCATCGCTAGTCAGTGGTGGGGGTAAAAAAGAGAGATGTTTACCAAAAGGTACAGGGAAGAAAGATTCTCAAGGGAGTGCTTCTCAGACCTGTGTGGGTTTTGTTTAGTTTTTAATGGATGCATTGTGTGCCTATGGATTTATCACAGGATGTGTGCTCTTGGATTTACATCCACAGAGGCTGTTAGAGGGCCTGTGCAAAAGCACCAGTACACAATCCTACTTAATGACCACCATAAAACTCGCAGAATCTAGTTTAGGGCCATAAAGGCCCTAAACTCAGCATCACCAAGGGCAATGGCAGAACATTATGGATGATGTGGAAGAGAGGGACTTGAATGTAAATGCTGAGCAGTTGCACTATCTATGCTCTTTGGTGGTGCACTGAAATGAAAGCAAGCCTAGGTCTCCTCCAGGGTGCCCTGGTGGGCAGCTTTGAGGGAGCTGGCTTTGCACAACCTTCCTCAGCTCCTGTCATAGGTGCTGCAGGTGAGAGGTTTGGGGTTTTGTCATACTTCACTTGGGGCTTAGAAAGAAGGCTTCCACAGACTCTGAAATGTAGGCAGAAATGGCAGCATTTCCTCAAGAGCTTGGCCTGCCCTCAAAAGGGGCTGTGGTGCCAAGAGCAGGTCTGTTGACAGCTGTGCCACTTGGCTGCAGGAGAGATTGAAGGCTCATCTCCAATATCATTGCAGGCTGTAACTTCAACAAAATCCTTTTGAATCAATGCATACAGCAATGACCTTTCTTGTCCTTCATCTCTGGTTGGAAATGTGACTAACATCCACCAGGACAACTTATCGCCAAAAAGCTGCTCTTGTTCTCCAAGTATTTATTGACAAATCTAATTTTGAAGCTATTTTCTGCATGCCTAATCTTGTAAGTATATTAATATTCTGCCTAATGTGTTGTTTATAAGCAAACAAATCCATTTTTTTGAGAAGGGCATAAGATTGGTAAATCTGTAAACTGAAGATGACTTTTTAACCTGACCAGTAATACTTCCTAAAACTTCACAGATATTTCTTGCTACTGCACCATGTTTTTGCTTGGATAAAGCTGTTTTTTGGCAGAGCTGTGGTTCGTATTCATGATGACAAGTAAAATGCAGTGAACACCTACTTATGCTGTGTTCCTGGATGGAACTGATAAAGAGTAAGAAAGACTTTGGAAAAAAATAAGTAAATTTATCTTTCCTAAGCTGCATGCCTTAGCATAAGAAGTACAGGAGGGACACAGGATAGCTTCATTCAACAACCAGCTTTGCCATACTTAGGTTAGCTCCTGGCTAATGATAACCAAGAGTTGTGCCTCCAATCTACCCCAGTAACTAATATGAGAGTCAACCTGCTTATTTCCATGTCAAAGAGCTGCTGAATGATAAATTTACCTTAAGCAAGGTGAGTTCCCGACATCGTAGTCCCATCCACACTGCAAAGGTGTAACGATACACATGTTTCAGGCAGGAGTAAGGTTTTGGTAGGTCTGTATACTTTCTGATTAAAAGTGACTGGGTAGAGCTGCTGGCAAATTTGCAAGGCTCTCTGCCTGCTGTGTCAGGAGAAGTCAGAGGCCATTCACAGCCAAAGAGCAGGCCCCCAGAAAGGGCAGTGCAAGCTTCAGCATATAATTCCATTTGCATACATTGAGACAGCTGGCAGCTTTGCTATAGCATGGGAGGCATCACTGTAAGCACAGTGTTTCCCACCCACTGGGAGAAAGATCATGAAATATGGGGGACTGAAAAGCCAACATTTTATTTACAGAAGTTGCAGTCTGTCTGTAACAATTCTGGTGGGATTTGCTTAAATTTATTTTTAGAAGCTCATGTTCAATCAGCTCAAGATTTCCACTAGGAGAACGCAAAACTGTGTAAATCTGATTTTTTTCCTCTCTTTTGGCAATGCTGATCCATACATTGATTTAGTATGATTTAGTAGGCAGAGCTTTTCTTTCCCATACAGATGAGTGGACTACTCACCCCTCTATTCCAAAGTCTGTGTTTGCTGTGTTTTCTTGCTAGTTAATACAGTTCTGTGAGCTGAGAGGATAAAAGTAATAACTCAGTGAAGTGGGCAGCAGCAATGTGGTTAAATACACAGATATTCCCCTTCCTTGAGGGGAAAAAAATCCCTCTTAATCTGTCTGAGATACAGAAGAACCAAGTGTCTGTCACAGTAAACTGTAAGGAAAGGTGATATATACTATAATATGTGTATATACTTTGTATACACACTGTGCTATCCTAAATGTGTATATGTATATCTATATTAATTGAGCCAACTGAGCAAAGCCAGGACTCTAGAGTGGTTTCTGTCTTGCAAGAAGTTAACTATAACAAGGCATCAAGGCATGGCCCAGGGCCTTACAAAAGTCCTAAGCTGGATCAGACAAACCTCAACTAAACTGTTCTTTGTGAACAATCCTGTGGAACTCTCTGAGACGTACAAAAATACCTGGTGACAGACTTGGGTAAAGAGTTTGGTGGTCCCATCACAGCTGCCCATTCAAGTGTGCTGCAAGAGAGAGTGAGGCTTGTCTTTCTCCCAAAGCAAAGGCACATGGTGAGTGGCTGAGCACCATGCCCCAAAATTGTCTGGATTTTATTTGAGAAGGGATGTTTTGTGGATGAATGAAACTGCTGCTGTGAGGAATATAGCATCCTGTAAAGGGAGAAAAGGAAGCTTTATTATTGCTTAAGTAGCAGTTGTTCAGGGTGCCTGGGGACGTCTGGAAGGTAGGCTTCAGACCGAGCTTGAGAGATGTTTGTAGATATAAACTTGCAAAAAGAAAGCAGTGGGTAACCATAACGATGTTGCTGTTATCAATTCATGGATGGAATAACTTCTAGAACTAATGTTTGGGCTTGGCACTTTGACCAGGAGGGGTTGCATGTCTGGTCTGCTTGAAGGAGGCCAGAATAGCCAGAGAAGTGGGGTATAAAGCCTGGGAAGCTGTTGTCTCTTCATGACCGAGGCACAAAGTACAACATTCTATCAGTGTCTCTCCTTCTGGGCCCTGGTTCCATCTTCTCTGAGTCACTCTCAGGGCTGTATGTATTTCTGGTAAGTCATCTTTGTCCTTCATGTCTTAGAAATGTTGTTTTTATCATCTGGAAAGGCTCAGTGCAAGATTTCTGGATGACAGTTCCCTTGCAAGAATTATGTTTTATTTACAACCACTCCCAGGAGTGGGAATAGTTTTAAACAGACTACCTATCCCACAACAAACACAAGCTCGTTATTTTTTAATAGCAACAAATCAATGTCCTAAGAATAAGTTTTCAAGGAGCTCCTTGAAGAAGACATCAGCAGCTGTGAGAAAACATTTTAACCTTTTGAAAGTTAAGATGCAGCTTAAAGCCTGCCCCAAGAGTAGAGAAAGGATTTGCTGAGGGGAAACACCAAATCACCACATGAAACGTTTTCTTAAATGAAGGCCTGGTTTTTGTGGACTCTCAGACCTCACAACATCATAAGGAAGGCTATAAGGTCTGAGCACTTGTTTTTTATGCTCAGTTCCCTTCACACATACATGTAAGTTTGGGGGAAAGGGAAAACTGGCAAAACTAAGACCACAAGACAGTGGTTTTCATCTAACAGGTTAAGGTTTCCACTTGCACTTTTCCTCCTGCACATTTTATTAATGCAACACAAAGTGCTGTATCTTCAGGATGCCTAAAGCACAATACATTTGAACACGTGATTAGATGTTAAGGTGCCTCATATCACCAGCATTCAGAAAATTAAAACTTGTGTCTAAAGGGATTAAAACTATTCCCATTGATTCTTTTCTGAGTGAACTTAGGAAATACATTCTTATAAGAGATTTATCTCTGAGTGGGTCAGATCTTACACATTGGGAATGCTAACATAAATGTTAGAAATGGTGTTTCTGCTCATTTTACTGCTTTCTCCACAATCACTGATGCCATAGGTCTCCACATTGCCCCTCTGTCCTGTCGTACTTCCTCTGTTTTCAAAGCCACATGATGCTTCTTGTTGTGGGCATCGCACACTGAGCAGCAGCAATGTTGATCTGACGGCATGACTGGCTTTAGTTTAGTCTCTTTGTGTCCTGCTGTGTACATTCCTATTCATGTGCTCTTTCTCTGTCAGACTGTATTCTTCATGGTCATAGCCAAGCCCTCAAGCAAGCAGATATTACACAGGTCTGATTTCAATAACACACGCTAAATAAGATTTTTCTTTTTCCTTCAGTTATCTGTCACTTCATCAGCAGTAACAGCAGGCTATTCTTTTCTGTTCTGTTGTTGCATCCCTGACAGTTTTTTCCCCTTGATTAAGTGGAGCAAACGTCTTAAGTTACTGTGGAATAAACAGTTACCATTGATCATCAGGGCTGTCCTAATGGGTCCTGTGTGTCATGATGACTTAAGCTGATTCATTTTACCTTGCAATAGAGGCAGGTTAACTGTATGGGCTGGACAACTTTACCAGGTCTGTTGACTGACCAAACTTTGTTAAGCTGCTGTAACTGAGATATAGCTCAGTTATGTGGCAGGGCCCTCAACTCCAGTGCAAGTGTCAAGATGTGTGGTTAGCAGCAGATAACTTTGTTCAGAGAAAGGATCTTTTCTATATGTGTGTGGATGCTGTAGTTCTTCCCACAATGCTAGTATAGAAAGAAGAGAGTTGAAATTTTATTATTATTATTATTATTATTATTATTATTATTATTATTTTTAACCAGCTTGGGGAGAAGGTGAAGACTGACAGTAAGGAAGGAAAGTAACAAAAGTAGAAGCAGTAAAATAATTATATACCTGCCAATTTTTTTCTTTCTTGTTAAAGACTCACCCATCTTTTTGTCTGTGAAAAGTCCATTTAAATCTGTCTTTCCCATGCAATAGGAAAAAAACCCCACGGTTCATTCAACAGTACAATACGAATCCCAGAATGTTTTCAAATTTCCCTCTTTTGTGTGTTTTAAGATTGACAACTATGTAATTAAGCATAACAAAGAGAGAAAGGATTTACAAGATTTAGCACAACTTGGGTGACATGGGGCAGCAGAGAGAAGGAAAGTCAAGGGCAGATGCTAAATGAATCTGTGGAGTCACTCATAAGAGATATGCAGGCTCACTATTTCAAGAAAGGAAATGATCACAGCTATATGAACAAAGCATGACCAGCAATCGGATGCTGTTGACGTGGTCCAAAAATAGTGATAATGAGTGGAGGAGCCAACCTGGTGATCTTCATTTGCAGAGATGGGTGCAATCCCTTTTTCTACAGTTGTAGTAGAAAGCTCCAAAGCATTGGTGTTTCCAGGGATATTTCAGCAGTGCCTTCTCCATCTTTGTCTTTCCTAATCCACAAGGTGTGTGGAGATACATTGAAAACATACTGTGCTACATTACAGTCTGCCCTGTGTTTTATGCTATGCTTTCCATCTGGGGTGTAGATAGTGCACTCATCCCTTTAGGACATAGCAAGGTCCAGCTCCAGATAAATCTAGTGGAAAACCTACTTTGTGAACTTACTTTTGACAAGAAAGGAAAAAGTCACTTATCTTCTTGTGGCTGTTTTCATTCCCTTCAGAGCCTGAAGCATGAGATTGAACAAACCTGGGACATTTTCAGAAAGTTCTTCCACTTGTCTGAAAATAAAACATGTAGGGATTTGTGGCCAAAAAAAATATAAATAAGAATAATTTTTTAAATTGTTACAAAACAACCTTCATGTTTTCTGACTAGATTAAATATTCAATTCCAAAGCTGTTCTGTCTGTTCAGTGTTTATTGAAATAGAAAAGTTGTGAACGCAAATAAAAGTATCATTCCTGCTTCTTTGGGGGAACTTTCAAACTGTTATTTTGCTATCTGAAAGTCCTATTGAGTTAATAGATGTAGTGAAACCTTGTCTAGACAAATTTCCATTGCTTTAAATTCCATTTGAGCTTAATTCAGTTTCTAATGATGTTGAAACACAATAGGAAAAGCACAGATGAAAACACGTGGCATATATTTACCTCTGGGAAAACATCTGAAGCATACAAGAAAGTGGAAATGCTGAGTTTTTATCTGGGTATCCATGGACATTGCTCAGAGTAAGCAATTTTTGTTTCTTTTCTTGTTTTAATTGTCAGACATTGATTCCAGCTTAGAGTAATTTTTTTAAGTTCAGAGGCAAAGAGGACCTGAAGAGCTTTTTGGTATTTTCCCTATTCCTTTCTCATTTATTTCACATTGCTGCCCTCCTAAATTTATACCATCATACTTTTTGATGTCCTTCCTGTGTGTCTCAGAATCAGACACCTATTTAATCCTCCTTACAACTGCTGCTATAAAAATTCCTGTGCATGGAATGCACAGATGCCTGTGTGTTGCCAGGATGAATGGGCTGTAGACACAGAATTGTCACCCCATGTCATCTGTGGGAGCTCTCCATGTGGTGTGGCAGCATGGCTTCTTGCCAATGCTCAGCCAATGTTAAGCAGCAGGCTGCTCTTTCTCTCTCTCTTTAGGATATTTTACTCTTGCCACTTTTGCCATTCTTCCTGGGACTTAAATAATGATTGGACAGATCTGCTCTCCCGTGGTTCCACTGCTCTGAGGCTGCAGCTGCTTTGGTCTCTGGTAAGAGAAAGCAGCTGTGCCTGTGGCATAGCTTCATTCCTCACCTACCAAAGGCACTGCAGTGAAATGACTGGAGGAAAAGCTGGCTCCATTGCCTTTGCAGCAGAAGTGACGAATCTAAGCAGCTGCAAATGGATTTGAGACCTTTTTCTACAATGACCCTGTTACATATAGCTGATGTAGGCAGACATCTCCAGGAGCTACTCGGTTTTCTCATTTAACTTGATTATGACATTCTGAAATTAACATTTTGCAACCATGCTTTATTAAGATCATTCTATCCTACAGCAGGCCAAATAATCCATTTTAAAAAAATCGTTTTCAAATGACCTAATGAATTCCTCAAAGTAATAATGTTTCAGTTGAAGCTAGCCCAAAATATTTGCAATACTTAACATTTCCATATGTCAAGAAAAAAAAAGGAAAAAGGAAAAGGAAAAAAAAAAGAGAAGAAAATTGATCCATGCAGCTATAGCTGCCAAGCATTGGTCTAATCAATTCTGTCTATAAGATTCTTAACTTGAAGATATCATTTGGCCATGGTTTGTGAAGAAATAGAAATTGGGAAATTTACAGAATTTCTCGTAGGAAAGCTTCACCTGTGGTGGTTAAATATCAGCCTTTTGGCTTTTTCAGTAAGACTTTGGCTGAAAGTCCCAGACACATTTGATAAAGCTGTTATGATCTATTCTTCAGAACCCTAGAAATTATTTGTTTAGTAGGAAAAGAAGTGATATTGGAGCAAGATATTGGTCATCTCTGCTAAAGCTAAGGCCTTTGTACACTTTGAAATGCCAGATTTGCTCTAAATTAAATGTATATTACTTTCTTCAGTTCCAGCTATGAGTTGTGGTCCAGCTGCTTGGGTAATCCAAAATATCATTATTTTATACACAGCTATATTGCTGCAAAGGAATGCACCACAGCTGCCAGGTCTGACTGCAGGCGATTATATCTGAAATGGTAGAATTGAGTCAGTCATAGCTGATAATTGATATCATAGTCAGCTCCTTAATCAAACAGCATGTCTACACAGAATTCTTGTTGACCCTCAACAAATCCGCATGAATCTCCTGAAATTCAAACAGTTCTCTGTATCAGTCACTAGAATTACAGTTTTATCATCTTGGTGGGGAAATGGGTACTATCTGTCTTTGGCAGAGGAAACATAATCTGTAGATTTATAGACTGTGCACGTACCATGCGCAGTAGTAGCGTGTATATATTTTAGAAAGTTCTAGAATCCAAGAATGACTCATGAAGATCATCAATGCAAACCTAATTAATGCAGAAAGAAGAATCTTCAGTCTTGTGGGAGCTGGCCAAGCTGAAGCAACTGTCAACATAAGGCCATGGGAAACCCCTTTCTAGTTGTGCGTAGTAAAGGTTCACAGGAGTTTGCATGTTAATGAAGTTATTGCAAATATGGTAATATTTTTATGATTGGTCATGTTTTACAGATGTGGCTGTGTTCCCAGTTCACATTTCTGATTGGACCCTTACCCTCAGACCTACCCTATATATTGTTGTGTTTTCCCCTTTCCTGGGTCCTTCAGTGTCAATCCTATACCTCGTGTGCCTTTCTTTGATTGTTAGTTTGACCATTAAAGCTATTCTGTTCCAGATGACCTGACTAACTACTTCCTCTATTTTGCCACACACATTCCCTACTGGACTGGTCTCTGAGTCCTGCACACCAGCCCAATACAGTCCCAGTAGCAGATAGCATGTTCTTTGATGCAGTAAGACTATCTGCTTTCTGCTGTATTTGAGCTTTAGCAGCAACTGAGAGCTGGAAACCAGAACTGGTCTTGAGAGCAGGCAGTGGCCTTGCTCCTCATGATTCTGAGAGGGCTTGGACAATGTCCTTCAAGTTGAAAAAATGATGGGCTTGTCAAGAATATTGGAATACAAGGAACTTTAAAACATGCTACCATCATGCCAGTAGTACTGTGATACATAATAAAAGGAACACAGACAAAACAAACCAAGAAAAGTAGGAAAAACAAATTTTAAAACTCCATATTTGCAAACACAAAATGACCAATATCCAAGCCGGTAAGCCAAACACTCCTTCTGGCAAAAGTCATTTTATTGTAACTAAATTTTCAATTTTTTACTTTGTGGCCTGAAAAGTTCTAAGTGCAGTGGGTCAAAAAATCTATGATTATCACTTCTTGTGATTATTGTTCTAATAGAATGCTCAGGCATTTCCTAGAACAGGGCAAGGGTAAAATCCCTTGTGTTGTCTCCTTTGCCCCTGTGTGCCTTTTAACAGTTGTTATGGTATGGGGCAGAATTTTGAGTTGATCTGCCTTTCCTCACCTCCATATAAGGCCATCCTGAAACTCAATATGTCTTTAGAAATTTAGTGAGTATAACTGAAACAGGCTTTTCTGGATACTTACTGCAAATTAATTCTGTTGAAGCTTTCCCCCACATTAATTATAGTCCAGTGGTTGCTGTGAGTGACTGACATTTATCTCGTGACCATAGTGCTACAGTGTGCTAGAAATGCTGGAATGGGCAGAAGCTGGGAGGTGAGGCAAGGGAAAGGTCTAGCAAGAACAACTTCAAGTTGGATCTGTGGGATTTCAGCCTCCTGGGAAAAGAAATGGGCAAATAGCCAGAGGCTAAAGATGTATGATAGGAGATGCAGAAGGTCTGACAGGATCCTGCTGCAGAATGAGGTATGAAAGATATTCAAAGATGCAAAATGGGGAGAGGAGAAGGCAAAAGATACCATAAATTTTGAGAGGAAGAAAAGTACAGCTAGGGCTGAAAAGAATAGAGTCTCTAAGGTTGGAGAAATTGTATCAAAAATGGGAGGTTAAAAGGAAAGAAAAGCAACCTGGTGAGCAAGGACCGTGAGACTGGGATGTCTGAAGACCAGACAATTGTCTTGGCCATGTCCCAGAGGAGTGGAACAGAGAAGAGAAGGCAGAGTGTGGGAAAGCCATCACAATGACAGAGAGAGAGCAGGAAAGACTGCTCTCTCCTGTGGGAGGGTAGGACTCTAACATCTGGGTAGGAATTGGTGGGGGCCAGGGGAGGAAAGGGCTGTCTGGAAGGATCTGTGATGTTGTAACATTCTTTCCTTCACAGCCCTTGAGGTTTGAAAGTAAATGCAGCACTTTTCATTCAAAATGTAACTTTTTTTTTTCCCAGATAAAGTAATATATGTATGTATATGTATATGTACACATACTTGCCTTCCAGAAAATGGAATATCTGAAGTGCTGTAGTCATCTGGTGTTTCACCTGCTCATCTGGCAGGAAATTTGAATCTGGAATTGCCAAGATCAACTTGACTCTGGCATTTCCCAAACTGCAGCCTGATGTACTTCAACGTTGGTTTTATGCAGGCATGCATGTGTGTGTACGTGTGCTTCTTTCTAGTTACCAGCCCAAATACACCTCAAGCCATTTATCAGTTCCATAGTTCCATACCTCAGCAAAATCATACTGATTTTCATCCATGTATGATTTCTACATGGGTATACATCAGAATGAAGTAAAGTTCAGGAAATTTTTTGATGGACATAATTTACAGGACACAAGATTTTGTATAAAGAGTGGTAGGTTTGTCATGATATGGACACTACACTTAGATCCTTCTATTGGCATGTGTTTCTGAATCTCTAGTCTCCAAATAGATTGAACTATATTTTCTTGGCAATCATCAGGTTTGTTATAAGTCTGCAAAAATATTATTTGAAATTGAGAAAGTCCTATAGCTTCATAAACTGAGAGATGGATTCCTGTATTTGAGAAATCAGTGTTTTAGCAGCAACTAATGGCCTTTTAAAATACATGGTTATACCACAGAAGTTCTTATAACAACATGGAAAAACAAAAGGCTTTCTTTAGCCACTGTGGTTAATAAATTGCATGCGATTATGGGAAGGGTGAGTTTTATTACTGTTTCTGCATCCAAAATCTTGATTAGAATTGTATCATCAAGGTTATTGCTTTCTGGATATTCCTGTAGTTCTTTTACCCAGGATCATGGCCAACATAGTAGGTTAGACATTAGCCTTTTATTTTCCAGTATCCTTGGCTTCAGCAAGATTTATTTTAGCAGGATCTTCACTACCATTTTCTTTCCAGCCTTGGAAACATCCACTTCCCAGCAAAAACTTAAGCACACTGGATGGTGAAAAGATGAAATTCCAGAAGGAAATTTGTTGAGCAAGAATCCACAGGACAGGTGGTGGGATGAAGCTGGGTAATGAACTTGGACACTGCCAAACCTGAAACTGAATTGGATGGTGCTGCCTTAGGAAAAGGGAAGAATTTATTATATCTCAGCCTGGTAACAGCCTGTATGAGCAACATATTTAAAGGAGGTGTATTGCCACTCTGCTAGAACAGCACTACCCATGTTCCCTGCCTTCCTAAGTCCTTCTCAACACTGGCACTTCAGCAGAGTGCTAACAGTGAAAGAGGGGGGAGTAAACATTAAAGTGAGATTTGTTGCCTCCCCATGGCCTCCTTGCTGTATTGCCAGGCAGTGCAGATTGCGTTTGCAGTGCTGTTTTTGCAAGACTATTCCTGTAGAAGCTGAGCTAAACTCTTTTCATAGATGCCTGTGAGTTGCTGTCAGGCATTGCATATTTGGACCCATTTTTGAACAAAGTGTATTGAAAGTAATAACTAAAATGTAATATAATGTCTGGTTAGCAATCATGCATCAGCTGTTAAATGTATTTTGTGTCTTTCTGTTTTTACTGAAAGTTTGTGAAAATATTAATGTCCTTATATTTATTTCAAATAATTTTCAGTAAGAACAGATATCTGTGAATCACATTCTTTTTCTGAATGTTTGAGGTTGAAATACTAATTCCCAGGCTAAGTGGTGATTCAGTGTACAAGCTTGTTTCTGGACAGAATAAATGTATCCTATTCCTATATCCAAAGCATATGGTACAAATTCTCATGTGAACAAATACAGAATTGGATTTCTTTTACCAGTTTGCCAATATTTGTCTAAAATGAATCATATGTGTGAACTTGCCACAAAACACACTCAGTGTGACAAGAGTTTATGGCCTGGGGTAGATCCACCTTCCCCCTGTACAGTATCAGACTTTCTATAATATGTAGCAGACTGGGAACCACTGTACTACAATATTAGTGGAAAATAAACACAAGCTAAGTGAATTCATTAAAAATGTTAAACAAATATTTACACAAAATCATCTCAGTGTTTGCCTGCCTCTTATTCTAATCAGTGACCTAGAAGAAAATGCTCAAAGCCAAATGAGACTTGAAACCATTTGCATCATTGTTCTTGTGTTAATAACCTTGTGGATTTATGATTTTGTATCATTTTATTGTTTGCACACTACCTGGGGCTTTTAAAACTTATTATGGTTGCTATTATTCTATATTCCTCTATTAGAAATGTTCATCTGCTTTTCTGGTAATCTCACAGTATTTCTTAGAATATTTCCCTATGTCCTATATTCCATAGTTTGTATTAGAAATGAATGATATAAATAATAAGTAGTAAACCTTATTGTCATTCATTTGTGTGAAAAGCAACTATTCTGCATTTGGAAATGCACAAAAAGGTGCTAATAATTACTTGTACAAGCCAGACATCGGGTGTTGTTTGTCTCCTTTGTCACAGAAGACATCCTCATTTGCATTTGTATCTTCCTTTGCTGCCTGCACAAAGAGAAGTGCAGACCCTGTGATTACCACAACTTGCAGTCCTACTGGAGGCCTGGAAGCTTCTCAGAGCCCCTTGTGTCAAATGGTTTGGAAGCCAAAATGTCACTCTAGGCTCACAAAGAGCAGATACCTTCTAGTTAGCACAGGGCTCTTCAGTTTTTAGGCTGTGGTGCCATCCTAGGCATGACATAAGTGCCATGCCAGCAGCTTGCACAACAAAATAGCTTAAGGAGAAGTATCTTACCAGGAATTGCTTAGGGCAACCTGAAACCACTACAGGGCCAGGTACCAAGTCCTCTATTGAGGCAGTCTGGCTGGCAGACCCAGATGTTTTGGGACAGATCATCTATTTATGAAAGTAGAGAGGGAATAAAGGGTCAGATTTTCCTGGTTTCCTTATGTAAGGAATACTCCTGAACTAACCTTATTCTGCTCTGTGAGAGTAGAAGCACCCACAACTGAAGAGTCAGCTAAGACACCACATGAGAGAACTGACACTTTACACAATCATTTAGCAGCAATTTCTTTGGAGAAATAAATAACCTGCATTACCTGCCATAGGTAGATATGAAAGTATAAGAAAGGAGCAAGGAGAGAGAGCAACTTCTGCTGTACCACACTTTCAGCAGAGATATTATAGACATGAACTTTTTGTTTTTCCTCTCGATACAAAATGTTAAGACATTGCTGAGAGAATTATTTTGTTTCTAGAAAACATTCATTTAAGAGCCACTTATTTTCAACAGACCTGCATAAAGCTTTCCAAAATGGGTATAAGTTGATACTTACCGTGGGATATGTTAGACACTTTCTGCTGGCTGATATTTGGCCCCATTTAGTAAATAAGAAAGCAATGGTATTTGCAGGAGGGAGAATTAAAAAGAGAATGTCTTTTACATCCCAAGGAAATTACTTTTCAGACAGATTCAGTCTTGGACATCCTGCCTCTGGCCTGAGACTGGAAATATTCTGCAATTGTTTCTTTTTCCTTAGCACAGGTTTGCTAACATCATTGGCTATAAAGCATGCTGACTTTAGTGTTGAAGGATAGTTGGTAGAGATAGCCAAGCCATTATGGGTCTTGCTAAAATCCAAGTATAGAACACCAACTTCCTTTGACTGCTATTTCAAGAGTGATGAAGAAAAAGCTTGTCCACTTATGGAATTTTGCTTGTACTCCAATAGCCTTGTGGAAAGACAAACTGGCTTAGCACAGTTGTCCTCATTTCAAAGGACAGAATGTCACAGAATAGCTGCAGAAGACCTCAGAATGTCATCCAGTATGGCCTTGCTACACTCAGTAGGGTCAAATACTCAGTTGATCAGTGCCACATCAACTTGGATTTTGCATATCTCCAAGGATGAAGATTCCACAGAATCTGCAGGATACCTCTTCCAGTGTTTGACCATCCATACAGAAAACCACCTCCTCTTGTCCCATAAATGGGCACTACTTAGAGTGTGGTTCCATCTTCTTTACTGGCAATCCTCCCCTTCAAATATTTATACACTTTCATAAAATCCCTGCTTGAGCCTTCTTTTCTCTGGGCTGGAAAGTCTCAACTCTCTCAGCCCTCTCTTGTCTATGCAAAATGCTTCAATCCCTTAATTACTTTTGTGGTTTTTCACTGGACCCACTCCAGTATGTCCAGGTCTCTCTTCAAGCCTAGAAGTAGACCTGCTACTGCAATGACATCTCAGCAGGGCTGGGCAGAGAAGAAGGATCTACTCCCTTGACCTATTGGCTCTGCTTTTCCTAAAGCAGGCCAGGTTGCTTTTGATGGTATGTACTTAAAAGCAATGGAGAGCAATGAACAATGCTCTCTCATCAATGCTCTTTGATAGAATCTGGGCACCCATCTCTGGGCTGTGCTCAATTCCTCTTCTCCTTTCTGCTCATTCCTCTTTTTCTAGTACAGTCCATAAGTACCACTACTCCAATGATAGCTAGCCTCACTAAGGATTAAGAGTCTGCTCCTGGGGAATAACTGAACCAGTTGCTTATAGGCAGGAATGCTGGAGCAGATCAGGAGCTATGGTGTCCACAAGATGCTTTGTGGTGGACACTCTGGAATATGCTACAGCATAGGGTACCCAGTGGCATCGTTCATAGCAAGAGAAATGTCTGTCCACGTGTCTGCACGCATGCTAGCATGCTCTGGGAAGGTCCAGCAACAACTCCATGAGGGAATTCTCCAGAAAGTTACTTTCCCACTCATATCTGATAGGTTTTTCTCAGTGTGTGTACAACAATGCTATAGTCTAGCAAAACCTAAACTCTCATCAGCTGTCTCCATGAATCCAGGCCTGCATGCAGCCTGCGTGATCTGCTAAGCAAGGCACCCTGCTGCTTGTCAGGGCAAAACCCACTGCCAAAATTCCTTCCACCAAGTCTCATACCCTTCATCTCCCTCTTTTTTTCCCTTTTGCTCCCTGTCCCAAAATCTGACTTACATTAACAGCTGGAAGAGTTCATCTTCTAGAGTAGGATCTGTGTCTTTCCACCAGCAGTTTAATTTACTGTGCTGGCAAGCCGAGAGGACTTGCACACAAGGGCCTAGGAAGAACAGGCATATTCTCTCACAGTCTGCCACAAATAAATTCATAGAGCAGTACACAAAATAATGCAGCATGAAGAGCCATCAGCCAACCTGCTGAAATCCATACTGGTGCAGGACTAATTCAGCAGTAGGACTTTGCTCTAAGGCCTGCTTTATATGCCCAAGATAAGTCTCAGTTCACTGTACAATTTAAATATAGGTAATGCTGTGGAGTCAGTCTTGGGGACTGGCATCTGCTCTGAGGACTTGGGTTGCCTGTGAATCAAATATGTGACTTCAGCAAAATTCAACCTGTTCCTGCATCCTCCCTACTCTGCTTTTTCTACCTGTCTCATGGATGAGATGTCACCAGTCTCTGCTGGGTTGTTCTGCCATCATTCCCAGCAGGACTGTGCCTTCATTGATGGGAGTAGTGGATGGCACTCAGAAACCAAGAGTTTTCTGCCAGCTTCCTCATTGCTGGCTTGATGGCTGTTACACTAAACTAGAGTACAGCAGAGGCCTTTAGCCTGTACTGCCAGTGTTACAAGAAAATGAACAACAAAGTATATGCTGAGAGTGCTGTGATAAAATTATGTCAGGAGAATAGCCCAAAAACTGCACCTTGTTCAGTTTTAGTCATGTTTGGAAAATTCCAGCTTTTCTTCCTCCAACATAAAAAATATGCAAAGTTTCTATTAACATATAGCATTAAAGTATATGGCTTTTAGGCCACGAGGCACAGCCACACACACGTATAGACTCAAAATTATTTGGCCTTTGTGGACTCTGATTAGTAGTTTCTCACATGGACATACTTGCAAATATTGTGGTGAATGAAAAGAAAGGACTAAAGTCAGACCTCAGAGTACTATGGTATCACTGATGCATATTTGTTTATAAACCTGAAAGCAACAAATGCTCCCAAATAGCTTTTGTGCAGGTTTTTTAGCCAGCATTGCTTCAGACAACCTGGATGGGCTTTAAAAGTCTCTTATAGCAGATTTGCTGTAAATTAAGAGTGGAATAGCAATGAAAGACCAACAAACTGCCTCTTTCAACAGCTATGAGCTGTCAGGTCTTTGTGATCTTCTTAAATCCGTTTGCAATTAAGCACTTTTTTTTTTTTTTTTTTTTTTTCTTCCCTAGAGGGAAAACCCCTTATTTTTTATCTGTTTGAAGATCAGGTTTAGTGAAGGGTAAGACTGATGATTACTCTGAGGCTAGTGATGTCCTGGACACAACCACCAGGAACATCTGAGCTGTGCTGGGACAACAGTTTCACTTCTCATCTCCCGTTTTCATGTGTTTCCTGCCTGAGGTGGGGTGTGGGGCAGGTGGAATAGAATAAAGTTCCATTCAGGAGGGATTTTGAGCTGTAACTTTGAGCAAACCGGCCTTATCATGGCTGTGGATCAGTCCCAACCATTTTATCTCCTGGGTCAGCTGAGTAGAATGCAGTTTACAGGATGTGGCTTGTTAGAGATTTAAAATTGGACATCCTGTTTGCTTTGCATGGATGTCAGTCTGTGGTAGCACTTAAAAGCAGAGCTTTCTCAAGGGTCCCTAGCTAAACTGTTGTCTTTCCCCTGTGCCCATGCACTTTCATTGCTTTGGGTGGCAAAATGCCAGATTACATCAGCTGAGAATCAGGCTTTCCAGTGAGGAAAAAGAAGTGAAAATGGCAGTCTGTCCTGCACAAGAAAAGTTAAATATAAATTCAGAGTTTTTCTCTCTCACATGCACAGAAATGCTGAAATTGCATACAAGAAGGTTTTTTTCGTACCATCTGTTAGGGAATAAAAAGCACCTGGCCCCAATTCTCTGTTAGATTCCTTTGCTTGGTTTAGCAGACCAAGCATGCCCATTTCCCTTTCTGCCACATGTGCCTGGCAAACAAACATGACTGAAGACTTGCAGCACTGTGGTCCTCCTGTGTTACTATTTTGTACCTGTCCCTTTACATGGTTCTTACCTTTTGGGGGGTGTCATGTGCTCTGGATGGATGTCAGGTAACTTCTAACTAGCAGAAATATTAAAAAGTGTGGGCACACTTGGTTGGCACTATCCCTCACAAACCAAAATTAAAAACACAAAACGTTTTCAAAATGCCAGTGACAGTGTCAGAAAATCTGTTTTTCAGTGATATCCTGAAAATCTGTTTTTCAGTGATATCCTGAAAATCTGAATTAGAGGGATTTTTGGGAGAATATCATGGTCTAGAAAACCTGATCTCTATGCTTCAGAGTGGTGGCATTTTGTGCAAACATGCTGGTGGCTCACACTAGCAGACTGTTTATACTAGTTTGTCGGTGGGATCTGTGACTCAGACAATAAAAGATCATTGAGTTGATTTGCTAACAAGCCGTGAGGTATTTTGCATGATACCACATCTGTCTTCAGTCCAAAGGTGCTTACCAAATGTAGTGTCATTTCTGAGAGCTAAATATCAGTAATACCATACATTAGTCCTCACAAAAAGGCTTTCAAAACCCATGCCACAAAACAAGCATTTGTTTCTTTCTTTTTGGCTCTCATCCATCCCCTGTTTTCTTCTTTTCCCCTTTCCCCATATTTTCTTCTCTTTTTTCTGGCCACTTATGCTTTCTGTTCGAACCACATCTTTATGCTTCACTCTGTCTGGTACAGCAAAGTATCTCTTTAGCCTCTGCACAGAGCTGGCAAGGGGACAGACTAAGGCAATGAGCTGTCTTGGGTACAAAATGTCTGCTTGCAAGGATCAAAGTTCTTCTTCAAAGAGACAGAAAGTCAATGTTGTGTAATGTCTGAGTTCCTGGTGATCTCCTTGGCAGAGATTTGGGAAGAAGGATGAGCTTGTGATTATAAGGCAAGTCTGGGGATTTAGTGACCTGGTTCAAGTGCCCTCTCCAGTGCACACTTCCTCTCAACAAGTCCCTTAGAACCTCCTGTAATTTAGGACATGTATGCAGATGGGGGACTTTTCACAAGTGGATGATGAATTATGAAAATCTGACAAAAAATCATCTGGCTTGTTTAGCACCAATATGCTCTTCAATTGGTGGGTGTTTTCTTCTCCCACTGCCTCCATTCCTTTCTGAAAAGCAGTGACTTCTTGCCTTGTAGATGAGACAAAAACATTTTTGGTGTTGGAGCTGTGCTGACAGTGCTGCACTGTATGGGTGCCATAAGACAAGGGAACGTTTTGCTATATTTGGCTCTAGGGCATGGAGACACTCATGCATAACCTATTTAAGACCTAGTCTCATGAGACCCCTCTGAAATAAATGAATGGCCCTTGTATGTGAAAAATTAGCATTATGTAGATTTGTTTAAAATGAATGGATTCTTTTTTGGTGATGAGAAAAGAATATATATTAAAATACCCAGGCACAAACACTTTTTAATATTTTTTTTGGCACCAGTGGGTTCTTTTTTTAGTTGATTTTGTCAGCCACATTTCCTTTCTGAACAGAGGTTACATACAACAATTGGATGAACAATTGTTGAAAACTCTCGGGGGGGCATTCTTGAAGACAAGCCTGCATGAGATCATGTTATAAGTGTGGCTTGGCTGTGCTTTTATTCAGTAGGTGATCTCATTCATTTAGAGTACTAATAATTTTAACAGGGAATAACTGCAGCTATCCAAAAGTATAGCAAAAAAGTGATGTTGCAAGATTTCCTGTGAGTTTTGCACAGAAATGTCCATATCTTTGCTAGTTGATTTGACACAAGCTGGATATTGCTGGTCAGATGACAAAAGTAAGTTTAATATGAGCAAATAAGATTATTCACTACAGTGAAGGCTGTAGTGGTTTATTGTTTTTCCCTAAATATACTTTTTATAGGATTCTTTTAGATTGTTAGCTTTCATGAAAGAGACCATGTAAACATCTGCATTTCTAAAATTTCTATCTCACTGGGGGTCCTGCTGGGGCCTCTGGATGCTATCATGATAAAAATATTAAATATGATCTAACAGATTAAGTATCCTGGGACAGGTTAGCCTATGATTACCCCTGAAATGCCTACAGAGCATTTTATCCAGTGTTCCTCAATAATGAAAAAATCCCAGACTGGACCAATTATTTTCAAGTTCAAGAAGCAGTACAGGCTCCTGGCTAGAAAATTTACTTGGGCACAATCAGTTAAAAACTTTGAACTCTCTCTCAGAGTAAAAAAATAAAAACATTTACAGCCAGAAATAACAAGGCTGGGAAGTTAAATTAGAAGCAGGGACTGAGAAAGACTTTGGCTAATTCTGGTTTCAATCAGTGACTGTAGCAGTCATCAGGAGCAGGCACTGCTGTGGGTTTGAGAATAATGACTTTATTTTAACTAGACAGAAGTTGTTGGCTTGACCCAATTGCTGACAACCAGACTCTCCTAAACACCCTACATGGGGCAAGATCCTGAAGTCCTCCTGTGGATTTTATCCAAGCCCATTCTCACTGCAATCAGAACGTGAGCAGACACAGACTCAGTATTTGGCCTACACCTATTGTAGACTCTTTTTGGTCTCTTAAAATCACCACAGAAAAATAAATCCCAGTGCCCAGTTTTCATTTTCAAGTCTCAAAACTCTTCTGCACTGTTGGCCTGTTTTTATTGCAGTGAGTTGAGAGTGGGATATAAATTACAAGTCTCTCCAACTGTTAGCTTCTTGCACCTCCTGCACTCAAATTTCAACAAAATAATAGATTACCAGCTTTGACCTCATGCAGCAAGAGCAGCAAACTGTGTATGGGTTGATCCTGCCAGGGCTGGAGCAGCTTGGGAATATACAAGGTCGCCTTCACTGAAACATATGAAACTAGATGTTACTCAGCTTCTTGGAAGAGGAGACCATGCTGCCTTCCCTTGGGCAATCTTCCCAGTCTGGCTTTCCCAGTGCTTAGGACCAAGACCTGCAGACAACGTTGATGTTGAAACATATGATTTAAAAAACCATCTGGAAGGTGAGTAGCTGAAAGGGGAAGCAGCCTCAGAGGAGAGAGGCTTACAAATCCATACACACACCCATCAGAGCATAAAAGACAAAAAAAAAAAAAAAACCAAAACAAAAAAACAACACAAGGAAAGTTGAAGCTGCTGCTTGACATCAAGAGGAAAGGTTGTATAATCTGTGTGATTCAGCCTGATTTTCTAGTCATAGCATGGAGGAGACTTAGTCTTGTGATTTGGGCCACTAGACTGGAATTTGGAAAGTTTGAGTTAATCAGCTTTTGTTTAATGGCTTTCTAGCCTTTTGTCCTCAGTTATTCCATCTCATCTCAAGGTGTTTCAAGTTCACCTTTGTTTAGATACATCCATAGGGAGGCTATTTCCTACTAGAGAGAGTGGCTGTCCTAGATGCCAGTAAAATGTGAGTAATCTCTGTCATGTGGTGTTTAATGTCTCCAAGTAACTCAGTGGAAATGAATTAGGTTTTTTTTTTTCTTTAATAATGACTTCTCAGCAAACACAGAATGAATCTGAATTTTCAATCCCCACCTGATTGTTCTACATTATTTCAATAATTTGCATCTGAGCCTCATTAGGTATCACAGTGTGATATCTGTCCTAAACCGCAGTCGAGGAAATATTAGGTTTGTACAGTAAGTAGTAGTATTTTCAGACAAACTTTAATTTGAATCAATTTGGCTTCTCTTTCCATTGGATTAAACTAGTTCATTTAGAGAAAGTAATAATCTGTTTTTATGCACAGATCTATCCTTGTGAAATTTTCTCACTGCTCTGAAAGTGATCTTCCACAGTGGCAATCCATCTGCCTGTCCAAGTACAAGGAAAGTCTTTGTGAAATCTTGAAAACAAATTTCAGTGTTAAATCTTCTTTGCCTGAGAGTCCCCACAGATGATGTCTGCAACATATTCAGCTATATGCTTCTAAAATCGTTCCATAGATCGAGCAGCCTGAGTGTAATGGAATCGTATTGGGCTGTAGGTGAAGGAGATTAGAAGTAAAAAGACCAAGCTTTTGGAACAAGTACTGGGGGATCTTTTGAAGACAGAGGTATTACTGCCAGCTTGATTCCAGATTACTGCAGCATGAGTCTCTATGCACATTCCTTTTCAAAGGAGTAATAATGAAAGCTAGTTTTGGCATGTCCACCCACTCCCATCTGTTTCTCTTGGTAAATGAAAATATCATAGGGCAAATTTATTTGCTTTCCACAGCAGTACCCACAAGAGCTTTTTTTCTCGTCCACCCTTCTCTTTGTACCAAACTAACCTGAGGCTGTGGTGGAAGTGGTCTGGCCCAGTTCAGTACAATTGGCCTTTATGATCACTGGCAGCATGAGAATGTGCTGCTACCCCAGAGCTGCCAACAGCTTCAGGGCTCTGCAGGTGGCACCACCACCTCCTCCCTGGCTTGCTCAGCACTGGACCAGACATCCTTGGGAAGCCAGGTCTTGAGGTCTGACTGTGCTCACAAACTCCTTCTTTGGCAGCAGGAGAAGTCAGAGTGCTGCTGTTCTGGCGCAAGTGCTGGGCACCTCCAAAAACATCCAAAACAGGGGAAAGTAGCTCCAAGACAGGAGCTCTGCTGCTTTTAAATTTCGCTTTGGAAATGTGACCCCGGGTAATTTCTGCCCCTGCTAGCCTCAGAGAATGTGTAATCCTTTTCCCCTCTATATCACAAAATGAAAGACATCAATTGAGTTTGGCGATTGCATTTAAAACAGGTTGGTAAATCAAAGTAAATGGGCAAATAAAACAAATGTCTGCATGTTCTGAGTGCTGCGCAGTGTGTTCATGCAGCTTCTCTGAATGCCTTCTGAAGTATTACTACCAAGGAAAGGAGAATAATTATATAAGCTATTAATAACTCAGGGAGACTCCTTGTCTCAAATGTACTTTTATCTTTTAAATGGAAGGTCAAACTTAAGAATGAAAATACATTAAAAATTAATGCTACAGAGAACCCCTGTCCCTTGCCACTACTCCAGCTGTGTTTGAAAAGTAGCACTTATTTTCTTTAATAACAGAGCTTCAAAAGAAGCATAATTAAATGAAAAGCTATGGAAATACACGGAATATTAGGGTCTAACTTGAGCAATTACCATTACTTTCAATGAAATTTCCATCATGCCAAAGGTGATTTTTTTAAAATAAACATTTGCATTATTTTAGAAAGAGAGAAAATTCTGATTCCACTACCAGTGTCTTTAATCATTCGCCTAATATTAAAAAAAATATTATTGTTGAAACTTCAAATGTCCTTTTGAGGATATCATACAAAGCAGAGAAGCAAAGAAACAAGAACTGATTTTCTCTGACCGTTATGTTAAATGTCTTAGCTCGAAGGAATTTTGTAAATGATTTTTCTTCAGCCTTTTAAAATATTGTTTTTATTTATTTCTCTCTGTCTTTGAACTGACCTTTGGAGCCTAGAAAGAAAAGCTGACTGTTATACTGATTTGTTGTCCTTTTGCTTTTCATTCACAAGTCCTGTATTCATCTTCTTGATTAAATAAATCTGGAATCAACTCAAGCAACTCCAGGCATCTAATTAAGGCACCCAAATTCAGATTATGGTACTTGCCTTCTACTGCTAGTTGAAACAGAAAGACACTCTCTGAGGGTGATGTCTAGCCACTTTAATATTTAAATGTCCTCTGGAGGTATCCTGTCTCTCTGTCCTGACAACAGAGGGTACTCAAATTGACATTGCACATAAACTGTATCTCATTTATTCAACTAAAATTAGCTAGAATTAATCTAGACCTAAGAGGCTTTAGAGTTTAATTTGCTATTCCATAGTGTATTGATTGCTGGCAAAGAAATATATTCCTTTATTTTCTTTAAAAAAAATACCAAACAAACCAACAAAAAGCCCAAAATAAATTTTAAAAACCCCAACAACTAAAAATAAAATATTTTAAAATAAGAAAAAACCTCAAGAGTATATGAGGTGTGAATAGGTGTTTATATTTATCTAACGCAGAGCTGCAGAAATAGAGTTGAGAGAGCATGCATTGCCCTGAACCTGCCTCAGTGAAGCAGAATTACTAGAGGGTCTGCTTTTATCCACCTTGACAGTGTAGCTTGCTGTCTTCTTCCTCCAATATCTTTGCGCCCTATAGCACCTTCTCACCTTCAGTCACTTGTATTTTCAAGTGAAAAGGATTAAGCACCTGCCAGCTACACAAATTAATAATAATAATAAAAAAAATTAGTTCTCATTTTTATTTCATTCTGTAATACAAAAATTGCTAAAATCCTAGACTGGAGAATTTTTGTAGCAGTAGCAGTAGTAGCTTAAACTCCTTCAGGAGTTCATGTGCCAACCTTCACTCCATGGTTTTAAATCACTTACCAAGAAAAAGTCAATTTATTGACTAACCTGTATTCATTTCCATGCAGAGAAAGCATAGATTACCTACTCAAGTCTGTCTCTGCACTCTCACTGATATTGGCACAGCTGCTTAAGAGATGTTGCTGTTAAAGCATCTCAGCTCTGAGTAGTTCACTTCCCCTGTGGCCCTGGCTTTGGCAGAACACACTTGCTCTTGCCATGAGAGAGAGAGAGAAACGGACTTTGAAGAGAAAGGTGTCATCTAGACCATGATGCCAATGCTATGTGACTCCCTGGAGCCCTGGCCCTTGGCTATATACACTTCCACCTGGGCTGCCTTCTTCAGCATCTAGATCATGAGGTCCTGGTGCAAAACCCAGATTCACTGAAAGCAGCACAGACTCTGGTTGTGCTGAGCATCTGACCACAGAAATGACTGGGTCTGATAAAGGTAATCAAAGACAGAGATGATGCTAGTGTTAGCTAGCATGGACAGAGTAATGGCTCACTTGAACAGCAACAAGAATGCCCCTGTAGTTCCCCTGAAATTTTCCTAGGAGAAAAATACAGCTGTTTCTATATAGAAATAGAGAACAGTGCAATAATTTATTGGCAGGAACTCTCTCTAACACCCGTATTACTGGTTTTGTATTTCTGTGAAATATACATCTGTATAGCAAATATAAAACTTCTAGAAATAGGTCTTCTTTTCTTGGCTACTTTTTCCTAACCCTTAGAAGTGGCCCCTCCAAAGGTAGAAAACTATTGGCCTAGGTACATGGAAAAATAGGATTTCTTAAAGCTTTACTTAAATCTTTTAATGTATTGTAGTATATTAACACTGGGATGAAAACAGAACTGAAATCTAGATGGATTATTTTAGATAGCTAAGCACTTTTTAAATAATTATTTGCTTTATTTGATAATGAACAGTTAATAAATACTTCATAATGATCGCAGAATTTTCAAATGTGAATATATAGTTTGGATTTCAAAATCATAAGTCCAGACTTAGATTTGGCAGTTGGGAGCTTAAATGTATTTTAAATATGATGGCATTTATTTCCCTCATGTCTGTGTCACTTTGCAATCTGAATGCACTCTATATAATTTACATCATCTTGGATTATCACACTCTGTTTTAACCATACTTGGTCCAGAATTAGGATTTCAGAAACCAAACCTCTCCAGGGATGGAAAGCTTCAGAAAAGAAACAAGCTGTATAGCTTATATTCCTTTCCAGCAGTGCTGTGTGTACACCACTGTGGGGATTTTTTATAGTCTTATCACTGACTCTGCTGCTGCTGGAACATAATCCTTTCTCAGAGGAGTTTTCAGAATTCCCACCCTTACCTGGTCTTACCATGCATCTAGCATGCTGGAGAGGTCTTGTTTTGATGCTATTTTAGTATTGTTTAGGTTCTGTAGAAATGGGTAGAAAAATGTGCAAGTGTTCTCCAAAGTGACACTCTGCTACAGTCTGGTAGGGGAACCCTGGCATGATACGTATCAGGTATATGCCCAGCTACAGAATGTTGGCACTGCTGCTTTCATCCTGTCATGGTCTCAGGGGCACCATCAGTGCTGACAATCTCTACCCAGCCCTCTGGGAGTGTTCTCACCCTGTCCATGGATCAGAACCCAATTCCAACCCTCTAGGTCCATCCGTCCCTGAGGAAATGGTGCTGCATCCATACCACCTCCTGACAGCCTAACCTGGCCACAGGCTCCGATGACAGAGGCCCAGCCACAGGCTGATGTCCCAGCCCATCCCCAGGGAGGTGACTCATTGTCGGAATTTTGACTGAACCTGATGCAGTCTCTGGGTCTGCCCCTCTCCTTTGCTGGAGCATTGTGGGACTGGGCCCTTGCAATCAGGTTGGAAGAGCCTCCATATTAGCAATGAGCATTTAACTTCTCACAGTCATGAAGGGTTCAGCACCTACATACCTGGTGTTTGCCTTCTGTATTTCTCCTCTATTTTAATCAAAATTCTCACCAGCAAAGAAAGGTTTAATATCTTTCATGCTTCACCAGCTTGTTAAGGCTTAAGTTGTTTGGAGTAAGCTCTTTTCTGTTTATTATTCTCTTCTTAGACACTTAGTGCAGCTCAAAACATATTAGGATATGGTTTTGGAAAAGTTAAACCACCAGCTAAACTAGAGTTCATCTGATGGGCTGGATGAGAAGGCTAAAAAAAATATCCCCGGTGTATTTGTTACCTTCTTCGCAGTAACATTAAAATGGAATTTGACCCATAGAGACAATTTTCCTGCATTTGCAGTAGCAATAATATCCTTTTAGTAAATCAATAATGAAAATATGTGCCACTTATGCATGAGTTATCTCCATGGAGGCATTTGTCACGTAAGCCTTTACATGAAGATGTCTTAGAAATGTAGTTCATATCAATAATTTATCCTTCACTATATGAGCCAGGCCATCAGGCCATTTTATTCCAACACATTATTGCATTATCAAAATACTCCATGGAAGTTGTCCTTGTTGACAACTGAGACTCCCTGACCTCCTTGTTGTATCAAGGCTTATCAGCACAGCTTTGCCAAGAAGTATGTTTTGACCCTAGTGCAAATTGGGGCTTCATTGCAGACAGAACTTCTCAGAAGGAGCTCCTAAAGTGTGGAGTGTCTCTGTGTCAGACTAATTGATTGAACGCAGGAGTTAGTATGGGATGAATAAAGACGCATTTTGAATTTTAGAAATTTAAGGAGCTTTTACAGTGTGATGAAGAGTAGCTCTACTGGTGTTTGTAGGTATGTATGCCTTCTATCACTAAGAGATGCCAAAATAGGCATCAAAGTAAGTATCAATATTGATAGCTACTGATAAATATATATATTGAAATCAGCATTGAAACCCGTAAGTATTGATGTCTAACAATGCCAGTTGATGTGGATACGTGTCCATCAATACATGTGGATACACCTATTGATATCTGTCCCTATCATTACCTACCTTTGATAGGTATCAAAATTGATAGGTGTTGATTGTCTGTTGATGACTATTGATATCAAAATATATTGGTATTGGTAGGCATTGATGCTTACTGATATCAAAAATCAATATCAAAAATTATAGGTATTAGATATGCTTATCAATATTGGTAGATACTGGTGAAAAAAAACTATTCATAATGGGCTGGCATAGATGACCATCAACAACTATTGATACTGAGAGGTATTTGTCAATATTGACAGGTATTAGTGATAGGTAGCCATACTTTTTGATACTGCTACTTGTTGATAGATATCGAAATACATGGGTATTGATATTTATTCATTGTTTACAATACCAGAAGGTATCAATGAGTGGCTACAAATATAAATAGATATTGTTTCTCTTGATATTAATAACAGTGAACTTCGATTGTTTCTCTTGATAACACTGAACTTCGATTGTTCAGTTTCGAATCTTCTTGATAAATATTATCAAAGGGTATTGCTGTTGATATTTAACAGTGCATATCAAGATCCAAATCAATATCCAAAATAATAGACATAGATACTCATCACTAAAGATATCAAAAAGCAGAGGTATTGATGACTATCAACAGGTATGGATATTTGGACATATCAATTGATATCAATACCTATTCATCAGTACCCACCAATAGGTATCCAAACAAATAGGTATTGACGCCTATCATATTGATCTAAAAAAGGATCTATATTGGTTGGTATCAATGCCTATTGACAGCAAAATGTACCACTGCTTATTGAGAGGTAATAATGTTATCAGTGACTAGTGATAGGTATTAATATCATAGATATAAATATTGATAGATATCAGTGGCTATTAATATAAGTATTGTTAAGTATTGAGGCCTTAATATTACCAAAAGGTATTGATGCCAACAGGTACCAATACCTATCAACAGATATTCAAATCCATAGGCAGTACTAGTTATCAAGTCAATAGACAGTCATACCTATGGATATCAATATGCAAGTCAAAAAGGATCAGTACCTATAAAGATCTGTTAGTATAAATAGATAACAGCATCTATGAATGCACATTGGTAGTGATACCTATTGTGAGCTCTTAATGTGTAGCTACATATGACTATTTATTTGGAAATATATATATATGTATATATTTATATCTATAAATACATATATAAACATGTATCAATATAGCTATCAATACTGATAGTATAGGTAGAGATCACTGTATAATTACATTGACATATAGATGCGTATATATATGCATATAGGACAGGGAAAACAGTACTTCCTCTCAATTGCTTTAGTTAGAGTTGACAATGAGGAAAGAAGGAGGGGATTCCTCTTTGCAATATGAGTTGCATAAAAAACGCTGTGTGTGGCCTCCAAGCAAGTTTAAAAGATGTTACTTTGTTTCAGCTTTTGTGGCAATAAATTCCTGATAGTATATCTTGTACTTCACATCTGTGAGAAAAATCCTAAGTATATATGTTTTTGAGAGCCATTTTGGATTGTGGGAAGAAAACACAAAATCAAGGACAAAAGACCAAATTTTTCTTTGTCCTTCCTCAAAAATGTTATTCAACAGGTACTTCATTGTCAATTGATAAATCATTCAATATGACAAATGTACACACAATCAAGAATTTCCGTGGTGTCTAGGTTATAGGAAATTTTTTAGTTTTGTTTTTTGCAGGAGACAAGTAAGTTGACCAGATCATCAAAGCTGTGTGATTTCTAATTTTATAAAGCAAACTAATGGCTAAAAAGTAAAGAATTTCTCTCACCCTTCCATCTCAAGAAAATCAAATAGATCAGCAAGCATATGACACTCACATATATTAACTTAAAAATTAGACCTGAGAAACTTGTTGTTTTGACATGAGTCTGGGGGTGGGAGGGGAGTAGAGGGTGTGGAGTGAAGGGGGGAAAAGTGATCTAGATAATTGTGTACATAGAAAAGACCAAATCCCTGGGCTATAAACCAGGCACACACCCAATGATGTCAATGTGTTTGGCTTACAGGGGAAATAAAGCAACATTTTATTACATGCTAAGTGAGAATCTTTGCTTGACCAGAATGAGGGAAAAGTGCAAACAGGTGCTGGCTCAGCAGGAATGGAAACTCAAGAATAATAGTGCCTTTTCCTCAGGCTCATAAGCATCCTGAAAGACTACATTTCTGTCAGTACCTTAATAAAGAATTATCTACTACCCAATCCACTTATGTCTGGGTTTGAGGCTATCTGCAGAAGCTTTTGATTGTGAAGCTGCTTAGCATTATTTCTCCATCCCTGCCTTTGCTTGTGCACAAGCTGTTGCAAAAGCAACCCCCTTCAGTAAAGGAAGCTGGGGCCCCACTCTCCTCCAGCTTGTGGGGAAAGAAAGGAGTCATTATTGACACATGCAAGTGATTTGAGAAGAGACTGTCTACCCCGATAGAAAAAGACTTAGTTGTCTGGTGAATCAGGAAATGTCAGACTTTCTGAAAGGTTAATGGGAGGCCTTAGAAACACATTAAATCTAATCTTACAGCATGAATGCTGATGACTTTACGTTGAGATCCTAGAAATAAGAAAGGGCAAGAAAGAATATTTTAGGTGAAATTAAGTTTTGACTGAGGAGCCAAGAGAGAGCTTTATTGCAACATATTGCTGAATTTCTCCTTCCATATAGGGCTGGCAATCTGCCTGGTACCATATGCTAAAAAAGGATGTAATACGAGACCATTTGAAGTGAAAGCAAAACTTTTTTTATACTTGTTGAAGTTTAATTAAATGAATGACCTGGTCAACTCTAGAAGTGTCCAGAAATCAAGAAATTGATTTATTTCAGAGTTATCTAGATGGGTTGCATAAAAGTTCAGTCACTGCAGGGGCTAGCAGGGGATTGTCTATTGCTGTTAGCATAACCTTTCCAGTTTAGTCAAAATCATCCATGCCTCTTCTGGTTTAGCTGAAGAATCATTAAATATGGAATTCATAAATACACACACTTTCCATGTAATCTTTTCCTCTGCATTTTACAATCTCACAGGCATTAACAGAAGTAGTAGCACAGGACAAGGGGGAACAAACAATGGATGCTGTTAGTTGGGTTCAGTTGCATAATTCACACAGTTTTCTACCATTACCCTTTTAATCAGTATTTTCTGTGGTATTTTCAGGTTTGAATTTTACTTTTAAGTCATTAGTCTTTTGTTTGTGACTTTCTTTCATTGCCTGGCTGCTTTGGGGAGATTTGCCTTTGCTAGTCGTTAGCAGGTTTTTACAACGTGGGTACAATTGGTTAATCCCATAATAGAAACCTGCTGTGTGGAGAGTGCTATTTTTACTGTACATACCGTGTCTCATAGCACAAGGCAGTTTTAGAAGGCGATACAGCTGCCATTAAATCTATACATCTCAAGGAGAGCCATGAATAGCTGTTCCTTGTGTAGGGACGTGTCCTGCGGTTCTATTATCCCAGCTCGGGCTCTGAGTAACACTTTTCTCTAGCAAATCAATATCCTTACCTCTCCTTTTTTGAGTCTTTTTGCTTCTTTCACTACATCCATTGTTCCTGAAAAGAAATAGCGCCTGCGTCTCTGCTGACCTGTGGGTACATGTGCCAAACTGAAATGCCAGTGGGAACATTGTGGGGATCCCATCTTCCCAGGGAAGCCAGGGTGCCAAGGGAAGAGATAAGGTGCATGCTAGTGGTCCATGCTGCTGCAAAGCTGGTGTCTGAACATCCTCCAAGTTAAAATTAGCCACTGTGAATTAAGGGGTTTACTGCTGTCAGAGTAAGCAGCCAAACGCCCTGGATGAGTCTGCACATTATGGCTGAGCCTCATGCAGCACAGGTTGCCCAGCAGGATGTCTGTGCCACAGCCTCTCTCTTCACAGCCCAGAGATAGATGTGTCCTGGTTCTCCCTCATCCCTTTTTAGTAGCTCCTGCTGTTAGGGGCACGTTGGGAACATGCTGTGAGCACAAGAGTGCGTGGAGCATGTGGGGTGGAGGGGCAACAACACGTGCTCCTCAGGTTGCTCATTTGGTGCAAAATCTGTCCATGTAGCTCTGCCAAATGCAAGGGTTTCTACCTCAGATTTTCAGAGCCACTCAGATCTTAGTGCCACTGAGGTGCTAGGGTTTGGCTCCTACTGCTCTTCTCCCAACACAACATAATTACAATCAGATTAAACAAAACATGAGAAAACGTGCTTATGGACTAGATTTATAAATGTCTGGTCTGTTCCCACGTTGGTTTAACGAATGCTGGTCTTTAGTCCATATGTTACTTTTAAGATTAAAGAGGCAAAAAAAAAAAAAATACAACAGTGGTGTTAAGCAAGAGCTACATTTGTTAATATATCCACAAAAATATGCTTTTTTTTTTTAGAGACTGGATGTCTATATCAAAGTATAATCTCTCAGCAGCAAACATCCAAGTATCATTCACCTACAAAAACCTTGGCACATCTGCGCATTTATCAAGTCATAAAGAAGTCCTTAAGGGGGCTGTCATGTTTCCCATGAATTATCCCAACCTGCATGCACCTCAACCTGAACCCTCCATGAGAAGGCTAGGGCGACTACTACTGATTTATGGAGGCAGACAGCTTGGAGTCCCTGCCAGGGAGTAAGTAAATCGTGGTGACTGTGTGATAAAAGGGATAAAGCACAGTCATTTTCAAATGCTCATTCAAGCAATTCTTCTAGAAGAGATCTGCAGAAAGTAATGAGGAGGTTTATATTCACTCCTACTGACCTACACTTCTATTGGAAAAAGTTCCAGGGTTCCTAAGTATAGGAAGACTGAAAACACCTCCAACTCCAGCTGGGTCATGGGGATGTGCCCAGATTTTTCTATGTTAGTGCTACAAGGAATGCCAGAAGGTTTCTATACTCCCACACACTCTCACACACACATTGAGGAGTCACTTTATTAGGAGTAAAAACTAGAAACATTTAAAATTTTAAAAGGACACAGAACTGGTCACAAGGACTGAAAATTGATTTTTCTTTTGAAGATTTGTCCCTGCACTCCACCCCCTGGGTGCTGCACCCTTTGGTGGTGAGTTCTTCTCCTAGCTGTGGTAAGGCAGAAGATCTAATTAATTAATTAATAATTAATGCAATGTTAATGCAAAATTACCACTCAGCTGTGTCCACTGGGACCAGTAGCAATTCTGTGTTTCATGCATTACTGACTCAATGTATGTCAGTACATTTTGTTTAGCATTCTCTGTAGTAACAATACTGCTCCTTCTTTTGAGTCAAGGATCATATTCAAAACTGTCTACAGAAGACATTGTAATTAAATTCAGAGATGTATTTGGATCCACTGTGTTGCATGTCCACTAACTAATGCCACCACCTCCCACCCCCAATTATATACTTGTAAGTATATTTATGCATGTGTGCCTCATGTGCCTCTCTAGGCTTATGTATGTGTGTGTTTGCTGGTGCATGGCAATTGCTGTGTATGCAGTAAATCTTCTTTGGCAATTATAAGTCAGAGTTCGATATGACATCTATGATCAAGAAAGCTGCACGCAGTAGATAAAGTCCTAAAAAATCTTATAATAATGTCAACTTTCCAAAGATAGATTTCTATTTCTAAGAAACTAGAAAAGTAGATGATGGTGAGCATGAAGATTCTCAGTTATACGGGGGACTCCCTATGCCTAATCTAAACCCCATTATTTTGTCATAAAATCATAGTTTTGGTAAGGCTCTTTTAAAATCGGATTCTCTAAAAACAATAATTATGCAATAAAAACTGAGGGAGTTTTCAACACTAGAATTGTGTCTGTATTTTTTATATTGATGTATGTGGGGGTTTTCCCAGATATAAATGTGTTTGCCAGCTGAGTTGTCTTAAATCTCTCCATGTGTAATCAAAGGCCTTGAAATACTTTTTTCAAGCAGTTGGAGAACAGAGAATATAACAATTTAAAAATATAAAAGACAGCTAGCAAGCAGACCTGGGTCTGTTCCTACACTCTGTTCCTGCACTAAGCCACTGGCACTGTACTTCTTTCTCTATAGATTGGAAACCCTGTTTCTGAACTGTCTTATCATTTAGTCATTATTTACATGCTAAGGTCTATTCAGACAATAGCCTTACTCTAACTCTTAGTTAGAGTCATAAAGGAAGATGAGGTGGCAGTATTTCACTGTGGATCAAGTTGGCTTTTTTAATGTCGTCGACAAATTTTGATTTAGCCACCCCTAAGATGAAAACAAAGCTTTAGTTTCATTTTGGAAGGATGTGGAAGCACTCAGTAGGGTGGTGATGTGTGAGCAGATTTTCCCTCCCCTTCTTTATTCTGTTATTACTTTCCAGTATCTTCAGGCTGCACAATATTCCTTGAAAGCAAACAGTTTATGCAAAGCAGCTGTCTAAGGAAGTTACTTTTACTCTTCCTTGCAGGGTGGCCTATTGAACATGATTTACTTGACTCTGGTGGAAAGAGAAAAATAACCTGGAAACATCTGGCAAATTGCAAAGCAATGCCTAACATTCTCTTCCCTGTAGGATTTAATTCAGAAACGTACCTAATGGATCCCCATTTACCTGAAGCACAAAAGGTTTTGATGCAGGGGTTTGGGAGATTTGGGTTTGGTTTCTCTCACCTGGCTAGATGTAGCTCTGTATTATTTTCTCTCATGCTCCTGAATCCATTTAAAAAAATGTGCAATTACAAGGTGGGCATGGTGGTGTGTTGAAAAGATGTTAACTGTTCCAGGCTGGTTTGTTGTGCTTTGTATGCACGTTTGAGTCTTGAAATATATGAAATTAATTTCCTGCGTTCTGTGTAGCTAAAAGGACAGTTGAAACATAATTTAGGGGACTCACACAAACAGAAATTGTCAAATTAATTCTAAAAATTTAAAGGAATGTACATAAAATTTTTAGAGGGTTTCATTCAATTCACTAGGTAAAAAAAAAAAAAAAGAAAAAAGTGACACGTCATGTGTAAAAAGTCATTCTTACGTTATTTTTTTTTTAATTTTTGAAATACTGTTTAAAAAAAAACAGAGAGAAAAGCATTGTGTCTGTTTTATATGTCTCTTTTATATTAAGACATTTTGTCACATAATCCACAGAAAGAATGAACTCTACAGAATTAAGTATTTCATATTCACTGTCTCTAACATTTAATTTTCTCAAATGGTGTTATTTTCTGGAAAAAGAACAGAGAAAATGGGAGGAATGTAAAACCACTGCAAATAAGTTTCAGCTTTGTTTTTTTTCTGGAGACTTCTTCAAAATTTTATACAGGACCATAAAGTTTTTAAAAAGTAAATTGAAACTCTTTCCCAAATGTGTGAAAAACACATAAATTGCTCAGTGGTCAAAAAATTCACTCCCCCAAATTATGTTGTCCTGATGTAAAACATTTTTGTTCTGGATTATCTAACTTGTAAATTTTAGACTTTTGAAAAAAGACTTCCAAAGACTTCATATCCAAAATCTTAAATATTTTAAAATGAAAGTTCACTGTGGTCTGAATATCTAGTAACAAAACAGTTCACATTAACTAAATTTCATTTCATGATACATTATCTATTCTGATTTTAGCAAGCAGCAAAATAAGCCTGTATGCAGATTTCTTTGGCAAAAAAAAAATTGTGAAAGCAAAGTTTTCAGATCTAATTCCATCAACAGTCCCTGAAAAACAAGAAATGTGTAGCTTTCTGGATTGTTATGATCTACAAAGGTCCAACAGGCAACATGTTTTTAAGGCACGTTTCTTCTACTCCACCAACAGGTTAAAAGGTATCAGCCATAGACATGTCCATGGATTTGTGGCTCTTGTGATATGCACCCAGCCCTCTTCTACAGCTGGAGTGTTAAAATGGCCTGATGTTTTTGTATTTTAAGCACAGAATTTTACTAGAATCTGCAAAAAAAAAGCACCACTGAATGTCTACTGGCTATCCTCCAGGGGCTTAATTTGTGTTCTTCTGAAGGCCTTGGAGGACTAAAGGGTATGTGACCACTTCTTCAACAACATGTGCCATGACTCCAATTTGCAGTGCTCTGAGCCATTTGCAGCAAGCCTCTTTTACTCTCTCCCTCTCCATTTTCAGGCATTGCATGCATTATTAGCAAGATTACAGGGATATGATCTCCAGATGCACTCTGTGGTTTCTCACACGCTGTATAGAACAGAAGCAGGAATATCAGCAGCACAGAATATTGGTGTGTTTGTGTCAGCTTCTGATAAGGCATCAGACTGAAGTGAGGGTTGAACTGACAGTGCAGAGTCACTTCTGCCATTTAGCCTGAAGTGGCTGAATGACTTTCCCTCAGCCTCCAAGCCAACAAAAATGTTGATTTCAAACAACATTTCTTCCTTTCTGATCTCACCTTTCATCTTGATTGAAGTAACAAGTAGGCCTTTCCAGATCAAGGATCCTAATTGTAGCATTCCTTCCCTAGGGGTATCTGTAATACTGATTTTATGGCTGCAGTGAATGAGAGGCCTTTCTGTCCACATCTGTGACTTTCTCTCTTTTTAACCCCTTCTTTGCATCCTTTTCTTAATTTTGCTTATGATTTTTGTTCGCTAATATTATCATTTCATTAGTTTGGGGGTTTTTTTTGTGTTTTTTTTTTTTTTTCTCTATTTTGCCAGCAATCCAAACATTAATAATGGCAAATGTTTTTTTGAGAATTTACATAGGTTTAGCAAATGCTCAACATGCTGTGCTCTGCTCTTGAGTTCTCTGAATTTTATCTGTCCTTCAAGCAGTAAACTGTTCACCACATTCTTAGAGATAAAAATGTTATCCTTCCTATGTTTGTCAACTTGTGTCTATTATTAAATTTTTATAGGTAGCTAGGCAAAGAAATTATGGAATCTGTGAATCATGGAACGTGTGAATTACATTTGAGGAAAGCTGTATGGGAAATTTCTGACAGGATACATTAGATAACAGTCCATTTTGAAATATTCAGGTCACGTGACTGATGACTGCTAGGGATGTAGTTGGAATGGAAACATTTTAAGTCGCAGTCTCTCTGCTGTTCAAGTACTGACATCTAGCTTGGCACCACACAGAAGGTCCTAGCCTCAAGCAACAGATACCCTTGAATGAGGCCAAAAGGGTGTACACAATTCATATCAAATTACCATGGCTCTCTCGCTGTATAGATCAGAAATGACTTATATATAGTCATCTGTTTATATGTTTATCTAGTGTAAGAAAACGGAGACCACAGCCAGCAGCCAGCAGTGGCCATGAGAACAGAGATGTGGTAAAAATCTGTGTGAAGGAATTCTTCTGCCCTAGCTGAGTTTCGCTCAGTGTTTAGGAAGAAGGCAAATTCAGTCCAGTGCCTGTGTCTACATTGCACTAAGAGTAGAGATCATGTTCAGCATCACTGTAACAGAACCACGTGAACTCTTAACAGCATTTCCTTGATTTCTCAGAGGCATAACCCAAACCTAGGGACACACCTTTGCCTTCCTCAGGTGTAACTACAGATTTCAGCCTTTCTTGCATGAACTGGATATGTCGTGCTGAGTATGCTCAGTTTTGCTGTAGAAATAGATATAATAGCATAAATAATTTTGTTTGGGCTTTAAAATAGTTTTAAGAATTAAATTAAATGTTCGCAGCACTGATGATAGTATTTTTAAACCCTCTGTTAATTTGAAATCTCTGCTAGTGTGCAAAGAATGAGCAACACTTTTTTTCCCAGCGTTTTCCCTGCCTCAAATGACATTGCAATGTAGACAATAACATGCATAGCACATGATTAATGAAGCTGTGCACTGAGGACAGGACATCTGTGGGATCACGAAGAGTTGCTTTGTGTATATGTTACTGCATGTTCAAGAAACTCTACAAATTGATAATTTGTTAAATTAATTGACTTTCTCTGTGTAATGTTAATGTAACCTTCAGTTTGAAAAGTGCACAGATTTGCCAGCAAGGAAAACAGGCAGGTAGTCAAATCCCTAGAGGATTACTTAGGTTTGCAGATCACCACTTTGTCCTTTACCAAGGACATTAATATTTTTCAGGAGTTCTTAAATGAAACTAATCTTGAAAAAAAATCAATTTTTTAGGCCATTTACAACTCAGTATAATACTAGAAATAATAATACAGAAAATTTCTAGCATAAGTGTCGCAGCAATAATGATAGCTGTTCTGTGAGGAGATACACAGAAATTTGGAATGGTCTAGACAAGAGCATTTTCTCTGATCCAGCCATTGAGAAGCAGAGAAATAAATTTAGAATCACTTTCAATTCAGTGATTTCTAAATAAAATTCAAATTTATCTTTGCTAGTACCTCTGAGCCATTGAACTAGAACTAGAGAAGTTGTTGTAGACTGAGCATACTTGGCTGAATTTTGACCCTTAGTACTAACTAAAAAGTGAGGGGAGGATCTCTCCTAAAAGAAGGGTAAAGAACTTTTGACAAAAAATATAAGTCATGTGAGATGAGGTTGACAAGTTGCCATGACTGCAGAGGTGCTACCCTTTTTACACCAAAGGGAAGGAATTGCTTTGCAGGATTAGAAAAGAAGGATCTCTCTAATGAAAGAAAACAGGGAGGCTATTATTCCAAGATGAGACAGAAGGGAAGGTAGTGCACCTGACTAGTGACTAACCTGACTTAGTCCTGTCTCCCAAAATTCTAAAGGGTCAGAGCTCTTATCTTCTTGTCACCACATCTAAATCGAAGCTTTAAGTTAGTTCATATTAGTTAGGGCCTAAAGCCACTCTAAATAGGAAAATGAGCTCTTCTGTTTGAATCAGAGGCAGAAATTTATGGCTTTCAGCAGTTCCAGTGACTGCTCATATTGATAACTGAGAGTCTGATAATATATATATACATCAATTTTATTTCAAACAGGAGTGCATTTTTAATAAATTCCTGGGAAGAAGAAAGTAACAGAATGGTGGTTTAGTGTAGACTGCACTTTCAAGCTTTCTTTGCTTGAGGCATGGGGATGGAGTCAGAATTACAGCATTAGAACTCAGACTCGTTTGGCTCTGTGTACCTAAGAGCATTTCTGCTAGTGCATAATGATGTCGACCTAACTCTCTTTTTCACTCTTTTGGTCAGGGAAATACATAATTGCACTTTAATGTTTTAGTTATCATAACTAATTAATGTAGAAGTAGAATTTAGAAGAACAAGGATTATTATCTGTTGCTTTTAAATGATGATACATTCTAGCTACTCACCAGGGGAAGAATCAATGAAAAACAATTTTCCTTGCAGTAGAAGCAATCGTCTTCTTGCATGCACTCAAAATCTAAAGTTTAACCCCTGCTTCAATCCATCAGTGCCACAGGCTCTCTCTGTGAAACCAGTTATGGGTGTGGAGAATTTCCAGTGCGTAGAATCTAATAATTTTGTATTTGCCTATTTAAAAAGTGTAAAATTAAGTGTGGCAGCTTCTGGTTTACAGCCCTGGATGGGCTCCATTTGGGAGGAATTTCTTCAAAACATGACCAAGTCTGAGTTTTAATGGAAAACATCAATACACTTGATCTTTTCAAACATGATTGATGCATGAAAATGTTACGTTTGGAGAGCTGATGAAAAAAGCATTCAAGCCTCATTCCATTTCAGCAAGGCCTAATTTCAGGGCATGTAGTCAGTGTCATGTTTGACCCCAACACTTCATCTCTGCAACCACTGCAGGGCCACAGATCACAGCCCTATACAGAGTCATAGAAAATACATCTGGTTTCCCTAAGAATGTCAATATTTTGTGAGTTCTTACACAGCGTACTGAAACATATGTATGATACACACAAAATCTGCAAACTGCTTGTCTTGGTTTGGGAAGACAGGTATCTGCCAGGGAAAGTTGGAGCTTCTCTTGGGGTGGAGAATGTAAACCACCACCACCCTTTTTTCCAATTATAAATTTGCAGTTAAAAGCTTTTAGGCAAAAGAATTTGGAAATAGAAATAGCAGTTCTTTACTAGTATGTATAACAAAGCAAACAAACAAACAAAAAACAACTACAGCATTGATAACAAAAATAGTACCAAAAACCTCAAGGACTTTGCTTCACAAAAACCCACAGCAGTTTGGTCTCAGTGCCTTTGTAGGATCCTCAGAGCACCAAGCTGGGAACAGTGGTGAAGTCCCGGGCTGGTAGCTGGAGTGGCAGGATGTCCTGGCAGGGCAGGGGGTGCAGGGTCACACTGTAACAAGAGGACCAGTGCCCACGAAACCGCGACAGTGGGGCAGGGCTGGCCCAGCTCCCGCAGGGCAGCAGAGAAGCCCAGAATTCCAGGGTGAGCAGATGATGGCAGATTTCCCAGCACTGGACTCCTCCAGAGAGAGTGAACTCTTCTAAGAGCGAGCAATCCAGCCATTCTCTCTCCCCGAATGCTGAAAAACCAGAGTGCCAAACTGCCTCAAGCTCTGTCCTTTACCTGCCCCAAAACTCACGTTACCTCCTCCTCCGAGCTTCGAACACCCGTTTGATTTTTGTTAAATAGTCTTAAGTGTGACACTTAGTCTCCTTGGTAACTTATGGGGAAAAATTCTTCATAGTAAAAAGGAACAAATCTAACCCCCAACATGGCTACAGTGGGAGAATAATGAGGTCACACTGATACACTGTACACTGAAAATAAAAAGTATGTTACTTAATGAAAATGTGAACTTCACATAAGAAACCAGCAGGATATACTGAAATATTTATAAAGCCACCACATATTTGGTGTATTATATTCTGGAATCCACTGTGTACCTGATTATGAAATGTCTTTGTCAAAATAGTTCAATATACAAGGAATACAATGCAATATAGCTGGCTTCCTTTACTGTGAGTTGAAGGTTGTACAAGGTGTAGTTGCAACACTAAGCAGTCAATTATCATTCCAAATCTCTCTTCCACTTTTCCTTTTGTGCTGAGACATTGCAATTTACTTGACAACTTTTCACAGTACTTCTGCTTTTCGTCTAAATCTGTTGGTAATGCTTTAAGAATTAAAATTTACCGTAAATAAAAACAAATAAGAGGCAATTATTTATTACTGTTGCACACTTATGAAAACGTTTCCTTCACCTCTGAAAAAGTTCTATAGATTTTAATACACTGAAGACAAAGACGGAACTTTCATTATAAACCAGAGCCAAGTAAATGAAACTAAAGAAATAAAAATCCCGGAAGGTCAGCAGTTTTTAAAATAACTGGGGTAATTTGACAGCTAAACTAAGTTATGAAGAGGACTGGTGGCTAGATTGTGTCCAAATTAGATCCTTCTAAATTGCCTCCTGGTGGGTAGCTTGGGTCAATAACCACATCTGAACATCTTGGTCAAACATCTTGTGGGCTAATCAGAAAAGACCAGGATAAAACTGTAATTGTCCATGACTCAACTAACATAATGAGAAATGACTGGAGTTAGTACATTTCACATTTTACTGATGTTGAAACGGTTTCCCAAATTGTTTTGGAAAGGGTAAACACATTTTTCAAGGTGATTTGCTGACAACTTCTGCACTAGCAACGTAATGATGGCAATTGCATAAAAAATAAAAGGAAAAAAATAAGAAAAAGAAAAACAACAACAAAACCCCCAAACAAACAAACAAATTTCCCTGAAAAACTAAAAAATAAACACTTATTAAAAATCTATCATGGCATCGACTCATGGAGACCTAATTCATTACCACGGATAGAATTCAAATGGAATGTGAATGTGTATGTTCACATAATATGTGATAGAATTCCACAATTCCTGCATCTTTTTTATTTTTCTCCTATTAAAATTATTTAATTTTATAAAGATTTCTAGACATGCTGAGGAGCTGTCTCTTTTCTCACTTAAACAAGGACTTCATATTATGTGTGTTTTTATCTACAAAAGACCCACTTCTCTTTTTATTCAGTGAGATAACAGCTTTTTTTTTTTTTTTTTTTTGCATAAATTAGAAAGAAGATTCTTTTCAGTTAGGTATAATGTGGTGGCTAAGAGCTATTTAAACATTTTGTCTCGGTTTGATATGCTTTCATTGTTAACTAGCACAATCAGGTTTTTTTAGTGAATTGAATGGAATAGAAAAGGAAAATCTTCATTGCTTGTCAGGAAAGCTGAACAGCAGGCATTATTGTCAAAAGAAAAAACACTTTTGGTAAGATTTGTTTGTGCATGGTATTAAAAGTACATTTCAGAGATAGGCATAAAATGAACCTTGTTTTTCAGGGCTTTTTTTAGAGATCAGCACATGATTTGAGGCAACTGGGCAAAGTGCAGAAAAGCTGGGATGGGCTTGGACTCAAATGAGAATGACAGACCATGGATGACATAAGTAAGATGAGTGATACAGCACATTTTAGTGGAAGCCAGATGTAATGAATGCATTTAAGTATGGCATATTCTACAGAATACAATGCAGAGAGTTCAGGGAAATATTATTAATATTTCAGAGCACATCTTTTTATATGAAATATACATCTTGTGTATGCAAAGTACATTTTCAAGAGCTAGCAGAATTCTAAGACTAAGATATAAGTGTCTCAACATTAAGCTTGAATATTTCATTACATCATAAATATAATATGTTTCAGTATATAATGGATGACAGATAACTAAATATTTGATTTTGTGCCAGTCATAGTGAGCCTTCACATGCAGAGCTGTTTTCATCATCGTGACCCAATTGTGAGTGCCATGAAAAATTTGACAATAATGTCAAGATTCAGTAAGAGGTGGCTATGTTAGTGTTGGACATTTTAGCAATGTGGCAACATCTCTGTTGCCATCTACATCCAATCTTTATTATCATCAAAAATGCCCTGCTGCTTCTAAAGTAACAGACAGTGGGTTTTTGAAAGCTTTCCAGGTTGAAGTTTACTGAGTATGTCAAGGTCCCTTTCCTCCCTCGAGGAGGAACTGAACTGGCTGTTCTGTGCATTGCTAGCTCTCCATTTCATTCATTCCCTCACTTTAAATGGAAAATACCCTGTCTTCCCCTAGCAATCAGCTACATGAGTCACCAGGCATCTTGAGACCACTTGGTATTCATAGGCTAGTACTTGTTCCAGCTCTAAACACAGCTAGCTTTGTATTTATGGCACTCCAGCAAATGCAACCTTTAAAATAAGAAGTAGCTTTGAAATGCAAAGTTCGTGTAGCTACTCATATTTTCTTCAGATGTAAAGGTATTTATATACAGGGCAATAGTTCAGCTACAGTAGAAATAAAGACAATGGTTTGGTTTATTTACTCTGTGTGTCTACAGTGATTTCATCGGTATTGCATTATTTGATTCTATCCCCTCCTCATCCTTTGATTACAGTGCAAGGTTATACCAGCAAAACCATTTCACACATTTTGTTTGTGGGATAGCCTGTTTGGCATCTGCTGCAAGTCTCATGCTACTGCAGAGGAAGGGAGAGAAAAAAGATTTCTACCTAAATCTTTGTGGAACAGCTACTCATATCTTGATGATGCAACAATGTGAAACCACAACTATTACGTGACATACCTTTGGATATCATCTTTCAGAGAAAAACTAGGGCAAAAGTAATGCAAATCAAAATAAGACTGGACCAGAAGGATACATGAGAGTGGAGTAAGACAGCAGCTTGCCTGCTATTAGGTCCTCAATATTTAGGACTGACAGAGAACGATCTTTCTTCAGGAGCTTGGGTTAAGAGGTCATTTTTCTACCCAATGCCTTTATGCAAGCACAAGGAAGCCGAATTTCAGTTTTGCAGTGTCTATGTCTATGCCTATCCTTCTGGTTCCCTTTTTCCTTTTGTCTTCCTTTTTCTTCATCCATTCTTTCTTTCTCCTGGATGACAATCATCCTCGCTTGACTGCTGTGTACACAAGTGATCCCAGTCTTGTTAAACCTGTTTCTTTTCCAGCACCTTACAGCTTCAAAGTGAGAAAGAACACTAAGTCATTTGGCAGCGCACTAACCCTTTAGAGAAGAAAATCATTAAAGTACAGGAGTGGAACTCCCCTTTTGCAGACCAATGCATGCTTTAGCCCAGGCCTTGCAGAAGAATGCCCCTTGAGAAAGTCCTATCCTGCAGTGGAGGAAATCCTGCTGTGCCTGAGTTTCAGGTCCTGGTCTCAGGGAGGTGTTTGCAAAGTTCCTTGTGAAATCTGGTGTTAGGAGAAAATGTTGAACTGTTAGATCATGCCAAATGCTTACAGCTAAAGCAAAAAGCAGCAAACCCACCAAACTGCAGTATGTATGCTTCATGCAAGTCCAGAGGATACCTGATAAGATGTAATCTCTTGGCAAAGCAGAACAAGATTATTACAAATCTAGGATCATAAATCAGGCTGGTTTAATTGTCCTTCAAGCTATATATGCTGTGGGAAAAGAGCTTCTGTGGCTTGAGATTTCCTCTTGTGTATTAGCTTTTACATCTACAAGAGCAACAGATGACAAATAGTGCTAAAATTTAAGAAGTTTTAAGCATCCTTCCTGAATGACAGCAGCTTTCCTGGATAAACAGGCATAGACAGGGAGACTAATATGCCTGCACACCTACACATTGTGAGTCTGATATGAGTGTTCATGGAGTTCAGTTACACTTCCCTTACCTCAGTGAAGAGCTGAATTATTTGCAGTATATTTTAGAGCCATTGTGTTCAATCCTTGCTCAGGAAGGTTAGGTTAGTAGCTTTGCTGGAGAAGATGAATCTATCAGTATATGAATCTATCTCCTCACAAGTTATAGCCTGGGTGATATCACGCTCTGTGCACACTTCATTGAGAACACAGCTCGTCTGTACTGCCCTGGCTGTCCCCCATGAAGCTGTTTACTTGCAGAAAACCAAAGATAGGCTTAGGTAGGTGCAGTTGTTTATGTCTACTGATACTAAAGTAGATCTAAAGACTTGAAAAGCATGAAACAGTAAATATATGACATAAAACACAGGAAAAATAACAAAATAAACTGTAGAAAGTATAATTAAACATCAGTTCACAAAGGTGAGATGAAAGAAAGACAAGGGCCTTAACATCATTCTCTAGAAATCCCGCATTTAAAGGTAGCAAACACTCAGCATTGGCTGTATCTTATGTATTTCTTAAACAAAAACAAATAGAGAAAATAGGAGTAGCTACAATCAAATAACTTTTTAAAATAAATTGTGTTCTGTTCACAAGGGTTTGAAAGCACAGTCAGGTCCCTTGACATTTTGGATGTAGTTGTTTCAGGAGGATTAGCAGAATGTAATTTTGTGCTAAGTGGCCTTGGCTACATTGGACTTGCCATTACTTTGGTCTTTCAGTACAACCTTCGTGTGCCAATTACAAAACTCACTTTAGCTCCCAGAAATGTATTGTGGACAATTAAAACAGTAAGCAAAAATTTGTGGGTTGTAATTTTCCTGTGGAAGTTGTTGTTAGAGGAACTGTAGCCAGATAAACTTTTGACATAGACACATATGATCACAGAATAATAGAACAATTAAGGATGGAAAGGACATTTTAAATCAGTAAGTCCAACCATCAACCCAGCAGTGCCAAGTCCACCACCAAACCATGTCCCTAATTACCACACCAATGCGTCTTTCAAATACCTTCAGGGATGTTGACTTAACCACCCCTCTGGGCAGCCTGGTCCAGTACTTCACAACCCTAATGGTGAAGAAATTTTTCCTAAAATTTTAACCTTTCCTAGCACAACTTGTGGCCATATCCTCTTGTTTTATTTCTTGCCATTTAGAAGAAGAGACCAACGCCCTCCTGGCTACAACCTCCTTTCAGGCAATTGTAGAGTGCAGTGAGGTCTCCCCTTGAGTCTCCTCCAGGCTAAACAATTCCAGCTCCCTCAGCCATTCCTCATCAGACCTGTTCTCCAGAACCTTCCCCAGCTCTGTTGCCCTTTTCTGGACACGCTCTAGTCCCTCAGTGTCTTTTTCATGGTGAGGGTCCCAAAACTGGACACAGGACCTGAGGCACAGTCTCACCATCGCAGAGTACAGGGGACAATCACCGCCCTGGTCCTGCTGGCCACACTGTTGCTGATACAGGCCAGGATGCCACTGGCCTTCTTGGCCACCTGGGCACACACTGGTTCACATTCAGCTGCTTTCAACCAACATCCCAAGATCCTTTTCCACTGAGTAGCTTTCCAGCCACTCTGCCCCCAGCCTGTAATACCTCCTGGGGTTGTCATGACCCCAGTGTAGGAGTGGCACTTGGCCTTGTTGAACCCTGTACAACTGGCCTCGGTCCATCAATTCAGCCTGTCCACATTCCTTCCTCCATCAGATCAACACCCCTGACCAATTTTGTGTTGTCGGCAAACCAAGGGTGCCCTTGATCCCCTTATCCAAGTCACCAATGAAGATATTAAATAGGACTGGCTTCAGTACTGAGCCTTGGGAAACAGCACTTGTGACCAGACATCAGCTGGATTTAACTCCATTCCTACTACTCTCTGGACCTGGCCATCCAGCCATTTTTTCCACACAGTAAAGAGTAGACCCATCCACACCATAGGAAGCTGGTTTCTCTGGGACAACATTGTGGGAGACAATGTCAAATTGTCAAAATTAAAGAATTCTAGGTAGGCAACATCCATAGTCTTTTTCTTACCCTCTGAGCCATAGAAAGAGATCAAGTCACAGAAGGAGATTAGGTGAGTATTGTGGTTTGAACCCAGTCAGCAGCCAAGCCCCACACTCTCTCACTCGCTCTCTCACCAGAGGGATCAGGTACAGAATTGGAAGGGTAAAGGAAACTAGTGGGTTGAGAAAAAACAGTTTAATAGGAAAAGAAAAAGCGAAGAAAACACAGTAGAAAAGAAAACACAGCAGAAAAGAAAACCGAAGAATTAATTCCCTCCTTCCCATGGGCAGGCAGGTGTTCAGCCATTCCCAAGACAGCAGGGCCCCATCACATGTAATGGTTACTTGGGTTGACAAATGCCATCATTCCAAGTGTCCTCCCTTTCCTCCTTCTTCCTCCCATTTTACATACTGAGCATGATGTCACATGGTCTGGAACACCCCTTTGGTTAGTTGGGGTCACCTGTCCTGGCTGTGTCCCAGCTTCCCAAGCATCCCCATGTTCCTTGCCAGCATGGCAGTATGGAAAGCAGAAAAGGCCTTGGCTCTTTGTAAGCCCTGCTCAGCAATAACCAAAATATCTCTACATTATCAACAATCTTATCGATAAATTTGTTCAGCACAAATCCAAAACACAACCCCATACCAAGTACAGTGAAGAAAATTAACCTTACCCCAGACAAAACCAGGACATCTGGCCAAGCAGAACCTGCCTCTCATAAACCCGTGCTGACTGGGCCTGATCCCTTTGGTTATAGTGTAAGTGCACTAAGAGTGGTGGCACTCCTGATCTGTTCTATGACCTTTCCCTGCCATCAAGGTCATGCTGACAGGGCTATAGCTCTCTGGATCCTCCTTAGAGTGCTCCCTCTAGATAGTAAGTGTGCTGGTAAATGATGGAAAGTGGCTCAGTGAGCACTTCTGCCAGCTTCCTCAGTACCTTGGGGTGAATCCCATCTGGCCACATACACCTGACTATGTCTGAGTGATGCAGCAGATCACTGAGCATTTACCATTGGATTTGGGGGCTTCCTTCTTCCTGTCTTCTTCAGGGGACTGGTTACCCAGAGAACAATTACTGCCTAAATTAGAGTCTGAGGCAAAGAAGGTATTGAGTCCCTGAGGCTTTTTCTCATCCCTATTTTTTTTTCTGCATCCAATAAAGAATGAAGATTCTCTTTTGCCCTCTTTTTGTTGCTCAGGTATTTATTGAAACATATTTTATAGACTCTTATGACAGTCGTGAGATTAAGTTCTAGTTGGGCTTCGGCCCTTTTAATTTTCCCTATTCATAACCTCACAACAACCCTGTAGTCCTCCTGAGTGGCCTACCCCTTCTTCCAAAAGTCATTATCTTTTCTCCTGAGTTCCAGACAAAGCTCTCCATTCTGTCAGGCTAGTCTTTTTCCTCTCTGGCTCAACTTTTGGCCTATGTGGACAGCCTGCTCCTGTGCCTTTAGGATTTTCTTCTTGAAGAATGTCCAGACTTCCTAGACTCCTTTGCTCTGCAGGACTGTCTCACAAGAGACTCTCTCAACCAGTCACCTAAACAGACCAAAGTCTGCCCTCAGGACATCAAAGATGCCTGGAGTTGTTAACCTTTATCCATGAACAGACCCACAGGCTCTAGCCTGGACTGGCACTTCACTCCTCTGCAGGAAGAGAGAAACACAGGCTCCGCTCCCTGGGACGTGGGTCAATGCTGTCACAAAAAAGGATGAGCACAACTTTCTCTCTCACTCACATTTAGGCAGCTGACTGTGGCCTGAAACGATGAGGTCAGGTTAAACAAGCAGAGTGAGCAAAGACTTAGCACAATTTCCCAAAGCGCTATATATTTGTGTCTGAGTATGAATACACAAGGCTAACTTTAGTTCCTGTTTTTGAAAATGTTGGCCCTAATCTACATAGAACATCATTTATTCCCTGCCCTGCCCCCTCCACTCCCTCCCATTTTTAACAGATGGAAATTTCATTTTCCAGGGCTAGTTTTTTCCAGGTGGAATGCTTCCAAACTACAAAAAGTGAATTTCTCACAATCATCTCTGGACGGAATTAAAACCAGGACTTTAAATGAACTGGATTTTTCTGTCAGAAAATTCCAGTTAAGGGTATTTAGCTTTTTTGTCGCTGTTATTCAGAAAGCTCAGCAGGAAAAAAACGGAGAAACAGTGGCCCCACTCCATGTTTGCCCATTTTGAATAAGAAATTAGTCCTTAATTGTAGCATAAGGCAGAAGCTACACCTCCAAAAGCTGAGTTACCCATTTCAATAATTTTCAAGCTGAAATCATGTTCAGAAAAAAGTTGCTTAGGCACAGCCATTTAATTTGTTCTGCCAAGTACACAGACCTGCAGAGTCACCAGAAGATTACTCCTAATGCAAATAATCCAGACCATGGTGTGGAGTACATCACAGAGATTTAGTTACCGCCACTGGTGGGGAAACCAGAGATCTGTGGCCAGAAATATCACACAGATGGGCCTGTTTGAAAATCCGCTGCATCCTGGGCTTTCAAACCTTGAAAACAGATGAAGTGATTCCAGCGTGACCCCTGCTGTGATATAATGGATCCTGTCTGTGCGTGCAGTGTTTGTCATGATTTACCTCTTGCAATTCCTGGCTTGTGAAACAGACGGCAATTCTGAAAATGAATTACTATTGATTAGACATCCTGCACTATTGAGTTCTAGGCAATTTTATGAATTTATTTATTTGAATAAAAGCTTTTAATGACCCTACTAATTTGAAATGGCTCTAGCAAAACAGCAATTCTGCTTCCCTTTTTTCCTGTTTGCCAACAGCAGATACATGGTTTTAGGCCCTGTTTATGCCAGCTCTGACTTGTCACCTTCACACAGACAGGACTACCTGATTAAAATGACAGCATGGGTTTCAGGGGAAGCAGGGGAGATCCTCTCCCGAGGACACAGTCAGCACTCAGAGCGCAGGGGGAGCTCTTGTCTTTCTGTGGCAGGTGGAAGGGGGGTTGAGCCCCAGTCCCAGAGCATCGCTGGGGCAGAGCATCCCTCAGGCAGAGCATCCCTCCTTCTGCTGAGCGCAGCAGCAGCAGGCTGAAAATAAAGGACTACTGACAATACAGCTGGCGGCTGGGCCCCTTAATTACCCCTCACACCCTCCTGCCAAAAAGAATGTTCTGCTGAGAAAGGAGAGGATTAGGTGCTGCTCCACTAAAGATGGGATTGTACTGAAACGGGTGAAGATCCTAAATAGCAGCCTAGGGTTTGAATTGGGCTGTGATTTAAAGTCTAATACTTGCCAATGTCTTATTAGGCATATCTGCTTATCATAGAAATAAACTCTGTGGTAAAATGTAATCTGGCACTGAGTTATGCTTTGAAGGAAACAAATGACAAAATGCTCCGAGGAATCAGGCTCCCTGTGCTCTCTTTAAAAGCACAAGAGACTTCTGCAAAGGCGTTTCCAGAGCATGTATATTAATGGTCTTTTAATAGTGATTTTTACTGAATAACCTAGTGCGTGTGAATAGCACGCACATTTCAAAAATCAGCAGACCACTTCCTCCCATCAGAGGAAATGGGTTAAGCAGTATTTTTGGTAGTACAATGGACCTGAATGGAGGAATAACATAGTTTTGATATATGACAGTTTCAGGAGACTGACACAAAAAAAAAAAAAAAAAAAAAAAAAAAAAGTCCTCAAAGGCACCTATGCAGAACATTTCCAAGGCTTGGAAAGAGCTTGTATACAGAACATTCTCCTTTCATTCAGGCAAAAAGAATGTGCTTACATGGCAGAAAGGACAAGGAGTAGGAGTTACGCATGACTTCCTGAGATTATTTTCAACCCTAATCAATGCAGCACTAATGCAGCAAGGTATCAGTGCTGTAAACAGCCTTGAGTATGCTGGCTGTGGAATGATAAAATTTTAAAAAGTGGGAGAGCGAATGAGAGAGGCAGAAAAGAAGGAAGTAAAGGAGCGCACAAAAGGTTTCTCTATAACAAGCAGAAAAACAGGTTCCTATAAGATGGATCTAGGCTCAGGCAGGCAGTCAAAGCCTTTAAACAAGCTCTGCAGGGAATTAAATTCTCTACCTTACTCTAAAAATATGTAGCAATAAAACGGGCTATTTATGACACAGAATGTCTCAGATTTTAATAGAAATTTGTAAAAAAATATGTATCTCCATGAATAGATGCTGAATTTAACCACTCCAAATGAAAACAAACAAACAAACAAAACAAAAACAAAAACAAACAACAAAAAAAACAACCAGGGGAAAAAAAAGCAATCTAGAGGGTAGAATGCAGTCAGTCATCCAGAACTCTGTGAAAATGCAGATTTTTTAATTTACTTATTAGGTAAGTATTTAATACCCTAAAGGCAGTTAATTTCCACAAGAATCAGAGTAAGTTTGGACTGTAAGAATGGATTTGAATATGGATTCTTGTAGTGCCTCCCATAATTCCTGAATGAGCAGAAACAAGGCAAGTGAGAAACCAGTGGCTTTTCTGGTACTATAGCAAGCTGCTCTTCTCTCCATGATGGTGGGTGCTGTCACCACCACAGGGTGATGGTCCAGTCTCCCTCCTACTTCCTTTCCTCCTCTCCCCACTGTCCTTCCCCCTTCTTTCCCCAGCATTCAGTCTGGCATTCAAATCAAAGGTTTACTTTGAAGTTATAACCTAAAATGGGCAGCTGATAACTATTTTCTTCCTAGTGCTTTAGTGATGATGAATTGCTGATCAGGAAATGACTTTTTTTTTTCCCCTTTTTTTCATTTACATTCAAGCAGTAAAAGTCAAGGCTTGGCACTGCAAATATGTGCAAATTCATCCACTGGCTGCGTGTGCTACAGCAAATCCTATGGAGATAAGGAGCTAAAGCAGCAGGGGTGCAGCAACATAAGCTTCAAAGCTAGACATGCAATTTACTAGGCAACAAACTCAACAAAGGGCAAAGGGATATTTAACAGGGAGGTGAAATATTCCAACCATTAAACACAGCAAATTGTAGCGACGGCCAGAGCATGCTGCACCTCAATATAGAATGTGTATGGGAAGAAATACAGAGTTTTACCCAGGAATTAGTTTAGCTAATGATTTTTTTTTTCAAGCAAAAGGATGTTCTGAGGGATTGCAAATGTTCCTGTTGTTATGAACAGAATTAAGCAAAATTATATTTGGAGGGTGTGGGGTGGGGTAAGAGAAGGTTTAGTAATTGGTGCTGAATGCTTAAGGTAGTCAGCATAAATTATTGTGTTTAACCATAAGCAAATTAGACCATGTCAATCTTTTAGGAGGCAATTAATGCAATAGATTTTCTGTGGCCTGTTTTCACACACATGAGGCCTGATCCAACTCCCATTACCTCTCCTGGCGCAAGCATGTATCATGTATTGAGTACAACCATGGCTGACTTTTACCACTGTCAGTGGTAACTGGGTCAAGCCCATCTTACAGAGCAGAAATGTTATTCAAAAAGAAAAAAAAAAACGCACTCAAACTCTCTTCTGAACAAGTATGTTAGTCCTTATTAAAAATATAAAAAAAAAACCCCCAAACCACCCAAAAAAACCCCACTAGCTCTGGTACAGAATTGATTCTGATCCAGATTCTTCACACTTAATGATGGAAATTCTGGAAGGCATTTAGGTTGGCTGAGCACTTGCAGTAATATCAGTTGATTGGCCTTTTTTCTGCAGCCACCTGGGTCTTCAGTTAGACATATTAAAGGACTGCACCTACACTGCAAACTGGCCCTTTTCCTTCATTTTCTGCAGTTCATTTGTGTCCAATCAGGTTGCATCAGGATTCATTGCATTTAATGGGAAATGCGTTCTTCTGGATCAGATACCTGTTTTCAATTTGGAGAGTATCTGATTCCAATGGCAGAGGTGACAGGAATAAAGAGGAAAGGAGAAGTAAGTGCCTATAGGATAGATTTCTGCCACACTGACAGAGCTGCCAGTTTCTGAATCACTGAGGCCTTATAATTTACTTGTATTTTTCCAAACTGCAACGGTGAAACAAGTGAGAAATTAACTACGTCTTAATTTGAGCTTATTTGAAAATTATCTGTTCTCTTTCTCTAAGCATAACTGGGTTTTGACATAAAAGTTCCCTTACCACAGTGTTTCCCCAGAGCCTCAGCTGTCTAGGAAGACCGCTACTCTGCCGTGATGAGCTGCAGAGGTATTCCTGACATACTGCCTAAGTCAGCATCAGGCTCACTACTGCTTAGAGAAGGATGCAGTTTAGTCTCACTATAACCTGGTGCTATCTTTCCAGAGTCAGCTTGAGGGTTCAACAGGGAATGATTAAAAATGATACTGTGTGGGTTGTTTTTATAAACTAAGAAACCTCTACCTCAATTTTTTTCTTTTCCAAAATCATGATGTGGACACAGCATATTTTTTGTACCAGGCTTTGATGTAATACATATTTGAAAGAACATCAGGGAAAATTTATCTATGCCAGAAATGTATCATTTTCCTAACAAGCAGAAGGAAAAATTTTGTGGCATCACAACACTAATACTGTGGCTCTGTGCTTCAGTTCAAAAACAATCTGTTGAGATTTATTTGATCAACTTGAATTATGGAGAAGGTAGATCTGTGCAGATCACCATTTTCAGCTTGTTTGCAGGCATTTGGAAGATGTTCCTACATAGAAACAAAGCAATAAAGAAAATTTGGGACCAGCTTTGGGTCATTTGCATCTCATCATCGCAGGCATTCCCCCCTTGATGGTCTAACCAAAGTCACAGTTGGAGAGGAGAACTAGGAGGGCAGGAAGGAAAGTCTTAAGATGAATGTCAAAGAATAAGCCAAGAGAGGCTTCTTGCTGACCTCTAAAGAAAATGTTGAACCATACCCCAGACTGCTGAACACCATGAAAAAATACTTCTTCAGACTTGGATGGCCATAGCACGTAACCAAGCTGAATTCTAGACAAGGGCCACTTCTACTTTGCCAATAAGATCATGCATATTCAGGGAGATTTCCAAGTGGCGTAGACCAGCTCCTTTCCACCCACCAATGAACAGCCCACCTACGCTGGCTGAATTCAGTACTTTCATTCAGCTCAGTTAGTAACAGACATCCTCAAGGAGCCACAACGTGAGCCCCAAGAAGTGGCCTATGCCCCTTCTCAGCCTGGGAAAGAAAATGCTCAACAGCTGGTGCCACTCCTGGGAGCAGCTGCCTGTGCTACACTCAAACAGAGGGGCCTCCTCTTTCTGACCATCTGTCAGTCCAGTGCTGAGGAAATCTACATTGTAGACCTCATTTCTGGCCAGCTGGCATCCAGCCTTATAGCTCTGAGTTTATGCAGAAGCTAGCAAACGCCAGCATCAGGTCTGATGTAGGTAGCATCACAGAAGTGGTTGGCCAAAAGAGAGGTGGATGGGTATATTAAAACCAAAGCTATATTTCATTAGAGAAAACCCTATAACTTTCATATATTCTATGAAAAGAGAACAAGCTTGGCCAAACTTTGTGCAAATGATCGGTAGGCTTGCAAGGAGCTACACTTGATGTGGTGCATTTGGTTCTAAAGAGTCCCCAATTCCAGCCCTACCTAAATGTGTTTCCTAAACACTACCACCTAAAAGCCAGAGGCAATATCTGGATCCCGCTGGCTCCAGGGTATGGATATCCCAGTTTCCATGAGTGAACCTGTAACCACAACCTAGAGGGCTGTGGCTGCTTCTGAGGTTCATGACCCCTGCATCCATCTGGGAGATGGTAGAGCAACCACTCTTGATGTGCTAGAATGTCCTCAGTTTGCTTGGAGGGCGGGCAAAGCCTGGAGCCAAAGCAGTGGGGAGATAGGCAACCCTTGCCATTGCCTGGGCAGGGATTCTACTGGCAGCAAAGTGACCACAGCCATGATGCCCACTCTGTCTGTGCCAGACCTGTGGGGAGTCGAAGCTACTGCCAAAACATGAGGTCAGTAATTTGCTCTTTGTTCCCCTGACACCTCTCCCTGGCAAGACATGTCAGACCTCTGAGGCCTCTCTTGGATCTGCTTTTCAACTCTGCCATCCCCACCTTCCCTTCCCACACCTGGAGCAGCCCAGCTTTGACAACTCTACTCCAGGAGAGAAACACAAAATTTTGCATGTTTTGCAAAGGGAGTCAGCCCTGCCTGCAGCAGCGTCCCCAGGAGACCAGAGGCTACCATAACCTCACCAGCATGGAAAAGGTGCATTTTCACCTCCACCTGCCTCCTCAGACACAAATACCTGGCAGCACACATGTTTGCAAAGATCATACTGAAACAACACTCCTTCCCTGGGGAGACAAGGAAGATACAAACAGCCTGTGACAGATGTTTGCTATGTTACCCAAGGCTTTACTAAATGGCACTTGCAAAACGGGATTGTCAGAGTACAAAAACCTAGGCAGAAAAGAAGAATTAGCCACTTCACTAGAAAACGCAACCCCCCACAAACAAACAAATAAAATAACCAAGGGAGCAAATGGAGTTACAGTCTATGGTCTCAACATGTCCAGTTTAGAGCATTTTTGAGCTGATGTATCTGAGACAAGTGAGGGAGAACAGTCTTTTTGTTATGACACTGGAATCAGAGCCTAAGGAGATCTAGATCTGAAGCTTAAATGTATCTTCCTGACTCTGCTTCAAGTTTCTTACATTTCCTTAGGCAAGCATTTAATCTCTCTTCAGTGGATTCCATATTTGTATAATAAGGGTAATACTTCCTTCCTCCCTCTTGTGTAATTAGCCAGCCAGGGCCAAAGCCATCAAAGAAATTAGCTACCTGAAGTAAAATTTAAGTGGTGCAATTAAAATATAAGTCTTCAGAGTGTTCTTACATCTGCTGCCTAGAGCTGGAGACATCTGAAATCTGTATACAGTAAGAAATTGAATATACCCTCATGTTCCCAACTTGGCTGTAGCATGTTGAATCTTTGGGGCTCCTGAATTTCCTTGCACACTTAGCCCTCACCCCTTTGAAGTTATTGTAGTGACCATCATAACTGTGATCATTTTGGAGACAAAAAATATCCAACTTCCAGAAAACATCCAGTGGAGCTGAAAACTTTTTCTTTTTTGAGGAGCAATCATTACATCTGATAGAAGGAGATGTCAAAGAGGTAGGGTTTAGTGTAATTTAGTGTTGAATGAAAGATGCTGCGTAACAAGGACTGTGTGATCACAAAGGCTTTGAAAGAGCAGGAGCATGCTTATCCTGTCTGACAGCATTACCCACAATGTGTCATTATAGATATTGATGGTTATATAGCCATAATTAAAGTGTTGTGCTTAAATAGCTAAATGTAGAAAGTTGTGTCAGATCATTAACACAACTTTAAGTTTAATCATGTCTTGTTATAGAGTGGAGACAAATATTTAGGGTTCCTTGCTAAGAGTTACTATGTCTAATCATCAAAGCAGAGCTGCTTGCCAGGAGCATAAAAACCTAATGGGTTTTTCAAGAAAATTATGTCACCTTCAAATTAACATTCATAATATAGATGGCATTTATAAAAGGTAAAGTCATTCATATTGACACAGCGTATCTCCAGTTACTGTCATGAGAGATTATGAATCCTCTGTCCAGAAAGACATTTTGCCAAAGCAGGGTTTTGTTAGACTAAGACAGGCTGGCAAATCTGAGTGACTTTATCTTCTTCCTGACAATTTCTTCATTTGGACTTAATCAGTGACATATGGATGCCTTGTTTTGTGCAAATAATCAGGATCATTCAGGCATCTACTGCTGCCATATATATGAGTTTTCTTGTGGTGCTCACTGGATCAGCACTGACTCTGTGCTTGAATGCAGGAACAGACTTCATTTAAAAAACGTGCAGGGAAAAAATGATTTTTTCAACATAACATTTGCTATGAAGAATGAAAAAGGTCTGAAAACATCACTCCCATCAAGTGTGCAAGTCTAGATGATAATATGGCTTAGCATAATAAAAGAATTACCTAATAATGCTGCTACCTAAATATCAACTACTTTTGAGATAAATATGGGATGGGAGAATGGTCAAAACCTTAAGCAGAATGGTACATATACCAATTATTTAAAGAAATAAATTAGGCAGGATAGTTGAAAATGCTTCACATCTCCAGACAAAAAAAAAAAAAAAGAAATTAAATAAAATAAAGATAGGATTTAACTATAACTATAAAACTTTCATTGCCTCATTTGGATGCGCTTATATTTATTTGAATTCTTCGCAATGTATTTCCTGAAATATTTTCCAAAACCTGAGATATTTTTACACAAGATAGTGTAGCATATATCAAAAGTTATAAAAGACAACAGTAAAATGTAATGATGAATAATGAAAAAGGGAGCTATTAACACCCTGCATTACACCACTGGACATAGAAAAAGACTCTGTCCATGAAAATTATGTGATGTGACTGCTACTACAACTATTCATTACTTCATACCGGTAAATCTAGTACAGAAAAAAAATGAGCATAAACTGTGATATTTTAGAAAATATATGATCTGATGGACACTAGGAGATATAATTCCAAACACAGAATTAAAGAGGATAGGGACTGGTGGTGATGCCAGATAGTCATTGATGAGACTGGGCAGAGGAATTAGTGCAAGCTGACATGAGTTAAAACCACCCTCAACAGTGAATGTGTTGCAGAGGCAGGGGAAATATGCATTGAAGTTGTGTGAGAACTTTAATCTGGAGTACTGGATCATACAGCCGATACACTCTGTATGGGAAATATGCCCAGGGAGGATCAATATAATTTAGGAAGGGCCTAAACTAAACAAACAAACAAACCCCAAAACAAACAAACCAAAACAAACCAAACAAAAACCTTAATAAAACTAATTCTGGAAAAACAACGATAAAGACAGGATATTGTGAAATTCCATCAACATTTTAAAAGCAAATATTAATTTTTTACTACAGCTAAAAATCTGTGCACAACTAAGTAAATGGAAGGAAATTAAGAGTGAAATTTTAAGAAGAATTTCAAGAAAAACTTCTTGACAGTGAAATATATTGGATGGTGGAGTAATGTCCTCAGGGAAATACTGAAAGCCCTGTCACTTGGGACTTTTAAAATGGCACTGAAAAAACCCACAACAGAGTATCTAGGAGAGAGAACAGTCTTTGAATTGGCCTCAGGGAGTCAAGCTGAATGATTTAATTGGTCTTCTCAGTCTCTAATTTCTTCAGGACAGACCATGCCCTATGTGTTTTCCACACAAGGGAAAAACAAGCTCAGGCAGTCCCCAGCCAGGGGATTGAGTTTCCCAATGCCTGTGCTGAGGTGAAGAGAGGGCTGAGCTTCCCAGCATGGCTGGAATCCTCCCATCCACCCACTAAGCCCCCCATTACTTCCCTTGTCACATCCCCATTGCTCAATGAGAAGAAACAGTGGGGCTCAGATTAATTCATTTCAGTGTTGCAGTCTCTCATCTGGGGAATTGGTGACAGGTTTGTTTTTTTTTTTTCTTTTTCAAGAGACCTTTATGCCCCGTGTCCTTTATATTTAGAGGATTCTTCTGTACCCAGATATTTGCTATGGAGAAATAATAAACAAAAGCATCTGTCACTCTTGGGTACTACCTTTCTGTCTAATCTTTTAGATGATCTTTCTCTTTGAGCCCAGCATCTGATTTTCTTCTCCTGGTGTGACTTTTCTCATCATTTGATCATCTAGAGAAAGGTTCAGTTCATGTTTCAAGTTTCTGAATTCCGTTTTTTTATTTTCTTAACAGAAACAGCAAAAAGAAAAAAGGAAATAAGAAAAACAGCTACTTAAGACAATAAAATTATAACGGTGGAAAGTTTTTATAGTGTAAAATCAGTAACCTCAATTCTCTGGTGTAACATGACTGTTTTCTAAGATGTGCCAGCATGGTAAGGCAGGTTCAGCTTGTGGTTTGGGATTTGACAGAGAAGAGGAAGTGTGACTGGAGCACGAGATAGTCTTGATATGTGTGTAAAATGCTTTGTTGAATCCAATCAATCTATATTCATCAGCATAAATTCAAGCAATCTTAAATTGTACTCGATTTATACTAAGACCATAGAGAGGGAAATGGAATGACAGCCTTGATAAAACTTCTGCGTCAGTTAATTCTGCATTCAATGGCAATTCAGCAAACTAATAACAGACAGCAAATTTTAAGCACGTGAGCAACTAAAATCAAACCATTCTGCTTTAGCAAGTGTTTAATTAGTCTTCATTTACAGAATGTATACAAGCAGATCAACATGATCTGGCCATTATGGAAAGTATTAGCATTTTTTGTAGATTTAAAGTGCTGTTTGCTCCTCAGAGTGATTTGGTTCTTTCTAGCAAAAGAAAGCTACCATAAAATATAACTCAGCACCATAAGATAACCATGTAGCAGAGGCACAGCAATGAGCACATTGCTGTCCACCTGAGCTCCCCATTTTTAAACAACAGGAACAGACTTTTCTGACACCACCTCTTCCCCCCAGCTGAAAGTCAGGTTCTTTTCCTACTTGGTGTTTCACAGCCTTTTCCCCATCTTTCTTAGGTTTCTTCCTGCTCAGGTGTTACAGGTTTTATTCTGAGTAACCCGATTTTCTTCTTTGACTGGTGTAACCCTGAAGTGCTTAGCACCTTGGTCTGGATCCCACAGGAGGAACCAGGTGTCAAGGTGCTGCAGGAATAACCCTTAAGCTGTCAAGTCTGAACTTTGGGGAACATCTTCAAATAACAGTAAGGGTGTGTTTGATAGACACCAATGTTGGAAATTGCCACTAACTTTGTGCATCTTGTAGCAGTTTTGAACTGCATTCCAACACTTTGTTATCTTTGTGCAACAGGTTCTGCTGGTCTCATCTAATGCTCTTTGAAATCACTGGAAGCCCTTTCCTTAGTTTCAGTCCTCTTTCAGTCTCTCCTCTTCTACATGTTAACAAACATGATAAAAATATGGGATCAAAGTAGTGCTTGCAGTCAGATCACCTGGATCCTTTTTCTTTTTTTTTTAAACATCAAGTATGTTTTAAATTGCTCATTTATCCTGAGTGTTTTCTTTTCCTTTTCTACCCATTTCTCATGCTGCAGGACATCGGTGCTGTAAAGTGTTCGAACTTACTGCTGAGGTTATGGATGCAGATAGCAATGTTACTCGGCATTAATGAGCCCCTTTTTAGGCGCCTGACACTGTACAAAGGAGGAAAGTGATGTTTGCCACATTTTATAGGTGGCCAGTTGTGGTACTCGCACCGTGGAATGACTGAGCTGGGAAGAATACTAAAGCCTCCGGGAGGTATATTACATTTCCAGTGATTTCTGTGAGCCTACCCATGTGCTTGTAGTTAAGTAAAAAGCTTTACCACGCCCCCTGATGTGAAATAATCTTCCCCTCCTCCTTCCCTCCTCCTAAAGCCCAAATCAAAAATGCTTACCCCGGATTGTTTGCTGAAACTAGACTGATTTAAAATAATAATAATAATAATGATGATGATAAAGGGCCTGAATGAACATGTGAAACGGGCTGTGGAGTATTAGCAGAGCTTGTCTTTGTGGGCCTGAAAAGCCCATGATAATGAGCTCCTCCAGCGGGAGTGGAGAGGAGCACACATGCAAAGGAGGGTCTTGGGCTTCGTGGTTCATAAAAGGAGGGTTTCAGCCTTTTCTCTTGGAAAAGAAAAAACCCCCAACAAAACAGCTTTGAAAATGGAAAGCAACACAAACTGATCATTATGGTTGAAAGCGCCATCATTAAAAAATCTCTCGTCATTCACTGGCTCCTGACAGCTGGTGGCTGGGGCCTGAATAAACACAGCCAGCAGCACGTGGATTTTGGGGAGGATGCTCCCTATTTCCCTGGCTGCAGGTGGCTGTGCCTGCAGGGCCACCTTGGGCCCCCTGGGCTACCTTTCAGCTGGCCACCTCCGGGGAAAGCAGCCGCTGTCCCCTGCCACCAAGGGGACCCGGCCGGGGGACAATGCCCTATTGAGGCTTTAGGAGCCCTTCAATACCCACCAGCCTGCTTTGTCCCTTCTCCGCCTCCTTCTCCCCTTTCTGCCCTCTCCCAACCTTTCTCTTTTCTCTGAACGCAGTGTTTCCCCATCCAAAAGCCTTGTGCTCCAGCCGGTCCCCTTGTCCTGCCATCACGCCTGGCTGAGCCTGCTGGCCCTCGGAGACTGAGAGATGCTGAGCTGTATTCAGAGTGCCGCATGAAATAAGCCACACGGGCAGTAAGGACTCCCAAATGCTTAACAGGCTCTTAAGGCAAGGATGAAGTGTCCTGTTTGTGGAGTAGATTTCTAGACAGGGGCACCCGCTTTTCCCTTCTGGCTTTTCTTCAAAGGGATTTGAACTCTCCCATCAGCTGTGTAACCCTGTCTGTTCTGTTCGGAGCCAGATTGTGTGTCGCTGTTGTTCTAAGGCATCTGCAGATGCTTAGATTGCCAACAAACTAAATATTGCAAATGCTTTGCACAGAAGAAGAGAAGGAGAAAGAGAGGAGGGAGTGAAAATGGAAGGGAAATCAGTGCTGTAATGGATTTCCTAGCATGTTGCTTGCTAGGAAGCAGAGGCTGGAAGTAAGGGAAGAGAGGGAGAGATGAGGAAAAACAGGGAAAGTGGGGTGGGGAGGAAGCCAGTCCTATAGTCAACATTTAAAAGTATCTGTAAACAGATACCTGCTTTGAGATGTTTAAGGAAACAGGCTTTGTGCAGTTGAGAAAGGCAAGACTGTTTTATATGTATTTAGTATTTTAGGCACACTGGGTCTGTGAAAAGTTACTGGGAGCATTTAATGTCTTACAGAAACAGCAAAAGGCGAGAGATGTAACTAATGAGTTATTGTACCTTAAAAAAAAAAAAAAAAAAAAAAAAAAAAAAAGAGAGAGAAAGTAAAAGGCTTTGGTTTCTTTTTAAAATAATGGTTTGTAATCATTCAGAGGTAAATGCATACTTGCATACTTACCAGAGTTAGATTTTTCCGGGAATTTCTACATTGCAGGAGTCACTATCCAGTAGGTTTACTGCTACTGTGAAACGACTGTTGGGATGACATATCAGTGACACTAATGTCACACCATTGTCATGCAGAATAGAAACAGAGAGGCAGGTTTACACTGCAAGGTTACAGCAACCTCTACCTCTCATCAAAACGCTGGGGATTAAGGCAGGGAAATGAAGGAAAACCAAGACCAGGTGCTAGGCACAAGCTGCATTACAAATTCTGTTCTCAAGTTGTTTTCATACTTTACAAAATTACAATCTCTCTGAAATTGTTCCTCTTCTACTCCCTCAATAATTGTATGGTGATTTAGAGTTTTTTCAGGTTAATTTTCATATTAGAGAATTAAATTAGACTTCCTCACAGCACGTTCTTACTTTTATAAGTTACTTCCCATTTAAAATATTTTCTTTGACCTAAGAGAAATGAACTGTGACTAAAATGAAATATTTCATTATTTATTTAGCACTTTATAATGACAGGAGTCATGGTCACTGTTCCCAGTGTTGCCCTGAATTTCTTTTCCAGTGGCAGGCTCTGGGGAAACCCCCAGTACTTTGCGCTTTTCATCATGGGTAGAAGGATGGAATAAAGGAGATGAAGGCCAAGAGAGATGTGCACAGGATGGGTTAAAAGTGTTCAGCCACGCTAAAATGAGACTCTAGAGGTGAGATCTTGTATTCCTGAAATACAGGAACTTAAGCTGATGGCATCACTGAAGCTCATTTGGAGCAACTGCCTCCCAAACCTAAGTCAGCTAATATTTGATCCACATCAAGTGCACTCCAGGGCGCTTCTCAGGGGAGTCATCTTTCTAGAAGGAGAAATAAGTCGTCATTTATTTTTGAATATTAAAAACCATTACCAATTTTAGAGCATTTACACTGCTTGTTTTATTACATATGTTTAAAAATAAATGCACGCTAATCTTGGAATAATAAACTACAGAGAATACTTTGATGGTTCTTAGATTCTGTAGAAACTTGTCTTCTAAAATTTCAGTTTATATGTGAAGTTTGACTCAACAGAAAATTTTTATACCCGTGTACAATTCAAGTCATCACTTAGTGCCAGAATTAAATTTAAAGAATCAGTTCTAAAAATTAATGTTGGCCAATGGATCAAATTAATTCCTAAATATATGTATGACAGTTTTACACAATAGGTCTGGGGATTGCCTCAGCAATTTAGAGTAAGAAAAGGAAGAAGCACTTGTGATAATGCTAAGTTATATTTTCCTACAAGCTCAGCCTGTAAGTAACCATGACTGGTGTCACTACAGAACTGTCCTGTAACTTGCTTTTTAGAAATCAATAAAATATACTGACGTATAGACAAGGCAAGTCCCCTCATTCTGCCCAGAAGCAATGAGGGCAGAGCGAAAAAACACTCAGCAGAGGAATAAAGACCATATGTTCCAAAGTACAATGAGAACTATATTTAAGAAAAATGAGGAGAACAGTCTCCTCTTTAAAAAATAAAACCACACTGTTTCTGCAGTCTCACAATGAGCCATGGACACATTTTGCATTCAAGTAGCAGGTTAGAGAGCTCTGGGGCTATGGGATCAATATCTGCTGATACAGGAAAATGTAGAGCCCTAAAAAGCGATGTCAGAAAAGTACATAACTAAAGAAGTACCAGAGGCACATGACAGGGTGAGATTTCTAGCTAGTGATAAATCACATCTGCTCTTAACATGATGACATCAGCTCATTCCCTGTGAAAATACTTCCAAATTTTGCCTCAGTAGCACCCAGTGTATAAACAGCTGTAGCTGGTTCTCTGGTTACTGTGCCGTAAGAACTCCATGACTACTTCATATTGTTCTTTTTCACTTGCCCACGGGTAATAACCAAGATGTAGAGTTTCTCTCTTTTGTTGAGTTTCCTCTTTTTACGGAAATCACTGAGGAATTCAAACTCCTTCTCAAGTCAGTGGTCAGTCCTCAGTATTATCACTGCTACTAATAAAAAAGCAAGTAATGTTACAGCTTTAGAGAGGGCCAAAGCCAAGTAAAGACTAAAAAAGATGTTGACTTAGTATTCAGATATCACAAAAAACCTGTGCTCTTCTCCCATGACAGTGGCGCTACCCCCAAGAGTGGAGAAAATTTGGTTGCTGAATGTCCACAAATGCCCATCCCACTGCTGCATGGGGAGCCCAGATTTCTGCTGTGAGTGCATGGCTCTTCAGCTTCCCATAGCCGAGTCTCTCTCTGAGCTGGATTTCACCATGGAAGGATTGTCTGTCACTCAAGCAGGAGAAAAAGGAAATTAACACTACTTGTGATGTGCCAGCTCCCGTGGGCTGCTCAGTTGCTGTCTGCCAGGGGAAGCCCTACACTCAGAGACTTGAAGTTACGTGGGGGGAACATTTGGCAGAGAAACTGCCAGCAGCTCCAGAAGCGCAGAATTATTTCTCAAAGACCACTCCGGCTGCTGAGCTCTGATAAAACATTTGGAGCCTGGCAAGAATATTGTGTTATTAAAGCATCACTGCAACGGTTTTTCTTCAGGAGAGTGACCATGGAGGTTTTTTCTCTTCAGCCAGCATGCAAAAGTTTGCTGGTGCTACTATCTCAGTCACAGGGCAGAGAAAACATCAGGCACCACTGAATCTGTGCCTATACCAGGCTCAGCTGCTCCAAAGTGCACAACATAGCACTCAAGGGCAATGTCTTCAGAGGCACGGTGTTCACTGAAAGGGGAATAAAGCTCCAAAGATATAAAAATAAAATGAAGTGCTGGGTGTCTGGGAATTCAGTGGCTGTCATTAAAAAAAAACCTCAGACAAATAAAATTCTTGTCATAATTTTAGTGGAGCTGCAGGGAAACAAACAAGCATACGCCCAACAATAAGCAGAAAGGGCAAAAATAATGCCTCACTGGCAAACAGCCAATTTGTGACTACAGCAAAGTTGCTAATTTTTGATGCACTGCCCTTTGCTGCTGTTGTACAACAATTATTCACACAGGTCTGGGGCTCACCCTAGCTTGTGACACATCTGTGTCTAATTATACCTAAGGTGGAAGGTTGCGTTAATTTGGTAGACATAAACAAAGTACTTTTTGTTCCAGCTCTGCAGACCTGTGAGAACATGTGTGAGGGTGATGGATGGGATGGCAGTGGGAGTGCATGCATGCACCTCCCAGCTGCCTGAAGATGGGGCTCTGGAAGCTGGTCCAGGGTTTCTGTCCTGCCCATTTCTGTGATTTATGCACACAAGCTCCTCACCTGGTGATGTAGCAGAAGTACTGTTTGTTGCCCGTCTGAGCTCCTGCCTGTCAGCCCAGCCAGGAGGGCATGCTGAGCATCCCAATGAGTCACCTAAACATTCCCAGGACATCCTGCTGAAGGCAGGGTGGGAAAAATGATAGCCAGTGACCACCAGTTTCCAGCCACCACAAAGCCACCTCTTGTTTCTGCCAGGACTGAAGGTACATGGTGAGTTTTATCTTCTATGTTTTTCAGAAGGAGGTGGTAGAAGTGCCATGAAGCTTAGTGAATGTTTGTAAAGTGCTCCACAGCACAGAGAAAAATTCTTCCATTTTAAACTCACTTGTCAAATGTCAGGCTGTCAGCGTCAGTCAAGCGTTTGCCACCTTTCTTCTGCTACTCAAATGTGTTACAGCCTCCTGTGCCTCATCTGACAGTGACATGACATTTCTCTGACTTCAGGTACAGGCTGGTACCTGGGCAGAAGGGGAAGAGGCAGCCCTGACAGTGGATGGCACATGGCATATATTTACTGGCTCACCCTGGGATGTGTCCTTCATAAAATATCCTGTGTCTCCCTCCAGAATCAATTGGCTGTTTCCCACACAGAGTGCTAGAATTCCCAACTCCTTGCCCTGAAATACTCGGGTTAATTGAGAGGTTACCCATCACCAACTGCCTTGCCATCCAGATAGCAGGCAGAGCTTCAAAGCCTTACTGGAAGCAATTGTGGGGGGAGGTAATCTGCTCTATCATTGACAGTTTTGAAACAGCAGAGAAGCCACTTAGTGGGGCCTCTGAAAGAGGTCCCAGAAAGAGATTTCAAGTGCTAGTTACAGGTATCAGAGGTGAATACTCACAGGGCACATGCCTCATACATGCAGGCCATGCATAAAAATTTCTCAAGAGAAGTAACTTGGATGGTGTGTGATGTGTAGAGGTTGTGACTGGCCAGGGCCTGCACTAATATCACTTGTCAGAGAATCTTATACCATCCTAGGCCATCTACTAAAGCCCTGTCTTAAGGAAGGATTGGTATATCTGTTTTTATTCTTGGTCAGTGTTTGTGTAATATATCCTCAAAATTCTCCAATGCTGGCAATCCTCTGAGAGCAATCTTACCCATAGGTTCCTTGTCCTTGCTGTCAGAAAATATTTTTAACCCCTTTGCTGTAATTATTGTCCATCCCCTGTCCTATCCCTCTTCACTGAATCTGCCTCCTGTCTGGAGACTGATCTCATGCTATTTCTCCAGTTTTCTCTTTAGGCGTAATAACTTCAACTAGAGCAATTCTATTCACAGTTCATGTTATCAAGACTATCAAATAATTTGGGTTCTGCTCAACTGACCACATCTTTCTGGAAGGAGCAGAGATCTCAGCTGAGGCTGTGGGAGCTAAGGAGAGCAAGAAAATAATTTTGTGTGTTCCATAGGAAAAACTTCACTCCTTGTTTTGTCATGACTTTTTCCTTTTCCACAATATCTCATCTCAGAATCATGGTCCAAACCAAAGATGCATGCACATTATATGAATATGTATACCATTATCTGAAGTGGATTGTTTCACAGACACATTTAATTCTCATCGTTGAGAACAACCCAAAGACTAGGCTGGTTTTAGCTTGTGTGTCAAAATGATCTTTTTAATCTGTTTTCTAGCAGGAACTACCTTGAATGGCAATTTTGAAAGGGCTGGTTCTCTGTAAAATTATATAAATTAATTATGTACATAATTATGAAAATTATGTACTTTTCTGTACTCAGAGCTGTTAATGAGACTGCATAGATTTAACCAGTGGTATCCCAGAAAATAAAATAGCCTGTGCATTTTGTCAAGAAGAAATTGTCAGCTTAGAAGGCCAACATCTTCTTGCAGTAAAATAAAGAAAATAAAATACAACTTTCCTGAAACCTCTGGCAGTAAATTTTCTTTATTTAAAATAATCCTGCTCTGGATACACGGAGCAAGAAATTCTTGCCACTTTGGGTAGGCACAACAGCATGCACTAGGTCCCTTTCAGTAGGATCCTCCAGTTGTTAATAAATTTCTAAATTTGGTGACTAAAGGAAGAAAAAGAGATGATTTTTGAGAAAGTTCCATTGCAGCAATATACTTCATCATTTGTACCTTTTGCTTTAAACAAGACAATTGATTGCCTCAGGAGAATAGAAAGGTTGCTGGTATAAAGGTTACTACAGCAGAAAAAAATGGAAAATAAAAGAATGAAAGGGATCTATCTCTTCTTTCTCTCTCTTTTTGTTGCCTGGAAATGCTCTATTTTATCACTAGGGGAGAAAAAAAAAAAAAAAAAAAAGAAGGCATCAGTAGCTTTTCATTCAGATATTTTCTTACTATGGCTTTGATAATGCTGGAACAGGATAATGGGAAATTCTAACCCTTGACTGAGTGTTGGATTGTCATAAAAAGCATGAAAAAACAAAATTAATACGATATATTGCTTCAACCTTTCAGTCAAAAATAGATTTCCTCTCCTCCCTTCTCCCTCTGGTCCGAAGCCTCTCCCTTCCCCAGAGCATCAACTGCAGCATGAAGAGCAGTAACAACACCTTTGCCCCAGTGGGAAGAAGCCTCAGATGACACAGGCCATAGCAAAGTCCTTGGTGTAACACCTCTCTCTGCCGCATGTCAGGGTGGTCAAAGAGTGCTAAGCACAGGGGAGACCTGGGGGTAAATGCATGTTGCTCTTTGTTTCTTGGGCAAGAGGTAGGGATGCATCTCTCGTGCTGTTGGGATGCATCTCTCCAGCAAACAGATCTCACAGTAGCAATCACAGGCTTTCCACTCTTTCTAGAATAGTGAGCTTGTTTTTCTAAGTCCTTTTCTTTCTCACAGACAGATAGGGTGGGGAGAGAGGGAATATTCCATCCTTCCTCCTCTTCCCATGTAGATTTTTTTATTTTTTGTTCCATGATTTGTACTAAATTTGTAGTTATTTCCCACATGAGTAATACCTGGATAAGTTATGGCTTACATTGGCTTGACACTTGAAATGAAAAGCAGATTGCCGTGCAGATTTGAATTATCCTCCAATATTTCATGATGCACATTCCATCTTCGTGGGTTAGTATTGTTACATATTTCATAGTTATCATTTCCATGGCATCAAACTTCTCATTATCTGCCAGTGCTATCCACCTATAAATGCCAAAGCTCTCCAGCAGCCAGCGTGTCCTTTTTCAGACTTATATTTCTGTGCTCTATGGCTATTCAGTGTTTAATGGCATTGAATGAAACAGAACTGCCATCATGCTCCTGCAGAAACCCCAGCCAGGCTATTGACAGTGCAAGTTTCATTTAATTCCTTGATACAACAGCCATTTCTAGATGTTTCCTGAGCAATGCAATAAACACAAAATGCAGTGCTCAAATTGAGTATTTAAAAGTCAATCAGGCTTGAAATTTAATTTTATCTAATTGGTTTGCTACATTCACACAAAACTGAATGACATTTAGAAAAAACCTAACCATCCTACATAATTTCATGTTTACTTCAGTCGCAAGATGAATTTTTTTTAACTTCTTTTAATCTCATTTTAATGCTTTAGCTAATTGACTGCCTCTCTGGCACAGGTTTAATACATTCTTTTGGAATACCTCTTTGTTCTACTAATACATGATGCTATCAAAGCAATCTCAAGTCTTATTTATCTTCCATTGCTGGATGCCTAAAGGAGGCATACATACTTTTGAGGGTCACATTTTGTAAGCTAGGGAAGAGGTTTGGTAATTCTGTGACATTTACAGATAAGTGTTGTGTAAGGAACTACACACAAGGCTGTGTAATGTTTACTGGCCCTGTAGAAAATCAGGGACTGGTACTTCATATTCTGTAATTTCCTTTACAGTCTCCTTGGTAATGAATTTCAAACACACACAAAACCACACATCAGTCCCATTTATAGTCAGTGGATAGCATCATTGCAGATTTCCAATATTCACCTCTGAAAAAGGAGCTGGGACACAAGCTAAGACAGCAGTGCAGCCTTGTGCAGAGTAATACACAAACATAAACTGTAGAAAGGTTTTTGAGAAGCACAAGGAAAATTACAAAGGGATGGCAGATAACATGTAGGGTAAGTGTGCAAAGAAAATTCCCTTAGCCATGAACGAGGTCACTGTGATAAACTGAATGACGTAGAGCTCTCTGTGTCTAATGACATAGAACTGAATGGCATATATTTTTCATAACCCAAATTTCTAGAGGACCTTCAGGGATGGAAACTTCATATCCCTGGAAGATGCCTCAGGACCCATGGCTGCAAGAGCTTCATCTACAAGGCACACTGCAGGGCCCCAGGGGAGCAGCTCCATGTGAGTGCCTCCCCCTGGGCCAGGTCAGTGGTCGGACACCATGCTTTGCTCTCTTCCTACACAGCTACATTAGTTAAAGCTTTCAAAAGGTGCATCACAGGGTAGAATAAAAGCAAGGGCATCGTGTCTTTCTCTAAATGCTGGAGAAGACATTTATATAAAGACTTTTCTTTGGAATAAACATTTATAGGGACACCACTGCTCATTGGAAAAGGCTGAGCCAGGGGTTTCTTTCTTCTTCCCCATAACAACAAAGGTGAGTAATTTCTGCAACTAGGATACTGGACAAAGCAAACAGCAGTTTGCATCCCATACTTCATTTGTTTTGTCCCTTAAAGCATTTCCAATCTCTGTGGACATTTGACACAGTATCATTCCAATTTCAGGTAACATCCCCCCTCAGTGGGTACCTGCTTTTTATTTCATGTAAGAAAACCTGAGGAATCAGCAGCATGGAATTATTTTATGTTTATTTGAGCACCATTTTTCTTGATTCCCCTTTGCTTCATGCTAATAGCTGCACAAAAGAGATTAATCCCTTCTGAAAACATACCTAGGACACAAATGCCTCTGTGCATAAATATTATTTTTTGGCATACAGCATCAAAGCATGTATTTAGTTTGCCCTTAAACTTAGTAAGAGATATTATCTCACTTTGATGTGTGAAGCTTTATACATTTAACTCAACATAATCAGGTGAAAATAGAGCCCCCTCTGTTTCAGGAAGTTTTGCAAATTTGTCATATTATACAAAGGTGGATGTTGCTTCTTCCTTTAAGAAACAACCTTAGTGTTTGACAGAGGTAGCAGACAGTCGGGAGCAATACTTTCTAGAGAAGTGTTAACAACTTCATTTGTCTCAGAAGAGCATTGGCTCTGACACCTAATGATGGCAATTTAAATATCACTATTAACTGTTCCACACCAAGTAATTTGAACAAAAGCATCTAACTTTGCCTTTAAGCAAGCATTGATGGCTGTAATAAAGATTACGGATGACAAACACCTAGTACATCATCTTTTCCATATCCTGAAAGGCCAGCCTAGGTGGCTTACACTTCAAATATTGCCACATGGAGTTTTAATTCAAATTCTTCTCTTCCATAGGTTCTCCCACCAGCACAACTTCTGAAAAAACCCACGGTAAATCTGCTGGAGATTTTCAAGGTTGTGCTGGGACTGTGATAGCCCTTTGAGTTTGATAAGCACAGACTATCAAACTGTCCATTTTGGGAGAGATGTAGCCCACCCAGGATGCGGCTTTGAGACTAGAGAAGCTGTACTTAAGAAAATGAAGAGGAAGAGTGTGACCCTAAACACAAGTGGCTTGTCTGGGTGCTTTGCCTGATTACCCCAAGCATAAGTAGCGTGCAGGGAAAGTACAGCAAGGACCCCACAGCAGTGATGTGCAGCAAATGCTTCCCCACCTCCACTGGCTCTCTGCAGCACCACACTGATCAAATATCCAGTCAAGGTACAGCAGCATTTGATGTACTCTGAAATGTAGTCCAGAGTTAGTCTCTCGGAAACCTGATATGCTTTTAAACTCTTTGGGCCTCCCATTAGTAAACTCAAGAGATATAAGTAATGACTTTCCTTAATCAATTAGCTTGTCTGGAGAATGTTTAAGTCTACACCTGCACATTGTGTTGAACCCATGATCCACTGGCTTGTTTAAAATTGCCTTTTAGTAATTTAAGGAAAAAATGCCTTTGGTATTCAGTGTTCAGCTGCCAGATCCAAGGGGTAAAATGGTTTTCTTGACACTGCTTCTGTGTTGTCTCACATCTGTATATCTGGCTCTTTAGCACCTAATAAAGTAAAAAGCCTTGCCTTGACTCGTCATGTGTAATTCCAAATGTCAGTCGATTACAGCTCTGGCTGTTTGAGCACTTGAGTGGATATTGCTCTTTGACTTACTGACTCCATACCTTGATCCTAGCCTGAATGAACAGAGACACAATTTTCAGATAGTAAAGTTTTCTGAGAAATAAGGATACAAATTTTATGTGGACATGGAAAATTTAGAAGGAACGGTAATCCTGAAGAAGTGTAAGGGAAGATTATGCTTCAAATCAAACTCTCTTAGAACTCGCCACACATTTATGAGTATTCTTTCCCTTCTGCTTGTCAGTAAAAAGTCCAGATTCTAAAGTATAATTGTCATGAAAGAAATTAATATGCATTTGTTCATTAGATTAGAAATTTCTTCTACAAATTTTTGTGGGTGATCTTTGTGCTCTTTGGCTGACCTGGCAAAAATCAAAGCTGTTCAGTGGCAGGAATTTCTACTGTGCTCTTAGGCTGAAAAGAGTTTTCCAAAGGCAGTACAAATGGGGAGGCCTTCCAGACAAAGCAAGGAGAATGCTGAGGGAAAAGAACTCTTATCTCCTGATGTTGCCAACACGGTACAGGACCACACAGGTTCTTCTTTTGGGAACTACAATGTCAGGAGCAGCCTGGCTATTCTGCAGCATGACACAAGACACTGTGGACTAAAAACTCTAGCAGGTTTGAGAAAATTAACTATGGATCCTACACAGACTAAGAAAGGAAACAGAAGCTCATTTTTTTAATTTTTTTTTACATTTTCTCCTGTGTTGTAAGGGTGAAAGCCTTTAATTCTAATTTCTTTGATTAGCAGTAGTATATCTGTCTATAGAAAAAGTAAACAAAGGGGACTGATGACCTTAGTAGTGGGACTAACTATCTTTTATTTTCATTTGGTTAATTTCAGTGTGTTAGTTTAGTTTAAAAGTGTCTAGATAAAGCACTGATAAATAAAAGGGAGTACTGATGCAATCATCAAGAAATGACAGAGAAAATAAGAATAAACTATGAATGCCTAATAAGAGATCGGAAGATACCAGGGTCAAAATTGAAGGTGCTGTGAGCCCTTAAATTGCTATTGCTTTTCTCAGCTGAGTCAAAAAACATGTATTATCTGCTTGAGTGATTTAATCTGACTACTTCTAGAATGAGAATGGACATTTAGATCCTATGAGCACTTCCATGCTATAGATACAAATGCCCTTCATCAGAGAGATCAATCGACTGTAGCGATGACTCTGCAGTGCTGGAGAGCACTTCCATGGCCTTTAACCAGACTCCCCTCTACAGTTTATCCTGTACAAAGTGAAAACACAATTATTTCTCCTAGAGACAACCTCTTAATGGAACCTAATTACCTGTCATATTAATCTGACAATAGATCCTATTTGCTCAAAGATTTATTATGAGTTATGACCTAAGGTTAGAAAATTTGTGATATAAACAGCAATATATTTACTACATACATATATATATATATATATACACAAGCTTACTTTTTAAAATAAAATCCATTAAAAGTACACCAAATAAGTTTATTTTATTAAGAAGCAGCATGGCTCATGAACTTTGAAGGCACAAATATCCTTAGATTAGAAATCTCCAAGGTATTGGATTTTGCTTCCAAATTAATATCAAGGCCCTTCACAGAATGTTAAAGCCATTCATGACACAGCTATCACTCAGGCATTTGATGGGTTATGGGTTTGGGAAACTAATTTAGTGTTTTGTGACAGAATCCTCAAAGTTTAATATGATTTTTTTCCTCCTTAACACAAGCAAATCAGAAGCACTCAGATTAGTTTGATTTTAAATGCAAACTATCTGGAGAAAAGCACTGTGAGGAAAATGGGAAAAAAAACATATGAGAAAAAATTATGGGTCTGAGTTTAAAATGGATGCAGCCCTCAAAGACCAAACTATTAGTAAATTTATTTCTCCATAGAGAAAGGGTGAAGAAGGAAGAGTCAAAACATTTTAAACCCATCGAAACCAAATGCCATTTTGTTATGAAAAAGAATGAAAAAATAAATCAATCCATGTAGTGCAAACTGTTGGCATACTGTCTAGGGTGTCCTGAGGGCTATTTGGAATAATAACACGGATGTTTCAGAGCATCTAAGATTTACAATGAACCCTAAGATGCACTCCTGAGTGACCTGTACTGTGCATTGCTCCTATTTGGCATGTCACAAGTCTGCCACTACATTTCTCATGGTTATGGGATGGCCCTCTCTCTTACCCCTCAAACACACATGCAATAGAAGGAAAAACGTCCAGTAAGAGCAATCTCCACAGTGAATTCTGGATGGACTGATAGCCTAGGTGAACATGTTGTGCATCCTAAATGCCATCTTGATACCTGTGTAGCTAAATTGCAGTATGGTCATCACCACAAAAGCAGTGAGCTCATGCAATATCCTAAGCAGTGGGCTTCTGGCACAAAAACTTTCTGAAGTCTGACTCACAAGGAATAACAATGCAGGCATTGTCTGGGGGCACAGACTTCTCACAGTTTAGAGAATTTCTCTGTTTCCTGATCTTCTCCCTCTTTCTCAACTTCACCCTCACATGTTTGCACCTTTTCAGTCTACTTTGATGTGTAGCTTAAACTTCCAGCTTCATGACCCAACAGTTGAATAATTTAATGATGCACATTGTGATAGGGGAGGGGGTCACTCAGCAAATTGCAAGAGATCTACTTTATTCTAACTCAAGGTCAAGCAGCCAGTGGTTGACAACATAAAATACAATATGTATTGTATGTGATATATAGTACAACAGAAAACTGGTAATTATGGATGGTAATAAGAAGAACTTGGAATGAATATTTTGTCCCCAGATAGACACAAAAAGAAGGACACTCTCACAGTCAGCATCAGGGCAGAAAAAAAGGAGGTTTATTTTGCAATTCTGACTTATATAGTCTTTGGAGTTTGATCAGAGATTGAGGGAAGAGGTTAACACTTCTTTGACCCCACTAGTCAACCTAAAAGTCCATCAATTTGTCCCTCCCCCTGGAAAAATGCATAATTTATTTACAAAATGTCATTCTTTGTTTATGTTACAAGCGTGAGAACTCCAGTACAGAAATGCAAAGCATCAGAAGGCTGAAAAAAATCAGGGTGACAATATTTTAAGTACCAGCTCCATTTCAATTCCGTTTTGGCTCAAGCAAGTCTGGGTGCTGTAGGAGAAGATGGTCCTTACCAGTTAGAAAAAAATGAAGAGGTGATATCACCATTTGCTATCTTTGTGAATGACTTAATATTCAAACAGCAGATTATCACACCCCCACCTAGTAGAAGTTCCATAACACTTTCATTTACACCTAATGCTTCGTTTTCATCCTTTCACTCTACAGACTAAGAGCCTACTTGTCCATAGGGATAGTTAAGAACAGAAACAGGATCAAAAGACTGTGTCAACCACAAAAAGATCTAAAAACAATATCAACAACTGTAAAGAAAAACCCTATGTGGAAGTACATGTTCAATTTTTTCCCTCTGTATGCAATAACCCAGAAGTATGATAATGTAGGAAAGGAGTTTAAGTATTTGATATGAAGAGGTGTATGAAGTTCCCTGTGGGTATTATGGCTCAGTAGTTTGTGTTATCCCCAGTCCACTCCTCCCTGAAGATGTTACTCCCAATTAAGTCATAGATACAGACTTATTCTTTGAGTGGTCATAATTCAAAGCACTCCTGTGCTTGTTTGTAGACACTTGGTTTGTATGATCAATGGGATTTTTGCATGTCTGATATTGTCATATTGATTTTTTTTTGGCTCACATGTGTCTTTGTATCACACTGGCTTGTGCAGCATGTAATGGTGGAATGCAATGTAAGAGATGTAACACAATGTAATAACAAAAAAAAGACAAGTAATTTTCTGATCAATAAGCCAATCCATTTGGTGAGATAGAAGAGATCAGTTTGGAGACATGACTTATTTTTCCTTTAGGCAATGCATGAAGGCCCTACAACTGAGTCTCCTGTATCTGACTTACCAGAAATCTCCTGTGTGTAGAAGATATGCAGTAACAACTGATTGAGGCCTGAGGGTTTTCCATGGTGCCGTCTGTGGGCATGCTCTTAAGAATGTAAGGAATCTGCCGAGATATTAGTTTCCCAGATGCTAGAAGTGTCCCCTTTTTCTCTTCTTACTGCAGAGGCTATGTTTTTGTCTGCTGAAGACCTGGCTGAATTTACATTATTTTTTGCCTGTTTGACATTACCCTGTGCTTAGGGTGCCCCAGACCATGAAATGGAGCCAACACAACCGATATAACTCACTCACACAATTTCTGACCAAAAGCAAAATAAATCTGGAAGGTCTAACATGTAGGCTGTGCCTAGAGCTACCTAACTAAAATCTAGTGGTTCCAAGCAAAATATTGGCTCAAAGGACCAAAACAGCCCTGCTTACCTTAAAGTCCTTTCATGCAGCCCTTTTATGGGGATGGTCCCTTCTACTACCTGCACAGTCTTGTCTTTGAGGGACAGCACTGTCCATCAGCCTGCACAGCCAGAGGACCTCACTTCTGCCTGCAGTACAAGGTGCTTGTCCAAAGAACACCTGGGATAGTCCCTTGGTGTCCTTGGCCTTGGAAACATCACCAGTCCCCATACACTGTTCCTAGGGCATGCCTGTACTTGAGAAATTATTTTACTGAGGGCAGGAAAAGAGTTTTCAATAAACATCAGGTTCATTGTGAGTGTCAATGACACTTGTGCTAACTTTCTGCAATGAGTGAAGGAGTGTGTATAGAAGAAGAACACCTTCTTACCCTTTTCTCTTTACTCTCAAGGGGTCTCAGTGCATCCTGTCTCTCTCTCAGGAGATTTGTTGACATTCATTGCATTAAAAAAGGGGTAAGTTCTCTAAAGTGTCTTTTTAAGGGAACTTCTATGATTGTACCTGGTGGGAGAAGCGATCAACATCAGGGACCAAGCATTCACCCCAGTTTTTCACTCATGTTTAGTGTCAGAGTGTTACCTGAAGTGCTGAGGATCCCCTGTTAGCATATCACTATTTTAATGGCTGTCAGGTGGAAATCAGTCTGATTATTTGTCTGGAGGAATTTAAATTCATAATTTCAAATTTCAAAAGAATGGGGAGCAATTTGTTCCAGCAGCTTTGTTCTTTTTCCTTCACAGCCACATGCTAAAGCCAGGATGTTTTACTCTCACCTGTTAATACTTGTCATAAGATTCTTCAGCCTGCCTTTCCCTCTTCTGCTTGCTTTTGCTTTGTCTGAGATTGTAGAGCTGACAGAAACTGAGTTATTTCAGTGCCTCAAAGAAAAGTTAGACATCACTGCCATGAGACGCAGCTTGACTACATATTAACAAATACTCAAGCCATTTGCAAATCTCTTAAGTCTGATTCTCTTTATGTTTTCTTATGCTTAACAAGTAAAGATTTAAAGAGAGAAATGAGCAATTTAAAAAAGGTGAAAACAAATCTAGAATCATAAAAATTGTAGACTTATCCCATGGGCTGGATAATAACTATTGCCTTTAGAGGCCTACACACAAACTTTCATCTCTTCTCTCCTCTAAGTTGCTGTGACCATTCATAGTATCCAGATGTTCCCTCTTCTTTCTTCAGGATCTCATCACTTTCTGAGGCATTCACCTTTTAAGAGGCTTTTTTTCAGGGTTGTTTCCTGCCTGCAGCTGATTTTTTTTTCTATGCTGTTTAAAAAGTCATTAAAAATGTAGTTAAGAAAAAATGTGCTTTCCTTATCAAAAGAAAAATCTGGTTATATTTTATCAAATTCAGAATCCTAAGGAGATAATGGAAATAGTCAGTGTGAAAACAGTCCAGGGGGTAAGGTGAGATTGAATCTTCCATTGAATAGAGCATTTGCCAAAAATAGTTGTAAACATGTGGATGATTATGGCTATGTAGCTAATGCATGTGTGACAGGTAAAATTTAGCATGGGATGGTTGAGATAGGATCTGTAAAAGTGACCTTTATTCTTTCACAGTCCTATTGGTAAAGCCAAATCTTCACCAGATGCTCTGTAAACTTAGAGTTTGCAAGGCAGAGATTTGTTTCTTTGCACTCTTTGTCAGCTGACACGCAGCAATGATTATCAGCTGGTTTAGGGGATGAATCCTTTCATCACTTTCTCCTCACTTGCACACACACTCATGCCACAGCTTTGCCAGCAGCCCCCTTCCTCTTTACAACATTCAGCTGCAGCATCTCTTGTTCTCCGTGCCTCTGGCTGTGTCGCTGGGTTTCATCTGTCTGCGTCCAGACAGTGTCTTCCCTCCAAGTCCTTCCAAAACGAAGGTGTCTCCACTGCTGTTCCCTTCTCAGACATATTTTGTTGTCCCCACCTTTTGGAGAGCAGGGAAGAAAAAAAGTTAATGTTTTGGGCACACTTTACCTTAATGTTTGTTATATGTCTGTTTACAAATAATGCTGCACCACACACATTTTAGACAGGCCATTTTGATTAATAGCTTGATGATAGGTAGACAGACAGCAAGACAGCTATAATAATGTAGCACCAAGATTTAACTCTTCCTCTGGCAGGGCATGTTGTTTATTCAAAACAAAGAACAATGCTGCCAGGTTGCTAAGACTGCAGTGGTCTGTTAGTGCTTCAGGCTAGGTTTTATGTTAAGGTAAATCCTGACCATTAGAAGCCCCTTGTTAACAGCAAGTTGGCTTGCTGACATACCCAGTAATGATGTCTACAGGCCTGGAGACGTCACCACCCAAATTTGGCTCTAGGACATCTGGCAAGTGTAGCCGTATATCCTCCATATTAGCCCTATAGAAGGCTTTTTGGCTAATTAAGTGTTAATGACTGCTTTAAAGTAGAAGTTTAGAACTGGTGAGTGCTGTCATCAGTCTGTGTTCTCAGAGAAAACATTTTCCCACACAAGACTCCAAAAAGAGACAATGGCTGATATAGGCAATAAAGAGTTTACAGATACTACAGAAGAAAAAAATTACACAATATATAGTTATGTATTATTTTTAATAATAGTTTGGGACGTTTCTTCTATTGATTCTACGATTTCTGCTTTGGCAACAAAGTATTTTATCACAGAATTGTTGCATGCCTTCATCACTTCACAGCTGCACTAATGAAAATTATCAATCTTTATATTGATATTATGTAACTGCATATAATCATTACTACCCATGTGTAGAAGACAGAAAGCAGAGTCTAAAGAATTGGAATATTTTTTCAATGAGGCTCTTCAGAGATGAATGTGTGAAGGTCAGGTAGAGTTTTCAGTTCCAGATTCTGGAGGTTCTTTATCTCATTATTCAGAGTTGCCACCGTTTCAGTCCCACAATGAACAGTAAACCCTGGACTGTTTTAGAACTGATTTAGAACTGCTTGTTAGATTTAGTGAAGTTGTCAGTTCCGATCATAGTCATCATTCCTGTGGAAGAAACTCACAAAATGTGACAAACTCAGGAAGATATGGTTCTTGCAGGTGTATTTGAAGAGATGACATGAACCGTTGTGTTCCATTTACATTCCCTACATCTCCTACATCTTCCTCTTTGAAAAACTTATCACTGTTTTTACTGGGGCTTTTAACAAGGTACTGTTAAAAGTATAACATTCCCATGGCTTTGTCTCCTCTGTGGGAAAGCAGAGTCCAAGAGCATCACCAAAACACAGGTGATGGCAGCGAGTGAGCCATTGCCAGAAACCCTTACATTTCATGTCCTTCATACAAATATGATTTGGAGCTTAGAGCCATTGATTTTCTGGTTCACCCTTCAACTCATCACCTGGCTTTGAAAATATCTCATCTTCGACATCAGTGTAGCCTCTGTCATTTCCTCATCTGCTCCCAGTTGTTTCCCTGCCTCCTACCCGCTCTGTCCCAACCTCTCAACACCAGTAAAGAGAAGAGGGCTGGTAAGGCTTTTCCTCACAAAGGCCACATGTATGGGCACGGCACACTGTGTGCTGGACTGCAGCCAGCAAAACAAGGACAATTTGCTCCAAGGAGCCAGAACTCTGCTTAGGTGAGGCTTGTTCTGTACCTTGCTGTATGGTAAAGTGCCATATCTTGCCTGCTTAGGATCTAAATATGTGAAGGAAGCCATCTGTAACACACAAGGAGAACAAGTGCAGTAGTCCTAGAGCAGCAATGCAAACATATCTAGTCTCTCCTGGCCCATACGGTGTTTAACTCTTTACAGAGCACTGATATATAAAAAGCAGATCATACTGATTTTGTTATTGATGGAGAAATGCAAGCCACTGTATTCAGGTTTCTGTGAATCCCCCTGATTCACAGGGAGGGATGAAATAGTGCTGTTCAAAGATCTATGAAGAAACGAGGGCAAAGAGAGGTAAGGAAAATGCAAACATACCACTGAGGTTATGGCATGGCATCAAGTGTCTGGATCACACAAGTACACTGAGAGGAGCTGAGTACCTGAGAGAAGCTACAATCCAGTGTGACCATCTGGGGTAGATGTACCTAGCCAGTCAAGCAGTCATGGAATAAAAGAGCAGAAATTCTTTTAATAAAGAAGGTTTTCAGACCTGCCACTCTTCCCCTATCTGGCATTTCCAGTGGGTAAGTCCTTATTAAGTGACAGTGGGGCTCCTCAGTCCAATTTTAAATGAACACAATAAAGAGGGCTTTTGACAAGTTATTAAAAATTTAAGTATGGTAGAAAACCCTTGGGTTAGTTGATTTTATAGTTAACAGTTCTCTGTTGGAATACCAGCACATGATGTCTGTCAGCAAGCCAGCCACAATAGCCTTAGGCTTATATTCCAAAAATAAAATAGCAGTCTATATCTGTCAGGGCTGTGCCAGTGCCATGTTCTACATGAGCACTTCTTTAACCTGATAATTCACACAGCTGAAACATGTCTAAGAATCAGCTGGAGTGCTCCTGCAGTCTGAAGGAAACTCTGTTCTCCTCCCCGGAGTGATATAACTGGAGCCACTAAGATCAACAAGCTTTCAAAAGAGTCCACAGATTGTGTCAGGAGAGCACTGAGAAGTCACAACAAAGTCAAACAGGTACGTTAGAAAAAAAAAAAAATAGAAGAAGGAGGCTGGTCCATTGTAAAATGAAAGAACAGTTTTAGTGAAATTTTTTTGAGGATAGTAAGATCAAGGAAACTGTGTTTCAAAAGATCACTAACCCTGATTGCAACAGAGACCTAAATTTGACCAAATTAATGGATGATCTGGTAGTTGACAGCTGGCATAAATGTAGCCTGAGTTTGTTTCCTCCGTTTATAAAAAGGGTAGTGATGTCCAAAAATGGGTTTTGTTTGCAATTGCACTTGTGTGTGTACCAGCACCTATGTAAAATCTGTATAAAAATACAAATATGTTTACTGAAAATTACAGAGGTTTTTAAATTTTTTTGATTTGTTTTAATATAGACCTGTAGCCCTAGTTTGTGCCTGAAATGTTTTGGTTTTTTAAAATTCTTTTCCCAGAGAATTTTCTGTAAACAAGAGACATGTTTTTGTAAACTGTACCTATGTTTTCTTTTGTTTTCCGAGGAGGGACTTCTTGATGTCCCTCTAGTCTGACCAATGTGGTTGAAGAAGTTTGTCTTTGTTTCACCGATCAAATTGGTCTGTGTAGAATAGTATAAAATAGTTATACTATTATATAATATATATATATAGTATAGTATGTATAGTATATAGTATATAGTATAGTATATATATATATATAGTATATAGTATATATAGTGGAATAGTATAAAAGGAAAACTCATCCCAAAAATAAAGAAGTCATTTTCAGCCTTCTGAAATCAGAGTCTGTGTCGTAGTGTAAAACAGCATCACTGACCAGTATCAATTGTGCTGAAATATTTCAGTGGAAAAGACACACGAGTCCAGAGAACCTGATAGATTTGGAGGCTAACAAGGGGCCCACATGCAAGACCCTGTGCTGACCAATTTGGAGTGACAAATTTTTGCCTTCCTTTCCTAAACTGACATCTTAAACTACTGGATATGGAGTTGAGCTCTCTTTGGAAGCTAGTTTTTATAAGAGGGGACAGATCAATCTGATAATATTGGGAACTGGAGGAAAAAAAAGGAGAAAGAGTTCAGTTGCAGATAAATGTGGGCTTAGTGTGGGACCCAGGTGCACTCCAAAGTGCTTGACTGTTGTGTAGTAATGGACTGTGCAATATTTCCCTCAGCTATAACTTTGCAAACTCCAACATTTAATCCATATAATTATTTTTCTTGGGTAAGGGTGCATTTTTTGCCCCTCCCACCCAGTTAAAATTTGCCCAACTTACATATGAGTGTCCAGTATTTGAATATTTAATAATGTGCATATATCTCTGTATGTATTACAGCACACACACACACCCCCCACTTCTGATTACAGTACTATTTTTGCAGCAGAATTGATTGTATAATACTCTGATTTTCCTCACAAAATGGAAATCCATAAGGACACCACTGTCTCCATTTTAACTAAGAAAATGTATGAAAAACCAAAACATGAGGCCACAGAATACAGCCCCTTTTTTAGAGATGATGAAGTGACAGTTCAATTTGTCATTGCACTGAATGCAGCTGACCACTGAGGAAAGTGGATCCTCTGTCTACAGTAGTCACGTTCTGAAATGAATCCTTTCACTGTGTCACACTGTTAGTAAGATGCATACATTTTGTGAAAAACAAGGTATCCTCATCAAAACTGATTAAATTTAATATAATACAAGTTACAACTTTTTTCCCATATTTATGGTAATAAGATTCTGCTCTAGAACTTAATTAATTTATTGGGTGGGACTTTTGTTTTCAATTTCAACCCCAAATTCATTCAGCAGTCTGTATTCACGTATTTTTTGCCACCATTACGTGTCTTCTCTTGGGTCTCATTGTGCTAGGACAAAACAAGCCAAATGGGTTAGGCTTTCTAGCCATTGCCCTATTCATTCTGTCAGCTCTTCTTCTGCATCTATTACTCTTTTATTTCAGTACTTCTTCCCTCCTCATTGAGCATCATAATTGTACACATTGTCTCACATGGAGGCTTCCCATATTGTCTTGAAGGCTATTGACACTACTCAAGGAAATACTCTCAATTCAACAACACTTGATTTTTTTTCTCTTCAACAACCTCTTATCTTACTGAGCCTAAGGTGCTGGGCCTTTGTTGCCTCTCCATTAAGTCAGGTTTGAGAGTCAGGAAGACTATTATTACCGTACAACAATAGAGGTTACTACAATTACAAATGGACTTATCGGATGAAGAAAAAGAGGTACAAAACTGTATCTTCAAGATAGAAGAGAAGTAAAAATACCACCAAAAACATGGAAACCATCATCAAAGGTTTCTTACTCTTTTTCATGGAAATACTGAGTATTACACTTTCAGCATATAGAGATAAATATGTCATTGTCCACTTTATGAATGTAGCTACCATATCTACTGTGGCCTTTATCTGTCTTTCATTCTGTCAGAAGGGGTGTTTTCATCTTCAGTAACTATGATAAGGTGACTTGTTTGGTGAATGGGGAAAAGGCTGTGAATGTTGTCTCCCTCGACTTTAGCAAAGCCTTTGTCACCATTTTCCAAAGTATTTTCCAGAGGACCTGGAGGTGCTGGTTGGACAAGAGTGTGTGAACATGAGACAAAAAGGCCAATGGCATCCTGGCCTTTATCAGCAGCAGTGTGGCCAACAACACCATGGCAGTGATCTTCCCCCTGTGCTCAGCACTGCTGGATCCTTGAAAATGTCTTTTTAATTAGAAAATGTGGAAAAAAGTCTGAAGCACTTAGGTTAAACTATGAGATACGCAGATACAGACAATTTGTTTATGAGTTTTACGAAGTAACAAAACTGGCGAGCACAATTATTACCTTCAGTCTTTCAAGTGTTGCAGAAGCAATATGTATATGATCTCTCACTTCGTTTTGTTGAGTTACTTCCTTTACCACTGCTGTAATTCTCCAGGCAAGGGGAAGCATTAGTGTGACAGCACCAGACACATCCACAATGATGCTCAAAGATTTCAGAGACTTTTGCTATTTTTCTGGAGACAGCAGACATACCAATTTTCTTCAGGACAAAACAACACCCAGAGCCAGCACCAGAAAGGGCACTGGGTCTGGTGTGATAACTCACACAGCTGACTTTGGGGATGCAGATATTTAAAGATGCTGACATCAAGAACTGAAATCTTGGCCTCACTGGAGTTAGCACAGACTGAGGCTTTGATCTCAGCATGATTGTGATTTTAAAAGTGATTTTAGAAATGTCAGCCATGGCTCATAAGCCTAACTGATGGAAACAATTTCATGAATGTCAAATTTAAAAATGCCATTTTTACCGCAAGAATGTGACTTGCTTCTCTGCTGATCCTAGGTGCAGTTTTTTACAACACAGTATAGGGCACACCACACCTCCATTTTCACACATGCAGCTCTCATAGTGAGATCCTTGATTGATGTAGTTATTTGCTAGGCTGTAGAACACACTGAGGAACTCCCGCTTTGTGCCTGAATAGCTACTGACAATTCTGAGCTGCACAATTTTAATCTCAAATAGTTAACTGGGAAAAAAAAAAAAAAAAACAACAACCAACCTTTTATGTCATTAAGACTTCTACTGAAGCACCCAGCATTTCTGCAGTGTATATGCAGCATCTTATGGAAACCAAACTAAAATGAGCTCTTCTGCTGCATCTGCATTTACTTACGGAGGTCCTAAAAAACCAGCCACAATTCAATTACTCAGATTGGAAAGCAATATAAATAATTCTTCTTCCTCCAGTCTCCATCAAGTGCTTTAATATCAAACAGTGCCAAAGTCAGAATATAAATGAGGCTAGAAAATATACATATACATGTAAACACATGCCATATGCATTATTTCAGGTGCATATAGCACTCTGAACTGTTAAACAGCTTTCTGCATGGGCTTCACAGGAATAGAGACCCTGTTATGGACTACTCTTTCCCCTTTTTTTTTTTTTTTCCATACACTCTAGCTAGTGTGACATCTTCTCTCCAAGCAGTGCTTCCTTTGTCTTGAACTTTTCCCCTCTCTGCTTCAGCCCTTCCGTGAATGGCAATGAAACAAAAGGGAAGAAAAATCAAGAGTAATTAATAAGAAGATGACCGCTCCAGATCCTCAGAGGTATCCTTTAGAGAGTAAGTCTCTGAGCATTTCTGTGCAACTGAAGATACCAGTGTCAGGGATAAACCAGAATGGGCAGAAATGAGAAAAACCAAACAGATGAGCCAGAGACTGCCTTAGTTATTTTTTAGCCTCATTTTATTGGCGGAATATAACATCAGTGAAATTGAGACAGTATGCAATTTAGACTGGCATTTTGTTTTTAGCTGTAGTTGTTCAAGTGGACTGTATGTTTAAAACCATACTTCAGCTCCTCAAAAATCTTATATCATCAGTGTTTGGGCAGTATCAAAAACATAATATTGTGAGAAAGGTCTGTTAATGGTCAGTTATTCAGTGCAGTATTGCCAAATTACCTAGAGAGATGATGTAAATAGATAGATTGTTCAATATCAAGCAGCTACCGAGCCTAATCTCTTCCATCTAGTTGTACCTTGAGTAATACAAGAGCCAAAACAGATCAGAGAATTTCAAATGTATGCCCCAAGCATGCACATATATATTACAGTAGTAAAACCCAATAGTAAACCTACTCCTTTGGCATTGTTAATAGGATTTGGATAATCACAGAAAAAGCCCTTGGTGCTGAAATTATATTCCTTTTGTTGACAATGTGCTACCTAATGGGACTGTGTGAAGCTGAAAAGAAAACAACTGATTGACATGAATATTTCAGTAGGAAAACACTGGTAACTTCAGTGAGGCCTCCCTGCAAGTTAATAATTTGTTTTACTTTATTTCCCCCTTGCTCATCCTAAGGCATATTTTCAAATTAAAATCACATGCTTGTACCTTCTAGCTGGAGTTAAGTGCTAAGGCAGCAGTCTTAAAAATTGTTCACTGGGGGACTGGAAACCCCCCTATCAGGAGTGCCTGGTGCACACCTCACATGGGGCCACTCTGAGAATGCTTCTTCTCAGTTCTTTTCTTCACCTCAAAATCCATCAGTGACATTTCACGTGTCCTTTCCTGCTGGAAGCTGTCCTATTCTGGCCCTTAGCCAATGATATAAAATCATATATTCCATAAAATTACTGAATATCGCATTTCTAGTTCCAGCCTCCATTAATACCATTGTTACTGCATGCTGAGGAAAGACAGACCGACCTAGTAAAGAGATGCTGCAGACAAACTGGAACAGTGAATTGTTAACAGGGAAATTAGAAAGAGAGATCTCCTACAGGTGTAGTGTGTCCCTTGGCTATCCATTGTGCTTTTCTCTGTCGCCCTTGGACTTCTTACATGCAGTCAGGTTCACTCTCACATGCAATTAGAGGGAAGGCAAGGCTTTTTCTGTTTTCTTTTTCCAGTCAGCACACAGTCCAATGAAAGGATGATAAAAAAGCATGTACAAATAAAATTCAATTTCAAGGGGGATTTTACCTGTGCCAGTTATTGGTTGCACACAACAAACTTTTATTTCCTTGCTTGCTTGGGTACATGGTACCAAAACTCCAGGCTGGCCACAGAATGCAGATGCCTGCTGCTGGTACATGGGCAAAGGAAAAAGAAGGTTGTGAGTATTCTTGGGCTATGATGTGGTCATTTTCCTAATGATGTGGTCATTTCCACATTTTCCTGTGGTCATTTTGGCTGATGAAGTTCTGTGCCCTCACGTGGTGGGGGTAGAGGCAGGGGATCGATTCCTTATTTCTATGATTTGTGAAAAGGTAAATGTTTACCTCAGTTTTGGCACTGAGAAGAAGAGCAGAGAGGTTTTTAAAGGCACTTTGCATGAAAGTACTTGTGAAACAACACTGTTATTCTCCCACAGCAGGCGGTAAGCAGCAGAAGCAGAGGCATAACAATTTAGCAATGCAAAATGAGCTCCTGGCGTCTGGTAATTGTACCTTTTTTTTTTTTTTTTTTTTTTTTCTTTTAAACCTCTCACAACACTGAATTGCATGGGGTCAGTCCAACCTGTTCTTGACAGTGTTTGCTATGGCAGGAAGTCTTTGTGACTTCCAATCAGAAGAACATTTTAGATTATTCATATATGGAGAGAAAGGTGCACAACAACAAACTGTTTATTTGTACCTATTTTGTAACCCTAAAGGTCTCAATTTTTCATTATTTATACTGAAGTCAAGATGTTTTAAAAGTATTTATCTAAAAGATGTGATCTTATCATGCAGCTTCCAAAACAAATTTATTTAGTTCCAATTTATGTGGCCTACTCTTCTGCTTTTCTTTTAAAATATAAAATATTATGGATAGGTAGAAGGATGTGGTTCAGAGGAGCAATGAAACATGACAAAATGTTTGAAATTCAAAGGTACTGGCAGTTCTCTGGAGCAGGTATCTCAGTGTCATGAAAACCAGAACCCTCTGTAATGAATGCATTGGTTCTGGATGGTTCAGACTCACATTCTGAAGGGCAATGAAGATGATGAAGGGTCTGGAACACAGTTCCTCTGAGGGAGCTGGGGGTATTTAGCCTGGAGAAAAGGAGGCTCAGGAGAAATTTTATTATTCTCTTCAGCTGCCTGAAAGGAGGTCGTAACAAGGCAGGGGGTGCTCTCTTCTGCCCAGAAACAAGTGATAGGACAAGAGGAAATGGTTCCAGGGGAGGTATAAATTGGGCATTAAGAAAAATTTCCTCACCAGTAGGGTTGCCGAAACTGGAACAAAGCTGGTTGCTTAGGGAAGTGGTTGGGTTGCCATCCCTGAAGATATATAGAACACATGTAGATGTGGAATTTAGGGTCATGTTTTAGTGGTGGATGTGGCAGTGCTGGGTTAATAGTTGGACTTGACAGTCTTAGAGATCTTTTCTTGACTCAATGATTCTTTGTGTTTTTGTCAGCTGGTCCCTCATGCATCATCTACACGCCTGCGTTCCATAAGTGGTGCTTCTGTAGAGAGGATGGAGACAGATGAGCACTTATTCAAAAACCAAGCATGCGGTCAACAGAAATGGGCGTCCTTCCTGGCACTACAAGAAGTGACTGCAGCCAAGGGCCTGCAGAAACAAGCCACACATCCTCCACTGAGAATGTAAGCATTGACACTGTCCTTCAGCTGTTCCTCTGCTCCACTTACACCAGGTCCCAGGTCAGAGTCAGAGGTTGACCATCATCTCTTATCAGGAACCTCTGCATAACATTGTGCCCAAACATGTGTTGAGAACCAGCAAAGCAACCCTAGCTAGCCCCTAGCAAGTGTACCCTCTCCACCTTTGAAAATTGGTGTATAGAGGGATTTGGTCAAAATCAGGGATCTTCCTCGATTTGAGTAATATGTATTCTTTTCCACATGAGTTAAGTGTGCAAGTCCCATGCAGTAAGCCCTAGGATTTAGCCAAAACAGTTTTACCGACAAATGCATGTAGAATAACTGCAGATGCCTGTAAAAAAGTTTTGTCTGTCCATAAACTTCTTTGTAGTTAAAAACACAAACAATATTAAAAAATGGGGGAAAATTGTTTAGCTCTCTAATTGCAATTAAATATAAACCATAAATACCAAGGGATTACCCATTCCAACTGGGTTATGTGTTCCAATTGTTAGAAAAGAAAAAGTATTACTTTTCTGGCATGCATTAAATTTAATATGAGCTACCATGTTGGAAAGAATAATGGGAAAAACCTTTCCTTGGGTTATCAGAAGGTGAGAGCTAATATTGGCCAGTTAATCCCATTATGATTATTATATATGAGTCTAGGTTGGATTCATTCATAGATTGCACAGATATTACTAAATAGGTCTTCAGGCAACTATACATGAATTTCTGTAAATTGTGATCAGGCCTCAGTGCAGTGGCCATCAGGTGATGGATTAACGAGCTGTCAGTATAAAATTCATTTATTTCTCCTTATCATTTAAAGAGCAGGTGGTCTCTATCTCCACCAGTCTGAACACGCAACTCTGAAAAGACTCGTAGCTTTTTGCAGAGAAATGGAAGGAGCAGCAGCAGATTTCATTTATCAGGAATAACATTCTGTTCCTGACCTTTCATCTCCAGCACCTAGGTAGACTCACTCTGCTGCTGCTATTGACCCTGCACATTTTGTGCAGACTAGGGTAGTATAATGATAAATATAATGAAATAGGAGAGACTTGCTGTAACTTGAAATTAAGCAAGGCCTTGAGAGAAAATCTTCAAAGGACTAAAAATGTGTACATGCATGCATGTATTTGTTCAAAGAAAGCACACAGTGATTGACTGGACTGTGTTCTGTCGATATGCACATATATTAGTTTTAGTGGAATTGTAAGGTATGTTAAGTCAGTGCAAAATTTGTCTTACCCTTCTCCAAAGTCAAGGTTCTGGCCACATCTGTCACATGAACAGTGTAAATTCAGATACAATTAAAATATGTCAATTAACTGACTGATTTATTAAAAAGTAAAACTAAACATGCTGGAAACGTTTCATAGTTATTTAAAATGAGGGATGACACTTAGTTTAGCCAGGTTATATTGTCACTCTTTTACCCTCTTATTTCACTGTGATAGACCAAATAAAATATTTGGCTTGAAAAAATGAAAAAGGGTTATTTTGACATTTAACTAAGCAGCTCATCTGATTGAATCTCTGTATGCTGAAAAAAATGAAGACCAGCAATCAGGAGAATTTTCTTTCAGTAAGCAGGGTCTCAGTGAGCTGCATTTCCTATCATCTCACTTGTTTACACAGTGTGTTTATAAAAATTGCTGCAGCTCCCCAACTATTACTGCAGTATTCCAGTTAGAAGCTAAAAGGGTACTGAGGACTCGCTTGGAGAGGATTAGTGATCATGAAACAAAGTGAAATATCTACCCGCTCCATACCAGCTGGAAGATTTGCTGCAGGTGAAGATAAAGAGGAGTAGCACAAGATTTGTTGAAAGAGTTTTTTAATGCTTCTTATCTTTTCTTACTATGGTGCTAAGTGTTGTCAAAGACTGCTTTCATCAAGAAGTTGAATTATAGTCATTACAAAGAACGAGGTCGTGCTATTGTCAGCAAGACTACTGATGGCATAATACAATGCTGTGTGCAATGAAAATTTGAAAGACAGGATAGATCTGCCATTAAAAGTAGATTTTTCTTCTCTGGGCAAGGATTTTCCCTTCTCTTTTTGTAAGATGACATTTTCATTGAAGACAAACAAACAAACAAACAAACAATGTGTAAGGGATAAAGGAATTCTTAAAGCAAGCCATAAGAAAAGTTGTCTTGATCGTATCTGTCATTATTTGGGGAAGGGGGGAACTTAAGGGTATTAATTAGGGGCGAGTATCTCAAAAGAAAGGAAAAAAAACCAAAAGAAAATGAATAAAAGCAGACAAATCCTTTCTCAAGGAATTTGTAACTTACATTTGTGAATCCTAAACCTGTGCTAAACCACTTCTCTTTTCATTCCCAAAGAACTACTTCTTTGAATGGTACTTGGCAAGCATTCAGAAATGGTATACTTGAGCACTGCAGCCTTGAGAAGGATGGTATAATGTAAAACCATTTCATTAAAGGCAGGTCACATCAGGACCCATCAGAAAGACTCATCCTGAAATGACTACGAATTGATATGTATAATCTGTTTTGCCATCATCTTCTCCAAAACCTTACGTAACCCAACCAAACCGAATCTTAAAACTGTACCCCAAAAAAGTTATTGGGACAATGATCTTGCTGAGGTAGGTGTGAAATCAGCTGATGTCCATTCCAAATTCTCAGGCAGTGATGCCACAGAGAATTCCATCTTTAAAATTGTGTTAATGGAAATAGTATCTTCTTTCATACCTCCACATGAATGAACACATTGACACTTGAGCACTCTTTGCTGGGTTAAATACTGGGCTGGATGTCCAGGCCCAGAGAGTCATGGGGAGTGGTGCCACCTCCAGTTTGTGAACAGTCACCAGTGGGATTCCCCAGGGCTCAGTTTTGAGGCCAGTCCTGTTTAATACCCTTATTGATGATACATCTCTGTACAACTCTCTCAAAGCAGGGTGCAGTTTTGGGTGTAGGTCTCTTCTCCCACACAACCAACAACAGGACAAGATGACATAGTCTCACAATGCACCAGGGAAGGTTCAGGCTGAACATGAGGAAGAATTTCTTCAGTGAAAGGGTTATTGAGCATTGGCATAGATTGTCCAGGGAGGTGGTACAGTTACCATCCCTGGAGGTGTTTAAGAAATGACAGGACATGGCACTTAGTGCCATGATCTCACTGATCAGGTGGTGATTGTCAAAGACTGGCCTCGATGATCTTGGGGTTCTTTTCTAACCTTTATGATTCTGTGATTCTATATCCTCACCTCACTCCATTTATCCAAATAATTGAAATTCTATATAAGTTGGAATGATATTTGAAAAAAAAATACCCCAAAACTACAGATATTAGAAGGTTACTTACAGTAGACAATAATCCATTTTCAGCTTTTTGGATTGTAGATGTCCTTTCTTCCTGAAAATATGAAAATTATGCTTTTATAGGACGAATCACCTAGTTTTTTCCTCAATGAATTATAAAATACATGTTTTTCTTTGCAAAAAATCAAAAATATATATTTAAAAATATGCTCAGACATAATTATTTATTTTTGCTTTTCTCTCCGTTCTTCCTCAATATTCCATCCAGTTAATGCTCTCCATGTGAAATTTTGAAAAAGTTGATAAAAGAAATCAGTGAGGTTATCCTGTCTCTATTTGACTTTTTATTGAGACCAACTGTGTATACTACTTTATGCATAAATACATATATATATACATATATATATATGATACATTTTTTTACAAGTTTTCCCAGCATTTTTTGGCCTTTTTTTAACTTCCATGGGCAGGACTAACATTTTTCCTCTACTTCTAGAAGAAATGCTTGCTCCAAAAAATGATAACCATCTAGTGTTTTGTTTGCACTCTATTAAGGGTCCTACATAAATATTTAAGATACTCAAGAGAAAGAAAGGAGCAAACTGCCTGATATTCTACTTCACGTTACTGGAATTCCACACAAGACTGAAAGAAACCCTTAGCCCTGCTTGTTTCACACACTTTTAAAGACAACTCTTGGCAAGACATCTGGATCCTGGAGGCTGGAACTTTTTTCATCTGCCCTCTTTCAGTATACTTTTTTTTTTTTTTCTTATTTTATACCACCTACCTACACAAAATTCTGCCCTTCAACATAGCTTGTGCTGCTGACAGACTGCCAGTCTGCTCTCATTCCAGTTCCACCTTCACATCACTTCCCCAGGCCACCCTCAGCCTGCCTGCAGCATCCCCCTTCTCGCTTTGCCTCATAGATTCTCCATGTCTCTTTTCTGTTACTGGTGTGCTCATTGTAATTCCCTGACCAGCTACTTTTTCCCAATGTTTCTACATGAAACGGTGATGTGTGTAAAATGCTCTCAGTTTGCCATGTCAGTATTGTTATACTAGTGAGAACAGTTATTCGTTAATTATCAGATTAATGAATATTTAGACAAATAAGACTTTCTCCAGGCAGCCAGCTTTAGTGTGTGCAGGAATGCAAATTGCAAGGTGGGGGAGGTGAAGACTTGGTACTTTGAGCAACCAAGCAGGTACTGAGGAGGGAAGTCAACTTCTTTGACCTTTAAATCCCTCTGCTGACAGAGACCCACAAGTTGCCTAACAGAACAAAACACCTATATTTTAGAACTGTTCACATCAGTCAATATGCTGAATTTTTCTCTTGGTTGGCTAGGGAATCAAATCCTACACAGCCACACCCTCTCTGTTTCTAGCTATAAGCACCTAGCAGCTGCTTTGACATTATGTCTTGATATCATGTTTTCCCCTTTCACATGCTATCAGTGAGGACTCAGACCAAGAGTACTGCAAAAAAGGGATTGCAGAGAGGTTTAAAAATTATTGTAATATAACCCATTCCCAAGCACTGTGAGTGAGAAACAGGAGACACTTGGTACGTGTCAGGGAAGTAACCCAGTGAAGTTTGCAAGGAACCTCTGTCACCTTTAAAAGCCCTTTGCATGATCCCTCTGAGTTCTTCGAATGCAAGCCTGTCTCTGTGCTCCCATTTTCAATGTGTTCTAGTCCAAAAGAGTACCAAAGCTGAGATCGTAAAAGAATACAAAGATTTAAGAACATAATGTCCCAGAAGGTTAATGGTATTTTTGTAACCTACTCAAGCTACTTCTAAAAAAGCCTGTTCAACAGCTCTGTGAGGGATTTTTTAATTGCCTTTACTTTTGGTTCCCTTTTGGATTGTAAACCAAAAGGAACCAATTATCTATTCATATAGCAGTTTGCAGAACACTTATTCAGCCTAAACCATATGCAAAATTTAGCCACAATTCATCATGGAATTTCAACACCATTATGAAAATAACAGGGAGCAATAGTCTATCACTAAAATTTAAAAGCATTAGCTTTACCAAAATTTGGATATAGACAATCTTCCAGAATTAGTTAATACTAGTACATTTTTGTTACACTCATTCAGAAGTACCTGATCTCCTCTCTAGACACTTTTTCTCAGAGAGCAACTGACAATTTGTAATACTTACTGAATTTAAAAAGTTAATTGCTGTCTAACTGAAGTATCTTATTATACAAGTACTGGGATTATGTCTGCGTGCTAATGGAATACACTAAAGCATTCCATTTAAGCAATTTCAATTAAAATATCATTTTATAAAGTTGTTTTGATTTTGATATTGAGGTTTTAAATAATTTTGCTTTAATTTCAAGGGAGATGGATTCCTTTTGTATATTATCAAATTGTAATAATTTCTGAGTGATTAACATTTAATTTATGTCTACACTCCTAGCATATTCTTTCCCTATAGTCGCACTAGTATTACACTTTCTAAAGAAGCTGTTTTCTGTGCAGTGCACTGTGGCAATGAAGCAGCAAAAAAAGAATGGTAAAAAATTTCTCTATCTGGAGCTCTACAAGCAATCCCCCACAGAATGCCACTAGCATATTTAATCAGACAGCCCAAAAGACAGTTCTATAACTGCAAGAAAACTTTGTAATGGAGACAGTTAAAATTATCACTGTGCATTCCATAGTGTACTATAGTAACTTGCTAGCCAAAACAAGATGGCTGGAAGCTGTAGACTGGCCTTCAGCCCAAATTTTTTACGGTAGCACTATACTCTGCAGCACAGATCTCTTTCCTTCTCCAATACTTGCTTCAGGACGCTCATGCCCATTTTGAGAAATTATGAGATAATAGACACTCCACTCAAATTTATTTATTCATGAGTGGAAGTGCACATTTCTTTTCAATTTTGGTGGCTGCTATAACTTTTTTGGAAGCGAGTATATGAAAAATAGCCAAGTTTTCAGAAAAGTGAATACTCTACATTGACTTTGGTGAATGGCTCTAGCCACATGCAATGAGGTATGAAAAATAAATGTCAGGAGAAGAAAGACAAAGCATTCTGACATTT